>NC_140123.1:168659894-169859894 GCF_964035555.1 Netta rufina
CACAAACCTCTTTATTCGGTGTAATATGGTATTTCCTGGACACTCTTACTAGCAGAAAACAAAATATAATTGCTTATTCAAATCATCTGGTTCATTGCTTATAGTAGAAAGAGAAATATTGGTTTAAACATGCCTTTATGACTTTTTTTTTTTTTTTTAATTTGCAAAAATTTTTTGGGAAACACTGTTCTGAAGATAGAGTTAAATCTCTGTGATGTTATAGAACTCCCAAGTCTTCACTAACAATCTCTAAGACAAATTCTGAGGTTACTAGAAAGGCCATTCTCCTGATAAGTAGTAAGGGCAGTCTGTATTTAAGGAAGGTATTATAGAAAATTACCTTAGACTGCGCTCTTGAATATTCAGTTAGAATTAAATATAACATAGACCTGTAAGTGGATTTTGGATTTCAAAAGGCCAAGATTTAATAGATTAAGGATATACATACATGCCTTTGGTAAATATCAACAGCTTTATAAGTGGCAAACTGTCAGCTGAGACACAGAAAACTGAGGTATATAAAACACTTCAACTATGAAAAAACACATTATTAGCTCAAACCTCAGTGAAAGTAATCAGATGTCTTGCATTTAGCCACAGAATGGGCATAGACAGCCACAGTGAAGCTGCTGACAAACAACAGGTTAATGATGATTACTCTGCAGCAATTCATTACTGCATTGATGCAGCAAACAGAAGGATAGATACCTAGGAATGAAGACAGAAGCCACAGAAGTAAAATAAGAAGATGAATGGTAAAGAGGTTAAAGAAACCACAGCTATTAGCACAAAAGAAAAAAAATCGTTTGCTCTGCTCTATGGCAGGTTGAAAATTTAGGGGAAAACTGAAGTGTAAATGGGAATGAGGTAATGGAAATAGCTATAAGAGAAGTGAAATGAAATTAAGGTGATTCTAACAAGGTGTAACAGGCTCAACAGTGGCCAACTTCTTTAAGAATTTGCACCAAATTACAAGTCCAATAGCAACTATTTAAAATCAAGCCTATTGAGTTAGTGATTGTTCTCGATTTGAAGACAAGCATCTTGCATGTATTTATGTAAGGAGAGGAAATCAATGTAGGCAACTGCAGACTTGTGAGTCTGGCTCAGAAGTACATGTAGCTTTAAAACAGGTTTTGAAGTAAAAGACCACTAAGGCTACAGATAAAAGGGAAGTGGAATATTGGTTTACCAAAGCAGGATGTGCCAAACTAACTTGATCCTGATCTTTTTTTTACCCCCACTTTAAATAGTATGACTTCATTTTCTAGAGAAAGGAAATGAAGGGGATATATTCTGTCTGTCCTTCTACAATGGACTCATTATGCTGCTGAAAAGAAAATTACGTACTTGCTTGGAGAAAGTAGAGTTTAAGAGTGCAACTGTAAGACGACCAAGGTAAAGGATTTAGGGCAAGATTGAAAAAGCAACAACTGGGCTGGGGGGAAGTTACTTGGGACTGATTCTTAAGAAACTGTATTAAGAGAAATCTTTTAATTGATTGTCTTAAGAGAAATGGTATTGAAACTTGCTGGTAGCACAATATAGGGAAACTTACAAAACTGAGAAGTCTCAGGATATCCAATGGAAAGAGCTACATTACCTTAAGGACTGGGGAACTAGACAGAAGATTCAGCAACACAAACTGCAAACAATTGCAACAGGATACAATAGAGAACATGTGAAATCTTGTTATGAGCTGAGAACTCATCAGTGGGAAATAGAGACTATGAGAGGTCTGATTTCTGTCTATCAATACACAAGAGGGCTAGAAACTCCATTCACTGTTTTAAATATCTCTTCTGGGTCTTATTATGCCTTCTTCTGCTGTGCTAAAAATCAATTTGTTATCAAAAATCTCTTTTTCCACCTGGCTACTGGTGGAATATGATCCAGTCACTCTATTTATTAACTAAACAAATAGAACTTTTGACACCTCTTTCACTACGAAATAATTGTTTCCAGACCACTAGCTGTTATAGCTCTTTTCTGAGTCCCTGCTACCAATATCTGTTTAGAAGTGCAGGTAACAGAATGTTTCGGCAATGATCTCATTAATACCCTATTACTAAGTAATTACCACTCTTGATATCGTTACATGTCCCTGTATTCAAGGATTATATTCTCTGTCTAGAACCATATTGGAAACAGATGGTAGTTAATGATCATGATTTTGGAAAGCTTTCCAATCACACTGCATTGTAGGATACTATCTATCCCCTATCTGAATTTGGTTCACTGTCTTCATTCCTAGGTATCTCTATCCTTGTATTTGGTCATATTAAAAAACTTGGTTATTTACCAAACAATAGAGATCAGCCTGTATAGGAGGTCTGACCCTACTGCTACATTTTATTCCCTTAATTAGTAAAAGGTTTTCTCCTGGTACATGTGATAAATAGAATACTTCCTTATATACAGATGGGTTTTTCCTGCGTTGGTTGGAAAATGACCCAACAAGTGACAAAGTGATGATCCCTGTTTACAGTTATTAGTATTATTATTATTTTTAATCTAACAGCTAAATAAGAAATTGTTGATATCTTTATGTAACAATTAAAAATATGTACCTATATTTATTAATATATTTTGTTTATATGTATGGAAGACTTGTCCACAAAATGTGTCTTCATATATTTAATGCATACATAATTAAAAAATCCATATATGTAAATTTTAATATAGTTATCCCAGTACAATGAATTAAGATTAAGATAATTTGATCTTGTTTATTAGTAAATGCCTAGTACTACATATGAAAAAAATAATCAATAAATTCTTATCATATAAATACAGTAAATTAATTTTTTATGAATGGAAATCATGATAGAAAGTTACTGTGAACTGATATTAAGGCCAAAATAGCAAGACACAGATGCCATGTAGAAACAGAAATTTTTCCTTCAAAATTAAATCCTATAAACTTAACATGGTTGTAAAAGCTGTTTTACTGTATGGCACTGCAACTTGAAGACATACCAAGCTGCTGCTATCTGAACTCCACTTCCTCATAAAGTGTGGCTGTAGGCTACCTCTATACAGGCAGACACAGTTAAACCACTGGCCAAAACTAATCACAAGTGGAAGTCTCTGGAGACAGACAAAATGGAAAATGAGAGGAAGCCAAAATGTAATTAACAGCATAAAAAGGCAAGCATTGGCTTGGAATATCTTTCACCATGCTGCCCAGAGTAGCCCAGAAATCTGCACACCTTCGCTATTTGTTGTTCTAAAGGGGAATGGAAATGAGCTGAATCAGATAGCAGGGGTAGAGCCATGGAGAGTTTACAGGTCTCCTTGCTGGTGGAAGAAAAAAGGCAACTTACTCTGCCCACATGTTTGCAGCTGTCCAGCTGCTCATGAGGGTACACAGAAGGAAAAGGGTTAAGGCTGGGGCTGTCCTACTGCTCCCTGCAAGTGATGCCGTACGTAGCAAAATGCTTGATCTGTGCCTAAAAACAGTGCTTTTTACAGGCAAGCAGCATCAACTCAAACAAAAGACACCGTGGGTTATGCAAAAATGGGGGAAATAAAGGGCATGTGTAGAAAAAAGACTGTCACATAGAAATGTAAGGCATATATTCCCCACTGGACAAGGAGGCATAGCTAACCCACCAGCTTACTGTCACCCAAGTGCCACGGCTTTGTATTTGTCCATGGATTAGCACCTATACATTTCTCCCTAAATACATTGCTTCGTATCACTATGAAAAACAAATAAAATATGGTATTTATTTGGACACCAAACTGGAGCTGTAAGACACCACAAAGGTGAGGTCCTTCACTTGTAGGAATGCAATGCATGACTGAGGGACTCACTGCCTCTTATTCCAAGCAACTGAGTTGGAAAAAACAACACAACCTTCCTGTGCGATTGAAGTGAGACACAACAAAGGCTTGACTTCAGAATAACAGGTTTACTGGCATTATACACTGCAAGAGTTGCACATTAGTGAGGCATTTCAAAAGCTGGCTATACTTTTGCATCAGAGCCCAAAAAGTACTTTGGAAATTATTTGCCATGTTAAATATAAAACTACTAAGCAGTTTATTACTGTCAAAGTCATTCAACACAGACATCCTTGAATGTAATGTAAAGCTCCCGAGGGATGTATTTATGGCAAAATACACACGAAGTGTTCATTTCTGAGCATCCCTGTAAACCATCTGCTGTGGGAACGCTTCATGGAACTTTCCACTGTGTGTTACTTTCCTACCCCCTTGATGATTTCTTTTATGTCGTTATGGCTCAGTGGCTTTTAGGTGAGGAAAGTGGATACAATGCTATTGCTCTAATTAGACTGTGGTGATCAGTCAATGGAAATTGCCTTGCTTTTCTTTCTCTGCTTCACTCAGCTTCCTGTTTGAGCTTGTAAGTCTTTTCTGTCAGCCTGTGTTCCATCTTTCCATGCACTTTAAAAGTTGAGGAAGGGATGGGGATTAGTATCACCAAAACTGCCTGGGTAAACAAAGTTTCCCTTTTCTTTCTTATTTATTTTTTTCTTTTTCTTCTCTTTCTTTTCTTTCAGAAATACCACACTTTACTAAGAAAACACTGGATAGTTTCTTTGTTTTTGGCTAAATTCTGCTCTTCTTACTGAGGATAATCTGCACTAATGGTGATAAAATCTCACCCACTCTAAAATCCCTTGGCCAGGAATCATTTCCTCTACAGTAATCCTTACGAGTGAGTGAGTGAGTATTTTGAGTTAGTTGCCATTATATGATCAAGACTCTACCAGATTAATCTGCTTTGCTGCTCAAAAGAGCTTAAATCTGGCTTTTAAATTATACTTGTAATTTTGCATATGCACTTCTTCTTGTGCCAACTCTCAATACTCTTGATATATTTTTTTCTCCATCTTTCTTATTGAAGCCAAATCCAATTGAACATTTCAGAATAAGCCCTGGTCTTTTCAAACTTTATGTTTATACACACATGAATCACGGTGTATCAAATAGAGCAGCTGGACGTGACACCACAAACCATGCACAGTGGACTGAAGGTCAAACCAGGAGACCTGCTAGGCAGCATTTCTGACAACAAATTTTACGCAACATTTTTCAATAGAGGAACCTGTGCTTATTCAATGCCTTTAAAAATATAAATGTAAGGGAGAGCTCTAAAAGAAATATTAAGCTCTTTTTTCTTCAAGTGACTTTTATGCTAAGTCCTGAGAGGATTAAGTTCTTTGGCAAAAGCAACTTCTACTGGCCTAACTTTGTAAGTACAATCTGTAAAACAAGAAAAAAATTCAAAAAATGTAGCATGGAGCTGATGTGCAATGTTTGTATATTATATGTGCCAAAGAAAAACCTGTCTATCTGTATTTAATAGCATAAACAGAGATGATTCAAAGAGGGATGTCTGCAATTATTATTATTATTATTTTTCTAAATAAGATTCCAGTTTGTAATTCACAAAAGTGTATGAAGAAAACTATTGTCAGTCTTCCTGGAACTAAAAACAAAGTGCTATTTTATACTGTAAGTAATTTGAAATCTTGAACAAGTCAACTTCAGCTGTTTGCTTTCAGCCACTGCCTTCAAATTGTATTAGCAGGCCCAGCAGCAAACATTTTTTTCTACCTGAATTACTTGAAAAATGAAGACCACAGGTTTTATAGACAACTTTTGCAAATTCTCATGCAATAGGCTTGATGGTGACTTACTCTTAAAAATACTGAAAACAAAAGTGATGCTAGATTACTTACCTGATTATCAGTTAAGTGGAATTTCCAATTTTTCACTTGAGACTACAGAGGAAACAAATAAAAATGATCAAATGATGAAAACGTTAAGGAAATTACTAAAATATTCAGGAAAACAAGCAAAAAAAAAATCCTGTAAGTGTATATTATAACTTGTGTCTTCCTCTCTGATGGTTCCCCAAATGACTGCAAAGAAATTAAGTCTTGTGTAGTACTAGCTATTAACATTTTGAAAGTTAACCAGGGAAGGAAGCCACAGTCTCTGGTGGTCATCCAACACAATTTCACTGCAAAGTGCTTTTTGAGTTGTTAATGTTTCTAATCAAAATTTGTCAAGTGATGCTGTCTCATGCTTTCGGGAAGAATTTCCTTGTAAAACTTGCAAAACCACTTCATCTGTTATCTTTTACATCTCTCTTCAAAACTTGTACTTGCTGATGTCTGCAAAAAAGTGGACAGATGTTGGTGTGCTGTAACCATAACTGATTAGCAGACAGAGATTTGTTTCACTTCTTACCATCCTCTGTAATATTTTCTAGCCTTTGGTCATCTTTATCACTTTTGTCATTCTTTTGCAGTAAGCTTTCTGGATGAGAGACTGTCTTTCTGCTCAGTGGTCTACAGCCATAGTCCTTGGCTAGGGCTCTGACTTTATAAGATAATGCAAGTGAATGAACAATAATCTTTAGGCTTTCTGTACATCCTGTTCCCTCAGTAAACATACGCTCCCTTTTCACATATGCTAAATTTCTTATTTTTCTTTGCCAGTGATTCTTCAGGTGGTATACTGAAATAATATTTTATTTATTTTTCCCAAAAGATAAATAAGTGAGATTTGCAAAGCACATAACCATACTCAACTTCAAACACATCAACCATATCACTGTTAGGAACTGTTCCAATATGAGGCTTCAGAGTATAGTTATGTACTATGCTAAGCAGCAGTAACAGACATTAGGTTAAAATTCAGTATGAACTTCAGGATTTTGCTGCCCTGGGGCCTTTCTACACTTAAAATCCATTAAAATCCTAGCATGTAAAAGTGTGTTGTTAATTCAGGCAATTTACCCACCAGATCTTCAGCAATAGTCTCTGTGTAGGTATATTTTTCATTGGACATGATGGATGAAAACAACAGGGACTTTTGGGTAACAAAGGAAAATAAATTTGTTAGGAAAATAACTCAAGACCAAATCACTGTAACTCTCATGTCTGCTTCCAGAACATAGGAACAAAATACACACAGTTTCCTTACTCCTTCAGAAAATGTATCTGAGAGTGCTGATGGACGAAGTCTCTGGGCTTCAGGAAACTTGAAAAGAATTTGATTTTTTCAAATATTTTTCAGTGTAGGTCACCTGAGAGAGGAGTGAGGCAAGAGATTATCACACTTCATCTGCTGTTGAAGAATTTTTCTAAGCTACCATTGTGAAGTTTTGTGGGCTTGTGCTCTCACCTCATAGGTGTCACACAAGCAATTAAACAGCCTGGAGCACTCTATACACTTCATAAAATATTTTTTATTTTTCTTCTTTCTTAGTTTAGAACACAGTCCTGGTCCCCAAAGTAGAAGGAGGAAAAGCAAATACTTGAAATTATCCATCACATGTTTATAAAACAGTGAGGTGTACTTCCAGTTTCTTTCAACACTTGAAGAAAAAAAAAATAAAAAAAAATCTCATAATAATGAAATCCTGAAGTGTGCCTCACAAGACTGATTAGTCTTCCTGATCATAAACCTCAACACTAAAATTATGTCCTCAGGGAGGCGGTGAATGTCCTCATGCAGGGCAAAATCCCAAATATCATTCAGATGTAGTCAGATCTGATTAGCCTAGGTGAACGGTATACTCATTTTATATTTAGATTACAACGCTAATAAAAAATGTATGAAAGCAAGAGATTGGGAAGAGGATGCTGCAGGCAAGTTTTTCAGAAGATAGTTGAAGTGTGCAAAACACACCTGAACCCTCGCGTATGTTATGTGTCTTTAAAATCAAGCATATGTAAACTTGCCATTAAGAAAAGGGATGCCCCCAAAAGTATATAAAATATTGAATACTGATTTTGTTTCAGAGAATGAATCAATACTTTTGCAAGCCTGATGAAAACCTTGCAAGCCTTTGCAAGTGTTAGTGATCATTATCATTGATGGGAAAGGAATAAATATTGAAAAAAGTGTTTGTACAGGTCTTAATGTACAGATTTGAATTGACCATGAAGTGCACTAACATAAAGACTCTCGACGCTTTGCTAACCTTTTAAAATCCTACATCTCCTCAGATTATGATAAGAATAGGGAAGGCCTCTCACTATGTGAGAGGCTTCCCTATTCTTATCATAATCTGAGGAGATGTAGGATTTTAAAAGGTTAGCAAAGGGGAGAGTCTTGGTAAGGTACAATATAGAAAAAAAAATAAATGGAATTTTAATTGGGAAGTCAGGATCTAAAGATATCTTACACTGCTGACATCAGTAATAAAAGTCTATGTTGCTTAATGGTTTTGTAATTATATTTCATTGTGGATCTGGTACCAAGTCACACAATTCTTTTTCTTGATGACTTTAAGAGATGCTGGTTTTTGTTTGTTTGTTTTTATTTCTGGAAGGAAAAGGATGAAGACTTGCTTTATTTTGGACAATACCATTGATATTGCTCAAGTTTTGAATGTTGCCAATCATATTCTGCTGTTTGTACTAGTAAAATATAAGTTATTTCTTACTATGGTTGACTTTGGTCTATCCTGTTTCTGCAGTATTAGAAAAGGTTGCAAAATGACTAATAGAAAATTGCTGCATAGGCACCTTGCAGCCTTTTTGTAAGTGTTCATATTTCTCTTTCATCTTCAGCATGTATTATTGCATAAGAGTACCTGGAGTTCATCCAAATATATGTTCACATAAGGTAGGCTATTGTAAGACAAAGTCTTCCGTAGTCATAGCATTGAAGAGACGGCATGAATGAAGTATGACTCTGGAATATAAAGATATGGAAACTCTCCTGGGGGAAGGTATAACGTAAGAGGACATTTTGGTCATCCATGAAACTCTCATAGAGCAACATTTAGAAACAGGCCATGGAGAAAAATGTGGGATTTCTTTACAGTGGGGAAAAGGTGAGGCAGATATCCATTACCAGAGCACAGGTGCTTGGGCCAGAATCTATACAGTAAATGTTCAGTCACTAAAAAGATAACTCTAAGGCTCTGAATTCAGAGATAAGCCCCTTGCCGCAGATTTCATTCTGTCTATGTTTTGTTGGGAGATTACACTTGAATTCTGAGAACAAGTCAGGAAAGTTCTGAACATTTAGTTCCTTAAAACATGTGGTGTATATAGGAAAACCCATTCTGTTAGTGGCAATTTTTGTGCTGTGGTAATTGTTGTGGGGAATAAAATGATGTAATGGTGTTGTGAATCAGGCCCATAGTTAACACGTAGTTAACCTATTAGTGTCTTTAAACAACTTTCACAAGTTTTTTGTTAATATTTTTCTTGATTTCTAGTTTTATGGATGGCAGTCCATAGAAGGCAGCTAAAGGTCATTTTCATTATATTTCACATTTAAGAGCCTGCTCTTGCAGGAATTATGACAACAGAAATATTGGCAAGTTCACAACAACTGCAGGATTGGGCAATATGGGAATTAAAAAGATTTGTAAAAATCCAGTGACTAAGTGCCTATTTCACTGCCTGTTGTATCCTGTTATATCTAGAGAATGGAAAAAGGAAATTCCATATTGACTAGATTGAGCTGTACTTGCCATCTCAGTAATGAATCCATCATGCAATTCCTTCAAATGAAACCTCAGTTAAACTGCACAACTGTTTCTTTTTATTTTCACACTGTAAAAATTCAGAGCAGCAAGTGTCCAGGAAAATATATTCATTGGAAAGAAGCTACCAAAGTTTGTTCATTTCACTGTCATCTGCAGCTTATTTCACACATCCCCCAAAAGCAAGCAGTCAAAAATGGAAACTATATGGGTGGTTTATTACTCAGCACTGGGCTTCAAGCATATCTTGATGCAATTGTCTTCCTGATATAAAACAGTCTGATAATTTGTTTCCCAATTCCATAATTATCTAAATTCATCAAATGACAGAAAATATTAAAACATTTCAGATTGTGCATAACCGCCCACAACGCCTGTATTTAAATTCTGGGTCTTGGTCCCCTTTTCCTGGTAATTGATATAGTCATTTAAAGCTTTGCAGGTGTAAGACAGTATAGTATGTGAGCAAAGAGATTCTGATTTGCACAAGTCCTGTTATGCTAAATCTCAATTATTGAAGATGCGACCTATATACTCAGCTTTTCAATGAAGTCATTTTCAATGATTGGTATTGTCTAAAACATTTTTTCAATAAATGTTCAATACAATGATTTAAATAGCAACATTTTCTCTAGGAAAGAAAAAAAAAGGCAATTTCTTTCCCTCACTCTCTTTTTAGAGAGAGGTGCCTGCTCCTTTCCTGTGTCAGTACAGTTCTTATGAAGGGTGTTATAAATGAGGGTGCAGTTATTCTAGTCACACAACAGTCCGATGGACAGGTTAATATTATTGTGCTATATTCATATATTTTGTTATAATCAGATCAAGTTCCTTCTGACAGAAGATAAAAGTACTAATGCCTTCATTGTTAAGTCACATTTTCTACTAATTTCTCAAAATTCAAAAAGAAAAAGAAAGATTCTGGATACATTAAGAGAAAAAGGCAAATAAATGATTGCAACCAAAACCAACACTTTATACTCCTTTTTTTTGTGCCACTTTCCAAAATAAATTTTAGTTTAAGTGACTGTGGTTCATTCTACTAGAATATAGCTTTAGATTGGAGTTTTGCACTCACAATAGATGTCAGGAGTCAATGAATGATTCCTCTGTGTTGGGGATGAGAAAAGACACAGAGGATTGATTCCTACATTTATATAGACCTTTCTGGAGTTCTCTTGGTTCTGCATAGCTGTTCGTCCGTCAGTATTAGCAGTAAAGAGTGTCCCAGCCTTCTCAAAATATTGTCTAAGTATCTTTTTCTTAGTAGGTCATTAATTTTCAGAGACTTGCTAGCTATCCTACACAGTAGGTGGGAAAAAATGTTGTGCTGCTTGGGTGTAATGCCAACAATAACTAGCAATTCACAGCTATGATTTCTTGCCAAATAATTATAACTTTTACTTCACTAGGGGAAAAATAATACTAAGAATGAATATTTCAATAGCATTTACCCATTACCGAATGATTCTTAAGTTTTCTTTGGGAAAAGGAGCTAGAAGCCTTTCTTATAGGATGCAGATTTCCACTGGCTTTCTTGGGATTTCCAACCACACTAAAAATAGTTATCTGTATACCTATGGGAAAAAGTTCCTTTTCAGCATCCTACCTCTTTTCCTAGTAGGTTGCACTCTCTATCCACTTGAGACACCTTACAGTTGTATCATGGTGTTTATGAGCCTGTTGGTACAGGTTCCTTTTCACTTTCATTCTGTAGAGTGCTACAAACTTTGGGCATTCCTGAAGGTAGGTGTTGCAATATTAAGTTAACCTACTCCTGAAAATGCCAGTACTTCTTAGCAACACAGCCCTGTAGTGTTAGTATAATGGTGTTTGTCTCAATTTAGCATTGTTCTCTTTCTCTGATCAAGGGTAACCTAGAGTAGGATCATGAGGAATAGACTCAAATATTCTTCTATGGGGAAAAATGCTAATCAGGTTGTAGGGTATCTACTTTCCACATGTAACTGCAGCTTCAATTGCTGCTTGACCATGCGATTCCTTTGCAGTTCTTGTTACAAGAGGCCATTGTATTTAATTTCATTCTGGGAAGATACTTACCATTTTATTTATACTTCAACATTTTATTTATAACTTATTTCATTTGGGGGAAATATTTATTCAATGTGCATCAATATTAGAAGCATCCCAAATGTGAGCAATGCATTATTGAAAGATGGGACAGCAGAAATGTAAAAGAGTAGAATACAACTGATTTTAAGACAAAGTAATGTTATCATTTCAGAGTCATGGATTGTTAACTTGCAGATGTACTACTTTTATGTGTACTCTGAGCTTTGAGTAAGGCATTTGTAGGTGCAGCAGGCAGCCAGCAGTACTGCATAGTGCTGAGAAGTGAACAACACGGCACACATGGGGACAGATTTTATTTAGTACTTTCTCTGTTGAAAATGGTACAAAAATCTGGAGGTTGATCGTGAAATTTTACGATACCATACATTCAGGAGTTATTGCCAATATCCAGAAGGATCAAAATGTCTTTCAAGAAGTATTAGATTACTTTGAGAATTATACTGCTAGATGGAAATGGGTGAATGTTATAACCTAGGGATTTGGTAGCTGGAGACAACAGAGACTCAAAAATGCATATGTGCCAGTTTATAGACAAGAAGATTCAGGAAGGTTGTTTGATTACAGGAACACCACATAACACAGAAGTTTAAGATGATACAAGTGATTTTAGGATGGGTCAAGTGAGCTATTTTTGAGAGAGGGAGGCCATCCTTGGCACCCACCGAACAATTGCATTCATCTGTATTTGGGGATGCAGTGAAACGGAGGACTGTTTGCTCAATGCAGGAGTCTACCTTGTGAGAGAAATTAAAATAAACTCTTGGGAAGAAGACTGAAAGGAAATGTCATGGTTCAGATCACCATGTGTTCAGATGAAACTGGTAATTAGAAGAAATTTTTTAGCCACTAGAAATGCAAGGTGCTGGAACTGCCCTACTAGCATGATAGCGCAGGCAAGACAAGAATAGCTTTGAAGATGGAGTTTAATAAGCTTAACGAACGGGAGCTGTCTGGCATGGAGGGGATTAAGTGACCCAGGTGTTCCTGTCAGGGCCTGGAGGGCACCAACAGGACCATGTGTCCCTGAGCAGCCTGACGTGTGGGCCCAGGTGCTCAGGGCTGGCTTAGGCTGGTATCCCAGGCCTCACGGCAACCACGCTGCCAGCACTGTGCGCAGCCCATGCCCACCGGGCCTGGTGGAGGTGCCTGCACAGACCTCACAGCCTTCCTTCACTGTCTCCAACGATGGCCAGGAGGTTGGCGGGCCTGTCATTATCACCTCTGTGGCCCTGCTTGGTGGCTGCATGCCTGACTGGCCTGTACAGGGGCTGTCTGTAGCTCCTGGCACATCCCAAATTGGGGAGTCCCACTCCAGCTGCTTCCTGGCAATTCCCTTCCAGTCCTTAGGCACATCTTCCTATAAGAAGGAAAAAATGTTATAATTATTTAATCCAAGGACTGAAAGAGACTGCGATAGTATTGATAAAGGTCCTGGTATCCTAATAAATATCATAATTGCTAAGTATTTGGTTGACAGTAATGCACTGGTTGTATGTAATTTCCTCAGTGACTTCATGGTCTTTCTAAAAGGCATCAATAAAAAATAATAAATAAATAAATAAATAAATAAATAAGTCTATCACTCTGCTCAGTATGTAAAACACTAAATAAGCTGTTAGTAATATCAGGTTCAAGTTTAGAAGATGCCCATTTTTGATGGCAATCCCTAGAATGGAAGATAGTTTCATTGGTTATAGAACCGAAATGTCTTCGAAGCTTAGAGCAATTGGTCTCAATGTTCCCAGCAAAAGAACCTACATTCTGCATTGTTTTTTTTTATTATTATTATTTTATTATTATTTTTTAATTTATTTTTTGCAAATCTTTTGAATGTTCATTTCTCTTGCATTTTCATGAAGGCGATGTTTTTTCCTTTCTCTTCCACTCAGTGAATTAACTCTTTACCAGTGCTGTAATGGAAGACTGTGAAACAAACAGCAACACCATCTGAAACTCTTCATCAGATCCTGTGGCTGGCAACAGGCATCTATCCTGCTGAGCTACAGAACATATCATCTATGCCTTGTGCATGATTAAAAGCAAGAGCTGTGTCCATTAGTATGCTTGCTAATGCCAGGGATGCTTCCCTTGCTGTGTGTATCAGTAATCCCCTGGATTTCATTGTTATTATTATTTGTTTTTAATCTGGTCACAAAACATTGTACAATGACTGGCTGGATTTTGTTTTAAATTTTTAATGGACAAAATATCAGACCATCTGGTAATTTAAATGAACGTAGCTTTTGGAATGGGTTATGCCACTTGAGCGCCTGGCTCTGTCTTTCCTAATAACTCCTAACCTGACTTCACTTTGGTTTTCAAAACGTTCCTACAGCCGTTAGTGAGGCAAATATCCAACTGACATTTTTAAGAGTTGTGACTTATTAGTGCCTATGACTGTACTAGACATTTGGATTAACCAACAGCTATATTTTGTTTCTAAGATGTAGCCTTTTTTGACTATATCATGTATGAGTTCACACAACTTCCATTTCTTAAATCCTATTATGGTTTTGTTATTTGCTAATGTTATTAATTTGGAAGTTAGTAGAAGATATTCACCTCCTAACATACAGTTATGCCAGACGAGTGCCATACTTGGTGAATTTTTCTGGCTGAGCTTTAAACCTCTGAAAACTAACATTTATAAATAGAAGTGTTGACAAAGCCCTTAAAAACAGAACTGTAATAGAATTATAATAGCAATTTTATGAGAAGATTGAATAAAATTGTAGCTTTTATCCAGATAAAAGAAAATCCTGGAAGAAAGAAAATCAAGGTCCTTTTATTGCATTATACATCCAGGGCCATGTTTTCAGATGTATGGAATCCTTTAGCTAGAACTGGGTAAAATCCTTCTGTCTGCTGTGTGGTATAAAATGGTTTTAAAATAACCAGAGAAATTAAATATATAACCAATGACAACCAGTGAATATAAAGTAAGCTGTGAATTTAAGATGAGCTGCAGAGGTTTTCCTGCTGCAAGGGAATTCTCTGCTTGCAGAAGGTTCATGGAGGTACGGAAGCATCTTTTGTGCATTGGTCACATTTTCATCCTTGAAATAAATGAAAACCATTTGCCATATGTGAACAGTGACTGAGTGGGGGTCAAGAGAGCAGGCCAACACTAATGTATGTTTGCTGAGCCTCTTTATTCAGTGGGAAAATAAAAAGACCTATTTCTAAATATAGGTTTCCTGGGATTAAGGAGGTCAAATTGACGTGGATTTTTTTTTTTTTTTCAGGCTTTCTCTACATTATCTCCAAATATAGATCAGCTAGAATGGAAAATCTAACTTTTAGTGCAAATGTATTCAGTACACAAAATTGGTATGTGCTTATATATTGGTAGGTTAACCACTTCGCATGATGTACTGGGACTTTTAGCTGTATGTATGTACTCAAACAGCTATTTATATGCCTGGATTTCTCACATAATTTAGGGGTATGCAAACTCATACTGTTAAGTTCAAACTGTAAATCCATTTATATAAACATGTGCAGCCAATATAGATTTTTTTTTTTTTTAAATGTTTCAGTGCTGAAACCATGAATGAACCAGCTTGGAAGTCCTTCTGATATTGTATAAGCTCAGCAGGATTCTAGACAGAAAGCACTAGATACTTTAAAATAAAAAAGGAAATGTTTATGTTGGATGATCTTGAAAGTATATAACAATAGTAGGAACGTCAGTTTCTTCATTCCATAGTCACCATGGGCATCCCTTAATACTTACTAATACCCCATCTTGTCCTATTTTTAAACAAACTGACCCTCCCATAAGCATTCCTTTAAACTGTTAATATGCGTTCTCGAATAAACACTTGCATTTATATGTAGACAGGCACCTGTAATCTGTCTGCTAAGATAGTTTTCTACTTGAATATAAGAATGTTGTAGTTTTTTAAGAAACAGTATGAAAATAAAACTCCAAGTAGGCAAACTTGATGTCTGGTGAACAAAGATAGTGCTTTTATTTACAAAGAATTTTTGTAATATCACTGCTATGACATGACTCAGATAGAACAAATCTAGAAAGTGGCCTTACAGTCCTCATGCTATTCATTAAAACTTCAAAAGAAACTAGAAGGCATTTGGGATGAATGGCCAAGTTTACTCTAATGCCATTTGCCCTCAGGTGCCATGCCTGAGTAGCCATTTTGCTGGCATAGAGGGTGGTTTGGATTATCATTACCTTGTAGTGTGTAAATACCAGAATTGTAATTTGCACAAAAAAATATTTTTTTTCTAGTAAGCTTATCTGAAAAATCACATTGAAGAAATAGGTTATCTGGTGTGCTCCTACTCTCTTGTGTCTGGCAATTTCTTAGTGTTCATATATTGAAAGCATCTGTGGTGTGTGTTTTACAAAGTGTAAGAGGTGGAAGAAGAGTCTGAATGAGGAAGTAAGACAGGACACAGAAAACCCTAGGGAGAAAGCCAAGGTCCAGTAAGTCTAGTATGAAACCCATTTTATTGTTGAAAGAACTGCAATTTGCAGCTGAGAATGCCCACAAAGTTCCAAACGTTTGGATGCCATACTCTTTCCATAAACACTGGAGTGACGTATATGTCTACACGGCTCAGCCACACCTCTTCTTCATTTACTTCAGACTCCCTGCCTCTAGTGGTGCAGCCAACATAACAGTCCAGAACACTCTCCTCATCATTCCCAATTCCTCCTTTTAAGGTTTATTTTGGGGCAGCAACAGGCAAAGCCTTTCCTCCATCTCTCTCTAATTCAGGGTCACTGACCTCTTTGGACATTGGCAAATCAGGTTTTTCTTATTCTTCATGAGATCCTGAGTTTAACCCATGTGTTGATAGAAATAGCTGGTGAGTGATACTTTCAAGAAGAGTTTGAAGCTTTAGGGGCTATCTCCACCCTGTTGATCTGTTTGCTTAAATAGATTGCCAAATCTTCAGGGATGCCAAAGGTTGTGCTAGCTAGTTCCACCTGGGTCTCCCACCCCAACAAAAGGGTGGAGAATTCTAGACAGAGTGTGATTCAGGAAGGCCAAAAACTCTTTAGGTCTCCACAGAAATTATCTGGTTTTCATCTTTTTAAGCCAATCCAGAAGAAACAGCACACAGAATCAAAGAATCAAAGAATGGTTTGGGTGGGAAGGGACCTTAAAGAAGACCCAGTTCCAACCCCCTGCCGTGGGCAGGGACACCTCCCACCAGACCAGGTTGCCCAAAACCCCATCCAGCCTGGCCTTGAACACATCCAGGGACAGGGCATCCACATCTGCTCTGGGAAACAATGTACCAGTGCTTCACCACCCTCAGAGTAAAGAATTTCTTTCTAGCACTTAATCTAAGTCTACCCCCTTTTAATTAAAAAATATTTTTGTTTGAAAGAGGTTGACATCCTTTTTGCCTTTAACTCAGGTATGAGAGAAATTTTAACCACAACTGAAGGTGGAAATTCTATGTACCTGATCTTAATGATGTGTTTTTAATCAGAACCCTCATGGTTTTAAGTTGAAAGTTTTGGTTAAAACAGAGTTCAGGCTACCACTTGGGATGTTTTGCTTGTTTTCATCGTAAAATGTAGTCTTATTCTGCACATTGGCAATGTATGTTCAGGTAATGTAATGCGTAGTTGCTGTGTGAAAAGAAAATCCTGGGAGGTAATTGTGTGTACTGATAGCAAGACAGTTCCCCAACACCTCTGCATTTTAGGTATAGAATTCATACAAAATTCATTAAAACTTAATTGGTGCTAACTGGAGGCCTTTGCCAAATTGGATTCCTCTCATGCTTTCCCTTTGTCATGTTTTTAGCTGGAACAGAGTTATTTTCTTCGTAGAGGCTCACACTACTGCGTTTTGAATTTGGGATGAGAATAACACTGATAAAACATGAGTGTTTTAGTTGTTTTAGAGCAGTACTCGCACAGAGCCAAGGACTTGTCAGCTTCTCATGCTGCCTTGCCAGCAAGGAGGCTGGGGTTGCCCAGCAATCTGGGAGGGGACACAGCCACAACAGTCGACCCAGGCTGACCAAAGGAATGTCCCATACCACATGGCATCATGCTCAGCAATAAAGCTGGGAAAAAGAAGGAGGAAGGGGAGTAGTTCAGAGTAATGGTGTTTGTCTTCCCAAGAAACCATCACACCTGATGAGCCCTGCTTTCTTGGAAGTGGGAAGTGTCTGAACATCTTTAGAGAATGAATTCAATTTTTGCTTTGCTTACGCACGTGGTTTTTGCATTACCTAATGAACCGTCTTTCTCTCAACCCATCAGTTCTTGCATTTTTATTCTTCTGATTCTCTTCCCCGTTCCACACAGGAAGAGTGAGACGGTGGCTGTGTAGTACTTAGCTGCCTGACGGTGCTAAACCACAACAGATACCTATTAGAGTAATCCTAGGAACCATTTCATTGTACCATAGATACCCTGACCATGAGTGCAGCAAAAATTTTCTCCACTGCATTGTAGAGGTAGTAGTTACAGATTACCTATTGGAGGTTTTCCTTATTCAGATTTTAAGTGTCACAGGAGCCCATCTGCCTTGCTTCTGAATCCCTGGAAATATATTACAAAATGCGGTTTGAAGACTCATCACAAATGTACATTTGCAGATCTTAACTGGCCTTGTTTCTGTTCTGCTGCTTTAACTGTTTTTATTCCACTGATAGTAGAGAAAAATAATAAAATGGATGAATTTCCCCCAACTAAATATAAACATCTACAATAAAAATAATCATTTTTGTTCACTTTGTAATAAACAGAGAGGAAAAGAACACTTGTGGAGTGTGATTCACGTCATTCCAAGGTAGGTGTTTAAACTTGTTTGGATGAATCATGTCCTAAAAATGCCCAATTTTCCACATAATGAGAGCCTCTGGTGACAACTTCAGATACAGGTTTCTGCACTGAAAAACGTTTATCCAAAGGGAGATGAAGGGAATTTCATCTCAGGAGATCCTAAGAAAACAAAAACTACCACTTAAGGCAGATCATCTAGCTTAGCACCACTAATACCTGAGACAACAGGAATCTTACCAAATCTTAAAGAACAATGCAAGACCAAGTTAAATATTAAGGTATCTTTCCTCACTATACTCTCCCAATTTCTGGCAGTGAGCAGATTACGGTCTCCATGAGCCAGAGGTTTCTCCTGGATCATTGCTCATTGTACTGATGTGCATGTGTCTGGGCCAGTAAACCAGCGCACACCATTAACCCTCCCCATTATGCCTTCCTCTGAGGCTTCAGGATCCTTGTCCACAATTAAGAATGCCTTACTATTCTTAATCTGTCCATGTATGGAACCTGTTTCAATCTGACTGTTCTGATACTTCTTCCCTTATTTTCTCTATTTCTTATTATATCCTCTGGGAACCAGAACTGCACATTGCATTCAGCACATATCAGTATGTTTTCTTCTTAAGTATATTCATAATGTTTCCTAACATTCTAGCAGTCTTTTTGGTCACTACTGAGCATTACACTATTTTTGCAGGTAGTTACTCACCATCACTCCAGAACTGTTTTCCTTAATGCTGAGAATTAATAAATGAATGAACAAGAAGGTACTTTTTCCTTTGTGAATTGCTTTATGCTTGTCAATACTAAACTTCATATTATATTTTCTCTTTTAGACCTATAACACCCTGAAATTCTTCTGCAATTCTTTGCACTTTATTATGGCTACTCTATTTTTTTTTTTTAGTGATCTGCAAGTATTGCTGCCTTCTTGTTCATCCAGATTTTCTGCAAATTTGTTGAACAGAGCAGAGCACAGCCTAGCATAGGACAACATTGATATCTTCCCTTAAAAAGTAACCTATTAGCCTCAATTTTGTTTTGTATACTTTAGTCAGTTTTAATCCTATAACAGCTGAATTTCTTTAAGATTCTTTGATAGAGGATCTCACAAAAATCTATTAAATTTTGTGAAGACGTCGCCAATTAGAGATTAAAAGTGATTTTCAACACAGAGACAGAAAATGAATTACGAAAGATACACTGTATTAGCAGAGAACTGGTGTACTAGGTAGTGAAGCAAAAGCATGGAAGATCATTTTATAATAAATAAAAAAGATAGTAGTCCTGTGGAAAAGGGAAAGAAATGAAAAAAATAGAAATGTTTTCATCATACAATAAATTAGTTTAAATAGATTGCAATTACGACACTTGGAAAGAACAAGACTTGAAGGAGGAATCCTCCCTCTCCCTCTATTTCAAGCTTGCTGCTTTAGAGTCTTCCTGCTTCTAATGTGAAGCCATAGTGCACCATGGAAAGCATAAATATGGATTCCTTCAGAGCTTTGATGACATTTTTTTGGAAAACACAGATATGTTATTTTGCAGATTTGTGATCTGCAAGAATTCCGTGTGTGCCAGGATATTCAGGACCATGCCATAGATCACAGTTCAAAATCGCCAGTTCACTCTATTTATTTACCTGGGTTAATAGAAACAAAAGAATATTGAACTGGAATTAAACTGAACTTGGAAAAGGATTTATGAAACCTTGTCAACTGTGTTATCCAACACAATGCCATTTGTGTGAGAACAAAGATTGTTCATTTAGAATATGTTGAAACTGTAAGTGAAATCACCTCACAAATATTTTTCTCCTTGAACGGATAACATCTGACAGACAGGAAAGCAATGCCTAACCCACTATTAACCATTACCAGGTTACCATTATAGTTAATTATCAAGGCATTACCCATAGTCCTCTGAAGACAATCGTTTTCTGGCCGTCACCCAGCCCTGCTGCAGTATGGTCTCACTGACTCCAGAAAGCTGACAAGAGCTTTATTTTCCTGCAAGGGATACATTATGAAGGAAGCCTGGTGAAGGATAATCATGCATCGTTGCTTCAGCTTTAGGAGACCAGTATGATTACATTATCTGGCAGCTCTTCTGATATCTACTTCTATGTCAGGGAAATTTCTGCATCAATGTTCAAAATGTAACTCAATATACTAATTGCTTTTTCTCCCTGACAGACACCTAGCTTTAACTAGGAACTATTTTGAAACCTGTGCACTTGCTGAGAACTCATCAATAGATCATAAAAATCAGGTCACAGTTTGAAAAGTGGCATGTATTTTCAGAGTTGCATCTTTCCACAAACTCTTTTCTGTAGGAAGAAGAGTTTAGTATCTTCGTTAATGACCTGGAAGAAGGGACAGAGCACACCCTCAGCAAGTTTGCTGAAGAAAAGCATAAAACTGTGAGAGGTGGCTGATATGCCAGAGTCTTTTTGGTCTTCTCTACAAGGATGGCCTGACAGTGATGCTGAGCATGGTTATGTGAGAGATGTGTTTCCTCTTTATGCTGTGTATATAGGGCCTTCTTCCTTACATGGAAGATGCTAGTATTACTGTGGCAGCAGCCCATTAAATTGCTAGAAAAAAAAAAATGCTTTGCTTCAATCCACAGTGACATAGCCTGATCAATAAAAAGTACAGTTTGAGGCCTTCAGAGAGGCAGCTCCCAGGCAGCTCACTGGCATGTGGCTGGATCATGAAGTAAATGTGTCAGCAGTGTGAGGTTTTATCACACACAGCTTGAGAAAAGTCCAGCAAATATCAACACTGATCACTCCAGACAGTAAAAGAAAACAAAGAAAACCAAAACCAAACAAACAAATAAAAAATAATTGATAGAGTTCTGTCCTAATGGCATTTCTGACTTGGAGTGATAAGCTGTTTCTGATGCACATCCTGATATTTAAGCCCCCATATCTTCAAGGTGCATTTCCAATGACCTTGGAAAAGAGTTTTTACCTCTTCTCTTCTTTCATACTTTTGACCCGTACTTTTCCGTAGATACTTTAATAATGTTCCAGCTTATGATGCCAGAAAAAGAGAAGATCAGAAAGAAAAACATGTCATTACTCAGCAGCCTCATTGCTCAAGCAGGCTGCATTCTGCGTAAAGTACATTCAGTGCTTTACTCTCTGCAACACCAGTTTGAAGGCTGCATAGCCCAGAACCCATATTGCATTCCAGGATTTGTGTTTGGAGGTGGTGTCACCTCATAAAACTGTCAAAAATGTGTCATACTGCAGTCACTGCAATTTGTTGAAAAAACATCCAAATCAAAGGAACTCAAGAAGAAAACATCAGTGATAAGAAAGTGAAATTCCCTATCAGTGTCAAGGGCCATGACAGAGATGTTTTGCAGCATCCTGCAGGGCTCAGCAATAACAGTGTCACATTGGCTTAGCACTTCCTAATCGTGGAGGAAATTTAAGCAGAGACTATAAATATATGGGCTCATTCACTTTATTTTCTTCCCATCCTATCTGCCATTGTCTACAGGAAATAAAAGGACATGGGTTTCACAGCTTTGGTTGTGACAAAGGACCCCTGTGTGAATTTTGTTGTTAGGCTGCTGAAGGGCCACTTGGCACTTCACAGTGGCTCATGGGTTGCGAAAGGTGAGGACCAAAAATCAAGCATGTGAGAGAAGACTGCACACATCAAACTAAGTAGGCTAGGACAGATGTGAGTAAACTCAGCTGAGGTTCAAGAATTTGACACCTCCTCACCAAAGTACCCTGAGCAGCTTTATCGGGAGATCAGGACCTACTCAAAATGTACTGACAAGGACTTTCCTCACAAAGCTTTCCTGTCTGCTACTTTTAATATAAAACTAGAGCACAGACACCCTCCCCACCCTCTTCTATGTAGCAAACTTCCTGGTTCAGCATTCAGCCTGGAGGTGTGGGTAATCTAGTTTCAGGCCCTCTTCATCCTGAAGACATGTGGATCTCCCACTAGAATGCCTTAATCCTTGGCTTTGGGTGGGCATGGGTAAGTGATCTGTGTCCATTTTGTCAAAGGAAATAAATAAAAGAAAAAGGAACCAAGATCCATTGGGCCAGAGAAAAAGAAGTAGATCTGGGCAATTTCCTGAATTCTTGATCTTTACTTCCTGAGAAACATTTCTGTGTACTATATCAAGAAGTCACTGCATTAAATGAACTGAATTGAAACAAAACAAAGCAAAACCCACCCTTTTCAGGGGCCTAACTCTTTTTGGATCTACCCATAGGTCATTTTGTTGTTAATTTTATGTCTCTATATTGCTTTGACGACCCTGTTGTGAATTCCCTTAGTTTTACTGTAGCGAGCATGGTGGCCTGTTACTATAGCTTTTCTTCTGAGAACAATGACATGATTGTAATCTGTGCATGCACATTCAAAATGTGTGGCACACATTTTAACCTCACTTCCTGAAGCAGAGGTATTATTTTTGCTTTGGCTCTCCCCATAAGTTCACAGGGCGAGGGAAGAATAATGGAATTCTGGAGATCTGGCTCATGAGAGCCAGCTGTGTGCTGCGAGTGAAGCCCCCTTTGGAGATATCATTTTGGGCCAATTCCTTTATTTTGCTGTTAGGCAAAACTCCCATTGACGTCAATGGGAATTTTCCTTCCATAAAAAATGGGGACTCAGGTTTGGCTCTGATTTTTTATCAGCTTGGGCCACTTCAAATAGTGTTGGTGTTCTAAACACCCATTGGTGGGCAGAAAGCTCCTGGATCTGTATTCTACATACGATACCCTCAGGTTGGGATAAAAAGGTAAAAATAAGGAAAATCAATTCATCAGCCATTTTTTTCCCCCAGTATTCCCCAATGTATCCTATAAGAACAGTTGGACCCCCTCAGATTCATAAATGTAGCAGGTATTTTGAGTTTAATCTTTCAAAAATGCATTCTAAATCAGACATCTGGTAATAGCTTGTAAATAGAAATGTTAATAAAAATGCATCATATTCAGGAATATCCACAATGTGAATCGCTTACTCCACCCCAAGCTTAGGAAAAGTAAATGTTACCCATTTTCATTTAATTTTTTTAGCCAAAGTCTTTTAAGCATATAACTTTACAGCTTTCATAAAAAGGGAATAAAAATGAAAAATGTGTTTTGCAATGAATCTGCCACTGATATGAGTGTTCAATTAAATGGACCATGCAAGAGAAGAGGAAAGATTTGCTACTGGGGTATTGCCAATGATATCCTTTGACACTTCTATGGTCTCATGTGTTCCTGATCAAGCAACACAGAGCACTGGAAAATCCCAAACCAATAAGCCTGAAACCAGAGCAGTCTGCATACATTTGATATGCAGTCAGAAGAGGCTGATTTGAGATTATTGGCACTGAACCTATGGCCTTTATATTAACTTACCTTAAACCATTTTTGCCCTTTTGTTGACACAGAACTTCACCAACTCTATTTATACCCTGGAAAACTTCATGTTTCTGCTTAGACAACAGAATCAAACTATGTTTTTACTAGTGGCAGCCATTTGGAATTCTTTCCTACCACACTGTATCCCATTTCACTTTAAATCGTCTCTTCTGGACACGTACTAGATTCATATTTCTGTAAAATCTAGTTTCCAAATTTGGTAATTTATCATTGACATTACCCAGTGAAATATGCAGCTGGTTTCAGTCCAGATCCTAAGTTTGTGTATTTTGTTCCCATCAAAGAAATTTTAGTGCTCCTGATGCAATTCAGTGCAATTACCAGTGTAAGATCCAGGTTGCCATGCATGCTCTACTACAGGTGCAGAGATGAGAGTGTCTTGTCTGCTCTGCTGTCTTGTCCTTGCTTTCCAACTTTGACCCCCAGATACCCATCTTTCTGTGCACCTGGTTTGAGGAGAGTAGAATATGAAATACAGACTGGTAGTTGATTCATTTTGGCCATTGTTTAAACTGTAGCTGATGGATGCTGAGATTGTCAGGGTTAATAGAGTTGCCTCTAACCTTTGTCATCCATATTCCTTGGAGGAAGAAGGAAGGGAGGTTCCAGGGAAAAAAAGACAGGACATCTTCTGGCAGCAGAAAACCTGCCTGCAATCTGTTCAGTGAACCAATGTGGAATTCACAGGAGTCTCTGATGTCTTGGGATGGTACCATCTCCTCAACACCAGATGCTGGGAGGGTCTTTGGTTTTGGGAGACGACTCCTCTGCTGTTCTTTCACTAGGATAGAGACCACTCATTCTGACTGAAGAAAGAAAAGGAAACCCTATGAAAAAGATACAAAAATATTTTCCTCATCCATTTTGTCACAAGCTCTTACACGTGGAAAAATGTATTTAAAGGATAGTAAGAGGTCTTGACAATATAAGTGTGAAAAACAGATTCTCACAGAGGCTTGCTTTTCATGTAAAACTAAAAAGCAGAAGTACGTCATGAATATGTTTTTGTTCTTGCCACTTACTGACTTAACTTCCATAAAGTTGGGGTTTTCCTTTTCCAGTGCTATGAATCTGGCACTGCTCATAATAATTAAAGAGAAATTAAAAAAAAAAAAAAAAGAGAGAGAGAGAGAAAAAAAAAAATAATTATTTTGCTATGGCCAAGGAATGCACAAACTACTGGAAGAAGAATTTTATAACTGCTTAACACAACATAACAGAGAGGTTATGCCAGTCTTCAGGATAAAAGTTTCTCATGAGGAATTCAGCTTATTATTTGCCGTCTCATGTAATTACATTGTCATCTGTGTAGATGCTGCTTAGTTCTAAGTATAAAACTATTATCAGATTTATTTTTCATCTGCAAGAAATTCTGTTTCCACGGTTCAAGATTCTTCTGCCATGACTGAATTTGTTTTCTTGTGTGTGAGGAAAGATATGTAGCTCATTTTTTCATACCAATGATGTGTGAAGGACTTGCCACTACTCTTCCAAAGATGTCCAACTGATATATCTTGGTTCATGATAAGGAGTGCGGTTGTCTAAGACCTGGCACATTTCATGGCAACTTAGTCAAGTACCATCTTTGGCTGCATTCACCAGTGCATCCCCAGCAGGCACATCTGACTCCCTGCCCCGTGTATGGACAGCTGAGACCTACAGTAGAGAGAATGGAACAGATCTCAACCTCCAGAATAAGTACCATGGCATACCTTGTGATTACTAAATGCTTTCCTCCTCAGAACAGGACAGCCTCATCCATGCTACTCATGGGAAAAGTTCCTGCCCAGTGTTATCCTCTATATCATATCTTCTGGGAGGGTATCAGCTGTCTCATGCAAACCTAGGAGGCATCTGACAATTTTATTTAACAGATGATCCTGGGAAATTGTTCAAATTGATGTCTGCCTGTAAACTTTTCAGTAGCATATACATTGTCTAAAATATCTGAAATCCACCCCATTAAGCCTATAACACCAAGGAGAGAGCTTGAATTAGTTTGCATGGGAAGCACACATTTTAGTGTATTATGAGTTTTTATTGGTCTTTCTGACTTAAATTGGAATTTCACTGAATATTGCCCACTTCATAAAATGAAAAGAATATTGTCATTCAGTGGTAATTTGCAGATAGAGAAAAAATGCTAAAGACAAGTAATCACACCATTACGAAACAAGCTAAGGTCTGTGAAAATGTTGAATAAACATATCTATATAACTTTTAAAATAAATGATGAACATCTCTCTTGACTGCTGAAACAACATTATCCCTCCATTATTTTTTTCCATAACTTTATTCCCTTGTTTAACCAGGAATAATTCAGTGCAGCTGAAATTCAGGAGCTGAAATGAAATGCAACTGGGATTAATCCCAGTAAAGTTGCATGCCTCATGCCAACCAATGACTTCAGTACAATGAGTCATTTTAATTGCAAGTGTCCAAAACACCTTCTGTTTTACTGACCTCTTGGAAAAGTGAAGGCTTCTTGTTGGGATAAGTCCTTTTTATTTTTCTTGCTATGGTGTTAGCATGTATTTCTGTGAGACATATAGAGAACTGTAAAGACAGGAATCATCAAACTTGATGAAATCAACTGTGGTGTTCAGAATAAAGCGAGATCACTGGCAAACATACAAACTTTCATGATTCCTTTTCAGTCAATGTGGTCAAATATACAAAAATGGCATTAAGATCTGAAAGAAATGATAGTTATGTTTTGCATATTGCTATATGAACATCTTCAGAAATAAAAACTTGGCATTCTCACATCTGTTGAAGCAAAGAGAGAGTTCAGATCTGTATTTGCAACTGTATTTTTTTTCCTTAATTATTGCAGAGCTTTCATCTCTTGTATCATGAGCTTCTTTACAGAGAAAAAAACAAACAATCCAATAATATAATCTGTGCAATTTCATGGCTCTAATTTCCTTTCTTGTGAAGTGGTCAAAAAAAGTATGTTTATTCTATTTTGGTTACAGAGCTTTTTGGCAAAAACTTAATTTTGGAATAATTTCCTTGACATTTGACTTAGCAGTGTAAAGGAGAATGAAGAAAGAGAAGGAGGAATTTCTACTTGGAATCTTTCCATTTGGTGCTACCATGTTTATGTGACAATCAGCAGCTATTCAAAACCTCCCTCAGATGCAGGCAGTGAATAGTTTTTGCAAATTAATACATATTTTATTTTATTTTATTTTATTTTATTTTATTTTATTTTATTTTATTTTATTTTATTTTATTTTATTTTATTTTATTTTATTTATTACAAGGAATGTGGTTTATTTTTCTGCAAGTCTGGGGTACCAGTTTGAAGTGGTTTTAAGAAATGTTGTTTGCTAAACAATCCAAAACTGTTCCTAAACTGTACAAGAACTGGGCTTTAGGAAAATCAAAAGGTCACCTGTTCTGAAGAAGATCATCTTTACAAGATCAGGACAAAAGACTTACTGGATTTCCTTCTCAGCAGAAGATAATGTTTCAGGAATCATCAGAGGGGAAATAAACACGCTTGACACATTGAAAATTAAAATTCCTGCAAAATGTCTCTGCATCACATTAAATTCCAGCATAATTTGTGTGAGGTGTAGGCCCATGCACGGTTGTTTTTTTTTTGTTGTTGTTTTTTGTTTTTTGTTTTTTATTTATACATCAGTGTTTTCTTTACTTGTCAGAAGAGTTGTTGAAAAAAAAAGTACCCGATAATAGTGGGAAGTGGGAAGAAATTCAGAATGAGGTTGCATATAAATACTGTATGCTGAGACTGAAAGACTGTGGACCTGTTTTTAAGCCCATTAAAGTTAACCGGAGTAGTTCTGACCACGAGAATGAGTGCAATTCTCATACAGATTTGGGCTCAGTGAACAAGTTTGCATAAAACAAGAGCAAACCTGAAACCTTGTGAAAAGAAAAAAACAAAAAACAAACCTTTAACTGAACCAAGCCTTTTCCTGAGGGTTGGAAAAATTTTGATTAATTGTTTAATTTTCACATCCCTCATCTTTTCCATTTTCAGTTGGTAGAAAAAGTGGACAGGAGAGTAGTTTGTGGTATTTTTACTGGCCTGACTGAAGTTGAAGAGGTATTAGAGGTAAACTCATGAGAAAGTTTGACCTTGCAAGATTTCTGATTAATTTCCAGAGCCAAGAGATTCAGATACATTTGGATAGACTTTGAATAAACATCCAGACTTCTTCATGTTTGTCTGAACCAAAGATCCAAATTTTTTGATACTCCCCCCTCCCTCTCCTTGATGAACACACATATATATTGTGCATATATTTGCATGTGTTGCTTGGGAAAACACATGGACATTTAGGTTCTTGTCAGAGGAGTTTCTGGGCTGAAGTGCTAATTCATTACTGGAAATATAAACTGATATAAAACATAAGTGCTAAGTACTTCAGAAAGTACATTATGAAAAATATTTGAGCTCTACGCAGTCTTCAGGCTCATTAGGAAGTGAGAAAGGGATGGCATGGAAAAAATTAACTTGTCAACATAGCCATATATAATTTTCAAAGAGCACAATGTGAACACAAGATGTTGCACTGACCACTCAAATAAATCAGAAAGCCGTGAATAGTTTTAGAGATTTATTGATTTAATTACCGATCATAACACAAAGTGTTTGTTCTAAAGTAATCCTATAAAAAAGGAAAAACATGATGTATTTATGCAGCTCTTGGACAGAAAAGCAGATCCTTTGAAACTGGTGAGTTATAGACTGCATGTGAATCATGCATTTACAAAGCTTTAAAAAAGTTTCTGCAGAGTACAGCAGTGTCAGCATGGCAAGTTAAATGATACACAGATTCCAGTGAAGATCTTTTTGACCTCAGAATAGCTGAAGATTTCTCTATGATTTTAATCATCACTGAAACCTGAAGCAGTAAAAGAGCACAGTGACGAGGAAGATGATTTAGCATGGGAAAATCACTGGTGTTTTTCAGCCCTGCACACAGACAGCACTAAAAAATAACCCTGCAAAACTTGTACTGAGATGGAGGGAGTCCGAAGAAAATTACCTGTTGCTACTATCTGAATATTTGCCAGCATTTCAATATTAAACCCCCCTGATCAGAAAAACTCATAAGCACAAGCTGAAGTCTCCTGAGGCTACTCACATGCTAAGGTTTATGCGTGTGCTTAAGTGCTGCCCTGGGGCAGGTGTGTGGGACTGCAGGTCTGTGGAAGCCAGTATATTGGAGCTGCACTGGGAAACAGGAGAAAAAAAAAAAAAAAAGAAAAACAAAACAAAACAAAAACAAACAAACAAACAAACAAAAAAATCAACAGAGATGTCTGGTTATGAATAAGGAGCAAAGAAGCAAATAGCCACAACATAGTGGAAGAGAAATCATTATGATTAAATTCACTGTCTTTTAATGGATCCCTATGTTTAAGCCAGACTTGCCTCCTCAGGATGTGATACTGAAAAACCTTATCTGGGTTGTCCAAAGAACCCACAAAGCACATAAGAGGTCTTTTTGCCATAACAACACAACATGATTTACACATATATTTATACAATACTTGCCACCCAGAAATTTCAAAGATTTTATATTTCAGGGACTCAGTTCCTCCAGAATGGACATTAACTTGGATGGAGTAAACTTGTGTGTGCTTCCTGTGAGCAGTCAGGGTACAAGGCCCAGTGAAATGTGAAATGCTGGGGTGACAGTGTAGATGCAAGTGTTTTACTCTAAAAAGTATAACCTGCTATAAGGGATGGGGAACGACTTAACACAGCCACAAGGATTCCTGTCTGTTTGACTTTTGGTCCATGTTCTACATATAGGGCAATGACATTAAACGTAAGTGGTTGTGATTTCTTAGAGGCAAAATTTAATTTTTTTTGGCTGTCTGCTGGAAAAATTAACCTCTAAACTAAACCCCTGGCATTTAATTCAGGTCTGATTTTTATTGGTCCTTAAAGAATAAAAGTTAGTAACATCTAAAATAGTGTAACATACATCTCCCTCAGAGCTGGAATAAACAGAAATTTTAATGATCTATAAAGTTTTATGAGTGACTGAACTTTAGTCAGCAGTGTTTCAGCAAGATTTCTAGAAACATCAAAAGAATAAAAAATCCAAATATAACACCATTCTACTTTGGTGGCTAAGAGTTAATAAAGTTAAAACCTCTTCCATACTCTGTCATTTAACTCCATATCATAACTCTTGTTACAATAAGGTTCATTGCCAAGAATTCATAGTAGTGGAAGAAGCAAATGAAAAATGGTCAGAAAGACCACAGTTTTGTTAAGCAAAACAGTTCAGGTACAAGAGTTTGGCTGCTGTGAAAGAAGGGGAGGTGGCCAAAACTACTTGAGTATAACAGCCTCCCCATATTCTGCAATTATCCAACAATGAGTCTTGTCATTAATATCCATTAGGCCGTCTCAAAGTCCTGAGCTATTCAGTCCTGTAACCCCTCCCAGGGTGCATCAAGCCAACAGCCTAGAGAGGTTCTCAAGACCCAAGCAGGCAGAATAATAATGATAGCTGTGAGTAAACACCTTTGTTCAGTAAAATTAATCATTGTAATGCTGAAGTCTCTGACCAGGTCATTACCTTAAAGGCAGATCCTGATTGTGACATCTGAGCAACCATACTGGAAAAGCCTCTATGCACAGAGCAGGAGGAAGTTCTTTTATAACTTGTAACTAGGCCAAGGGAGCAAGACCTTATGAGTGACAAGCTGAGCTGGGTACTGGCCACAGAGCCATGAGCAGGAATAACATCATGGCTATGGGATGCTACCGCTATCCAAGTGTGGTGTTCACTGAATGGTGGAAGAAATGAGGAGAGAAAGTGGATCACTTGGTGAGAGGTATATAAAGAGACAAAACAATATGAGACTAATATAGCACTTGCCTTTTGCTGGGAAGAGACGCAGTTATATAGAATCATAGAATCACAGAATGGTTTGGGTTGGAAGGGACCTTAAAGACCACCCAGTTTCAAACCCCTACCATGGGCAGAGACACCTCCCACCAGACCAGGTTGCCCAAAGCCCCATCCAGCCTGGCCTTGAACATCTCCTAGAGAAGCCACAGCTTCTCTAGGCAGCCTGTGCCAGTGCCTCATCACCCTCTGAGTAAATAATTTCTTCATACCTAATCTGAATCTACCCTCTTTTAGTTTAAAGCCATTACTCCTTGTAAATATGGGAACCCTCACTCCACAGTTGGGCATAAGCAGTGCTGACAACCCACAGACTCTTCTGCACCCATTACTAGGCTTGAGGCCACAAAGAGATACCTGCAGCCTTGTGGAGGAAGGGGTGTCTATAAGCTATCATTGATTTTCCATTTTTAGGCATCTAAACGTTAGTTAGGCACACAATAGCTTTTGTAGACCTGACCCTCTACCCCTACAAAAATAAGGTGATTTTAATATTCTCTTGTTATAATTCCAGAGAATGGTTCCTTGCGGTTGTTACTGCCATTTCTATGAGCAGTAAGGGTTCCTCTGTACTGTGCCGATCAGAGACAAATAGCAAAGCATACAATTGCTTTCCACGTCAGTCATAGTGGGTGAACACAGTGGGAGCCAGATGAAAGGGTGAGGCAAGTGTAAAGCGAATGGAGCTTAGCAGGTATGCTAAAATCGCAGGTTTACATTTGCTTGGCCAGTGCAGGAGGGGAATTACAGAATTTATTTGTCTGTCCTCTGGTGGAGAAGCCTGCAGGGGAACTGGGAGAGGTTAAATTAAAGATTCTCCGTAGTAGTTTTCCTTATGCACAGGGGACAGGCAGATGAAAGCACAGAGGTGGCTTTCTTTTCTTCTTAGGAAAAAATAGGCTTGCTGATCCAGGAAGTTGTCTTTGTCAGATCACAGGCAGGAGCTGACAGTCTGACAGGCCAATGTATTTGACAGGTTGGGTGAGGCTAAATATGAAGGGTCTAAAAGGCAAAGATAAGATGCCTGTGTTTGAAAATGAGAAGCCACTGTAAGGACAGAAGGAGAGTGGTGATTCAGCCAAAGCAACTGGCCAGGAACATGGTTCTAATCTCTGTGTTTTGAATGGAAGTGAAGGCAGCAGTAGGGCTGGAACATGGCTGGAGACCAGATTATTACAGATGAAGCGCAAAATGATGGGATCCTGCTACGAGCCTTAGCAGGCTGCTAAGAGAAAGGATGAATCTGTGAGCTATTATGTAGGAGGAAGCAAGTAGACTTGGATCACGCAGTGACTGAAAGAGGGAGTAGAGTCTAAAGTGTTCCCTGATCATAGGCTGGGGGAAGTGTGAGGTTAAGGGCAGTGGAAAAATCAGGGAAGGTGGACAGAAAATTCTGTTTTAGCCATTACTGGCTGTCAGAGATGTGGAAGTGGTAGAATAAGAATTACATTGAGAAAGAGGGAGTGAGAGAAATTTGTGAGCCTTTTGCAGAGATTCATTTTTAGGAGAAAAGCACCTACAGATGGGAGAGAGCTAGAAGGTATTTCAAGAGCTCTTTCTGCCTCTCTGTCCTTCTGATGTCCAGGCAGTTGAAAAATCATGGCCATCACCACTAGCAAATCTGCTTTGCTTTGCTTACTAAAAGAATCATTTTATCAATTTCATTATATTTATCATGCTTCTACAACTGGTTGTACCGTGAGTGCAGAACTAATCACCTCTGCTCCAGATGCTCTGGATGCTGATGGGGGATACTGCCAATAGTGGACACAATAGTGCCTGTGAGTTTTATGAAACAGGAAAAGAGTTTCAGTGCCGTGACAGGAGTAATACCAAAATGTGACAATCTACTGGATGCACAGTGAGAACAGTCTTCTGTGGGTTTGATATAAAAGTACTCTGGATATATAGCAAGACCTTGGGTATTATTAGAGAAACATTATGTGGCTTCTTTAATTTTCACAGTGACATAATCCTGTGCTTTCTGTCTGGTGAGCAATGAGTTACCAGACTGACAGACCAGGAAAGATTTGATGGGCACATCATTCATATCAATATCATGAGCTTTGCAGCCAGGTTCAGCTTTTCTGAACCTCCTGTCATTCTTGTTGATGGTCATGATGTCCTTCCTCACAGCCTCCAGAGGAGAGGGGCAGTAAGGTCTTCTGTGTATTTTTTCACTCCCTCCTTTAATCCCAGAGTAGCAGACTCATTCTCTGTGGCTACACATCAGGGTGAGTTGGCCTTCAGACTTGCTCCAGGACCCATCTCCCAACAGGTTTTAAGTCTGTCAAACAGTATCAACAACATTCTCACAGATTTCTGCTGAGAAACAGAGGCCAAAAGCCAATGAAATTATTTGAAGAGGTATTAGTAACTTCTTTTTCCTACTAAATTTCAAGCCAGTATCTAAACCCCAGGGTGATGGCTGAAGTGCTGAGCGTAATAAACAGAACATCTTACCAATCACTTTGGCTGAAGAGAGAAGGAAAAGCAGCAAGCATTTCTATACTTGAAATAATTATTAACAGTTTTTATTAGGAAGAGACAGAACTTGTTTAGCTTCTTTCATAACAAACATGTCTGGTAGGGTGGAGAGAAAGGAGGGAAAATCACGCGTATTCTTTATACAGTCTGGTTGGATGGCTGGCAAGTGCACCTGTAGGGCATATGTGAATGTATAAACCCACACATGTTCACTTAAAAGGGCACCGTCAGCTTGCTTCAGAGCTTTTGTTTGCTCTTTAATCTGCATTATTTTAATACCCTTCTTAGAAGCTTAAAAAACATTATTTATTTCCCTATTGATTTCCTTCTTCTCTTTCCCCTTGTCAAACCCTTTCTCTGCATGTTTGTTTTGCTTTGTTTTGAGTGGAGATAAAATTAACACAGCTGGTCTCATTTAACAGCCCAAACAGCTTCCACTTGCACCACACATTACCAGGCCAGTGCTAACAAGGGTGAGTGTCAGGGAACAGCAAGCAGTGGCACAGTGGCACACCGTGGGAGCACCAGTTAGCGCTGCTCTGCTTAGACTGGCCTTTGATGGGACACCAAGGCAACAGATGGTTGGGAGGACATCCCCCTGGATGTGAGGACAGGTACATTACAGTGCTTCTCACTGCTGTTGTGAGCAATTGTGAAGCTTACAGTGATGCAGAGCACCAAGAGGAGCCCTGGGGGCAGAGGCTGCCCATCCTTGCCTTCTCAGCAGGCACATCAGGAGAAGCAGCCTACTGGAAGGCACCCGGTGAAAGCCCTCTGCTCCTTGCCATCCACGAAAGTAGGGGAAAGAAGGGTGTAAAGAGGAGCTTGCCAGAAAAACTATGATGGTGGAGAGCTGTTGTGAGTACTGAGCTTCTCAAGTAGATTGCACCGGGGAGAAGGAAAAGAGCAGAGAGGTGGGGAGAAGAGGAGGTTCGTGGTCAATCCACAGTGCTCTATTTCTGCGGGGGGGCTTCAGCTGTCTTTGGAGGGCTGGCAGTGTTCACTGCTCCCCTGCTGACTGCCTTTAGGATCTGTTCCAGAACAGATGAATGACTCCTGTTTTTAAAGAATGACTCCTGTTTTTAAAGGTTTGCTCAAGTGAGGAGGCCAGAGGGAAAGCAATAGATATTCAATGATCAAATCATATTTCTGTCTTCAGCCTTGCAGGCTCCACCAAAATCTAACAATTCTAAAGTTCCATGTAGAAAAAAGGATTTTGTGGTATCATCAGCGTTTTGCTCAAAAGGAAGGGTAGTTGACTATCACCGAATGAAAGTGAGCAGGGTTGACACTGGCAGGGTGCTGCTGTTTCTTCCCCTTGATGCTGTGGTGGGGCTTGCAAACAAAGTCTAGGAAGTGGAAAGAAAAGGAAGGTCTCATTAAAGAAAGCACAGGGCTAAAACTTACAAAATAAGCTATAAAAAAGCCCCAGATCTGGTGTTTCATCTGTTCCAAGAATTCAGAGGATTTTTCTCCTTTTGGAACGTGACCCTTCAAAGGTTGCCACAAAGGAACAGAATCTGATCTCAGCAATAGCCACAGCTACAAAAGCAGTATGAAATAACAGGGTGAAAACAGAAATTAACACCCGGCCCATTACTGGATTAAATGTTTTAGGTTCTCGGACAGTGCTCAGCTATTCTCCAATTCTTTGGCTATCCGAGACGCATAACACACCAGGGCCAAGCAATCACTGTAAATCGCCTAGATGAAAAGACATCCTCACAGGGAGGTCAGGCTCCTCCACCTGTGCTGGTGGGATGCCGTTGCAGGGCTTCCTTCTGCCACCTTCTGCCTCCCGGCAGTACTGCGGGCCGGGGAGTGAGCCCAGCAGTCCTCTGTGCAGCTCCAGGACCTTCGTTTTCGCCCAGCGGCAGAAGACCTGATTCAAGTCTCACACTGGGAAATGACTGAAAATAGCTTGTTTACAATAGTAATTAATATTTATTTAAGTTATGGACTGAAGCGCTTATATAGGCATGCCTGCCCAAACATCTGCTGTTGGAGCACATACATGAAGACAGAGAATAGCTGACGAAAGTCAGAGGCTATTTTCTCCCCGAGGGTTTTCCACTCTGATCTTGTCTTTCAAGCTGTATACCCCCTCCTGCTGAGGCTCTGCAGGAGCTTTGTCCACCCCAATGAGCTCAGACACCCAGTGTCCCTGCCAAGACCTCTGCAGTTTGCATCCTTTGGGACAAGCAATAAGCACACAGAGAAGGAAGCAAGAAGTGATCTACTCCACAGCAAGACCAGATGGATGTGCACTCCCTTGGGTGCTCAAGTGTTTTGCTTCCTCCTAACAAAAAAAGGACTCAGTTACCATATAACTTTGCCATACATACCTCAAGGGATTTTTGGTTTTCTGACAGGCCCGGCTTCAGTTGTCACTTAATTTGCTCTGAGCAGTTAGCAGGAATACCAAAAACTGCCTTATACTTGGGTTTCAGATAGGTCCTGTCTCTCTGAGTGTCTGTAGCACAATTACACACAGCAACGGTTACCATCACTGATCAGTTTGAGTGGGGTAAAGACTGTGAGGATCCCTCCTTTGTGTCCCCCTTTCAGACTCCCAGGCTGAAGGATAGTACCCATTCAAGAAGGGGGCAGTCTGATAAATAGACACGTCCAAGGAGAACAGGGCTGTGTGTGTGGCAGCTAGTCCTATGTGCCTTCTGAAGGGTCTCCTGCTCTGCTGCTACTGCTGAACTTCAGCAAAGCAGCCTTCTGGATGCCTGCCCCCACCTCACTATGTGAGACCCTGAAATTGCTGGGTTGGGCTATGAATATTTGAATAGTCTATGCAGATGTCAATGTGGCATTATTGTAATTCCAGCTGTGTGCGCCCATCAGGCTGCCAGCTATCTCACCGCATCCAGGTTTGCCTTGGCATTTGGCTACATTTATTTCCATATTAGTTTGTAAGGAACATTTTCAGCTTTTGAGAAAACTCCAGCTACAAACCATATATACACATATATTCTGTGAGGCATTTGCTGCTGGCATGTGAACAGCAAAAACAATGACAGATACCAATTTTTGTTGCTGCTATTTGGGTCTAAGCTACAGTACTACATGAGAAGGTGGAAGGAGTTCAGCTATTTTTCTCTTTTCACCAGAAGTTAGTTTATAGTTGCTCATATGTTTTTCTTCATCTCATTTTGGCCTTGGATGTGTCTCTCTCTTGTCTCTATTTACAAATGTTGTCCCAGAAGTATAAGGTTAAAACAGTGGTCACTCCATCCACCTCTGTCTTGGACGTACAGACATAGAAGTCCCTTTCCTGCCAATTTCTATGAACAACTGCATCTAAAAGTTCATATGATGGCTTTGCTGGCAAAGTGCTGTTTCTCATTTCCCTTCTTTTGTTACATTTTTGTCCCTGCACAAAATAATTAATACTTTCTGTTCTGCTTTCTCTTACCTTCCACTCATCTTTATTTCATTTCTGACGTTGTAAATTAGTTTTGGAATAGAAAGGCCTTTCTCTTAGCTCTTTCCAGCAACCCTGTGTGTTACATTTTATGAATGATTGTGACTTTTACAGAGCACTGCCTATTCATGTGTGCAATTTTGCAGTGGTAAGATTTTCAATAAAATTCCTCTTACCACAGAAGTTTAGTTAAGTAAAAAATTGACTTTTTTTTTTTTTTTTTTTTTTTTTTTTGGTTCTGCTTGGGGTTACTTTTATGTGTTGTTAAGCATGTCTAATTAAAATTGGCACAATCATTTTGCCATAAAAGTAGAGACAATACCAGCTAAGTAATCCTTGCCTAAGATCTCAAAATACAGAGAATGTTTCTTGTGGTTGTGCTGTAATGTTTCTTAACAGAAAACAATTTAGTCCACCAAATCTTTTTGGATATTCTTAACCTGTAAGGTTTGTTTTCTTGCTCCTGAATACAAATATTTACTACATCAATTATTTGCTATTTTTATATGGTTAGGGGATGTCTGTGTGCAGTCCTGAGCAAGAAGCAGGGCTTACTGTGCCTGGCTGCAGAGGCAGCCCAGGGGGCAATGAAACTTTCCAGGCAAAGCACAGGGCACAGAGCTGGTCAAAGGGGGCTCAGCAGGGCTCCAGAAGAGCACAGGTGCAGGAGACTTTCTGGGGCCAAAGTAATCTAAAGATTTTTGCCAGCAGTAGAGAGATGTTAATTACATCTTTCAAGGAGTAAGAAGTACAGAGATCTGGATAACCAGCAGATGAAAAGCCACCAAGAAGTGAGTTAAAAACTGGTGGAGCTATAAAGCATTGTGATTAATCTGTTTAATTTATAATATCTCAGACAATATTAACTTACTAAAACTTGCTAAAATGCTCTGTATCAGTTGTACCCTACTAAAGAATCTGGGAACATGCTAAGAAAAAGAGGGAGAGTTTTGTAGTGTTTTATTAACCACCATGTTCCTTTTCCTTCCTGTTTCTTCCACAGCTGTGTGCATTACAGTACATGCTGTATTTTTGCTTAATCAGTAAGGTACCAGTCACCACAAGTTACACATCGTCACACACAGGCTCTTATCATCTTTCAAGGCGTGTTTGTAGATAATGTGTAATGTAAATGTGGGTGAAATCTCCATCATTACATGAGCTCTACATGCCAGTAATTGTTATCAATGAAAATTATTTGTTAACAGAACAAGGGAGGGGAGCGGCTGACTGCAGTTTCAAAGGAGGGTTTCCACTGCTGAACCTTTGTTACATGACTCACAAGCTGAGGGGTCTAAATGTTTATCTAAGGGTGTGCTTTGTTGCCTCAGCTATGAGGTTGTTCAGAAGCATTTTAATTCACCTTGCTCTGGTCTCTGTTACTGACAGTTTCCTCAGCAGAACTGCCCATGTTTAGCCCCTGTCCTCCTTGATCTCTCTTGCCTTAAGCAGCTCGCATTATTCTTCCTTCCCGTGGTGTCCCTGGTAGTTTCTTAGTCATCAATTCTCTGCCTTGTTTCTGTTTTCCTATTCTCTTCCCCACTCCGGACACTGGAGCAGAGCATCTGGCTTGGAGCGGTGTCAGGGCTGCAAACACCAGCGTGGAGCACTGCAGTGTTCCTGCAGCCAGGGTTGCTCTTGCTTGGCCATGCCCCAAAAGGCTTTCTATAACCCAAGCTGGTGCCAGAGTAGTTATGCCACTTTGGTGAAAGAAGAGGATTCCTCTGTGCACAGAGGACACCCTTTTTGCTATTTAGCTACTTTTAAGTTTTCTCCTGAATGCTGCAATAGTGCCCAAGCAAGCCTAATGTGGTTAAGTATTCAGCCCAATGATCTCACATCCTCCACAGCAGTTGAAGACTCATAAACACATTTTATGTCTGTATTGGTATGTTGTCATAATTTGGGAGACACATTGCCTGGGAACACAATTGTTGGATATGAAAGCCTAGTTAGATGCTGAGAGATCTCAGCCAGATGTAACATTCCAGTAATCAAAATTAAGTTATTGCAGGAACAAACAGAAAGTAGTGAAAGGTTAACTTTATATAGCTGTTGTTGTTTCTTTTTCTTAAAACCATAATTCATTTTTGTCTTCAAAAGCATGGACTAGGAGAAGACAATGATGTCTGTTGTGGCAGAAGAAGAAATCCAAGGAATTGTAGAGTCAGTAGAGCTAGCTGGGGAAGAAATTTCATACAAAGCATTACATTATAAAGCATATCTGATGAGAGCTGTACATGTTTAAAGCATGACCTTCCAGAGCTCCAAGAAAAGTGGATAACCAAATTGTAGAATCAATTGGTGGAGAAGTACACAGATGGATGTAGATGGTATGGTGGAGAGCAGGCTTCACAGAAAACTCAGGATTTGCAGATGCCTACTGCATAAGATGATTTCAAGGCTGTTCTAGATAAGTTGACCTAGGGAAGTATATCTATAAGAAAAAAAATAAAGGAACAGAGAGTCAACTGAAAGACATGAGGAATTAAGGGTTGAGTTTGTGCTGTGACATGAAAAACAGGAATGGAAAGAAGGTGGGAAAGAAGGAATTTGGTGAAGAATAGCCAGCTTCAAAAAAGACAGGAGGAAGAACAGGGTTGCAACCATTGACTGGGGAAGAAGAGAAAAAAATACACATGGAAAAAAAAGTAGTCAGGATAATATGGATATTAAAGAGTGAAGTTCAAAACCAGCATCTGGAAGTGACTAATCTATATATCCAGGACTTCTGTTTAAGAAGGTCTGTTGTTTTGAATGGCTCTATAGTAGTGAAATATTTGCTGTCTGACTGAAAAAAGGGTGTGAGTGGAGGACTCAGTGGGGTCAAATAATCTTGGCAGGCGTAAAGGAGATCCACCCACCTCTCTGAAGAGTAAGATCCTAGCTGGAACAAATTGAAAATCAGTTTGCTGGGCAGAGGTAAATACTTAATGGTGAAAACTCAGGGATCTTCTGTTTCTGTCACATATTCTACAACCAGTTTAAACCAACATGCATAAACACTTAGGGCAGTTGAGTCGGTAGTGTATTGTAGTGAGCAATCTAATACAGAGCTAGTCTTATTTTCCTAATAGCCATCTGGATCCTGCTTTCTTATCTCTTCAAGGGCCTAGCTTCAAGATGAATGGTTAATGTTTGCACACCCTACCTTCCTTCATACGTTCCCTGTCCACTGATGGTGGGGATTTTTCCATCCATTCAAGGCTGAGATGTGATTAGACAGTAGGTCTTCTACTTCTCAGAAAATTACTTTAGCTAATAGGTAGAAAATTACCATCATTGGCCTTGTCCTGAAAGAAGTGAAATATGCTTGATAAAACAACCACTTCTGTAGACTGTGGAAATGCAGTAGCTCTTCTCTATCATATCTCTGTAAAGCATGTAACAGGATGCCACATAGAGTGTTATCAGTTGAACCAGTGAAAATGGAGATCCATGAAAGTGGTCTATGTTGGGCAAGGAGCTGCTTTCAATAAAGATGTTATCAGGTAGTGGTGTAGAGGAGCAGAGCAGGAGCACCAAAGGAGCAGAATTGAGACATGTTTCACTTGTGGAAGGAAAAAGTGGGGACAGCACTGGTGACACAAAGGTTTGAGAGATGATCAAGGTATGAATAATCAAGATACAGAGAAAGACTGAATGGCCTGGGACTAGAGGGATAGATTTCTGCAAAACAAAATGTCATGTATTTAACTTGGACAAGGACAACAAAAAGGCTTCTGTAATAAACCAGAAACCAATAACCTTCAATTAAAATCAACAGAGGATAGGAACTTGGGCATATTATTTACCAGGATAAGTACGTACTACCAGTGTGGTGTGATGCAGCCAAGAAAGAGAAATATGGGCAGGAGGGCAATTATCTGTAGAAAGAAGAGTGACTATTTTTCAAACACCATCTGGAACTCCATGTCCTACATGGGGCTCCAATATTCAAGAAGGGTGAATTCAAACAGGTGCACAGAAACACTGTAGATTCAGCAGGGCAAAGGCAAGCATCTTGTCTCGAGAAACTAGAAGAATATGGTGTCTTTTTAGCAAAGCAGTCCTTCATTTTGTAAAGATGTTACAGAAAGAAAATAACTATTTAAGCCAAAAGACAGGGTTGTTAGAAAAGACAGAAATAAACTGCATAAATGTAAACTGCCCATGTGCAAATTCAGACTGGAAGTTTGAAGAACTTTTCTAACCAGTATTGCAAGAGGAGCAGAGGAAGTAAAAACCCAAACTGCTAAAATGGAAGTTGATAAAAAAGGATATAATGTGATGTCTGCAATAACAAGAGACTAGTTCCTATGACTCAGGAGGACTTGTTGAACTCAAAGGCCAGTTTCTTAAATTAGATACATTTTTATAGTTCAGCATAATCAGCATATCTATGGCAGTGAATTACTATCTAAATGAGACTGGATTCATGTGTTCAGGTGAGGAAAGAGCATTCAGATCATCAGTTCTGAATTCTAATGCAATGCAGCCCATAGAAACCCACTCACTCATTTTTGCTTCAGGCCCAAGCTTCTCTTTGATCTCTACCACATCTTTTCAGAAAGGTATCCAGACTTAATTTAAAAGCTTGAAGTGAAGTAGAATCCACCACACTGAACTGCAACATCTATTGAAACTGCAGTGCAGATGGGGTTTGAGAGAATAGCTTTTGACCTCTGTGATTTTTTATTTTTTTTCCCCATTGTTGACAGGCTTTATGAGGAAATACATCAGACAGATCATTGTGGAAGATATTAAACTTCCTACATCTATTCTGATCTGATGAATTCCTTTTCAATAGCCTCAGGAGGGTTTAGTAGCCCATGGTATGTTTTTTCTGCTGTTGAGTCCAACTTTGAAATCAGTGAAGTGATTTCACTTTACACCAGGAGAGAATCTGATCCTTTATGCGTATGATTAACAGACTTTCTGGGATGAGCAAATATTTTCTAAGTAATCCAACAGGTTGGAAAACAGCTATATATCTAACCTCTGGGTAAAACCAGCAGACTTTATCTTATGGCATACTGCTAGGGTAGTATTTCCTTTAATATTAGCTTCCTAAATCTGGTTTATACTCTAAGCTAATGCTTTAAGTTCTGTCTGTGCTCAGAAAAGAGAGATAAAATCTTGCCAATGATAAGTCACCTCACCTGTTTTATATACTTGGGATGGATCTCCTTCCGGTTAGAAAAATAAATCAAATTACAGACCTATCTTTCAGGTGGCTGAAATTAAGTGAAAGGAATCCAATATATCAAGTCTGGAAAAGAAATATCCTCTTTATCCTCCTAAGAGGCTTTCATGGAATAAATTTGGAGTAGTGAACTAATAAGACAAGATAAAACAAAATTGCAGTACTTATGCAAACATGGATCTGATTTCTGTGTGATGGGGAACAAGGACAGGAGAGGAAGCCATTCAGATCTGGGAATAAATTTAAGATTCCTTATAAAGAGCTATGAACCTTGAAAATCTAGTATGGACATGAACATAAGCATAACTAGATAGTTATTAGATTCATTCTTCTCTTGTAACATTTCTGTTTGGCTGCAGTATTTCATTGACATTCTTTCCAGAGACCACAGTCACCCTGAAGCACAGTCCCGTGCAACCAGCAGTGTGTATCCAGGAGGATGCTCCCATTATGTATGACATCTTTTGACAAGGAGCTTACTGCTTGCAGCACTGTGGTTGTTTCTTATTTCCAGTACCCAGAGACTCTTTAAAGTGCAATGGTGCCAGACTTTGAACTAAATCTCTGACTAATTAAAATCCTTGTCCAAGGGACTTCTTTTATGCATAGACAGCAAACACCTTTTAAAAAGATAGCTTGAACATGTTTAATCTGTAGCGTGGCACATGAGAATAAAGACGGTGTGTCCAAACTCTGCTCGTAAGCTTCAGCAATCACCACAGCCATCTGGAGGTCAAGTATTTTTAGTGGTCTGACTTGGATTAGAGTATGAACCTCATGCGCATGAATCATCACAAGGATTAATGAAGTGTATAAAGTGTGTGTGCTTGCTAATCTCATCTATGGATACGACAAAGGAAGAAATATGTCATTTTGAGATGGCAAATGGTTTAACAAAGAAAAGACACAAAGCCTAACCATATGCTGATGAGGATCCTACAGCTTATGCCTTTTATTATCTTAACAATTAAGAACTACAGCAATTGTGCTCAAAGGAGGCATGGCATGAAAATGATCATGTTTCACTTTTATCTGTGAAGTTTTTGCTCTTCTTCCTTTTGGCATTCTGTTTTAATCAATTAGTCTGTTTTAATCAATTATATAGAGTCTATTTTAAATTAAAACTAGAGATTTATCATTTGCATTGATTTTAATTCACACTTCCTGTAAGTTCTTGTGGCTCATGCAATGGATATAAACATGGTTGCTCAAGACTTGGCTTTGGCTTGACCAAATACTTCCTCAGGAGCAAATGTTTGTCATAGCAATTCTGATAACAAAATAAGAAGTTTCCTAACTTAAATTTGGCCTAAGTTGCTACATCATTTTTTTTTAACTAGAAGGTTAACAGGGGCCTCTGCCATTCTAGCTATCCATGCAGGGCAGATACTCTGAGGCACAGTAGTTCTATAAATATTATCTTCCTTGGCCCAGCAGAGCAGATTTTCAGTTTCAGAGTCAGCTCTAAGAACGACTGTGTGCAGAGCTTTGGATTCCTTCATGGACAGAAGCAATCAGAGACTTCCTCAGAAGCTCATGCCTTCTGGTCTTGCACTGTTTGACACAGAATGAGCCAAGGGGATCAGTGAGCAAGTGAGAAAGCACATCAAGGTCTCAGAGAGGCTGGGGTGGTCTCTCAGATCTGCAGATACAAAAGTCCCTGGTTTGTTCCAGTATGTGTCTTCTTTCTTTCTGTCTCAGTAAAGGACTGTTTTGGACACTTCTTGTAGCATTAAATAAGAGAATAATCTTTTTGCAACAGCCAACAGTTATCTATTGCTGTGATATTGTAACTTCATGTGCTTGTCTGTTCGGAGGGAGATAATCCCAGCTGAAAAAAGGGAACTATTTTTACAGTAGTGGTTAACATTTGGAGTTTAGTGCTGGATGGTACCGAGATTCCTCTGAAAGCAGCTCAGCACTCTCAGCTCTGATTACAGTCTTGGGAGGCCAGCAGTCCCTCAGCATGGGCTTCTTGGCTTTTCTGAGGACTGGGCTCTTTACAGCATCTTTCTTCAATGGCTTCAGTAGGAAATTAGTTTTTGGTACAAATGTGAATTGCACATGTGCGAGTTACAAATCTGGATTGTTGCCAGTAGGTAAAGTCACTAACTCTGCTATTTGGTAGTTACTATAGAGTTTTCAGTAATACTCTTCAGTTCTCTTCCTGTCCTTTCAGCTACAGAAAAAATAAAAATAAATAAAAAAATTGAAAGAAAAGAGCCTTTTATGTATATAGGGGATAAATGAAGAGCACTTGCAGGACAAAGATGAGTGGGAATGAAAATATGAGGGTTTTCTTTGCAAATGTTTATAGTCTGCAAATGATGGATGGAATTTTCATATTCAAGCTTTGTAAAAAACAGCACTCAGGGGCAGAAATGAAAGGATTGTGTATGGGGGGATTAAACTAAAAAAGCAATGCAACAATCTGAATCAGAAGAGACTCCAGTGTCCACAGAGCACTGCAGACCAGCAGAGTTTAATGTCAGTAGGATTGTGAAGGTCAATGAGCAGATGAGGCTTGATGGAAATGCCTCTCCAGAATGTAAAGACTACACACATCTGGTAGAATAGTCCCAGAGGGTCTCTGAGTCTCAGTGGGATGTGAAGCCTGTAGCTCACTTGTTGTGTAGTGTTATTTTGATAGTATTACTCTGTCTACAGCAACCATAGAAAAATAAAGAAGCTCCCAGTCAACTTTCAGAGCATGGATGTTTTACCCAAAATGAGACTTAAGGAATTAATAATGTTGAAAGCTAACACTTGCTTACTTACGTTTGTTTTTTAATTTTTGTATGTGTTTACTTACTTTGCCAAACAGAGGTATGCCTCAGTGAAAGTGGGGATTGAGTGTCATATTATCCTGGAATAGAGGAAATACACTTGTCAAAATAAAATATCAAATCTGCATTTTTGGAGCAAAATTTCATGACAGATGTTATGTACTTCCTATGTACTAATTCTAAACATAACTGGTGACCACATGGTCTGCCTGCCCATATTATGTAGAGTCTTCATGTAAGACATTTAGAAACTTCAAAATGATTTTAAGCATATTTACAGTTGTAACACTTGCAGGACAAAGATGATTGTATAGTATTGTTGTAGCATTTATATGGTATCACTATATTTGCATAACTAATGTCTATAAGATAACAAGAGAATAAGGTAGTTTTTATTTTCTAACCTATCAGTATCTGGTTTTTGGATCACAAAACAGCTGTATACTTGTCTGGCCCTCATATCATTTGGGACTATGACTCTTCCTATCCACGGCAGCAGGGAAAATTCAGAGAGGCAGTGTCACATTTTTCTGGCAGGTTTATTCCTTTTCCCTTGTAAAGATCAGGGCAGGGGGAAAGGTTAGACATATAGTTTCTAATCTGCACTGACAGTGACTTGCCTTATAAACAACTTCTGATTTACATGAGCATAAACAAAATCAGAATCAAGTTCCTGGTGTTTAGACCTGAATATAAAATATGCATGTCCTTTTCCAGGAGAAACACTCAAGGATAAGCTCCCCGACCCTGCTAGAAAAATAAGGTGATACCCTAAAGATACATTGGAAGCCTTTTGATTCTTCTTTAGCAAAGGGTGTTCTCTCTATTTTTAAGGCATCTTTCTTCACAGTGTTCAGTACTTTATCGCACTGGTAGTTTCAAGATATACTAAAAATGCCAGTGGTCAAAAATACCACTTCTTGCGTTAGTGACAGCTGCCATATGTTGGGACCTGCCTATATAATACAAACATTCAAAAATCATATTCAGTATAGGTTCCTTAGTGAGGATTTCTTTAACAAATTAAGTTTGATAATACACTTGCAGGCTAGATAGTGAAACCCTTACTGACACTGATTAGCATGTTAATCCATGATGAACTCATTTTGAAGCCAAAAAAATATTTAAAACCCAGTGACATTTAGCTGAAATAAATTCTGACCAGGCCCTGGGAAATAGGAAATCTCTGGCATGAGCCTTACATAAAAGAGCAGCTTAGTTCATGAAGTATGTAAATGAGCAAAAAGGATGTAAAACAGACAAGAAGGCTAATGGTGAATGAAAAGGTCTGGGGAGGGGGTGAGGTGGAAAGAGAAATGTGTGGGTTAGATAAGTGAGGGTTTTTTTTTGTACTTGCAGTCTTCTCTTACTTTAATATGAGCCAAATATCAATGAAAGCTTAAAAATATGCATTTCAGAGAGTTTTCAGATGAAAGACTTAGGAGAAAACTGGCAGCATAAGGGAAGAGGAGGCTACATCCTTTGGGAGGAGAGCGGATCAGAGGCAGACCTGCTGCACAGGGTTTGTTTTCTGGTGGAAGAGCTGTTGCTTTAGGGGAAGTGAGAGTGTTCAAGATACTAGATCCTGCTAAAGCAGGAACATATGAGTGATGCTGGCACCAGGCCACAGAGCGCCTGCATAGAAGTCCAGCACTGGAGCTGGCTGGGGATTTTCTGATGAAACTGCTTTGTCAGAACAGAAACCTTTTTGTGGAGACATATCCCCATTTAAACTCCCTCTCCTCACCAAGGACATTTCCAATGCTAACATGAAAAGTCTGGTCAGAGGGAGGGAGTGATGCACCCTTGACCCTTTGGCCAACACACTGACATAGAGTCCTGGTCCAGAGAGCACCTTCTGGGGTGAGGGATATTTTATCTCCATGCCACCTTTCACCAGGCCACACGCAGAAGTGAGATCATCAGGTTAACCCAGCTACATGTTTTCTAGCCCAGAGCTGTGATCGGCATGGACCACAGCAGGATTTCTTTGCTCCTGAGTGTACAGACATGGGTTGGACATCCAGATTTGCTTTGATGGTCAGGCTATTGCTTCTTCTGAGCTGTACTGCTCAGCAACTCATGTTGGGATGTATCATTTATATAAACTCTTTACAGTGTTATTGTCTGGGGTGTGGAGGAACGTAGTCATCATGAAAAAAGAGGTTATGCTGTTAGTGACTATGAGCACTAACCACTTAAAGGTGAAAGGCAGAGCTCTAACAGGTGAGAAACCATTTCCTACTGTGTCACTAACAGCAGCCCAGTTCACTCATATAGAGCCTTGGAAACCAAGGAGCTTCAGATCCTCCTCTGGGCAGCAACTTGTTTATTCCCACAGCAGCTCAGGGTGCAGTAGTAGGAGGAGAAGAGTGGGGAGAAGAAAGCAGCAGTGTTTGGTATCGAAGGATCACAGAGGACTGCTTTCCAGGTAGGCTGTAGCTCGCTCTAAACTGGAACTGGGGTAGTTGTGGGTATGTTCTGCTGAGCTGTTGTGGGTCTGGCCCGTTTTCATGCCCATTTTAGGATAATATAAAGAATTCCCTAGCAGTTCCTAGTCATCTGCAGAAGCTGTGAAGACACCCTCAACAGCTGACTCAACCAGCTACATACACGCCTAACACCGGTTGAAAATATCCTCATATCTTTCCCTTTATCATGTGGTCAGCTGTAGGATCAGTCGTGGTCTCAACCATAGTTATCTAACACATCACAGACAAAAAAAAAAGTTGCAAAAAATGTATCTGTGTACAGTTTTGTCCATCACAAGTCAGTTACTGAAAATCATGAGAACAGTGTATTCATATAATCATATGAATTCTCATGAATCTCATGAGTATTCATATAATCATATTCTCATTCTCATGAGAATTCAAATTCATATGATTCATGAGAATTCATATGATTAAGCACAATACCATTGTCATGTTTCTTCTAATTTTTCTTCAGCCTTTGGACTTCCCAGGCATATTTCTGTTTGTCTTTCCACCCTTACCCTTCATCTCAAGGCTGTTTTAAAATGAGGGCCAGGATTTGTAATATTTTGACTCTGTGAGCTGAGTATATACTCACTGTCCAAGTCATCAGTACATATATTCCAACATAAAATAATTCTCCATAAATATGACATGTTAAGGCACTGTAGCATTTTGCTAAGAGTCAGACATAAGACTATACTTCAGTTTTATAACTGTGGTGTTACTGGCTGTTAAGGTATTGCAGTAAGATCTCTTATTTTCTACAGCCGAACTCAAGATGTGAGGCATAGAAGGCTGACTGCAACCTCAGTCAGACCCAGTGTTATGAATGCCTCCAAGGACAAAAGCAGAAGCTCCAATTTCCCATTGTTTTGAATGTGTTTGCCCTACAATTTGGACTGTAAAATTCTTCTTTAGGCAGTGTTCCTCAATTAGAAATGGTGTCAAGACTGATGACGTGCAGTGCTGTTTTACTTGGCGTGGGTGAGCAACGCATTGTGAAGGAACTTTGCATCTCAGGGCAGCAGGCAAGGCTGGAGAAGATAAGTTATCCCTTCTGCTGAAGGACAAGTGTTGCAACAGCCTGAGATCATACTCTGCACAGTCTCCATTGACTGTCCCTGCTGATTCAGGGGATCCAGATATCAGCTGATCTATTTCAGACTACAAGCTCCACCTTGCAACCAGTTCTCACCCACCTTTCCTGATCTCTTCTGTCACCATGATGAACAGGAATTCCAGCAGCAGACACACTTTTATCATTCACCGTCCACATCCCACTGTTCAAAGAGCTTGCTACTATCTCATATAAAATGTTTCTTCATCTGGACCTTACGGGATAACTGGCTGCATGCAGAATCATCTGATACAGGCTTTGGTCACCTCGCCTGATCATGGAGGGGCACCTCACAAGGGAAGTGAAGGCTGTAGAAAAAGAAGAAAAGGGCAGAGTTTTTTAGGTTGGAGAGAAGAAGGAAAGATACACGGCAGAATGAGATGCTCCCATCTGCATATGCTTTTGCCTATTATTTTTGAGAAGAAAACAGGCTTTCATGTGTAAACCCAGAGAGCTGTGAGGATGGTATTGCAGGAAAATAAATGTGCAGAAGAGAGCCTGGAAAGGTGTGTGAGGTCCTGGAAAGCTGTTTTTGGGGTTCTATGCCCAGGAAGAATGGCTTGAAGTGAGGAAGAGCTTAGAGAAGAAGGAGGATGAAAGCATTATAAAACAAGCCGTAGCTGCTTGGGAAGTCTCAAAGGGGAGGTGCCTTACTCAGCGTCTGTGACAGGTATACTGTCATTTTTTTCCGCCACAATATACCTGTCTCTGCCTGCTCCCTTGTGTGACGTAGGGGGCAAAGTCTGCACATTGTCACAGCTCCCCCGTGGTGCCGAGGAGCTCCGGGCCCTGCGTCAGAGGCTCCCACCCGGTGCTGCACCCAGGCCGTGCACCGATAGTGCCGTGAGGAGGGGCAGAAGGGATGGGGGCTCGCAGCTGTTTCACCCGGCATATCTGATCTTCTGAACAGCAGAGAGGTAGCAGGGGCAGTTTTGCAGTCAAATAGTGGTAAAGATTTACAGACAACATTTCTCCTGCCTTGTCGTCATTCATCAGTCTCTGCAATCACCTGCACTACCTTGCAGGACAGGAAACTTGTCTTGTAGGCACAACTGCAAACATGAACCATGCCATAGTCTCCCTTCTTCCCTTCTTCTCCAAGATGTATAGAAAAGCACCGTGCTGCCAGGAAATAAGAAACAGTCACTTGTGGAGAACATTTAACTTGAAAACTTGTCACTTGATGGGAACTGGTTGTATGATTTTAATCTTAGATGACACTTTAACTTCAAATACTATTAAATATAGATATGAAACGTGTAGGAACTGTGGTAATTTCAGATACTGAATTTCTATTTGGCAGCCACACTGGGAACCCACTAGGATATTTAATTTTGATATTATTTCCTATTTCCCATCTTAGGAAAGGAGCAACTACCAGGTCCTAAGAAGGTCTAGTTTTGCTTTTTCCAAAGAGATCAGTAAATATGTAAAATGTAGATATTTTCTTCATAGTTTAGGAGGCACTGTGATCTTACCAAATCTTTCTTGTGATTAACGTTCAGTAAAAAGAATTTAAAAAAAGAAAAAAAAAAAAGAAAAAAAAAAAAGAAAAAATATCCTAGCAGTTCTAGGAAATTACTTCAGCATCTACAGCCATATGTATAAATTGTAATGAAAACAGGTTTCAGACATGAATTGTGCCTATCCTCCACTGTTTAAACTTCCTAGACTGAACCAGATTCTCTGCTGTGCTGGTCCTGCACCTCCTGATGGAGGCTGGGGAGAGGTGATGTGGAGACCCTGCCCCAGGCAGCCTGGGTCCTCCAGCACCCCACTGGGGGCCCCTCTGTGGAGGTGCTGGTGCTGGCCCCTGCCCTGCCCAAAATCCAGAAGTGCTGTGAAGTGATGCAGGGAGGCAGACAGCTAATGGGCCACTTGCAGACACCAAGTCTTTGAAGACTGGCATTTTATACAGGGCCAGTCTGTGGATGCTCGTGCTTGCCTCCTATAGCATTGCAACCCTCGCACCATTTATCTCCAAAATCTCTCACTGAATGATTGGGTCAAGTATTTCATGCTGCAACTCAAGACTTCTTTAATGAGCACCTACCGTGCATGATGACTTAGAGCTGTGTAGTTTTGGGTACAAAATGTTGTTACTGACTTCTGCCTACAAAAACCTTGGTTTACTACAACTGCATGGTCTGGCTGCAGACTTATCTGTTCAAGTCCTGTGTCATCTGTGATTCTCTTATTACCTTTCATGGCCCTTTGCATACAATTTTATATGGTCCTTTAAACTCGTGATTCATTTGTGGCTATGGCATCTCTCCATAAAGACACCCACGTTTCTCAACTTACTTATTTGTTGAGTGCTTTAGATCTAAACCATACCACACAGTTGTTTCTCCCAATCCTTACAAAATCTGTATTTCATGAGAGCAATTATTTTTAGGAACATTCTCAAATTCAGAGTGGATGTGGATATTGCGAAATAAACTAGTCAGACAGCCGATCTCCTAGGGTTAGAAAAAAAGATTACTCAAAAAGGAGCCCAAAAGTTGAAGGCAGGTATAAAGTCAGCTCTTAAAAGCGGGAAAGGTTGCATCTGTTTTAATAGAATTAGAGAAAGCAACTGGAGGGATTCCAACATCACACCTTCACTAAAAGTTGGGTTAGAGAGCAACCAAAGGAAACAGCTCTTAGTGTAGATTTTTTTTTTTTTTTCCCCCTGTGGATCCTATAAAACCCAGGATCTAAGTGACATCTTTTTGTCACCATCTACAGGTGTGTTATATGCTAACATTTTCCTTTATACTTTTTTCAAATACAGATTGCAGCATTGAAGAATGAGAACCAACAGTAAAAGGCTAAAAACTGGGCTTGAGCCAAGGGGTTTAATAAATCACATCCGTCCAGCAAGTCCTTAATCTCTCCTGTTTAAATCCTTTGTGCTCACCTGCAAAATAAAGCTCCTTTTTTATGATGAACCCAGGGGAACCTGTGTCTGACCCTCATCCCTCCAAGAACTAGTCTATCAGGCTTCTCCAGAAAACAGGCTGATAGAAAAGACAGAGCAATTATACCTTTATATTCCCCTCATGATTTCTAGTTTGAGGAGCAAAAAAGAAAACAAACAAGACATAAAGCAAAACTAATGAAACAGGTTTATTGCCTTGCCTTCTGGGACAAATGGAGCTCCCGTTGCCAGGAGGCATCCTGAATCTCACGCCAGAGCTGCGGTTGCTGTGCTGGGGCTCAAAGCACTTTAGGAAACTTGCATGGCAGCGTGTTTTGTGCACCACGGTGCTCAGGTTCCTGGAGTGCTGGTTTAGTGAGGAAGAGGTAAAGTAGACAGCAAGAGGGAGAAAATGGCTGCAGGTTCCTTACCCTTCTTCTGTGGGGATAAAACAAACTTATTCCTTTTTTTCAGTCTGAATGTCTGCAGTGGGACTGCAAATATCACCGAGTGAATTTTGGTAACGATCTGTGGACAATGAAAGAGTAAATCCTGTACCTTAAAAGCATTAAAAAATGCATTCATTTCCATGTCGTAAAGGAAGCACATCTGTAAAACTTCCCTCCCCCTTGAAACTATTGCTCTTTTTGCACCATCTATTTACTCACAGGGTGTAGGACGAGACTAACAGCACCATTAAAAAGCACACCTCACAACGACACAAGGAGAGTCTGGAGACTCAGTGATAATACCTGGTATTACTTCCCCAGTGCTCTGGTTAATATTTACCTGTGCTAAACTGTTTAAATAACTGTAGATGCCTGGGTCACAATTTTTGCTTTTAGTAGCAGAGCGCAGTGTATTTGATGCGGTCTGAGACATTTCCTGAAGAAACAGGAACAGTCACTCTATTGAGGTCAAACCCTTAAGAAAGGTTCTTCTGCAATTTTCATTTTTGTCTCAGCTTCTTGAAAATGGCAGGTGTAAGCAGCTGCATGAAGTACTCCATGTTCATCTTCAACTTCTTATTTTGGGTAAGTCGGTGTTTAAATTGTTATTAGTGACGCGTGAAATGTGTTCAACATTATCCAAATGCTGTAGTTGAAGAAATTGTAAATAAAATAGAGCATAAATGGAACCAGAGTATGGTTCTAAATCAGGGAGAGGAGAATGTTTAATTTTTGCCCTTCCTTTGTATTTTTCTTACAAAAAAGTCTTAATTGAAAAGTAGAACAGATGGGTCTCCATCTTCCTGCCTGCAATGTGCCCCTTATGTCAAAGGAAATCACTCATCTCAGTCAAAAGATAATAGACTCTACATTATCTTAATGGGAATTGTTCTTTTGTATTTTTTTTTTTTTTGTATCCTGTTTGCATCCAAACTGCATAATCCTGAAAGTGTAATTGCAACAGAAGATAGGAAAATGCACTTGTATTTTTAGCCTTCTAATTGATAAATCATTTTCATATACTTCTTTGTGGTTCCTAGCTTTATGCTCAGTGTCATAATTAGTTTCTGATGGTTGACCATACATTTTTGGAAAATGGTATGGGCTGGCAGCGTTGTCAAGAGCTGTACTGAAATGATCAGCTTTCTTCAGCACACATAGGAAGGTGGTTCCTGCCCTATGCCCAGCACAGGACAGCAGGCAGCTTTCTGAGAGTAACTTGAACCCTATTTGTCTTTGTCATATCTCGGCTAGTTTGCAAGAGTTTCAGGTCCTGGAAGCTCTGAAAAGTTTTGAGTTAAAGATAATTTCTGCAATGGTTCAGCCTCAGTGTCAGCTTTCCTACCATAATTTTGCCAAGTTCACCAGAGGTTCGCTGAAACTGGATGCAAAACTACTGACCCCAGTATGTTTGTTGCCTCAAGGGACATATTCTGAGTGAAAAGGTGATAGAATTCAAATAGGATCACAAACAGTTGCCGTATAAATTTTGTTGCTAGCCAAAATGAGAAGAATCAGCAAAATTCTTTGATCTCTTGTGGACCTCACGAAGAAACTCCTAAGAGACCAGTAGCAGTCAGGACTGGCCCCCACTTTTCTTCCTCCACATCTACCAAGGCAGATTGAAAATATATGGCAGCCTAAGCCTCCAGGAACTGCATGGGTTTCTGGAAAGAAGATCCAGGATGTGATCCTGGAGGAGTCCTGAAAGTTCAGGAAAAAAAGCAGCATGGAACAAACTTCCCAAGACCTTGTTTATGCCAAAGTCAGGAAAATCTGCACCCTGTTCTGGGGAAGAAAATGCTGAGAGCATTTGCTGTGCGTATGACAGCCTGGCTGAGACAGAGGAGGACACAAATGCAGTTATACTGACTTATTTTAAAGAAAGGGGCTTAGTACTACGGAGATAGGGAAGAGGTGTGGTGCAAGCAGCAATACACACAGGTGGAGCACAATGAATCTGAATTCTTTGAATAACACTCCCGTCTCTAATCCCTGGAAATCATTAAATTGCTGTGGTAAAGGACAGGGAGCAGTGATGTCTTCACAGCTGCTGCTTCCACTCCCTGGTGCACAGCGCAGTTGGGCAGGTAGAAAGTTAAACTGATAGTGGGGAATAAAGGTGACTTTCATCTCAACTAGATAACAGCAACGGCAGCGTGTTTATCTGGTGTCCTTTTTTTTAACCCCTTTGCAATCTCTCTGGATTGCCCCCTTCTGAGGGCCTCAGGAACAGGCTTTTTAGTCTTCTTATGCCCTTTTCTTAGCAGCTCTTACAGCATATCCTTGAATGTCTAAATCCTGGAATAGGCTAAGCCAGATCTGCAAAGTCTCTTTTGCTTCTCTCTCCTTGGCCCCATGTGTTGTGTGCCCCCAGGAATTCACAGCCCTGGCATTGGGCTCTGGAGCACCCACAGAGCTTTGCATCTTCCAGTCTGGTGAAAGAAAGCTAAATTTTATTTTAAGGAAAACTAATAATTAGGATGGAGTACTGCAACAAGCATGCAGTGTTCTATTTTGACTCAGGGAACAGAACTTTTGATTTGTAATTTCAATTATTTTATTTGTGTTTTCTTGTTCACTTTGTATATGATGAAAATAAACAGAAACAAAACATTAAAATTTCACTGAAATTAAGTGTTTTTATGAGTCTAAAACAATTTTATTTTCTATATTTAAAATATATACACCATACTGGAAACTTCATTTTAAAATAATATTCTTTGGTTTTTTGAATGGAGGAAATAGATATTGTAGCATCCCCATCTGATTGGTAAGTTTCTGTACATTCAGATTTACTTACTTCTACTACTGTGCTATATTTTTGGGGGAGGTTCTCTATAACGAATAAGGCAGTGGGCCAAATTCTCTTTAGATTTGCAGCAATAGCTGCTTCAGTGGAACTTTTCACATTAGCAAGCCCACGTTGTCTGGTGTGTAGCCACATGGTTCGCACAGTGCTGCTGAACAAGACCCAAATACAGAGTCATATGATACCATCAGTTTCTAGGCAGATTCAGTGGGATTCAGATGATTTCAGTGGGGAGTTCTAGTTAAATTTGATAACATGATATAGCTGTCATCGATTGTACAACTTTCTTTTTCATGTGTAAAGCGTACTTATAGGAGCTTTACTTAGAACAGAAAAATGTGTGGTACTCATGTCTGAGGGCTGGCTGTGTTCCATATTAAATAATCTGCTAAAGTCGTTACGGTCTTTGATGATGAATATTATATGAAACCTTTTTGTAGGAAAGTATTTTTGAGGGAAAAAAAATCTTAAACATGTAAAAATAGCTCTTTTAATTTTAAAAGGTCCCAGTTTTCATGGGAAGATCATAACCACATTTTAGAGCCATTTCTGACCTGACCATTAAAGACATACAGGAAGATAATTCTGAATCTTACTAGACTTTGGTCCTCAGTGATTTCTCTTTCCTACCAGTCCTCTCAAGTGGCTCACATAATTACATATTTTTAGCCTCTAAAACTACCTGTCTCCCATACCTGGTAAAAAAGAGAAATTATGTGTGAGAATTTCACAATCACAATCATCACAAACAAGGTAAGGAACACAGTGGCTGGAGCATAGTGGAACCGTACCTCAAAGATCAATGAAACTGGAGAACAACTGGTGATTAAGGAATATGTCTGGATCTGGGATTCATCCACCCTGACTTCAACATCTCAAAGCAAATCATTCTGGGCTTCTTTTTAAGTTGGTAATATCAATGGGTCATTTAACTCATCTGAGAATATGTGTCCCTGACAGGTCAGAGGAGATAGACTTAGATGTTTATCTTTCATGTGCACAAGATGGACTAAAGTTGTCTTCTTTAAAAATATAATGGAAATAATAACTACCACAATGTGCTCTTTACAAGAAGAATATTCTAATAGCTCGAGATAGACAAATATTGTTGCAACAAAGAAAGCAGGAAGACTTTATTTAGAACTTTTCCTAATAGTTTTACCATAGAGAATATTTCTAAAGATATATGTCCTGAAAAACTCTAGAAATAACTGTTGTACCGACATCCCTTATCAAATCTTTCATTTCCATTATACAGGAAACATTGTTCTTTATAGTCATGTTATATACATACTATAGCAATTTATAGTTGTCTCTCATCTGACAGAATTTCTGTGTCCTTACAACCACATGTATAAATCATCAAGGAAATGATGATTCCTCTGGGATAGAAACATCAGGGCTTTGGTGCATAACTGAAGGTTTAACTATCCTTATGAAGTTTCCTGGATATGAATCAATATTCTGTGCTCTAGCAATTCATGTTGCTTTCATTTTGCCAAAGAAATTATTTCAGAATTTTGGCCAGCATCTGGTGCTATTTGGATGCTCAACTTTAATCTGAAATTGTTGATCTTTCTAAATATTCTTTTTTTTTTTTTTTTTTTTTTTTTTCCCACAGGTGTGTGGTTCAGTTATTTTGGGCATCTCTGTATGGATACGTGTTAGCAAAGATGCTCAGAAGGTAAATGCATACAATAATATCAGTTCCATGTAAAATGCAGAAGCTACTATATAGATTTTACTTTCCCAACTTAATTTCTGCAAATGTGTTCTGCTTTCACTGGGGTGTTTTGTGTGGGTAAAAATGAACGTGTTTTATGATGTTTAAGATTAAAGAAGATGGTGTGGGTAGTCAGATAAAGTGATCAATGTATGCACGGATGTGTAATGACAAGTGTCTTCCAGTGTTACTAATCTAAGCTCTTGCAGATGCACAGTGATTTCTCTTTAAAATGTGGGTCTCTTTTTCCTCTAATGAAAACTAATGATGGTTTTCTTATTGATTTCAGTGCTAGAAAGAATAATGAGGAGCCATGAGCCTCTTAGTCTTTTCAGTCCTTCCCCATTAGAATAGTATAGTCATATATATTTATAGAGTTACTTCTATGTATTTTTAGGAAATACTTTTTACTTTTCTTACTGTCTTCAATAATATTATTTATTATTACTTATTTTCTCAGTAATTGTAACTTTGAAAGGGTGCAAGATTTTTTCTCTTCTATTTTCAATGGCTTCCTAATAATGTCTAACCCTTTTTCACTCATGGAATTATTTTTAAAGAACAACAGATCTTTACTCAGTATTTAAATGTAATGTAAATAGCCTTCATGGAGGGGAGAAGAAAAATCCCTGAGTTCCCCTCCTGGATTTTATTTGGGTTATTAAATTTCTTCAGATTTTATGACTTTCCTTTTCTGCAAAGTTACAGAAAATACAATCTTGGTGAGCCCTTGATCTTGCATAAATGCACCAGCGGATTGTCCTGTTGGTGCAAAGGTTCTTTGGCCTTGTGGGCCTTGCCAGCATTTTGCCATCTGTGCTCCCAGTGGCACTGATATCTTAATTACAGCATGTTTTCCATTCACATAAAGAAGTGAAGTTGATTCTACCATTCCTCTGGAAGGTGCTGTGCAATCTTTGCATGTTGATGCTTTGTTATGCTAACAGGAAGAACAATCTGACTCTGAGGTTTAGGCAGTGCATTTCTTTGGCTGAATTTGAACCACATAAATGTAAATGAATTTGAAAATTTTATTTGTATACTTTAGTTTTCAAAATGGATTTCCGGCTGTAGAAGTGAAAAAACGATCAAGTGTTACTTTGAAGGATTTCTTTTCCAACTTTCACATTGAGCCTTTAGGTCAGATTAAGCTGCAAAACTTCTGATCGCTCCTCTGCTTCTCTACCAGAATCCATCAGTAAAGAAAAATACTTTTTAATTCAGTATATCCGGAACTAAAAGGATGTTGGAAATAAGAAGATGGCTTTATATATTTCTTCTATTTGGCTGATGATGTTGTTGTCCTTAGCCAGTCCCAGATGTCTCATATTTGGCAGTGGATGGATGTAAGAGAACTCAGATCACAGTGACATTGTGATGTGGAGTAAATTAGGTCATTATGGAGAGTTTTGCAATGTCCTGCTGTGGAAGAAGAAGAATGATGTGTTTCACTCCTCAGTCAACATTTTACAGAAGCTAAAGTTGCCACGCTTGCTAGATGACCATCTCTAGTATCATGGCTCAGATAGTGCAATGGAGCTTGGAAAACCATAACCATTGTTATTCTTATTTTTGGAAAGCTTTCCTATTCAGAAAAGCACACTTAAGTGTGTCCCAAGCTGGCTTCCTGAAGTGACTCTTGTTACTCCACAAAAATTGTGAATTAAGAATTAGGACCAAAATTGAAAGTGTTTTCTTACTATTTTTGCCTCTATGCAAAGATCCCATTCAAATCCAATGTATGTTTTGCCTGATTAGTAATTGAAGAGACCAGAAAGATTTGTCTATAGATGAACAAAGCTTTCTAAGAATAAATAACAGGAGTTTCAGTCCTACTTCGAAGGGGAAAGAACAACACATTCTTAAAATTATACTTGTCTATATACCTTTTTAATTTCCATCAGAAGATAAATATGACAACTTCCAGACGTTTTTGCTAATCTTGGCACAAGCCACATTGGAAAATATTCTTTGAACATTTCTCTCTGTTTTGGCCCTTGGCCTTAGTCCTTCTGTGGGAACTGAATAATTTGATATTTAATAATAATGAGTTATATGAACTGTTTAGTTGAATGTCCAACACATCAAAATACAGTCCTCATCTGTGATGGCATTATTAGAAATCGTACCCAAAAACAAAGAAAAAGAAAGCTGCTTTGGAAAATATATCTTTCTCCACTATATCCAGCATCACTCAGAAACATGTTCTCTTAGGAACAGCCACAGAGTACATTCTTGGATTTCTAATGACAGACAGAGTTTTTGTTTCTTTAACATTTGGTTAATGTAAGAGAGATTTTGAAATAATTTTGCTACTTCCAACAAAAAGCAAATATTTGTCAACTGAAAATGAACTGAAAGCTATTTTAAAGATGAGATTTTTATTTACTATGTTAAGTTGACTTTCATCCTGTGCAGAAACAGAGATTGTGAAGAGACAGGTTCCACCAGGCCATCCAACAAAAGGTTTAGGAAGGATGTTAGTGGTTTATTGATTCAAGGAATAGAATTTCTCTATGGTTGCACATCAGTATATTTATCAGTTATTAAATATTTTCTTGTTTGGGGAGATACATATGTTTTTCAGGGGAGTTTCTTGCAGCTGAAAGATTTTTTTTTCCTCTCTTTTCAGGAGTTGGGCGTAGACAGCAGCCTGTTTGCAGGGGTTGATCTGCTGATAGCTGTGGGCTCCATCATTATGGTCCTTGGGTTTCTGGGGTGCTGTGGTGCCATCAAGGAAAGTCGGTGCATGCTGCTCTTGGTAGGAAAAAAAAGAACATTTGTCTGCCTTTAACAGACTACAGATACAATTGATGTATAAAGTCACTGGTAGTACCAGATGACAATACTGTTTTTATTTCATCGAATGTTTACTTATGAGCATGTATTGTCATTGCCTACCCCACACTTGAGCCCTTCCTGAATTGAAGTGCAAAAGAAATGATGGGTGGTCTCATCAAAGAGAAAACAGGGCCAAGAGAGCCCTGACCATGTCACTAACTTTTCCCCCACACAACTAAAACTGACATTCACTCCACCAGTCACCCCCCTCTATGTATGTCATAAATGTTTTAATGTCATAAATTCCCAGTTGCTCCCTCTGCTAGTCTTCCCAGAATGTCCTCCTTGTCCTCCTACCCAACATCTCTCACCTACACACTGCACATCATGCCACCTCTCCAAAGTGTCTTGTTTTGGTGACTAGATGATACTAAGGCACACACTCTGTCTTGAGCATCCCTTTTCTCATCCCCAAAGAAGGAAAAATTGGAACTGACTGGAACTTCAGTTCATTCTATGAAGCACGTGAAAGATTAATATTCACTTTAAAGAGATGATAGCAACTTGGTAAAAAAAGATATAATTTTCTCTACCTTTTGTTTCTTCCTAGTTTTTTATTGGACTGCTGCTGATCTTGATCCTTCAGGTTACAGGAGGTATCTTAGGAGCAGTATACAGATCTCAGGTACAGTATTATTCTGTATTGTCATTCAAGTCTTCCCAAAGATTTGTTTCTCCACTGAAAACTAATAAAATATTTGCACTTGCAGATTGAAACATCCCTTAACACGACTTTAAAGGACAATGTTGATTTATTGCAAGGCACTACAGCAGAAGCAAAGCAATTTCAAGAGACCTTCCAGAAGTTTCAGACAGAGGTAATTAAGATGTAACAAAGGGTGGGGGTTGTTGCTATCTGTTCTATCTCTAGCATTTGTCTATGCTTCATTTTACGGCTACTCTGTCATAGATTTGAATTTCACACCCTGGGGATGGGAGAGGATCTGACTTAAACACAAGTTAAAATGCTGCAAAGGGATTTCTGCTCCCTTGATGCAGCTTGGGCTTTCCATAATGATTTCTTTGTGCAAAAGAGAAGATTCTCTTCCTGAGAGAAATGGAGCAAAGACACACAACATGCAAGATGATCCACATTTAACTGTCTGAAAACGTCCCTTTCTCTATACAGAGGAAGACATTCTCAATGGCCCTAAATAGGATTTTGTGAAAGTTTCTTTCTAGAATAAATAAATTGGTAGCTGTCTAGATCTGTAAGTCTTAAACTCCATAAGTTTGCATCAGTGATTACAAATTCTTCAGTGTGCTTGCAGAAATTAAAAATGTCTTATAAGAACCAACACAACCAAAACAAAGGTTCCCTCATTCTGTGATATGACTGCAAGAGATTATCAGTTCTTTCTTCGAGGCCATATGCTCATTACACTGGCAAGTAATACTGCAGAGCTCACAGGGTGTGCAGAGCATGCCTACAGGATTTAAAAGCCCTGTAATTGGTATTGGGCCTTTAAAAACTCTGCATGTCTTTGTATTTGCTCTTCATGGTTTTTATATGTGCTTATTTTGTCATTCTAGAAGACTGAGCAGACTAGAGACATTTGTGCATATGTCTGAGGAAGTATACTTCAAAGACTTGTAATTCTCTGTGGGGTGTGGTAGGATTTATGGATTCAAGTAGCTCTGAGGACCCAAGAAGTCAGGTTTGCATCTTGGTCATAAATCGATTGCCATGAAACTGTTGTTTGATGCTTGGGTTATCAGTCTTCCACAGCTTTGGTTATGCTAGTGCAAGTTATGCATTTTATAAAGTATATGTTTTGTTCTAGCCATGGTTACCTAAAAGGTGCAATTTGCCTCTTCTATTTGGAGCAAGGTATTGTTGCCTGGGTAGGTTGGAGTGCTGGTTTTATTCCCCTATTCCAGACTCTATTTGGACCCCCTCAGAGCTTCAGCCACATGAACTTATTTAAGAAGTATTTAAAGATTTAAAGGTTTCTGTCTCAAGTTGGGAATAAAATATAAAACAACGCTCTTTTTCTTCCTGAAAGCAGTGAAAACTTTCTCAGTCTCCAAAGCCCAGATCATCTTCATTTACAGAAAGTGGCCTCTGCTTGAGTTTGGATTGGTGATGGCCAGTTCTTTATTGCCTGAAATGCCTATCAGTATTTCATGACCTCCAGAAAATATTCCTTCCTCACTCAAGCTACCATGTTTCTATTTCTTCTCAGTAGGATACAGAAGATGGAGTTACTTGTCACCTCCAGAAATTAGCCTTTTTTTTAAATAAATGAAATAGGGAATGCTTAGGTGTTGACACAATGCCAGACTTTTTTTACAAGACTTTTATTGAAGATATTACTAAACAAAGGGTGATATCAAAATCTGAAAACTCTGATAATCCCCACCATCCCTTTCTCTCCTCATCTGAGGTCATCCCTTCACAGGTCCTCACTGAATTATTATCTCAGAGCTGAATAGCTCCTGCTCCATAGGAGGGCCCTAGTCCCCTTCCAGGTCTTTGCATTTGGCTGGACACCTGGGGCCTAGGAGCCTGCCCCATCACTGTGGGGATGAAAAGGCCTGGCTTCCCTTTACAAATGTCCCAAAAATTGAGATTGACTGTTACATAAATGCTTTGATGAGAAGGCTTCCTTCTCCTTCATTGCAGCTTTCCCTTTTGAAGGGAAGGTGCTCCTTCAGTGTGTCCCAGCTGAGAACTGTCCAGTACCCTTTAGGCAAGAAGATTGGATAAGGAAAGCTTCAGTAGTTATTTCATTTAGAATATCATGTTAGCATGAAATCATTAAATGTGTATTTTCCTGTGTAAGAGTGGGGAAAGATGCGCAATAAAAAAGAGTTTTGTTTTCCCTGTACTTACATCTATTCTGATTTCTCCCACCTGCAAAGTGCCAGAAGGTAGACACTTAGTACCACCCTGATTCTGGACATCACACAGAGAACAAATTTCACCATTTCTGGTGTGTGTCCCTGCCATACTCCCAGTAGTACCTGTGCCTATACATTGGCACAGAGTGTCTGCTGCTGTTTTTAGGGTAGGCTTAAAGAATTCTTATATCTTTAAAGGCTGACGGTGTGAAAGGAAAGGAAGTGAGAAGCAATATTTAGGTAGCTTATATTACTTCCACTTCTCCATTCTGCCTCCGGCTTTGTCCTGTGCTTCTGAGTCAACTTAACTCTCCTGATATAATAAGCAGCTCCCTGGAGGGATGATTGAAAGGTGAGCAAAATGAAAACAACAACAGCAACAACAACAAAAAAAAAGCATAATTACTCTATTAATTTTTAAATAGACCAGGATTGTTTTATTATGTCCCACAGCCTTTGCTTTTATACAAAATAACATGAACACTTCCAGCTGCTTTTTAAAAGGGGGAAGATGTAAACCCAAGTCTGCACCCCTGAGCTTTAGTGGCTTGAACAAAGTGGAACCTGAAGTGAAACTGCACCTGGCTTAGGCTTCACAAACCCCAAATGGAGCCCTGGCCTCCTCAGTCCATTTCTAATTTAAAGGGCTAATCATCATTCAAGGTGGCTGTTTTTCTAGATTTCATAGTTTTTTGTGCCTGAATTTTACTTTTTCAGCCTGGCTTTTCAATATATGATTTACTGTAGATGTTACTTACCACATGCAGGTGTAAGTCACAGAAAGAAGACTTGATTTTGAAAACACACAATACCCAGCATTGCTCCATGCTGTATTCTGGCACTGACAATCACTAGCTTTACAGTATATTAATGGTTTTTGAGTGCTGCATGTTGAAAATTGTCTCTTTTATTTATTTATTTTTATATTTATTTATTTTTACCTTGTGCACTCACAGTCTTATAACTTGTATTGAAATGTAAAGGGTATTTGAGACAGGTATCAATCTGGGAAAAATTCCACATTGGATAGGATGAAAGGAAATTGTTGTTCCTCTTGGCTTGCCCTCATTTACTCCCCTAATGGCAATTCATTGTTTTTTTCTTCATCTTCCTGTTTCCTCTTTTCTTGCAGAACAAGTGCTGTGGTTTGTTGAATGGGGCTGCAGATTGGGGAAACAATTTTAATACAGATATTGATGGCAGTCAAATCTGTGGATGTGACCCAAATGGTGAAGAAGCAAACCTCTGCGTCTCTTATAACAGGAGATATGTTTATAAAACGGTAAGAAAAATATAATGTCCCGCTCTTCTTTCCAAACACAGGTTTTAACATAGAGCTGTCTTTAGTTGCTGGCATAGTCAGCAGTTCTGTCTCTTTCCAAAAAGACAAAATTTTGCCTTCTCTTCATTAGCCAGCTTTGCCTCCACACCAGCTGTGGTGAAATTGCTGTGCATACATAAAATATGTGTCTGCTTTCTCCTCCTGGGATGTCTCTGTTGTATCTGTACACTCCATTATCTCCCAGTCTGCATGGTAACTACAGGTGAAAACTGCTGTTATGGCTTTGGGGTCAGAGTATGCCTCTGGGTCAGAGCAGCACGCCAGCTACTCTTTGGATCTCCTGTGGAAGATGAAGCTCCCGCCAGAGCTCATTTTGGTGGTAGACATGTTGACTCAGAGGCTAAGAGATAATGAAAAGCAATTTCATTAAATACAAGATCCTTGAGTTTTTATAGTCATTTACTAGAAGAAAAACACGCTCATTTTACAGAATCTACTGGTAAGGCACCTCATATGTGGTAGGCTTCCTAGAAGCATACTTAAAGTGTAATTTGCAACTCAGGCCTTTTGAAAAGCTTGTGGTAATTAATATAGTAGTAAGGCAAAAGTGCCTGGTGAATGGTTACAAAAAAGCATACTCAAAAAATGGTGGATGGGCAGCAGAAATCTTGTTTATTTCACAATTTGTCTGTTTTCTTATACTGAAATTTAACTCCATACATACCAAGAAAAATATGGAAAAAGTAGTGGAAAACTCAGAGAAAACACCTACATTTTTAGAATGCTAGTAGTATGATGTTTCCAATCTGCATCTAGTACACAGCAGATTTTAGCAAATATCCCAAATTGATTGTATACTTTCCTAAATGCACAGCTTCTTAGCCAGGTCCTTTCTGAACACAAATTTCCTCCCTGCGTAGTCCCACAGAAGCAAATACAGTTTTAAAGCAAGGGAACAGTCTGGTTAAGTAGAGAATGCCAGAACCCAATCTGGAAATAAGATGTATGCAGAGGCTTTTTTGGCCACATTTTTATGTCTTTTTGGCCGCAGGCAAACCCTCAAAGGACATATGAGAAACCATCAATGAAATTACTGCAGGTGCAAGATATCGCTCACATGAATGCACAGATTTCATGGTGGTGTTAGATGCTAGTAAAGACATTCGACTCTTGTGATCCAGGAAAAATGGTTTGAAATTTAGTGCAGTTCTGAGTCAGCTTAAATGAGAGGTTTTTAGAAGAACTGGAAGGAGAAGACGCATGTGTTTACTGTGAGGGAGGAAATATGGTGAAGGCATATAACTATGCATTATATTTGGGGGGAATGAAGTTGTAGTGTTGGAACAGTATTGTGGTTTTGATGGATTTAAGCTGTACTTGGCTTTCCCTACAGTTTGCAAAAGGAATATTGTCAATGCCTGGAGAAGATGTAGGCGTTATAAGAACAGATGTATGCACTTATTAAAAAGGAGAGTAGCTCTGCATAGAACTTCAGATGTGATCACTCACTTCCTCCCAGTCCCAGGCCAAGACCACCAATCATTTGTCAAAATTAATACTTAAGTTTGGTTTTATATCTAAATATTTTTAGTTGAGACTGATTCTAATAATAGGCTTTGAGGTCTCAAACCCAACGATCACATTAGTGGGAAAATGAAGTTAAATTCATCTTCATTTTTGTGAAGGCAAAGGCTAGATATCTGTCTCAGGGCCCAAGATACATATAAATGTGTTCTTTGTGTCTGTTAGCAACAAACCAGTGTAAATTCAAATAACGTTTCTTTTACATGGAGAGCAAGAGAGAAAATATTTTAGAGGATGTGTTTCTAATAAACTTAGGTTAATCTTGCTTACCTATAATTATTCATTTTGTCTTGTTTTCCAGGTTTGTAGAGAAGTGATCATCAAATATGTTCAAGACCATATGCTCATAATTATGGGGATCGCATTTGGACTGGCAGTTATTGAGGTACCAGTATACACCATTAAAATATTTAGTGGCTGACAAGCCATGCCTTCTACTTAAAAATACACTGGGAGTGGAATTAAAACACCTGGCTTGCACAATTAATAGACAAGGGAGAACCACCTCTAACCTTAGCTGAAATCTCACTGTTATTTCCTATCAACGGCATACTGAGGAATTCAGGTGGGACCAGACCACCCTGTTGCCTGTATAAGCATATCACATGGCACTTTTTCTGCAAAGATTTAACAGGTTTGGGGCCAGGCTGGGACTTGACAGTGAGCCCAGTGGATGGAAGGGTGTGCAGACTCCCAGACCCAGACAAATAAGAGGCAGAGTAGCTGTTCTTCTCTTCTTAGCTGGAGGAAAAAATCATATCATTAAACTTTGTAGTCCCTAAATTGCATATTCTTATTGTGGAGAAATTATGATTCAAAATCATTATTCAGAGGGAGTAATTTAACCATCAAGATGGTGTCTGAATGTGCCTGAGTGCACACCTGTGCTCCTCCATATACTCTGGTGTATGAAAAAAGCAGAGCATGTGAGCTCTTCATTTTAATTGTTTCATCATACACTGAAGACTATCACACAAAATTTTCTCCAAAGAGAGGAGAAAAAACAGTGAGGTGATCCAGTCAGCTACTTGATGAATGATAGGCTTTGATTAGGAGAAAATGACAAAGAAGCAGGGGATTTCATCATGTTGCTTTCTTTGGTCATTTTCATTCTTTTTACTATTCCTGTGCGGTTTTCCTCCTCCCCTGCCCCCCCCAGATGAATGTTTGAGGGAAAATCAGAATGACGAAGATTGCTGTGCAGAGTTCAGCCTGTTATTCCTAACGAAAACTTCTTAACATCCTTGGCAGAGGACTGTTCCTCGTGGTATAAGAGTGGGCTAGAGCCCCAGCTCAGAAGTACTCTTCCAGGAAAATAATTGTAAGCAGGGAACAGTTAGGCAGCTGCAGCACTGTGAGATGACAGGCCACTTCTTACTCGGCATAGGCTTCACATTACATAAGGTGCTATACATGGGAGGTCAGGTCTCTTGCCTATATGTAGAGTTCATGGGGAAAATCAATGAAATATATCAATAAATAAAGAAAGGCCTTTACAAATATAATGAAGTGTAAAATTTCATATCTATCCAGAAAGTAAGTTGTAAGTCACTTTGCTCTAGTTATTGTAGTTGTGTTCATTGTAGCCTTTAGTTCATTGGCCATCATTCTTACCTTTTCTCCAGCTGGCATTTTCTGTGGCGGTTGCCTCTCTCAATCATAAAAATATTTGAAAACAAAGTGAGTAAACAATATGAGGATAACAGCCTCAGCTGGTACAAATTGTCAGCTGGCAATTTACACTTGCTAAAGATTTAGCCTTTCCAAAGATATTAACATATTGTGACATCTCAAGTAACTGCAAATCAAAAGCCACATGCTTAACTCTCTCTCTCTCCTGGAAAACAGCAGATAAAAAGGCCGGGAAAAGGAAAAGTATTCTTTTGTAGCTGTCCCCCTCTGCCTGCTCCATCATGCCACTTGTGGGCTGTAAATGGTTTCAGCTCAATTTGTTAGTGGAAATGATACTGAGAAAAGAAGGGCCCAGTTTCACTTGGGCACAGGTGAAAATGTGGGCATGGTACATCAGGGAAGCCAAGTCAGCTTCTTCCAGCTGTGAGGCCATCCCCTTGCCTTACCTGTACCCACATGTTCTGTACACTCCACAACATCTCTTCCTTAAATAAATGAATTCATGGCTTCATAAATGTCCTTTGAATACTTTACACTTTTGGATAACACCTTCACAGACTGGTTAATTTTAAATCCAGAAGGAAGCTTACTGACCTTCTGATCTTGTCAGCTGTCTGTCACAGGTCATGGAATTTCACCCACTAATTCCTGCCACAGGAGGTGATCCTACCAAATTTTATATCTCAAACAACTTCTTTTGTGGACTCAGAGTTTCTATCTCAATCCTATTACTGACGAATGTAAAACTTTTATTGTATGATCATTTGCTCATCAAAAAGGCAGGATATGTACATGTGTGTAAATGTACATCTGTATACATATACACATATGAATATACGGATATATTTAAAGATGATAAAGTGGTAGTCAAAAAGAAGAGAGATATCAAAGAGAAACAACCCTTAGAATATGAAATAGATTCAGAAAGTTCCTCTAAATTTCTTAGAAAATAAAAGATTGAATTTTTGTCCGACTTTCTTGAACTTTTGCTTCACTTGCTGCTTCATTGCAGCTAAGAACTGCATTTTAAAATCCTAGAGTTACAGTGTTCCCGATCCACACAGGCAATTCATCTTTTAAACAAATGAAAGTTTTCCATCGTATTTGCAATCTTACCTGTGGTACATGCCGATTTCATTAAAATGGCAATATACTAAAGTCATGTTCTTTAAAGAATTACATTGGAAAAGATCTTCTGCATAACAGATTTAGCCTGCTTGTAAGTCCAAGACATTTGCAAACAAAATGTTCCCACTGTGTATCAGTTGTATCTTGGGATTTCCAGGACTGCCAAGTAATACCAGAAATGTTTTTGTTTTCCAGATTCTTGGTTTGGGGTTTTCTATGAGCCTCTACTGCCAGATCCAGAGAAAATGAAACTGTGGAAGTGTCAGAACAATGTCAACGGCCAAATCAAAACCTTTGTAGATAGATGGATATTTGGTTTGGCACCTTCAGATAAATATACGCATGTCCCAGGCAGCTGTTCTGATGAAAACAGCACCTCCTGTGCACACAGATACTTCACAATTTGCAAAAAGACCTCCTTATACTTTGTAGGATTTAATGATGTGAATGTGAATTTTATTTGCAATAAACGTCTTTGTTTGTGTTTCTGATGAGTTTATTTTGTCTGAAGATAACATTTAAGTAACATTTAAGCCATGCTGAGGTTTGAGCTCCCCCCACAGAGTGTCCACATGGCTGTCATGCCACTCGAAGCAGAGTCATCATAAACAGTCGCGTATGGTCTTGTGTGGGCTGGCTGCTCTGGGGAATCACACGCCTCAGGCAGTTTCGCTTGTGGGGCAGGGTTTTTTCATTACTAGTGGCACGGGTGAGTTTGACACTGGGTTTGATATATATGGTAAGGTCTCTGTTACTTGTGAAAGGCATGGGGACTAGATTTCATCCAACTAGAAAACCCTGCTTGGGGGTTCCCTTTAGGAAGACTTATTCTGCCTGCTGAAATAGTTACTGATAGGTCCGAATGATGTTTAGATTGTATATAGGTGTTGGATTCAGTGGCATGTATTCTGCAAATATGCATCAAGGATGAATATCAGGTGTTCAAGGTCAGGTTGGATGAGGCCTTGGACAACCTGACCTAGTGGGTGGCATCCCTACCTATGGCAGGAGGGTTGGAATTAGGTGACATTTAAGGTCTCTTCCAACCCAAGCCATTCTATGATTTTATGAAATCCAAAGCCATGTGAGACAGGACTAGCACAGAAATTGTGCCCATGGGATTTACCCTGGGTGGCCAAGGCAAGCAGCAGGATGGCATCAGAAGGCATGGCTGGTCATGTTATGACAGAAATATAAAACATGCCTGCCTTTAGATTCACTGGTGCTTGTAAGCATCAGGGCTCTGAGGCACCCCCAGCCCAGGGCCCAAGACTCCATGTCACCCCTGGGGCTGTCAGACCCTGCCCCAGCTCTCCCCAGCGCAGCCCAGTCATTGGCACCATGAAGCTGGGCCTATCTATGGGTTTACATCCTATGTAAAGATGAGATTTTAAATGATTTCTTTGAGTGTAGACCTTTACCCCTGCCTGATACTGTCCAGACTGGGTTCAAATACAACTCACCTGCAGCATGTTTCTGTCACATCAACACCAACTTTCCCTCTATCACTCAGGCTAAGATGTGAGTGCTGTTTTCAGACATTTATGCCCCCCCAGGAAGCCATCTATCTACCAGGCAGTTCTGGCACTTGCTGCTGAACCTCAGAAACTGTGCCAGAAGATTTAAAACTTTGTTGGATCAGAGAAAAAACATGACTCTATAACCCAGCCATACTCTTCTGGAAAGAAAAATTTTGGCTTCTGCTTCCTCCTTCTCCCCAGACTATTTTTTTTCTGTGCATGTCTTACCCGTAATGTGAAATCCTGGGAACTGAGCCTGAATCATACAGATCATGGGATGGTAGCTTGGATTATTACTACTGAAAAATTTTGGAGTAGATGGAGAAAACAAAGAAAGAAATAATTAATCTTCCTTATCCCCCTCCTTCCTATGAGAAGGAATGCTCTCCTCTTTGAACACAAGACCATAATGCCTTCCACAGAGGGGGTCTCAGAGCTGTGGATGCCTAATGGGTGGACATGAAGGGGAAATTACAGCTCACATTTGTTCCCAGAAGTAGCTAGTTTCATTCTGCTGTAAACTGAGTGCTACTGCTATGCGTTTGTGATAGGTATCACCACAAAGTTGGCACAACTGATTCAAGCCAGTGTGTACTGGCTTGAACAACAATCTTGTCCCATATGCTACTTTGGGGAAAACATGTATAAAAGTAAGGTGTTAAGACATCTAAGTTTTTTATTGTCTACAGCCCTTTTTGGATACAGTCCATTAAATATCCTCTTGCATCAAAATAGAGGTATGTTAGACTCTTTCTGATTGAAACTATGGTGCCATTAAGATCAACAGCAAAAAAGTTAATTGCCTTCAGTCATGAAGTTTGACACAACAGTTTCACTTAGAGCTAAAGTGAATAGCTCTCAGCCTCTGTTTATTTAGGCAACTTACTGAGGCAATTGTCTTTATTTCCTAATGCTCCGAGGAATAAAACTGAAGTAAAATGATTATATGATACCATGACTGTTTAAATGGGATTGAATTGATGAAGTCATTCAGGATATTACCAACTTGTTGATAAAGTGAGTTTGCCTCTAAAATGTGCCAAGTGCCTTTGATGTTACAGAACTGCTTTTCTTGTAATGTTCTATATTCTCCTGAAGTTTTCTCCAACTTTTTTTTTCAATGGAAACAGCGAAATGTAAGCATAAAACAAAGAGGAATCTGTCAGGATGGGATTCATCTGGCCCTATGCAGAACTATACAGAGCAGAAATTCATGTCTGAACTACCTGTTTGACTTCTCTTTAATCTTCTTTGATTACAATCAAAGAAAAAAAATAAACAAATCCAGGATTTGAGACATCTCATTCTCAAGTAGATGTTCAAAGAGGTTAGATGAGTCACTTGCATTGCAGATGTGTAACATTGGTGTGAATGAATCCCACCCAACAAGATTGAACTCATTAAAAATAATAGAAGCAGTCAGTGGTCAGTCAGGAAAGTGTATTAATATAATATTCCATGAGGGTGTAATGACTATTCATTGATTCACTGACCTTTTTGCTCAGTCATAATCCAGCCTCTGGGAAATTAATCCTGTTTACTCTCTGGGCTGGTAGGATGAGATTCATCTTCTGTGCTGGAATGTCCTTCTCAGAGCCACAAGTCTATAGCAGAGATCCCAGCACCACTCCTTCATGGAGTCCTCTTGGTTTTCTTATCAGAGAACATATTGTGTTAGCAATTGACTCTAAGTAACAATGGGATGTTTTTCTAAACCCACAATCACTTTTTAATCATGTTGTCTGGAATCACTAAAATGGATTTTGACAATGAAACATGGAACAATAAAATCATTAGGGTTTTCATTTTTTTGGGATATAAGATGGGATGTTCTTTTTCTTTTTCTTTTTCTTTTTCTTTTTCTTTTTCTTTTTCTTTTTCTTTTTCTTTTTCTTTTTCTTTTTCTTTTTCTTTTTCTTTTTCTTTTTCTTTTTCTTTTTCTTTTTCTTTTTCTTTTTCTTTTTCTTTTTCTTTTCTTTCTCTTTTCCTTTTTCTTTTTTCTTTTTCTCTTTCCTCTTTATCTTTTTCTTTCTGTCTTTTATCCAAGGTTATGTTCCTCTCAATGTTACTCAATAAAATCAGGCACACAGGGGAAAGACACATGGCCAAGACTTCAGCATTTTGGAATAGCAAGGGCAAAAAAAAAAACAATATATTATAATCTTAAATAATATAAGAAAAGAATGGTAGGCAGAAAGACAATGCAACCCTTAACCTTTTTTTTTTTTTTTTTAAGGAAGCTGGATCCCAAATGAGAATGTTTAACACAAAATGGGGATTCAACATGTGAAGGCCAAACAACTATTTAATGGCAAAGGATAAGACATCACACCTGGGTCAAACTATCTCCAAGTAATTATTTGTTACATAATTTAAGGGATTTTAGGGGAATGTGTTGTTCTCAGAAGGGATTGCAATTAGGGAAAAAATACAGCATGAATAGAAAAAAGAAGTTATAGTTCATGGTAAAATGTAAGTCATTAAAGCAATGTCAGGAATGCTGTAAACAATGAAGGGAGTGTTAGTGAGTCCATTTCTGGAAACATAAAATGGAGAAAAAGAGGCAGATTAACAAAATAAATCTGATTTTGAAAAAGGATAGAAGAAGGAAGCAAAAACAGGGAAGGTTCACTTGAAATAAAGAAGAATAAAGATATTGAGTTTATCAAGACCCAACAGTTTGTTGCACTTAAGTCAGTGTTGGGGGAATTTGGCCCTGATCCATCTCTGTATCCTGGCTGTCACATTGAAAGCCAATTCAACCTGTTCTTCATGCAACATGAAACATTCCCCAAATTTGTCTGGCTGCCATAGCCCCTAAGAAGCTGATGTCACCAGAGCATAACTGGTAGTCAAAGGGTGATGCAAGAGACAGCTGCATGTCCCCCAGGGATAACTGGACAATTAGCCCAAGGAGCAGAAACCATGACATGATGGCACAGGAGATCTGGTCCAAGTAGGTTTAGAAACATAACTAAATGAGGCAGCAGTCTTTTTTTTTTTTTTTTTTTTTTTTCCTTTTTTTTTTTTCTTCTTAATTTAGATGGGGAATTATCAGTTTAAATTCTGAAATAAGATAGAAACCACAGAACTAAAAGCTAGTTCTTCAGCACTGCTCTAAGATCTGTCCTAACTGCTTAGCCAAAGGTTTTTTGAGATGGGGGAAAATCCAGCCTATCTAGGCTCATTTAGACTGGATTCAGCCTTCCCCAGTTTATAAGATATTTGACTTTGAGCTGTTTAGCTGGCCAGTTATAAAACAAATCCTTAATCCTTCTTTGGGGCCAAAACCAAAACCTACCCCTGTAGGCATTCAGGCTGTGGAAGCCACCTGAACTCCACACCTCCAGAAGGGAACAGAGCTGTGTGATCTGGGAAGTGTTACACTAGGACATTATTCAGGGACTAAGCAGAGGCTTGGATATCTTCTGGCTTTAACCATGGCAATTTGATTATTCTTGATAATTATACATCAAGAGAACTGGCAGGTTTTCTCCCTGCCCCTGTCAATAGCAATACTCTCATCCTTTCACTGAAGGACTCTCTTTTTGTGCAGTGGTTTGGATTAAATTGCTTTTTGTTCTGTTCAAGTCTTTCTTTTTTGAACTGAAAGCTGACCCTTGGTGTATTTTGCAAAATGCTGAGCCTGCTCAGGTTTCTTGGGGAAGCAGAGGAGTGATGTCATTCACCACTTGATAGGATTGAATCCTTTATCTATCTGAACTTGGACACTGGGGAGGAATGGGAAAATCATGCCTATCCCTTTCTTTCTCAAATCCACTTACAAATTCTTTCTCCTTGTAGAGAATAACAAGTCTCCACAGCAATATCTCCTTACCACTAGATTTTATAAATTGTGCTGAAGCAGTCCAGAATTCTTTAAAAGACAGGAACAAGGGAAGTGGAAAAAGGATGAAAGAATAAAAAGCAAGAGAGCTCCTTGGGCAGTAAGAGAGGTGAGAGATACCTAATAATCTTCCATCTCGGTCTGTAAGGAGATCAAATTTAGCGAGTATAATTCATCAGAGTATCTTCAGTTACTTCTTCTACATTAACCTGTGCAATTTTTGAAAAGACATTTAGGCCCATTTCTTTCATGAATATCAAACTAAGCTGTGGTAATGAATTTGCACACACAAGGCCATGGATGAAACTGGTGAGAAAAGCAAGCACCGAATACAGACAGACCAAAGTGCTCTCTCAGACAGCTTCATAAAGCAGTCTCAAGGCATTTTAGCATACCAGTTGCACACTGAAAAGTCTGTGATCTTGCTAATGTAAAGGGGTTAATTAGTAGAGTGGATTCCAGGGATTGTATTAAAAGGCCCAAAGTGTCAGTAGTTTCACATCTGGTATTAAATGAATGTAATGTGTTTCTAAGCTGTTTCAAACTGTGCTTTTGTGGTGCTTGGTATCTAAAAGATTTGTCAGATCAGCCAAACCAAAGTTGATATATGAATACTGACTATTTTGTTGCTATATTGCATTTCCTTGATAAAGTTTCCACTGAACATATTACTTAACCGTAATACAAATGTTTCCTAAACTCCATTTCATTATGTTCATGAATTAAAGCAGCAGCTGCATTCTGAACCATTAAATCTATCATTACTCAATGTGACATTAATTTCTTTATTATTACAGTTAATTCAGACCAGGAATGATCTTCTCTAGATTTGATTCTGCTTGGGATGAGAAAAGAATTAACTGCACTTACCATTGTCTCCATAAAAAATTAAATTAAATTAAAATAAAATAAAATAAAATCTTTTTGAATGTCTTGTTTTTAATTCAAAAATGTTTGTCAAGCTTATTTTTAACTAAGTCTTAGTATCTGTATCATTGATTAGTAGCATATTAAGGGTAACAAATACTAGGAAGTGGAGCCATGGAAATGACTGTTCATCAGGATGTTCATTACTTATTTCTGTTCCCTGATTGGAGTAGTGTCTATTACTGTGAATACTGTTGAGATCCTCTGGCTTAGGATTAAAATAGACTCTTTAAGGAAAAATTAATCGCTAAGGAACATGATTAATGAAGAGAATGAATATAGTAATGATGTGAATGGGGATGGGAATTAATATACCAAATAAATATACTGGCATGACATTACAGCAAAGAAAGTGAATTACAACCACTTCTCCCATTGCAGTAGCAAAGAAATTGGGATATCACTACCTTGGTACCTAGGCTATTGCAGTTACATGTATATCTGAAGACAAGGAATCAGAGGGGGTGGCCAGTAAGGATCATGTGGTAACAAGGCTCAGAACATCAGAAAAGAGAATGAATGAGAATGACATACACAATTGCAACTGGGAGAGGAATTTAGGGAGACAGAAAATGAACTGCATGAATTGGTATGCAATCAGAGCAACAAGACTATGTTTACAACCCAGCTTGATGGGGAGCATGATGGACCACTGGAGCCTCTTGCAAACATCAAGACTGGACTGTTTGTCAGCACAAGTGAGAAATTACAGAATGCTGAACACAACAGAGTATGCTGTACAGAGAAGGAAATGGGGGCATGTTTTATAGTGGTTAGATTCCAAAAATGTCCTCTGCTCTAAGAGACATTCCAGATTCTGAAGGAGTTTGTCACATTAAGTACAGGAAATTGTCTGTCAGATACGGTTTTAGGTACTGTGATCGTGGTACAAAGGATCCAGATGTGCTATCTCTGACACACTTAATACCATGACATAAATGATTACGATGAATTACCTTCTCCCCGTGATTTAACGTTCTGCTTTCATTCTACACATGGACTCCTATGGTTACCTGGAGGACTTTTGGCTATCACCTCCTATTGTATTACTATCTTCCAGTCTTTCAGTCAGTGGAAAAAATGTTTTGAATTAACAGAATAAAGAAGCCATTCTGGAATACCTGGAATACAACACATTTAAGTTGTTTAGACATAATTTTTTAAATATATAGACAAAGAAATATACAAACCTTTCTGAGAAAAAAAGAAGTGCTATGCATGCAGAAAATTGTGGACAAAGACTTCAAGAGCAGTTTTTCAGAGCTGAAATTGGCTCTTTTTCAAGTATTCTCAAAAGACTATTTAAAAAAAAATATTTTTCTTTTTGTATGGCAAGAGCCATAAGTTCATGTTAATAATGCCAGTTGATTTTAATAATGCCTAGTGGTAACTGCAAAACTGCAATAACCACAATAATGCTATGTAAAAGGAACAACTGCCATGGATTTCATGCTGGTGTGGAGAATTTTGTGAGCAGGTGGAGTGGGTTTTATATCTTCCAAGGGGGACACTTGATGTATTTCTCGTCATATGGCAGCCATTCCTAAAGTGTGTAGCTATAGGTGGAATAGGCGGTATAAACATTCTGTGCTCACAAACCCACGGTTCGAATTTATGCATACTGTCTGATGGCTGTCACTTTCAGTTTTACCAGAATAGAAATTTATTAGAGAGACTGGTACTATGCAGTCCTAAAAATAAGGACAAAGAGATGAAACCAGAAATGAATACTGACACTAATTCAAGAATTGCAACTGACCAGACTGAATAGAGAATATTTCACAGAGGAACACAGTTTATGTAAAACTACATATTGTGCACTGTTACATCACAGACATGCTTATGTAACCAAATACAGAAAATACAGAAGCTCCCTGGTCTGTTTTGGACTTCAGTATATTTATTTATCAAATTAAGATTGTATAAATTAGGTGGGATTCAGTCTCTTAATGTAGCATTTAGTGCCTTTTGGACTGATAAAGTATTCTGCTTGCGTTCCAGCAGCTGCATGATGAGGTTATGTGTCTTCCTGGGGTCCTCTGTGTGTCCTGCACAGATTTCTTCCTCACCTTAACTGAGCTGAAATAAGACAGCTTACTTTTAGGCATCTGATTCACTCCTTTGGTCCCTAGACCAAGAATTTGAGTTTGTCATCTTTTGACTACAGGTTATTGAAACAGACTTCTTGGAAAAAATAAAAGTTTAAAGTTTGTTTAAAGTTTAAAACAGTTTGTTTTGTGCTGACAGCACATTGATTATGTCAAAACTCTGTTATGAGCTAGATATCCACATAATGTGCTGCTAGAAATGCTAATGGGGCTGTGCTGTCTTCATGCTATAATGGAAATAAGAGCCCAGTATATAGTCTATGGTCTGTAACCATTAACCCAGCTGTGAGACTGAGAAATAGACACAAATGCTCTTGTGGATCTTGTGGACACAGCAACTTCTTCAAATGAAGATGTGCGGGGATATCAGCAAAGCCATAGGTATTGTGCCTAAATTAATTTGTTAGGAAGCAGAGAGTGAGAGAAGGCTGTGAGGAAGGGAAAACTAAAATATTTTAAGGCTGTAAAAGTGCAGTTCAAGTACTTTTACTATGTTGGGGCTTTGTCATACACCTGGGAGCAAAATTATGTTGGCATCGGAAATGACGGAGAATCTGAAACTCACGTGATAGTATAAAGTAAGGCAGCACAGGATGCCTTAGGGCTGAACCCATGTTGATGGGTTCATAGGTTGTCTTAAGCCTTGCCCAAATGCCCAGAAAAGTTCTCTCCAGACTTAGGACCTGTGGAAATTTGTAACCCCAGATTTTTACTTTTCATTGGCTCTCCAGGGTATGTGTCTTGCATATATGTCATATGTGGTATGTGTCTCATTACTCGAATCGGTGTGATGGTGTTGCTACACACTTCGCAGAGCTCAGGAGGTTACAGTGGCCTCCATGCCAGCAGCCTGCTGTCAAGCACAAGCTAAAGCACAGCACTTGAGTCATACTTCAACATTCAGCATCTGCCTGCAGCCAAATGTCCACCCCACTAGAGCATGGATTAACATGTAGATTTTGGTGAATCTTAGAGAGCAGAACTAAGAGTCAAGGACATTTTTTTTTTTTTCCCTAATAAAATTCTTCAGGGAATAGTATTGTTAACTGTATTTGTTAACTGTATTTGTATTGTTAACTGTAACCACTTAAACTGCTAATACTGCAGGTGTTGGTTTCTTAGGAATGTATGTATTTTTCTAACAAAAAATGAAGTCTGGTGGCTAGACAACACTCAGGTAGGAGTCCATGCTCAAGCAGGTACAGTGAATTCATGCAAGCTCAGAGTATCAACAAATAGCGCCACATAACGGTCTTAGGAAATGGAAAATATTTTTGTCCTATTTACCCTGATTTAGATTAAGGAATCTTTGGAAATCAACAGTTAAAAAAAAAAAAAAGTGCATCAGTGATGTGCCATTTGCGGAATAATAATGTTCTCTTTAGCACAGAAAATCTCACTTACCCAGGGGACAAAATGGGGCCAAATCCTCATCTGATGTCAATCAGCATGATTCCTTTGCCATTAGCATGGCTCCAGTGTGTTCAGTGGAGCAATACCAATTTACTTCTGCTGAGGGCTTTGGCCTTCTGTCTCAGCTCAAAGAAATTAAGCTGCCGTCCAAGTCTTCTGACTGAAGCTGTGTGCAGTTTAAATCTTGTTGCAAAAAGCCTGGTCAGATATGTTTTTCCTTTCTGTTTCACATGATTTTGCACATTTATCACAAGAGTTTAATGGAATATGTCTAATTTTCATCAAACCATGGAAAACCAAAAAATGTTCACAGGTTTACGCCAATGTCCCATTTTGCTGAAAAAATGCTAATGAACTTAGGCTTAAATTTACTTTGCAGAAATGTTTTCTCTTTATTTTTATTTTTTAATTTGTAATGGAATGTAAAGAACTTTAATGTCTGAGCTATTTTACACCTTATTATTTACACCTCTGCTTTGAAGGTCTTTTCAAAACAACATTGAAAATTCAAGAAAATTACAACAATATTATTTTAGGTTAGTGTGGTGATTTTACTCAGGTGGGCAGCCGAGCTCCACCACAACCGCTCTCTCACTCCCCCTCTCCTCAAAGAGGAAGGGGGAGAAAATACAACACAGAGAACTCGAGGTTTGAGATAAGAAAGGTTTAATTAAAGGGAAAGGGAATGGGAGGAAAAAACAGAGACAAAAGAAGCAATCAGTCCACGCGGAAGCACAGGGAGAGGAAAAATTATTCTCTACTTCCCATCAGCGAGCGGTGTTCGGCCACGTCCTGGGAAGCAGGGCCTCAAACGCGTAGTGGTTGTTCAGAACAGCCCCCTCCCCCACGAGAGCCCCCCCTTTTATTGCTGAGTGTGACATCAGGTGTTATGGAATATCCCTTTGTTTGGTTTAGGTCAGCTGCCCCAGCAATGTCCCCTCCCCATCACTTGCCCACCCCCAGCCTGCTGGCTCTTGGGGGCTTGGAAGGAGTCCTGATGCTGTGCCAGCACTATGCAGCAATAGACACAACACTAGAGTGATATCAGTGCTGTTCCAGCTACGAGTGCAGAGTACAGCACTGTGTGGGCTGCTGCAGGGAAAAGGTGACTCCAGCTCAGACAGACCCAACACAGTTAGAAAGACACATTTTTTTCCTCTTTTCTTTCTCCTTATGGAGGTCATACTTAAAGTGACGCATTATAAATCTAGAAAACCCTATAAATTCAGTTATAATTAAGACAAGATATTTAAGATATCTTCATGTCCTTATTTTCTTTAACAGTTTCTGATATTACTTTATTCTAAGTCTATCTATCTGCTTCACATGATTTTGCACATTCATGAGTTCAATGGAATGTGTCTAATTTTCATCAAAATATGGAAACCATGGAAAGCTCACTTTCTCAGGTGACAGTGAATCACACAGACAATATATAACAGAACAGGTAAACTGTGATGCTCCTACAAAGCAATGCAGAAGAATTGTAGGAATTACCATTTCCCATATTACATAGTGAGAACATTCTACACAGATATTATTAGTAGCTGAGATAAGGACTTTTATATGCTTCTTCCAAATGTGATTAGGTTTTGAGATTAATTTGCATACCTTTGCCATCACTAGCACTAACTTTTTTATTCAAGGAAGTAGTAGGTACGTTTATGCATTCAATGCATTTTATATTTGTTATGGCAGAGCAAAAAAAATCTTGCAGTCTTTCACGTGTATGGGTCTCACTTGCAACTGTCTGCTCCCTACCTGGTGAATTTTAAGACTGAGTAGCAAGATCTTCAGGAACCTTATCAGAGACCCTGGGAGAAAGAAAGGATCTATGAGGGGCTGGACAGCACCTATGCTGGGGTGGACATGCCCAGGAAGAGGCTGAAGGTCCCTGCAATAAGATCCTTTGAGGGGGTTAAATCAGGTCCCTGCTGGTAATGCTGAACAGGGACTGTGCTTGGACACCAAAGGTCTCCCAAAAAGAGAAGAAACAAGATATTGTGCCTGTAGTTTGGAGACACCAACAGCTCATGGAATGGTGTGCTGATTTATTTGATAGAGGGGAACTTGAAGGAGGACCAAACATCTTTGAGATGGTCTACACAAAGTTTCCTCTTACTTTCAAATTTCTCTACAACATCCTCTCCTCTCCTCTCCTCTCCTCTCCTCTCCTCTCCTCTCCTCTCCTCTCCTCTCCTCTCCTCTCCTCTCCTCTCCTCTCCTCTCCTCTCCTCTCCTCTCCTCTCCTCTCCTCTCCTCTCCTCTCCTCTCCTCTCCTCTCCTCTCCTCTCCTCTCCTCTCCTCTCTTTCCTACTTCCCACAGGCTGACACTGTCTATGGAACCATGGCCATGGAAGAAAACCTCCTTGTAACTTGGGTTCAGTATGGCCCTGTCATCAGAAGACATGTCCCTGTGTGCTCCATCATGTCACCAGTGACTGCCACCATGAATGTGAAGAGGGGAGAAGTCACGGTGGGTGAGGACATGGTGAACTGTGGCCTTGGCAGGTCTGGGAAGGACGTGACAGCATGTCTAGGGGAACAAGTCTCCATAAGGAGAAAAACAGGCAGTGTTCCCCAGAGGAGGTACACAAGAGGTCCAAAGGAAGCTGTTTCCTAGCACATCCCAGCAATGCCAGGGCTTTGCTAGCCGGACTACGTCCATGGTCTGGAAACTCCTAATTGAATCAAGCGGCCAAACTTCAGTGCAGATCAAGCCTCTGAAACGGCCAGGACACTCTGATGCATTATTTCCAGTGCGGGTCCTGTTAGATTAGGACGTGTTTTCCATTTGAAGTTGAGCTACGCTAACCCAATTCCCACCAAACAAACAAACAAGCGAAGGAACAAGCAGAGCGCCCCGCGGGAGGGACGTGCGCAGTGGGGTGGGGACCGCCTGGCTCTGAGCGCCGGCGCTGGGGTTGTTCTACCCCGTGACTTTCATCCTGTTTGTCCCTGATGCAAGGGGTTTACAAACTCAAAGCAAACATCTGGTCTGGTTTAGTGCCAACAAGAAAGAAAACTGGATATTAATTTTGATATGACAGTAAAGCAGTTTGATAGCGCTCACCCGGACAGAGCTGCCACACCATTTACAATCTCTAAAACTAAATTGATTTTCGTAAAAGCCTTGCAAGATCCTATTAGGGCTGACAATTAAGGTTATAATGCAGCCTAGCCTGCTAAGGAGCAGTAAATTTTGCTGGAATTTGGTCAGTTGGTTACGCTGATTTTATATTGTTAGAGAAAATTTTGGTCATGTGAAGGCAAAAGCAGTTTAAATCTGTTTCATACACTGCAGCATGGTCTCACTGATTAAAAATACCTGGGCCTCTTCCAAGCTTGTCGTCATATTGGCTACATGACTGTTACAAGCAAACCCCTGCAAACAGAAAGATCTGAAAGTTCAAAGCTTATTTAACTGGAGAGTGCTTGTAAAAGGGGAAAAATGCCATTTCTGCATGGAATAATGGCTTGTAACTTTTCCAGCATTATTTTTTCATTAATATCACCTGAATCTGATATGTATGTTTCACAGCAGACTCTAAATAAGAAATCTGGTACCTTTTGGCCTGTTATTCCTGTACCATCTGGCTAACAGGTACTGTACTGTTCTTGCAGTGTGACGCACCAAATAAAAAAGTCAGATCTTTTTAAAGCCACAATAAATTTCCCAAATGAGTTTGTGTGAAATGTTAAAAAGCAGAAGATAGAGGTTTTGGGTTACATTGCCTCTAATTTGAAAGAGGGATAAGTGGAGCCAGGTGGGCTACTTAGCCCATACCTGCCTGTTCCAGCTTTTTGAATCTGTGAACATTACACCCGGATACAGATGGAAATTGGAAACAATAAATGATTATTACAGAGACTTTATCATCCTGTAACTCGTGCACAAAAGATGAGCCACTCTCAAGGACACTTTGAAAGTGCACTGCTTATGTACATATCCAGACAGATGTACAAGAGTAGGAACATGCCATATATCAAGTGAGAGGAATAAGATTTCTTAATTCCACTGTGACAAGCACAAGTATCTTCTTAAAAATGAATCTCCTCTTCTCACCATTATTACAGTCTCCTTCTGATGTCTCTGTTTTGGTCAAGATGAGCATCCACCCATTCCTAGCTATCTGCTAGTTCACAGCTGGAAATGGGGAATGGTCTAAGCAGACAGATAAGAAAAGGGGCTGGTGATATCTTATTTGAGTTACAAGTATGAGAAATAAAGGTAAGCTCAAACAGTTAAGGCCCTCTCTCCCACCTTCCACTTCTGACTCATAAGTCTGTATTCTGATCACTGTACAAAAAGCAGGACAACAACTGCAAATAAAGCCAGAGCAGCAGTTACTCAATGGCATGTTTCTTTATTGACTAGTCACAGTCAAAACTTTCCACATGAATGGCCTTGCTTTGCTGGGGGGTGGATGGTAAACAGGAAAGTTTCCATCACAAAATGTCTAGCTTTCTTCCAACTTGTCCAGCAGAGGCAAAGTACCCTGTGCTCTGGGGTCCCCCTTCCCCATTCCCTCCGATCTGTCAAGAACAGAGGCTGAAGGAAAACTGGGGCTCTGGGAGCCTTGGCAGCAGCTCGGTCAGGATCCATCTGATGGATGAGGAAGGGGAGACAGGTTGCTGTGGGGTTCAGGACTTTCCTTAGGATGTGAGTTTTGACTTGGTAACAAAGCAAAAGCTGAGACATGAAAAGCCTCATCAGAATGGGGTGAGCTTCTCTGCACAGCTCTATAGGCAACTCACAGCCTCTTCCTTTGGGATGGGAGACCATTGTGGCCAGCACAAGTCATGATGAAGCATGCAAGTACCTGCCAGGTCTTCATGTGTTTGCCTCTGAATCTCTGTTGTGTGAAGAGCCTTTCTATTTCCATTTGATTTAAGACAAGCATACCAAGGGAATTAGCATCATGATGCTCAGCACTGCCAAGCTAGGGGCTGAGGTGAAGAGGAATTCATAAACCTGAGATAGGGGTGCAAGTTGGCTGTCCTCCAAGAGAAACAGGGGAGTCCTGAGGGCATGGATGGCCACAGTCGATCCACCTTGTCCTCCATGGAGCTCCTGCCTACATGGCTGGGATTCAAAGCATGCATTCTGTCTTCAGGAGCCTAAGTCAACCCAGCTGTCATAAGGGACAGATTTCAGTCTTTTACAGTACTGAAAAACTTTCTTAAGCAAAGTGCATACACTTTGGGTTAGATAGGAAAGGGGAGAGGACTCACTGTGATGGACTTTGGTGATTAAATTTGTTCATGTCTTTTTTTCTGCCTCTCACACCTTAACACTTTGCCTCTCTTCTGTTGTCAGCCTCTTTTCCTTCACAGTGGTCAGCTCACTTTACTCCTTAAGTGTCACCCACCTTTGCAACACAATAATTAATTAAAAGGGCAGAAAATAGGAATTGGAATACTGCAACTCTTACCAATTTTCTAGTTGCTTTTCTTTTCTCTTAGGGAAAACAAACCGTGAGCTGGAACAGCAGGGCTGCATTTAAAACAAAAACAAAACCCTCTTCCAAAATACCTCCATGTATAAGAGTGGGAAACTATCCCTTGCAAATCAGGGTATTCTACAAGATGTGAGATGGCTCAGGGGGCACTGCTGGAACAAAGTGCAGTGAAAAGCTTAACACCTTCTCTATTTAAAAGGAAAATAAGAAACTTTATGGCTTTGATCTTCATTGTCTGAGAAATAAGATAATATTTTCAACATTTATATTCATTCTGAATTAATGGAAATACCACAATGATGATAATTTTTTGGCCTAGCGTAGAAAATGCCAGTTTCATAACAGCTGTACATGTTAACATACTTGTTGTCTTTGGGGTATTTGTATGTCTTAGCAGCTTAAATAGCTCCTCTAGTTATAAACTAGTACACAAATGTCTAACAGATGTACAAGTTGACATGAGAAGGAAAAAAAATGCACAAACCCCATCACTCTTTCACAACTAATCTGCTTTAATGTAGGATACACAGCCCACTTGCACTTCCTTCCCTGCAAATGCTTTCTTATTGTGAGATCCCTGAATCCCAGCCTGCTCTTTGTTCTCTCATATTTGAAATAGCTGCTGGACTTTTATAAATGCTCCATCAGTCTTTTTTAATTGTCTCATGAGACCCAGTACTCCGAACAAGCATAAATAAATGCCTTCAGAAGGTCTGAGACTGGCTCACTGGGAGGAGTGAGGTGGGTACGTTCCCACTTATGCAAGAGCAGAGCTGCTGTGGCCATGAGCGGTCCATTCCTTCTCTTATCCACAACCTTGTAGCATTCACCTCTGAACCCTTTGGCTTTCATTTACTTAGCCCACCAATCTGCATCTATATAGTTTTGAGCTCCTGGTTCTTCTTGGTTCTGCCTCTCCTTTTGTGACTTTGGGCCAGAGCTGTGTGGAGTTGATGCTTCTTCTTTCTCTCAGCTCCTGTTTGCTGTGTCCTTTCTTCAAGGAAGGAACTGGTCTCGCATGTGTGTTTAGGATATGTCTATGTCCCCCAGTGTGGTCCTGCACAGAGGTGGCCTGAGTAAGCTGTATGTGAACAATCACAGCTTGTAGTGACAGAGCACAGAGATCTTTATGAAATAAATCAGCTTGCAATTTTACGTGATGATAAATTTATCCTCAGAATTACAATGAAATAATCTCCCTTGTTAGACAACGGGGCTTTACTGCTTTACTGATCCCTCACTCAAGTGAGTTTCTCCCTCTAACTATTGCACAAAGCATATGCTCTTGTATGTTGTATAACACTGAAACAGCTCTTGCATTATTCAGCACGATGTATTTCCTGAAGGAAAATACTTCTGGACAAATTATTCGTCCATTCTTTCAGGAGGGTAAATGAGGAATATGCTCCTGTCACTTCAGGAGAGACCTCAATTCTCTGATGAGCATCCATTACGTAGACCATTGTCAACTTTAACTAGATGTCAGCTGAAAGATTGCAAATGCTGTAACCTTAACAGTGCCATGGATCTTCTTGGTTTACTGGCACCAGTGCGACCTACTTAGACTAGGATTTCCCCCCCACATTCTTTGCTGTAGATTCTATCTATGGCTTTTGGGTTAGCCTGTTCTCCTTCATCAAGAGAAGCAGTAAACAAGCTGGTAAATCTGTCCTCCGCATTGTCGAAGTGTAAAGTTACACCGCATCTGTACTTTCTTCTTCATTTTGTTTTTTAATAATCTATTGGGTTTGTTTGTTCAAGTTAATGAAAATAGTATGTTATTGTTATGTAGTTATGCCAAAACACTTCACCAGAAATTTCATAAATGTTTTCTGGTGCGTTGCCCGGTTTCATGTGGTTTCACTTTTTCCCTTCATATAGAAGAAAAGCACATGGAAGATAAAGATCTTAGGGTTAATACAACAAGAAAAAGCCCTGGGAAGATTCCCTTAAACAGTAAAAAAGGAGTTAATGAAAAATCAAGCACAAATGAATAACTGTCTGTCTGGCTAACAGTAAAGCTTTAAGGTCTCAATCACAGCTTTTATTTGCAATGGTAAGCATTTATTCTCAGCAAGAGTCCAGCCAAATTTTTGGGGGACCTTTTGTGTGAGAAAGTACAAATCACCACAGGGAAAGGTCCCACCACCTCACACTTGCAGCTTCACAAAGTGTCAGGATTGTCCTTAGCTCCTATTAGTATGCCTCTAAGGTTAAGGGGTTTCCATACAATTAAAAGGAGAGGGTCTCTACCTACAGGGAGATCACAGCTGAAGGTCAAGAAACCCATGGGGCATCAACAGAGGTTTTTTTGTGCAAATCAGCAGGATGCTACAAACAGCATAGCACTAACCTATCTTTTAGGATGCCTCTGACTTGTTCTGTTAGTACAAAGAGGCTGTTTTCCCAGAGTGCCTGAATTATCTGTGCAATAACAGTGCTTCTGGATGTGGCACCTGAGAAGTTCTGGAGCTATGAAAAAACAGATTATTAGAAGATAAACTATAGGAGACCATAATTTGCGCTTATACATAGCACAGAACTTGAGTAGAGGAGACTTGCAAGAAGGTATACGCGTGTAAGCGTAGAATTCATCCCTTTGATGGTAAATATGCCTGATAACTTAAATTTAAAGCCTGAATTCTGGTAAAGCAGCCTTATATCCCATCTCTGTGTCCTGGAGGTATATATCTACTGAAGTTCAGGGCCATGGAACTTCCTGGATATTTTGAAGCAATAAAATACTCCTCATTTCTGATTTCTGTGCTGTTCATGTTAAAGTTACTGGAAAGCTCTCTTTGATTTTATTCAAGTGGGATCGAGTTCTCAAACATAATTTAAGGCTTCATCCATTTCCCATTGCAGCAACTATGTCCAAAAGCTAACAGTTAGTTGCACATACTGATTGCCAAATGGAAGGAAAACAGGCTGAAAGAAGCATAAATATAAGGGGTACTGAAAATAAATTTATTGCAAATGAATACTGAATCTGAACAAAAATCTGAACTACTTCCAAATCAGTTTCAAAGAACTGATACAGCAGAAAGAAAAGCCTTCTTGGCCAGCATTATGTCCCTTACCTTAGATAAACTAACCTGTCAATGATGTATAGTGGAGTCACATATTTTTCTATGATGCATCTGCCAAATATCTATATATGCAAGTGAATTCACAGAGTCTGGATTGCTTTCAAAGGCAGGGATGTGGACATCTAAGCTCTCAAGCCAGAGTAACGTGACTCTTCATAGCTGGATACTTTTTTTTTCTCTCGTTGCATGTACACTAATGCATATGTCCCAAAGACCAGCTGCAGCTGCAAGGATTCATGAGATGATGCACGTCTGCTTTGCTTTGACAAGTCGCGTGGTAGGGGACACAGTGCCAGCCTCAGCACAGTTTCTGAATATAGGGACTAGGTTTCAGTATTGGGCCACAGCTTATCCCCTACTCCAGACCACCTTGGGTCTGATAATGTAATGTTTAATTACAAGAAAATTAAACACAGTAAAAGGAACAAAGAGCCTCATGTGATGAGTTCATGGGTAGGGGTGAATCGTGCCATGTAACCTCACAGTCCAGCAGACCCTGTACCCTTCTCACCCAGCTGTTGACCTTCCCAACCCTATTCTTCCCATACTTTTCCATCAGCAAGTCTCCAAAATACTTCTTGCGCCAACCTCCTTCACACCTCCCCATCTCCAGATCCATACTGCCAGCCCTCCTTGTGCTCTGTTTCCCACTGCCCTTATGTGCTCCCCAGCTAAAGCTCAGCCTGTTTTCAGGATGCCACTGCCGACATCCCATCCTCCCCCCCAGGCTTGTTCCATCGCCACTACTGCACACATCCGTCACTGCCCTCATGCCCCAGCCATGCCAGCTCCCTGCCCTGGAGAAAAATCAAGGTTTTGAGAACTTGAGCAGAGGCTGCACCTGTGAAAGCTTTCCAGGGCTGCACTTTGAGGGGTCAAAGTGTGGGAAAGAGAGATAGCTTTGCCTGCGCTCACAGACTGGGAAGACACCATGGTGTTGTTCTTCCAGTATGCAAGGTACCAGTTTCACAGGGGAAGAACACAAGGTAGGAGCCAGTTGCAAGAGAGTTCAGTACTTGAGACTTGACCGACCCACTATCAGAAAGCAAGTAGTTTACCAAACTGACAATAAAAATAATAAGGTCTAGGACACTTGGTGTTGGGAGAACCGAATACGGAACTATAAGTCCTTCGGGAGGCTGCAGAATAAATCCAATTCTGTGAATTTCCTCTCACATGCAGAGACACATTATTTAAATGAACACGTGTCTGTCTTATCCTCTTCCTCCCACATTTTCCCCTTCTCCCTTCACCACTATAGGCGCAACAATAAAACAGATTTGTTTCTTTGCTTTCGGAAAGCTGGACTGCACATTAGTAACTTCCCTTTTGAAATCTAAACGGGAAAGTTATGTGCACAAGCAGGCCATATTGTGCTTTTATTCCTGAAGCCAAGCTCCCCTTGGGTACCTATATATCTCGAAACAGCAGCGACAGGATATACAGCTGGACAGAGTATTTCCAGTGAGCCACTTTCCACTGGACAGTGACATTTTGGTGGAATGTGTTGATTCTGTCAGAAATTGTGCTGGGAGCCAGTCTGGTAAGCAGGTGGGTGGCCAGAACCACAAAAAGCAATTTTTTACCAAAATTCCATTATAAATTTCTTTTGTCCTTCTGACTTTTCCTTCCAATTTGAAATAAAAAATAAATAAATCTGGAAACGGTAATTTTTCTGGGGAGCAGGAATTCCTACAGCCCTAACCAAAAAAGAAACTATTTGTTTGTTTTTCCATTTGGCTCTTTTTCTCTGTTTCTCTGGCTTCTTTCACTCAGCTACCCTTCCCACTCCCCCTTTCTGTTCCTTCTGCTCATTTTTCCCCTTTCACCTCTTCATTTCTCAGCTGAATTGTTTTCTCACTCCTGGCTTTGTAATCTATTTCACAGCTGATCCTTTGCCGAGCATGAACTCAATAACACTGGAGGTGAACTTTCACGCTCATGTTGATTCACAGGATTAGGATAGACAGGTTTGCCCCTCTCTCTGCAGTACGTAAGGTTAATGTATAAACTTCCTCTCCCTCTGCTTTATATTCTGCTCATTTTTATTATCTTAACTTACTGTTTTGTTTCAAAACCCTGATCCATATCTAAACATAACCTCATGTGAACTGCCTGGCCACCACCACCACCACCACTTCACCCAGCTTTCTCTTTGAGTAGTGGAGTTGACCATGACCATGTTCAAGACCATGAGCTGGAAATGACTTTGGTGATCAGTGCACTGCCATCAGTAATGTAGTTCAGTAATGGACTTCCTGCTATATGCACCTTTTTTCTTTCAGCCTGAGAAAAGTTTTACCTCCCTTATTAGTTTCACTAGCAGTAGCACAGGTTGTTTTAATATTCTGTGCTGCCTGTAACATATTGCAGATGTACCTGTGTGAAATGGTCTCTCGTTATTGGAATGCAATAAAAAGAAAACAAGCTTCTCAAGAGGAAAGAGGGTAAAAGAAAAAAGTTAACCCAGTTTGGGCTTGAAATTCCCCAGATTTTTATACTAACATTAACATTTTATAATACAGCTATTAAATTACCCATAGTTGTGCATATAAAAGGGCTCTGGGCCAAATTCCATAATCTTTCCTTTGCTCAGGCCCTATATCAGTTTCTGAGGCAGTAATAGAGACTGCCTGGTTAAGTCTGAAGAATAACATTTACAAAAACACCAATGTGACTCTAGGACATCTTCCCTGAAATGTTGAAGCCTAAGGATAACACTTCAGTGAGAATGACGAAGGGGTAACTGATGTAGCAGGCACAATGCTATTACCAGCAGTGAGAGGAGTTGGTGCACCTTTCCCGTGCTGTACCCCAGCTCGGGGCAGAGCACATCAGCTCAGCTGCATCTTGCTGACCTGGCTGCAGTGCTGAGGTCTGCCCTGGTATTCACACACGTTTCTGAACTGTAGCTTGGGTGAGCTCGTTTTGTCATCTCTGCACCGCATTTCCTTGCATGATGTAGTTCTGCTGTGCATCATTTTTAAATGAGACTTAGGCTCCTCAGTTAACTGGAGACTTGCAAAATGTCCAAAGAAAACATGAGGGCCAAACGCTTTCCCCTGAAGGAATGTCCTCATCTGGTATAGATCTGACACACCATGCTTCTTCTCATTAAGCATGCAGTGTGTTAGGATACTTCAAATGGGGCAAGATATATCCATGTGTTGGCTGTCCCTAAAGGGAAAGGGCCAAGTTATCCAACAGAGCAGCATTCATGTTGTTCTGAAGTTGTTAGACACAGCACAGAACTGGTAACAAGATCAAATGATTCATCTGTGCACTTGTTCTGTGCATTCATTGCCATTTCTGAAAAGTTTTTGGTCCAACTGAACTGGCAGGTTAACTCATCCTCAAAATCTGAAGGCACCTCTAGATTGCTTGCATCCATGTGTAGGGGTGTCCAGCTTGTAACCTGAAGCCAGGAAAACCTTTTAATTTGTTTTAATCTTTCCCCTTTGTGAAACAAGACCAAGACAGATTGTCTCTCTCTCCCATAGAAGAGTACAGGACTGTGCCAGTGTATTTCTCATGTCACGCTGCATTATTTCACACTAATTTACTCCAAGTTCTGCAACAGTTTCTTGCAACACCCCAACCATTTTTTTTTCCTTTTTTTTTTTCATCAGGTTTCCAAGTGTGTACACTACACTTGAAAACACTATAGTGTATATAGCTCATCTCTTCCAGCTTGAGTGCTTTATTGCCCATTGACTGTGGAACTAGAAATAAGAATACTTCCTTAGCATAAGAATATAATCCATGATCTGAATGGATACAGAGTACAGGTTGAATGTGAAGGTTGCTGTAATGCTGGGGTTGAAAACAAATCGGTGGTTGTTGGCCCCACACCAAAAACAGACTTCACTAAAAATGAAGTCCAGGTCAGCCCAGCCTGAGATTGCCTTGTGTGTGTGTAAATCCATAAGTCTGGTGATCTAAACATAGGGAAAAACAAAACAAACAAACAAACAAACAACAACAACAAAAGCCTGCCTTTGGCCCTCTGCACCTTGAGAGAGGGAGCACAGTAAGAAAGAAACTGAGTTACAGTGGAAAGGAAAAAAAGCCATTGTGAAGCAGTTGTTTGTAATGGGCTAGATCATCAATTGTAATTTTGGTGCAATTTGGCAAAGCTCAGCTGCCTTCAGTGAAGCTGCCCCTGTTTATACCAGCTGAAGACCTGGCTTGCTGTAATTTATCATTACTGTCAGCAGTCCTTGTAATTTTAATCTTACAGCATCTATGAAGACCAGTACATTAGAGACAGCTTCTCTTCTGGGCCAGAGGGAATCATAAGCCTTCTGGTAATCTTGGATAATCCCTGAAGCTATGAGTCACTAGAAGCAGAGGCCCTTCATGCATCATTTGAACCCCTAATTATCCAACATGTGTGGGTGAAAAATGAGAGGCAACAGCAGGGCCAGCAGCAGGCAGAAAACACTGGATGAGCGGTTTTGAAGGGATCTTTCTGTTAATGTAAACAGCTTCTTTCCTTCCTAATAATGCACCTGTTAGCAAATATGTTCCTGGAGAGCAACTCTCATGCATCTGCTTACGACTTTGCAGAGGAAGTAGCTAATTGACATAAGGGGACTTAGAAGTGTTTCCTGGCTATAAATGTGCAGTATTTAACACTGCTTTATAGAGCACAATGCTCAAAACATTGCCAAAAACTCCAGAGCTCTGCTAGAATTGTGGAAGAAGCAAAAGGCTTCCATGTCCAGAACAGTGACCCAGAATTTAATATGTTTCTAGGTAGAATTAACAGCACTCTGGCATGCAGCCCAGTCTCTTCCACCACACAGTGTGAGTCCTGATGAGAGCTTTTTTCCTCTCTCGGGGACTAATCACATCCCTTTGAAAAGAGATGTAGTTCCCTTGATCATCCTCTCTTCTGCAGGGTGGCAAAATCAGAGCTATTGAAGAGAAATCTGAGAAACTGCAGGAGCATTTTAGAGGCTGGGTACAGGCAGCAACAAGAGCAGAAGCAGCAGCAGTGGCAGATCTCCCTTTGTGCCAGGCTCAACACATGCTGTACAGAAGGAAGGAGGCATTCAGCCCCTTGGTGGCCTTCTGATTTGAAATAGCTTGCTGTCTTTGCTACACAGGTGGGGTTCACGCTCTGAACTGTGGCCTAATGATAACTCAAATGAGCTTAGGGTGTCATTTGGACTGCAAGCTCTTCTTTGGGCATTATCGTTCTCAATGCAGCAAAAAGGAAACATTTTTAAACAAGTTTCTTGAAGGAACAAGGTTAATAAGCTTGCTCATTGAACATTGTTCCCTATCTGTTGAACTTTTTGGTTGATTCCAATGATAGTCAGATCCTACATATTCTGGAAAATTCACCAAAGAGAGCGACAGGGGTTTATGACTGCCCCAAGGATGTGAAATGTGGTTGTAGAACTCAAGCCTTCATATATGGAGAAGTTGACTGGTCCAAAGGCACAATCAGAAGGAGACTTTTAATTTTATACTGCTTTATGTCTTTTAATTTAAATACTGCTTCTGCTGCACGTCCAGTCAGCCACATGACAGAACTGAGGGAATTTTTCATGGGACATGTGGGGCCTTTAAAGGTAGTGATGGCTAGGGCCTTTTTTGGTCAGTGGTGTTACTTCTAGTCATTGCTCAAGGCTAAACTGGGTGTTTATGTTTTGAGTATAGACTTTAAGAGGGGAACAGGCTGGTCAAAGTTCAGCCAGAAAGAAGGTGGAGAGCACTGAGACTCTGTACTCATATGTTATGAAATTGTTGCTGGTTTTAAGGAGTATCTAAATTGGGTTTGTCTATCTGGTGTCTCAGATTAGCTGGAACTATTTGGGCATTGCACTGTCAGAGTATGCTTCTGGGGGAAATGTGGGATACAAGAACTGCTCCACCTCTCAAAGGTATTTCCAGGTTTACCCCAATGGCTGCAGAGTGCATTTGGTTTGTGAAAATCCTGTGGATTTGGCTGCTGTCTTCTTACAGAAATTAATGCAGCAGAGCACTCCCAAAAAACAATCTGCTATATCTCCAGGAACACTTTTTCTCACTATAGATGGAGCTTTTGCTCTTTTTTGCTTTTAGCTTAGCCTGCATAATCGGTTCCCCTCTTTCTTTTTTCTTTTAGGGAACTCATTTGTGAGCAACTTCAAAAATGGAAAATATTTTAAAAACTATAAACAATTTCTTTTGTTTTCTTGTGGGGGTCCGTTAGCTGGCACTGGTCAAAAGAAGAAATCCCATTGCTCTTAGAGGCAACTTGTTTTGATTTTCCCCTTTGGTTTATTTTATAGTTACACAGGCAGGATGGGTGGAGATCAGATCAGTATCATTGTGATCCCTGTTATATCTGTCATCTCACAAGTTTGTTTGCTTTCCAGAAATGATTGGTGTTGATTTCAGCAGTTCTATCAGTTTGTAAATTGTGCTAGTCAGTGTTTCTCTCGCCAAAGCACGCCTACTTTTTCCATATGCAGGAAGAAGGTTACTTATCCACAGCTTGTGTGTACATCCAGAAAGCTCTAGCATATCTGTGAATGTTGTGAAATAGCCTCTCCTTTGCTGTGCATAAATTTTCCATTTACTAAACAGCTCTGACTTCTTTCTCACCTGCTGGTATGATTTTGTGCAGAAGCAGCCTCCAAAATTCTACTAATTTTTTAAAAAATCTTCCAAACCCCATTTTATTTTTTTTTCTTTTAAAGACATTGGAAGCAATTGTGGGCTGATGGAAATCAGCCTCAATGTTGACATATATTTCACAGGGTCTAAAATTTCTTTCAGTAATATTATACCAAAGTGTAGATCTTCAAAGAATTTCTCATTAGAGAATTTCTCAACTTCTACTTTCTTACACAGAGCCAGTCTGGGAACAGATGCTTCCCTGTTAATTTAAATGGTGCTTCTCTAGATGCCATATCCTTAAATCAAGACAATATTACTCTTTCAACTGGATGATTTTGCATATGTGTCCTCTTTGTAAAGCCCCAGAAGATGCAGACACTGGCACCATATGAAAAATAGGTAACAGAGGAAATTAAGATGTTTTATGTGTCTTGCAGCTGAGAAACCAGACCAGCTGCCTTGATCTCTGTCAAGTGGGAAAAGGCATTAATCAAAATGAAAGAGAAAGAAACCTCAGTCATCTTCATTTGACCATTCTACTACTCGGATCTTAAGCAGAGGTAGGTAAAACACTTCTGGGCATATTTAAACTGTTCTGGTTTTCCATGACTTAATTTATACCCAGATTTCTTGAGAGAGAACTTGAAGACATCAGCGATATGGAACAGGTCAGGACAGGGAGAAAAAAAATACGTGTAATGGGAATCTGCATTAGGGCAAAGATGGTGCTCAAGACTAAGATAGCTGGTGGTCAGCCCACAGAAGAATCAGGGCCAAATTTAATGTTAATTTAAATAGTACATCAATTCCAGGCAGGTATGAATCAGAAATTCTGCAGAATAGGATACTGCAGGGGAAAAAAAAAAAAAAAAAAAAAAAAAAGTATAGTTTTGGTCTTCAGGAACTGTGAATAAAAACAAACAAACAAACAAACAACATCAACAAACCAGAAGAGAATAGCAGAAAGGGGGCTGTAGCAACAAGATGATAAAAAATAGCATTAGCAAGAAATGTCACCAAAGATATCTATAGCATAGCAGGTACATCCCAGCACGTGCTGTGACACATCTGAGACTGGCATTTGAGAGCAAGACACGAGTCTTATAGAGGAGTAAGGCTGGAGTTTGAGTTCACTTGCCTATGAGTATGTCTTTGGCAGAAGCTGAATTCATCATGTACTGTATTCAGGACTGTTGGTTGCATCAAAGCTGTAGGTATAAAAACAAAGTTGCTTTTCACCTAGCTGGTTGGTTTAGTATTTGACTAGAGGAAATAAAGTTGTTGATCTTCTGTTATTTTTCAGTGGCACTGCATTAAAGTGTGTTCAGAAGGCTCGATAAAGTATTTTTCATAGAACCATTATTGTGTGGCTGATTTATGTGACTACTTTGATGGTAAGGAAGTTTAATTAGTAATAGCTGCAGTTCTTGAGGAGAATTTTAACAAGGTGCCTCGCATATGAAAAGCACAGAAGTGCCTTTGTTCTGAACAACCTCTAACAGGGTGTAAAGGAGACTTTTGCCCACTCTGCTCATTCTGATAAATTAGCAGGTCTCTTTGAGCAAGTAAGCGGAACAAGATCACAAATACCACTGAGCATCAAGCCTTGGCCCACTGACGGAGCATTTGGACCATTGCTAAGTTGCTGCAGAAAATTTATCCAGTCACAACATCAGTGATGGGGTATCCTTTCTTCCTTCACAGACGTGGAATTTCCAACTCCTTTTCTAGCTGTCTCTAGCTAGGTGTCTAACATCTATGCTACATCTAAGCTGCCTAACATCTTAGCTATTCCCCTGTGAATGGAGAGAAATTGGTACAGCTACAGTGAGTCACCTCAGCCAAACACAGGGTTTTAGGATAAGCCAATTAAATTACTGTAATGAAATCAGCTGAAAACAACCTTTTATGCTTTCTGTTACGAGAAACATAGGTGGGGCTGGTGTTGCAAGGTCCCACTAATTCAGGCTGCATACCCATTTGGAGCACATAATATATTCTCATCTTTCCGGCTATTAGGCTTTGGAAAGAAAATGGATAAACAAGTTGTTTGAAACCATAAATCTGATATAACTTTTAATAAATATTTTGCTGTTGCCTGAAAAGCGGTGCCCATGCCACTAACTAGAACAGTCCAAGGGCTCATTCTCCACGCTACGGGCCAGCTGACGTGGCACTGGTCCTGTCTGCAGCCCCGAACTCACTGCCCTCTCAACAAGGGGATGTCAGGCTGCCTGGTGGGAATGGTCTCTGGCAGGGGACGGGCTGCAAGAGCATGAATATGCACTAGCCAGGACTGGGCAAGAGCGCACTATGTGCTTCATAGTCACCTTTAACCAGATCATGATCTCTGCCCTGCCTGTTTCCTATTTACTGGCATAGACACAGGCAAGAGGCTTTATCCTGCAAAAACATTCTTACCACTGAAAACACTTTTTTTTTTTTTTTTTCTTAAAGCAGCAAAAGACCAGAGACTCAAATGGGATAGTGTGTGTTCTGGCAGAACTAAGATGTGTTTGAGGCTGGGAGGGCTTCCCAGGTAGTTGGGTATAATTTCAAATGTTCTTTAAGAAAGACCTCTGAAGGGAAAGCTACATTTTCTGTATGGTCTCTAAGTGAATCCTGATCAAACTACTTTTGATTGTTTCAACAACGGCAGATAGAGTACTTGGTAATGTCTCGAATCCTTTTCTAGGTGTAGAGACAGCAGGTCTCATACATTTTGGAAATACTTAGAGAGCTTACAATAGTCTGAAAAGAGAGCAGTGGAATGGAACAATCATTTATTTCTGGCATCTTAGATGTATGGCACATAAAAGAAAAAGAAGTAGGCTAAGCATTTATCAGACATGAGGATTTATAAGACTGGGAGAGGTCAAGAATACTGTCTTCAATTCTTTCTTTTTGATAAAGTGCTCTAAAATTTTAAGGTCTAAGGCAGGTCTGAAGTCCTCAGTTTAGAGGTGATAAGGAACTCGAGTGAAAAAAACCTCTTTCTGAAACATTGTTAATGAAGTACCTCTCCAGGTTTGGGAAACCTGAGGATAACTATACCAGGGAATTAATGCGGTCTCACAAGAATTGAGAAGGAGATGGATGGTCACAAGAGAGGCACTAAGACCAGAAACTGTAAATCACTTCCAGTATCTAGAGCTAAAGTGAATTTCCAAAAGCTAGTGGGATGGTTTAGAAGTTAGCTACAGTGAATAATGTCTCCCACTTGCCATAGAGATCCACTTTGAAGCTTGTGTGCATAGAATTGGGAAGTTATTTTGTAGTATTTAGTCTTCATCTTAAATCTCCAGAACATGAAATCTTGTGACTCCATACAACTCTCACATCTGAATCAAAGAAACAAATTATTAATAATAAGGATGATTGTCAACAACGGGGAAAAATGGTTGAGTTCCTAGGTTTACTTACATTAGATACAGCCATAAACAACCAAATATGCAACAGCTGCAAATGGTTTCAGAAATTCATAAAAGGATTGATTGTGGAAGAAGACCCATTTCTAATTATGCAGACCTAATGGCTATAGAAGCACAAGCTTTAAGGAAAAGAGGTATGGATTTCTGTAAGCTCTGATGGGCTTACGCTCTGGGAAAAAAAAAAATAATAGCATAGACTCAAGCAGAAGTTTTTGGTCTTGGGTATATAGATCTCACTGTGAAGGCTGTGGGATTCAGATGTTCTATTAAAACAAACAAACAAATAAACAAACAAAAATACCATGTATTTATTAGGTCAAATGAGGTAAATAGCTGTATACAGTCCCTTGTGTTTGCTGAGTAAGGAAGCTTGCAGTGCCTCTTATTCCTTGGCCACAGTGTCACAATATCACTACAGATGCCCATGGTGATAAAGGTTTCTTATAACGCAACTGTTATCAGCACTTCCAGTAGGAAAAGCTGTGCCAGATTCCTTGGCACCCTGTGGGCACTCTGTGCTAGACCAGCTCATGTGCTGTTACCTCTGCCATGGAGAAGGAGGTTTGCACATGGGGCCAAACTGGATCCATACTGGGGAGCTGCAAGCAGTTCTGTTCTACCTAAATTCATCAGAAAGCTGAAGAATGTCACCAGCAAAGAAGGAAGAATTAAAAATAAATAAGTGGAATACGTAGGATACTCTCCATTGCATGGCGACAGTTCATGAGCTGGTTTGGAGGGACAGCACTTTGGCATGGGTCCGTAATACACGATCCGGACCTCTTGTGGTTGTCAAACCTCAGGATGTTCTTACTAGTCAGTTGGTGTGCATTTCATGAAAAATATCTGGCATACTACAGTTAGAATTGTATTTATAAGTTGAAAATTCTTTGCAGCTTGTTGGTCTTTCTCAAATATCTCTGTGTTTTTTTAAAATAGTCTCATGCACACACTTTTATTTACTTGATTTATAAACCCTGTAATTTGTGGCTTCCTGCAAATTTTTCCTTGAAAACGTAACAAATTAATCAGAGACATGAAAATCTATTAACTACAGGTCTTTGTAGTGCATTTCCTGTCATTCATACTGTGAAGGATCCCAGGGAAATCCGCTAATTGAGAGAAATCAAGAGCAATCAGAACAGATACAAGACAAACTGGGAAAATCAACAGTAATTATGTACTGAGAACAAATTAATGAATACATTAAACAGAATTCTTTTCTTTTGCAAGAAAGAGTAGACATAATTAAGAGTAGGAACCAATTAGCATCCTTCTGTGTGACAAGGAGAAACGTTAAGGTAAAGGGCAGATGGAACAATTAAATTATGCAGGTGAATCAATCTGGGAGGCAGCAAAAGCAAATGATTAACTGGATGTCCTAATCTAACCTACAAGATGACTATAGCATGAGAATTAGACAGCAATATGTGCATAGTTTTATATATATATATTACAACCTACAGTTGTGCAAGGAGTCTTGCAAACTTGGCCTCATCTCAAACAACGGTTGCTTTGGGCCATAACAGCATGTTATCAGCAAGTATTCTGTTAGTTTATTTATTAAAGCTTCTCCAGTAAAGGTCTTCCATGGGCTCCCGCACTTCACATCTTGGTGATACCTTCAGAGCCTTCCCAGTGCATTCAGTCTGGACACTGCAGTTTGTACTGCGCATCCCACAGCAGACACAATACTCCAAAATGGCCCTTTTAGTGCTTTCCTTGCCTATTTGAAACTCCTGCCTATACTGTTTCCTAGCATTGCCCAGAAGCTAGACATTTCTCCTGAACAGCCTCCCCCAAGCACCTCCAGGGTCCTCCTAGACCTGTCAACCCCTATTATATTGCTACAGGTAGCTCTCCACTGTTCATTGCACATAGTTTTTCCTTAACAAGGCTCTGGTGTGAGGCTCTTTTGTGAGACAGGTGTACCTGGACAGTGTAATGAAGCACACCAGAGGCTGAGGTATTAAGTATTTTCCCTACCAGCAATCCTATGGGGTGCTCTTATTGCTAACTCCCCTGGGGATTGTTCAAGACTAAAACATTTTCCCTCAAAGTCTTTGGGGTGACAGGGGTGTGTGGGCACTACCCGATACCTCTAGAGCATGACATATTTTTTTTTTATATCTATTTTTTTTTCTCTCTCTCTTTTTTTTTTTTTTTTTCTCCTCTGAATGATACACTCTGGGAGGGAGTATACCACACTCCCACAGATTTGCATCTGCAGGCCTGGACACCCTGCCTTCTGCAGTTTTGAGCAATTACACCAGAACCAGATGTTCAACAAACTCACTGGAGCCCGAATTAGCACTTACAAGCTTTTTTTCTATAATGCTAATGACTTTTGCCAAAATTAAATACAACCATTTCATACAGTACAGGCCATCAAAGTACATCGAGAAAGTAAATTTTTAACTGGTGACTGGTAGATGAATTCTATATTTTCTGCTGCTGATATTTGGAGCTTTCTAGTGTCCCCAGGATGGTCTTCACTAAGGAATAGATAGTGACAGTCTTAACTAAGGTACAGATTGAAGACAGTGACAAAGACAGAAGTTTTAGGCATACAAAATTTGTTACATTTTGGGTCTTCTTTTCTTTTTTCTTTCACACTTACTGTTTTACCTGTTTTTCACCACTTTTGTCAAGGGTTATTCAGCTTTTGATTGCTGAGAACTCACAACTGGTTGGTTTTATGATAAGTAATCAACAGCTTCTGCAGGGGAAAATGAACATTTCTAAATTATCTTTCTTTGATAAGAACATGACTCTCTTAGGATCAGATAGGGTCACCAAATTCTTAGACTACTGTTGATGATATTATTCCCTTTGCTCCAAATTTCATACTGACTTTCCCTTTATTTCAGTTTGCATACTGCATCCAGAACAATGAGAAAGTACTTAGATGGCTCATGTGTGTCCATTTTCTCTAACCTCAGGCAATGTGATCAAGTCTGACAATCCAAATCTGGGTTTAAATTACATTATAATACTGCTTTTAAAGGCAGGCATGTTTTTACATGTCCTGGAAAACAGTCGTACACATTCTTTGATATCTTCTTTCTGAGAGAAAACAATGGTGTCTGCAGCCCAGACATTACTTTTGAACAACCATAACAAAAAAGGAAAAATATATGCATGTGGAAGGAAAGGAAACTGCACAAAAGAAAATCCTTTACAGAGAAATGGTAGAGTCTGCATGATATTCAAGTTTTTCCTAATAAAGAGACTACAATAAGGTTAAGTTACATCTTCTAGGAAGATCATATCTGTAGGGTAAGGTAAGTACACTGCTCTTTTTGAGCTGAACTCAGAATATAAACTGGACTACTGCACTGGGTTATCTGCATGCCTGTAATTATTCTAACTCTCCACTGGATGTCAATACTGCTTAATACAAATGTTGGCTCAGAGTTCGCTGCTTACAGCAGAGCAAGCTCTGCTATTAGAGATGATGACTGTTTAGAGTGTAACTAGGTAAGGGATGTAACTAGGAGGGCAGGTGGAACCTTTTTGGAGGCAGGCAGAGGACAGCTGTTAATAGCAAAGGTACTTCTTCCTTCCTTCCCTAAGAAGTCAGGGTTGGAATTGAGTTTCTGTTATATGGCTGATGTTCTGTACCTCTGCAAAACCTCTGCCCTGAACAGGTTGGAAGAAATGGGAACCTGGTGTCTAAGATTTCCCCCAAAGATAGATGTGGTATCCTAGAACATAGACAGCCCAAAGCCATTGCAAGGCTACCTTCCATTTTATACAGCAAGGCAACTGTCTCACAGAGCTCAGGCACTTGACACCTGTTGCATAAAAGACACAGAGTAAGTTTTAATTAAAAAAATTGTTAAGACCACATGGCTATTATTACAGCCAAGATTACTGATTGTCTTGAACAAGCCTTGTTTAAGCTCTGAACTTCCAGGAACTCCCACCCCTTTTGCTCCTACCTCACACTGCTTGCCTGGTGCATATGATGCTCTTGCCACTCTGTGTTCCTCAGCAGAGCACAGGTGTGGTGGAGATGATGAAGGGAGAGCCAGTAGCACCAAGACTGCAGAAGCAGAAAAGTTGAAAGTAAGGAGAGAGGAAGAAGAAAATTTCGCTGTCCCACAGATACAGGGATTTGGAAGATACCCTGTGTTTCCTCTGAAATCCCAGTGAACTCTTCCTTGCAAGACTTCCATTAAATAATTCTGTGGTGGTCATGCAAAAGAATTTAGTGATTCTCTGTCATCCTCCTGTTGCTGTCAGCACAGGTGAGAACGTGTTGCCTTTTGAAGAGGAGAGGGAAATTGTGCAGATCAAAAATCTGCAGATCAGAAATTGTGCAGACAAAATCTGAGTTATCAGAGTCTAATTTTTAAATTAATATATATATAATATATATAAAAAAATATATGTATATTTTTTTCAAGAGACTCCAAAAGACAACCAGCTTAGAAAGATACTTTTGGCAGAACAGTTTTTTGTTTTTTTTTTTTTTTTTTTCATGTTTTCTTCTCCCCACTACCATATGTAGCAAATAAGATGAAATAAAATGAACAGAAATGGTGTTTCAGTGATTGAGCTCCCAAAGCTGAGCTGATGCCAGTGGCACCCCATGCTTCTGTGAGTTCGCCTAACGATGCCTGTGGTATTTAACTTTCATAAGGATTTAATATTTGACACTGTGACAAGATTTTTTTCCAGGCATGCATGGACTGTTTTTTATACTCTTATTTGGCATATTTATTCAAAATGTACTATATTTAAGATTGCTGTAATCACATACATACATTGGCTACTGGCCACAATGTTCTAGCTATTAATCATACCCCGGAATCCATGGCAGATGTAAAAATTAAGTTTTATTTATCAAACTTACTCATTGGAAATGGCAGCCCAAGAAATTTACTCCTTAGGATTTTGACTTTTCTTGCATACTTCTGGCAATGGGTTCAAGGCTTTAGAAAGGTGTAAATCATTTTTTTTTTTTTTTTGCTCAGTCCAGACGGTGTTGGCACAAAACTAAAATTATTTTTCCAGAAATGCAAACCCTTTTGTTTGGATGGCCTTTATATTACTGCCAAATTATACCACCAGTGCTATTTCTTTAACCTAACACTATTTTCCATTATAATCCCATCTTTCAAGAAACAAACCAAAGTTTTCTACTCTTGCAGAAGTTTCAGACCCACAGATATGACTACCTTTCAGCTGAGTTGGGAAAGTAGTCTCCACTGACAGGCCTGGAGAATTGTGGTTGCTTTTTCCATAAATAAGTAGATGAAAAGGCAACAACCTGATACAGAAAAGCGGGTTCATATAAGGAAGATTGTTTCTGTGCTATGACCCACAAAATATCCACCTTTGAGAACCTTGGTATATGGGTTTGCTTACTAAAAACATTGTCTCTGAAAATAACTTGCATGAATATTGTTTAAGTTGAAGGGTCCCCAGATGATTGTGATGCTGGTTCTATTTGCCAGTATAGGAAGAGCTCCTACAGCCCAAACTTGCTCAAGTTTTCTATTAAAAAGAACAAATTAGGTACAGTAGTGCAGAAAGAAAAGAAAAAGAAAAACTCAGCAAGGCTAGCATTATGGGACAAAAATACATCCACCATATGAGTGTTCTGAGTGCTGCAGATTTGTTCCTGGTTTTGTTTGTTGGTGGTTTTTTTTTGCTTGCAAATTGTTTTTGATTTACATGCATTCCTTTTGTATACATATATGGTATATTAAAGTATAAGAACTAAATTAATTCCAATTGTCTTATGCTTGGGCTAAATATATGTAAACCTTATAATGTCTGGGCTTTATTTTATTTGCATTCCAAATGTTGTCATAATACATCTTTCTGTTCTTTGAATGATTATAGAGCACTGCTGGTCTGTAGAGCATGTGATTGTTCAGAAATCAGTTGCTTTGCTAAGCAACTTGTAAACTAGCTCAAACGAAGAACCTATCTGAACAACAGGATGTAAGGGAGAACCCAGTGTGGACACCATGGGAGAGCATGTCACAGTGTAACAGAGACTCCTCCACTAAGATGCAGCATGGGAAGCGTTTGGGCTGTGCTCACCCAGTCTTGCCAGCTGCTTAGCTGGTGCTTCCCCATCATGCTGGTGTTTCCTCACAGACCATGGAGAGAGCAGGACTTGGGGACCAGGAGGGCTGACCTGGTGCCTGATACGAGAAGGGGTGAATGCTCTGCACCCAGGGAAGAGAAGACTGTCCCATGAACAGTAACTTGGAAAAGTTGCCCCAGTTTGCAGCAAATGTTGTTTAGAAAAATGTACTGGTTGTTTAATCCATGCAGTTCAGGCTGGTGCACCCAGTGCTTCCCAGGCAGGCAGATATTTCCATCACACAAAACTGGCTTTTCCCCCTTGCTGGTGAGATGTGGGCTTATAGGGAAGAGATGGGATGAGGAGGGGAGAAGTCAAGCAGGAGACTCAAGTCTGCATTGTATGTCCCATGGGATGGAGATGTCCTCCACCTGCCTGCCCAGGGCTGCCTTCAGTCAGGGCACGCTGGCCAGGTGGCTGCATTAAGGGACGGGTTGGTCCCAAGGGTGGTGTGGAAGCTGATAACACCCTGTGCTGTCACATCCTGTAGTCTAACTGCCTGACCATGTGTCTGTAGGAAAGGAGCCTCTGGCAGAGGATGGAACAGAAGCTGAATTTTTCTCTGTACCGCAGGGGGTCCCAATGTGTGCTGTGGTGGGTGGAAAGATGGAGGTTCATTTTTTTGTTGTTCATTTTATTTGCCTGTAAAAAAGAACTTTTCCAGTTTCTCACTTCGGTGAGAAAAGCAAGTACAAAGAAAATCTAAATTCAGTTAGCCTGAACCAAACTGGTGTATAATTTGGCCTCCCAGCTGAAATATCGACTATCTGCAAAGCCCTAAAGGAAACCATCGTGTTGATTTGAGGTAGGCTGGTATAAAGCCAACAGTTTCAGTTGACTCCTCCAGACACTAGTGTTAATATCTGTGCAGCTGTTATGAGGGGAAAGATGAGTAGTATCTACCAGGTTCTGTCCCTGACTTGAAAAGTGGTCATACAAATTAATTAGCCGTGGCACTGCTAAGCACACTCATTATTTATTTGTTCCTAAATAGTCCTCTCAGGTTTTGTTTTGTAAGTTTTCCTACATTCCTCCTGCTTCAATGTCATGTTTTTTGCCAGCATCCTACTTGTGCTCAAAATGGCTAAGATTTGTTTTCCGAAATGTCAGCATTTCCAGGTGTCAATTTTCCTCCCTTTTCAGATGTAGAAGTGCCAGCGGAAGGTTGGCTCTCTTTTTCTGGCTCTGCTGTGAATTAAGTTCAACCTTTCCTTAAGAAGGTTTGTGTTTCAGAACAGCACATTAAGAAAAAACTTGACCCAAGCCCCCAAACAAGATAGTTGATGGAAGAAGAAAGCTGTCTGCTTAGGTCTGAAAGTTCTTCAAGAGGAGGAATGCAAAGGGACTGAAGAACTCAAGCAGTTCTCATCCGTGCCCCTTCTCCATGCCAACATATTTCTTTCTTCCAACTTCTGATCACAAATTAGTAGTTTAGTAACTGACCTTGTAGAGTTTTGGACTATTATTCTATTTGGGTCTGGTTTCACCTAAATAACAACCATCTGGTGGTGTCTCAAATCAGATACGTGTGATGGACTGTGTATAATAACCAGTTCAAGGATTGTCAGGGGAAGGGTTAACATTCTTGCCCTGAGCAGAAGGACCACAGCTGCATGCCGTAAACTTAGCACAGAGATTGTCAGGGTAGAAGGCCTGGGTCAGCTGTAAAGAATTAAGCAAATCCCCCTACTACAAGAAGAGGGAAGAAGAAGAGTGGAATTAAGAAGTCCCTTTCTGTCTTTGTGTTTGGTTCATGGTGAAACAGATATCTGAGAACATTTGAGGCATACCTCAACCCTTAGCCTCTACACAATTTTTCCTCATGGAAGGTCTTGCACCTTGATCTCACAGAACCTGAGCAATCCATCTTCTGTTCCAGCAATGTGTGAAGTTTGCACAAGGTGTGTGGAAAAGATGTCATGTCAATCTTCAAATTCTCTTGCTATTTTTCTGGAAATCTCTATCCCCACTTTGAATCTAATGTTGTGTTCCTACAGGAAAGGTGGAAGTTTTACTCTATGTTGAAATGTTTCCAGTGCAAAACTTTCTTCAAGAGCAAGATTGAAGCATTTTCTCCTAGATGTTGTATGCTTCTTCAGAACAAATAATTTCTAAATGTAGAGTTCCGTGAAAGGTTTATCATAGGGATGTGAGGAAATGGCACATCTTCCTCTTACAAATCATGGGACAGCTGGAAACAAAAGTACGTGTCACAGGATATTAGTGATGGAAAAAAAGTATTAAGGGCTGGTTGACTTTGTATATCCAAAGTCTCTTTTGTGGAGAGTAGGAATGTGAAATACTGGAGCGTCTTGAAGAAAGGAGGCTTCCACAAAAAGACAAGGCTGAGGATGCTGTTACAGCCTGGGACCTTGATAAGCGTATAGTCTGGACTCCTTGTGATGGGTGGGGAAGGCCACATTCTGCTTTCTTGTTTCTGTCTGCTTTCTCAGGTTCTTTGAATTTATTGAGGTGCCAAGGGTTGTTTATTGAGCTTTGGGCTTTTTCTTTGTTCCTTTTTAGCTGAGGGTTGGAAAGCAATTTTTCTCTATGTATATGTGCTAATGCATGGTATGTGTGTATACATACAACAAATATGCATAGATATAAATATATGTATGTGTATACACACAAAAACATTTTTAAGACTATAAATCTTTATATACTGAATTATGCTAAAGCAGACCCATATGCTTATCTTTGTAACCATAAAGAATCCCACTGAAATCAGTAAGATTTCTTCCAGCAATAGAGGATGCGTGGGGTTTTGACTCTGTTTTGACAGCTCAGAGTAAAGGCTGGCTTTTTTTGTTCTGAACCCAAATCCAGGCACTTGTTGTTTGTCAGAAGGCTGCTGCTCCTCTTGTGTCTTTGGAGGAACTGCCTGAGGGAGCAGCCACCTACCTGAACCTTTGCTCCTGCCTTTCCTGACTTGTGTGAGTCAACGCTTTATGAACTTCCTTGTTTTCTCCATAACTGTTGCTGCACTGCATAGCTCTGAAGCTGCTGTCCATCTGTAAGATTTAAAGCGAGACTCTTGACTTTATCTGCTGTTGACAATGGAAAAAGCAGATTTGTTCTGGCTTTCTATTTTTTGTAGGGGTAGGACTATATTTGATATATGAAAACATTTTTCAAAATGATTAGATCAATCCCTCTGTAATTTGATTTGTTGGGTGGGAGGAGGGGAGATGGAGGGGGAAAAAAAGTATTGTAGAATGTTTCTCAATAAAACTGCAACAACTAAGACTCCAGACCAACAAACACTTACACATGTGCTTAGCTTCAAGTCTGAGTTAGACCCAAGGGGTCTATATTTGTATTTGATTAATGACAATTATTTGAAGAGAGATGGACTGGGTGGAATCAACTGGAAAAAATATGTAGCTATAAAAATGTATGCTTACTGTAACGTATTTTTATACTGTTTCAGTTCTGTTATATTCTTTTATCTTACATATTTGGCACACAGCTGTAGAGTCCTGACTTAAGGAAAAGGTTGCACTGTCAAATTTTGTTCAGTTTTAATCAGAAGTGTGTAACTATGTCCCCATTTGCTAACATGAACCCACGCAAAAACCCTGGTAACGCTAGGGAACCTGCAGGCAGGACTGGGACCTTAATTTGAATGAGCTTCAGGGGCTGATCTCCCTTCCTTCCTTCCTTCCTCTGGTAGCTCTGGTGAGTTCAGTAGCTCTGACTGTATGGTTAAAAGATTGACCTTAAAGCACGAGAGCAGGGTCGCTTAGTTAGAAATCCCCTTAACCCTTGTACGTGTTCCATCTTGTCTGCACACAAACCTGGCTGTTTGCAGCTAGGTGTTTGAGAGCAAAGGCAGGCAGACCCTGTACCTTGCAAATAAGAGCTTATGTGTATGTGGGAGGAACAGAGCACCTAGAAGTGGCATGAGACCTGCTCAGTCTGATTTGTGGCTTAGAAAAGACACTACTTTGAGCTCTAGATACTACTTTGAGAGCACAACTCAGGTGAAGAAAGCATGAACATGTCCACTCCTCAACTGTTGATGCTCCCTTCATAACAAGTGGTGAGAAACAGCACGTGATTCATCTCGGCCCTTAAGGTAAGGGTAGGATTTGGGTCTAGACTGGAGGCTGAATCCAGGATTTAAGCCTGTTCATTAAGTGTCTAGTGCGTCAGTGGAGATGGTCTTTGCAGTGAATGGTAGTTGTGCCTTGTAAAGTGAACTGAATCGTTCTCTGGTGTCCAGTGACTGAGTTGAACAGATCTCCATGACTGTTCTGAGAGCTTGGACATATTGCTCTCTCCTAGGTGCTCTTTTCCAGTATGTTCTTCTCAAAACTCAGGTGTCTGAGCTGATCACGAGAATCAAGTCCTGGAAGTACCTATTTATTGCCAGTGTTTTTAAAGGATGGCTGCTAGGAGACACAAACCATCAGGCACCATTTCTGCTCTGGAAGGAGAAACAGCAGTGACAGCTCCCTGGGAAAGGTCCTGCTGAGGCTGAGGGTGCCAGATGTGTTTGGGTTAGGAGAAGAAGCAGGCTTCGCTGGACTGTTCCTGGCTCAGGTTTATAGCTCCTTCTGGAAGTACTTTTTTAAGTGTATGGGGTTTTCTTATGCAAAATGGAAAGTTGAACTGGCTTAGTTCACTGTAAAATCCCTTCTAGAGTTAGATCCCTAACTCATCCAAGAACTCAGAGAGAAATGCAGATGGACTTGACTAGCCTAATCCAAAATTACAATTCTGCACGTGTTCAGAAGTGCCTAAGCTCTTAACATAGCCATTACCAGAGCCCAAGGTAATGCCTAACCCTGCTGTGTTACAAACTGCTGACTGATAAGTTTTCTTTGGCACCTTAGCTGCAGGAGATGGGTTAAGGCCACTGATACTGAATGAAGGTAGGCATTGCCCTCAGCACAGCATGTATGCTCTCTAACTTCCAGTGCACTGAACATCTGTTTTTGATAACACAGATTAGCAGGACTGAAGACATCTTTCTGTTTATTTTCTAGGTTAAACATTTGAAGTAGAAAGCCATTTTACCATGTGAAATCTGCTCCAAGGAGCCTACATCTCTCTCCTTAGTCATCTGTAAGGAGGTTGCTACCTGACTGTGTTTCAGAGCTAGGACACAGGTCAAGTGAGATGATAAATGTGCCAGCAGGTAAGATCCTTTGTGAAGCTGGCACTTGGCTATGTGTCTAGCTAAACACTCACAAGGGTTAATGCAGCTTGGGCTTGAGCTGCTGCTCCAACCTCAGCCTCAAAATGTCTTCTCCTGTGAACTGCTGGGTACCACTGTGTGCTGTTTGGACAGCTGCAGATCCCCGCTCCTGAGGGACCTGCAGGCTTGCACTGGGTGAAGTCTTGTATACACAACCACGGTTTTGTGTACTCCTTTGGAATCCATCTGCACAAAAGGCACTGTATAAACAGAAGATCACCAGGGCTGTACAACCAGGATTACATGTCTAAGCTCCGTTAACACTATGGTTGCAATAGATTTTACCTTTTTTGTAGTCCTGCATAAATGAAAACCACTGAGACCAAGATAAATATCTACACAAGACTTGGCCCTTTAGACAGCCCTCCTCTGGCCAAAGGTTTGGATTCTGCCATGTGTTCTGCTGAACTAAGAGAGTTGGTCAAACTTATATCGTGTTGGGTAAGGCCTACTGGCAAGCACCAGTTTACAGAAATGATGCTGTATCTCTCTCTAGAGCACGAGGTTGTTAGCCGCATAAGAAAATTGATCCACAACTCAATATTATAAATTCAGTGGATGTAACAACAGACACGGTAGAAATCATGCTTGCAGTATAACACCTTTGCAGGATACCCTTTGAGGCTTAGGCGAAGAATTTCTCAGCTTCTTCCTTCTAATCCCATTGAGGTATAATTTCTGCCACAAGAGTACAGGGCTACAGCTGGGATAGCTCAGTAGGAGAGTTTTGCCTTCCCAGACCCTGTTGTGCTGTGCCAAAATCATACGCAAATGTCTTGTAGAGACTATTCGATGAACTGTCTGGGAGAGCACAGGAGCCATGGATAAATCATTTAGCAGAGATTGCTACGTTTGACATGTCAGGGAGATTACTGAATTATAATGGAGGGGGAGAGAGGTTTCAGATTTTATTTTCTATCAAAATGTTTTTTGTATCTCAATAAAGACTCTACAGTAAACTAACTGAATGGTGTTAGAGTAGCCTAATGTAGTTGGTTTTATATCAATTATTTAGAAACATTCTTGTCTTTAACAACAAATTCCAGAGCCAGGCAGAGAAGCCTGTTCTAGCACTGTGGCATGCATATATAATGTTAATATATAAACTACTAATGCAGCACTAGCAAGTGTACTAAAAAACTGCATTCCACATATGTTATAAAATGAGAGTAATTATTGGGCCCTATTGAGTGCAAACTTGTGTAGTTGCCTATGATGACAACCTATCAAAAATGAAAGGTTTGGCTTCCATTTCATCATTTTCCAGCTATTGGTCTTGTGAGTTTCTGTGCTTGGAGAGTGGAATCTGTGCTGGGGTAAGGATTTGAGCCCCAGACCTCCCTTGTTTTGGGTGCCATTTGATGGCCTGTGTTTTTGGATATTTGGTGGTGGTCCACTGTCTGCAGTTTTGAGCAGAAATTCCATTCTCCAGCAGAGAACTCTTGCCCAATCGGTGTTTCACTGAAGCTGGCACACGCTATGAAAAGCTTTATTTTCAGTGAGCCAGCATTTTCCAAACAAAATCCATTTTGTCTGGAAATTGCCTACTAGCCTTCACCCTGTGCTAGCTGCACATAATCCCTTGTAAAGCATGATCCCAGCCAACAAAGAGGTTCCAGCTGAGGTAGGTATGGGCTGGTAGGTGAGATAACCGACCCGCACTCCCTCCCATGGTTGCAATGGACTGAACACTTCTGGCTTTCCTTTGCTTTTACGGCCTGCTTCACGTGGGTGTGTGTGAGGAAGGAGGCCTCCACTAGCACCAATGCTTCATTAAAGGCATGGCCTCATGCTTCATGAGGGTGAAGCAGGGAAGAATCCTGCAGGACAAATTACACATGAACTTAATGTAAGATGCGTGCTGCTGTCAAAGCAGTAATTTCTATATGGTAATTAATTTCGTAAGTAAGATCAAGGTCTTACCAATCTTTAATGCATAGCCTCTGCTCCAGCATAGGGATTCAATTTTTAAGCTTTTATGCAAAAATAAATGTTTGGATGTACATATATATATATATATCAATAAAAATGGAAACAAAACTGAATGCAAAGAATTTATTAAAAGAACAATTGTATGTGAACAACTGAGACAGGTTAATACACTTTAATATAAGCAGCTTGGGAAAATCATTTTTGAAAGGAAGAGGGAGGAAACATTTAAACAAGTGAATACTAAAGTAATGTTATCAGAAAGAAGTAACTGCTTAAGCAGGCTGGGAGCACAGGAATAAACAGGTGGAAGATCTGCAAGCTAGAGAAGGGAAAATTCCCATCTGGAAATATCATTGGAAACAAATGGAACTGAACAACTTGCATCATACATGCATTAAACAGGCAAAATGAGATTAGACAAAATTCAAAAAGGGTAGTTTTTTGCTTATTTTGTTTCCTTTGAAGGTGATGACAAATCTCCTGGTGGTTTCAGTAGCTGGCTTGTGCTGACCCACAGCTGAGCTCTAAAGGTGGAAGATCTCCTGGCATTGGTACTGAAGGAACAGGATGAGAGGAGATAGGGTTAATAGGCAAAGCCTGACTGGCAGAAACAGGGGCCACATCGTTGTCCCTGTTCCTCCTTCCCACTTCTTCCAAAAGGAGGATTTAACACCAAAACAGTGCTGCAATCTTCACAATCTTCTTAAAGGCTGTTTGTACACAACCTGAAGGCCGGGTTGCATTAAGCTGCAATCCAGAAGCTATCTCAGTCTTACTGTGAGCGGTATGAAACAAAAGGAGCAGGAGCTGGTATGTGCAACCTTATAACCTTATATTTTTCTGATCAAGAGCAGCCTGATAGCAATGCATGCATATTCATTTCTTCTAATCTCTCTTGAAGGCCATTTACATAACCAGCTAGCTGGGAAATGAAATGTCATCATGTTATCCTACTGCCTTCGTTCATAAGTATTTTGCCTTAATCGGGTTGGAAAGTTTGTAGCACTGCATGCAGCTGACACCACATTCCAGCAGTGGTGGATTCACACTTTTTCCTCATCACAGGAGGCCCCACACCTCAATGTTATCTTCACCTAAAGAGTCTGCAGTCTGGAAACACTGCAGGCAGAAGCTGCACTAAGCGATGCTCTCCATGGTGAGATTTTTGTCACCCTCAAGAAAAAAAACTCACTTTCCTTTCACAATGTGTATGGCTGCATATCAGACCAGCACCTGACATGGGCATCTGATGTTAAATAAGCCTTGGTCAGCATGTATCTGATGGGAGTTAAAACTATTTTATTGCCTCAGTTAAAATGATGGTGTTAGAGATGTCAGGTTGCACTTATAATGTTTGTGTACTTGGCACTATGTAGTGCTAATCACATCGGCATTCCTTATATGTGGCACTAGTTTCTCCAGTTTATGGGATACAAAAGCTTGAATCTTGAATATTGCATAGTTCTACTTAAATATATTTCCTAAGTCCAGTTTTGGATAGAAAATACTTAAGCCTTTAAAAAAAAAAAAAAAAAAAGAAAGAAAAGAAAAGAAAAAAAAAAAGTTGATAAACCGGGTTTTGAGCTGGAAGTGAGAGAAACATTTATGTTGCAGATAAGTTTGAGTTTTCTTGGAATCTCATGGCAGGAATATTTCATTGGAATGCCTCTGCTCTGCATATTCAGGGAACATATAATGGGATATAAACGAGTGGAAAAAAGTCATCATGGCACTTTGAGAAGGAAATAATTGCCTTTTATTACCCATTTGGGCATCATGAAGCAACTTTACTTCTAGTTTGACCCTTTAGTGTTGCTAACAAGTGTCATCTAGTTTCATAAAAATATCATTATCTTTTACTTAAACGGCAACTCTAAGTCTTTATTTGAGCTGGGCAGAAGAAGGAAATTCCATTTCATATAGTACTTGCCATTTCAAATTAGACTTTACTCTGGCTTGGAAATAAAAATAAAATAAATGTGCACATCCTCCAGGAGAAGGAATTGAGGGTTGGCCAGAACATTGTGGGACCCACCTGGTTGGAGGTTGAAGAGCCAAAGCAAAAGGTGGTAGGAAGCCATGCAGCTTTTTCCCTGCAACCATTTTTATTTTGCAAACCTGTGTTTAGGTTTCTTTATGCATTTAAGTACCACCAACTTTCCAGGGATTAAATTCATATTTAAGTTTGAATGGGGATAAATCCAAGAGAGTTCATAAATCATCTCTTTTGAATGAGGAGGCTGATGGCTGGTAGCCATCACAGCTGTACTGGTGGTGCTTCCCAGGTATGCATAAGGACATGCGAGGTCTGCCAACCAAGGAAAACACGGGCTCCTTCTATGTGAAAAGGGTTGACTGGAGTTTGGAAGCTACCTCATCAAGTACACTTCTACAAAATAGAACTGATGCAGGAATACCATATGCTAGGCAAGGAAGCTAATCCTAAATGCAGGAGGAGGTTTGCACACAGAGAATGAATCTTGTTTAGGATGGAGTCAACGTACTCTCTGTATTTTAATATCTACAGGTCGCGTATGAAATTCTAATAAAAACAAAGAAAAAAAAAAACACTAAATAGTATCTTAGTGTGACCATTATCCGTCTTTCATTAACACTGAGCAAGGTACCTCTTTAATCTGCTTAGTCTGTGCTGGCTGGAAGCCTGGGAACCAAAACCTTTACATGCTGGCAGCTCAACAGTCACTACTTCACTACCATCTTGGCTGAGTCAAATTCATTTTTATTAGCAATTAATTTATTGTGTAATATAGGCAGCAGGAGGACATTTCAAAAACAATAAAAGTCTTCAAAGATATATACCCTACTAAAGACATCAAAATATGTTTCATACCTAAGGTATGGATACAAAGAGATTAGAATTGCCTTAACACTGAAGCATAAAATAGTTGGTCGTTCATAACAGCTACTTCTTTATCTGAGTCTGCTAAGGTGACCAGGAAGAAACTGGGTTTTTATTTACATATTATTAAAATCAAACTCACAATATGCGTCATGTCATGAAAATTCTGTGATAATAGTGCTTACAGATATATATAGTCAAGAATTTCTTTTGATTTCATTGATTTCATGATTTCATGATACACTTTAAAACCTATTAAAAGAATGTTATTACATCAAGGTAAGGACAATGAAAGGCTGAATAAAATACTTTGAATGTGAAGAAAATTTTTTCTGTCTTTGTGCATATGCAATTTCCAAAGCCTTATGAACTAAAACACAGAAAAACATTTCCTACCCTTATTTATATAAAAAAAAAAAATGGTATTCAACAGACCAATTAAAAGTACAGTTTGGAGTTAATTAAATCTATTCACAGATTTCTACTGACAAATATTGCTACTTGAAACCACAGATAAAGAAAACAGAATATTTTTAAAAGATGGTATGCTTCATTTTCTACTTCTTGTACTAGACTTCTGTGTTGTTATTTTTATTACTGTTCATGTTTCAAAAAATTATTCCTGAAAATCTTGAAACATAACTTTTACTTCATTTCAGTGAGTAAACTAAGGGACCTCATTTACACGACAACTTGTAGGTTCAGAGCTTGGATTGTTTTACATAAAAAGCTGGACTTTTTGTTTAATGATATTCTTCCTGAACAGTGCGAGGGAAAAATGTGAACTTTTCCTTGATAAAGCATGTCCAAGTTGAGCAGTTTGTGGAGTGTTGATCAAAACCAGAACACTTCAGTTAAAATAAACTAAGACAGTGGATTAGGAAAGAAGTAGTGTGAATACCCCCTATTTCTCCTCCCCACAGCTGCCTTCCCCAGCTGAGCTATGTTCTTGCCTTGCACTGCAGCCAGGAGGATTTTCAAAACACAGCTCAACTGGGTGATGGTGGGACCATCCTCCTTCCTGGGAGCAACAGTCTCAGTCTCATGGTGGAAGTGAAATCACACAGCTGTTGGGATATTCTAGGGAAAACAAAAAACAAACAAACAAACAAAAGAATACAAGAAATGGGCTTTCTTCTCACCAGCTAAAGAGGACCAACAATCTGGCATACTTATCTGCACTTCAACTGAGTAGTGTGTATTTACTATGTATTGTTCCTGTATCAGTGAAATGTTTGGAGCTTTTATTGCTTTTAGAAATAGACTTGTAAATTGGGAAATTAGATCAAATACAAAGGTCTTGCTACCATTTGCAACCCTCATGCACATTTTGATAGTATCGAATGTCATTGCTAAAAAATATGTACTTAACCAAAGATTAGAGACTGTCCATAAATTTTCAGAGCAGAACCTTATTTGTCTACCCTCTTTATTTAATCTGTTTCTCCCCCAGCCCCCCCAAAAAAATAATAATAAAAAAGAAATCTATATAGTTCTGTAAGGACCAGAATTATGCAAACCTAGTTTCCAATCGCTCTATTTTTATGATTGACTAACGTTTTTAATGAGTTTTATGAAGACACAGGCTTCCACTTTATTATACATCTGGGAATCCACACAGCAATCACAAGGATCTTTTCCCTATATCTGGCAGAGAATTCTCATGATTTTGTTTGAAACCTTTACCTTAATATCAGATTAGGTCCAAACACTGAGAAAGGAAACAAAGATAACTGACTGAGAACAGGAGCCTTGCTTCCTTCCAAAATCAGTTTAAAATGGCTCCACATCCTTATCAAAGGAATAGGTGAATTAGATATGTAGGTTAGAATGTTTTATAAAGCTTTTTTTTGGTGGTTTAATTTAATTCTCATGTCCTCATAATTTATTTCACCTTGAGAAATATTCAACCGTCATCCCATTTTACTGGAACTTTTTGAAAGGAAGAAAAGGAGATATGCAATATTAAAATACCAAGCCTGCCTTTGTCAAAAGTGCCAGTGATTTGTAGTGCTGGGAAGTCTTGTGTGGCTGAGGTCTAGAGTGAATTAAACTCTGGAAGTTTGACTGTATTTTAGTGCTGAGCCATCAGGTGTGAATATTTGCCTGGCTGAAAGAGCCCTCATTTGTTACTACTGGCTAGATGTGCCGACCATAAATCTGAAGTAAGGAAAGGCACCGGGCTGAACTGGCATCCCAAAATATTCAGGCTTGTAAAACCCCCAAGTATTCTGTTATGTGCACCCTGAAATGTTGACGCCTGTCTGACTGGAAACAATAACCTTGAATGGCTGTTTTTTGACACAGGCAACAGTATGTGGAATAGGAGGCCAAACATCCAAGGGGCAGTTCATTCTGCACTCCCTAGCTATGATTGCTTCAAAGTTTGAATTAGCTCTTTTCTTCCATGACAGCTATTTCGTTAAAACCAAAAACAAAACATACCAGTTTCTCTGAAAACACGATTAATGAGGTTCTCAGGTTCAGGAGTGTATCACAGAGAGAAAAGCATTTACCTAGAAGGATGGAAACCCAAATTCAACTCCACTCAACTGAGTGGTTCCCTGAGGGGAGCTGAGGTTAGCTCTCTTTTTGCCCAAGGTGAGTAACTAATCAGTAGGTTACAGATAATATTGCAGCTGATCTCCTGGAATAGGTTTGTTTTCTTGATCCACATATAACAGGAGATATTGGTTTTGTTCATGTTGGAACAGGCTCTGAAACCTCAGTATAGTTCATGAGTTGGAATTACTGCCTTTCAGCCAGCCCTAATGTGACCCTTGCTTTTACTGTACCCAAGGGTAGTTATTGTGATACTGTGTGATGGGTTTCTCGTAAGTCCACATGAAGATCCAGTGGGGAGGAGATAAAAAGTAGCCACAGAGATAGTAATGCTTTCCTTGTTCTAATATCTTGCTCAGAGCTAGAAGATACAGACCTCAGTTATGATGCTTATTCTGACCATAGGATATATAGAGATATATCTAGATATAGGATATATAGTTTGGTTAATACATAACCAAACTAAGAAAACCAAAAATATTTACTTACCTAATTAAAAAAAAAAAAAAAAAAAAAAAACAAACAAACAAAAAACGGAGAGAGAGAGAGAGAGATAATAATATTTAGAAGTTTTTGTATGTCTGTGGGTGGTCATCAGGGCTGGCTGGTAAATCTTCAGTTCTGCTATATATGCCAAATAAATTGAAGAGGCCTAAAACAAAGGTGAAGAGTTCACTGAAGACATGACTGAACCAAGAGCTCAGCATCAACCTGCCAAACCCCAGTGACTTGGATACAACTGCTGTGTGCTCAGCTGCTTACGGAGAGACTCAAGGCAGTTGACATCTGTCTACAAAGTAGTTTTACTTATACCACAGTTCTTTCTGCACTCTGTGGTCAGTGGCAGAGCCTGCCAAAAAAATATATAGGAGACTACTCACCACAAATAAGCATCCAAAACCCTAGCCATTTAAACTGACTGCATGGAATAATGTTTTACCCTGTTGCTTGTTCTGTTGAGTAACAGATCTTTATGGTTTGTGATAGAGATGCCATTTCATGCCCTGTTTCCATCAACAAGCATTAATATGTCTGTTAAGTCATCCAGGCTACAAGCTGCCAGACAAAGCCTGGGTTTGCTCTGGGTTATGTTCACCTGTGGATCTTTATAGATCTCAATAGTTCCCTCTATATATATTATAGAGATCTATAAAATCTCTGGATCTCTCTTTATATATTTTAGGGATCTATAAAGAACTCTATTGTTCTCTCTCTATGTATTAGAGAGATCTGTGAAAACCTATAGACATCATATGTAGATGATCTAGAGTCAATCTATAGTTCATCTATAGATCTCATTTATAGTTCATTTCTACATGAAAGTAATACTCATCTGTATGAGCTACAGAAATTAATGCACATTTAACAGAAGAAATTTTTAAGAATTTCAAACTTTTTAAAGATGCTTGACCTAGGCATCTCCCTGTTACATGATAAAACATCTGGCATCAAAGGAAAGGAACAGAAAATGGGTCTTCAGCTGTGAAAGATACAACTTTTGTGGTCTTCCTCTTTGAAAAAGAATTATCAGTTAGACACTGTGCAGTGTGTCTAGGCTGCAACAGAGGTGCCACAGCTGTGTTGCTGTTGCTTGTTTTACCAGCATCTGTTTTTAAGCTATTGTAAATCTCTATTACTCTCTCTCATGCACTCTCTTTCTCTTTCTCTCTCTTTTCTTCTTGAATTCATGAACTGGTCCTGTTTTGTTTAAAATAAAAGGAGATATTTGCATTATCTTTTCTAAATGAGACAAAGGCTGTAAATAGCAGTGTCAGTGTTCTGCCACAGGGCAGTGCAGATAAATAGGAAGGTAACTTGTCCATGAAAAAAAAAAAAAAAAAAAGCCATAGATTACCTTTTAGCTTAGTGACCCTTTTGAAAAATCTTCCCTAGTTGTATTAAATATTTTTTCATTAACTATATCATTCCCAGCTGAGTGACTAAAGCTACTTGAAAAGCAATGGGTTCATCTTATTGGATCATTAAATGTTATTGTGCTAAACTGTGTTTTATTCTAGACATAACTGTGGATCTCAGCATGCACTGCTTATGTTTCTTCCCATACTGGATTCTTTTTGTTGTGGAGTCTATTCACACTGAGATGTAATTCCTTAAGAAATTTGTGCAGCTCCCTAAATAGTTACAGAAATGTTGTTTATGCCTTTGGTATTTTTCCTGCAAATGGAAAAAGTAGAAAATATGAATTAAGCCTTGAGGCATTTCTCTTTATTATCAACTCTCCTGTGATCTCTTTAAAGGGAGATTTCTGGAAAATTGAGGACTGAGCAGTATTTCAGTACAAGACTTCTTTCTGCTGATGCATTGTTAAAATGCTATAATTTTTTAATGATAGGATAACTAGGTTTCGTAACTTTTGTTGGATATACATTTATATATGTGGATTGGAAGTTACTATTCCTAACCTTCTGACTGTCATAATATCTTTCTGAATATATGATCAAAACCACCTAAATTTCTGAAATCTAAAATATAGACCTATAGCACAAATTGTTCATTTACTCTTGCACCATAGCTGATAAAAGGAGTGTATCTCCTGAGGGCAATTCATTTATCCTTATATTAGGATGAGATTAATTACACTTTGGAAATATCTCTCCACTGATCAAGGAAGGAGCCTGTGTGATGATCTTAGATTCAACACTCACATTTTCCAATATCTTAAATCTAGAGAGCTAAGTCTCACCGCAGACAACATGCTACTTGAATAACTGGGACTGGCTTTATTGCTTCAACCGTCCACATCTGATGTGGTCACTGTAGGCTGCCCAAGCTGAGGCACTGCTCCTTCATTCTGCAGCAGCCATGTAAAACAAGTTAGAGGCTCTATCTAATTCCACACCTACCTAATGGTTTCTTAAATTGTTTGGGTGCATTTTATTTTTTACAATAAATTAAGTATTTTATGTTCTTACAAAGTACAGAAACATATCAGATAAACTAAATCTTTGTTCATCTCCAAAACTTTTCACAGTAAGTAAAACACTGTGTGTGATCTTACTGAACAGGAACAAGGGCTTGAGGTGTGTTCATGGGTAATGAAAGCATTCAAAAGATGAGAGAGAGAGAGAAACAATTTTTTAAGCAATAGAATGGCATTAAACCCTGAACTGCAGAGAAGGAGAGTAGCAATGACAGGGAAGACTGATTTGGATTACTGCAAGCAATGTTCTTATTATTTTTGGAGCATTACACATTAGCTGTCTAACAGAAATATCAGCATTGATTCTTCAAAGATCAATTCTCGATCAATTGAGTTTCAGTACATATAATTTCTGGAAAAAAAAAGGTGTTTTGTTTTGTTCTTGTTTTTAATTTGTGGGTTTAGCCTTTCTGTTATCTTTTGTTCCAACTCTTTTCCTGCACTGATGGCTTAAACTTTATTTTAGGGACTTGTGTTGCCAGCCACCATGTTATCTGAACACTTTCCAGGTAAGTTAGAGGGTAGCAGTGTACTTCCTGATAGACTGGCTCTTCTGGCTCTTCTCCTTTTTCAGTTCTAGAAAACTCTGTTTGCCATGGGATGTTCTTTGGGGAAAAGAATGAGAAATGTTCTGGTTATGATAAAATGTACTCTATCGAATAAAAAGGGCTGGCAAAGCTTCTGAACTGTGGTCAGGCCCTGGATTCATTTAATCTCCTCTGGAAGTTCATTCCATATTTTCTTTCTGCAGTTGCACATGAAGGACAAGATCCCCAGCTGGTTTAAGTCAATATGGCATCACTGACATCAGCTGTCTGTTACCCAGGATAATCTGGGTGTTACAGCTCTCTGGCCCACAGAAACCTAGGCAGTACGATGGCTTCCAGCCCTGAACTAGCTCACACAGAACCAATGTGAGCATCCCTGCACTGGGCCCCCCTGGTATCACCTCAGGTGCTGAACCATGTGAACATGAGACTTGAGAGCTGAAGCAGGCTAGTCACTGCTGTGCCTAAGTTACTGAAGTTTTCCAGCTAGAGAGAGCAGAGGCTGAGTAGCAACTGAGTGGAGTTCAGCAAGGCCAATGCCAGACCTACGCTGGAGACATGAGGGGGGTGAGCTAGTTTTCCAGAGGTGCGGAGTCTCTAGGGGCGTTGGATCAGTGCTCAACACTCAGATGCATTCCTCAGCTGCCAAAACCACGTCAGGCACTAGATTGTTTCTGTGGAATCAGTTCAAAAGTATCCTTCTGTAAGGACACAGTATATCTATCCCAAAGCACATCTACCTGTCTAGCCTACATACATGACCTATTCATATATAATGGAGATACATCTGTTTGTTGGTTTGCAAGAGCTAGAAATCCTGTCCAAAGTCTTTGGATAAAGTTATATTCACCTTCTTCTCTGGTATTTGAATTAATGTCATTTTTCATTTCATAGGTATAAGTCGGCTATTTAACATCCTTGAAAAAATACTCTCCAAAGTCCTTACTGAAAGCTTCACAGAAGGGGGGAGAACAAACATTTAAAGGATCGGTTGCCTGAACACATCTTGTGCCAGAATCTCTGAGGACATCCTAGTTTAGTCTGCAGCTGAATATGGATCTTCTGTAGGTACTGAGTGCTGCAGGTGATTGTGCTACAGCAGTCCAGAAGGCACTATGGTTTTGTTGTTGTTTTGGTTTGGTTTTTGAGTCAATTGATTTAAGTGCTAAGACTGCTTTCTGAATCTGCATTTGAGTTGCTGGGCTAGATCTTATGCAAGCAGTGGTCAAAGAAGGCAGCCCACCAGAGAGTGTTGTGATTCCTTCATAGATCTGAGAACCACATCATGTTAGCTATGTCTTGAGAAGTCCAAGTGAAGGAAGAAGCTAATCTGCCAGACTTTGATTACTGAACAACATGGACAAACTGAAGAATTAGAACAAGGCTTATGTTGCCTCTTAAGCAGGATGTAGGGAAGAAACAACAGGCAATCTGTTCATGGAGCTAAGGGTAGATCTTGATTAGGGTGGCAGGAATAAAGAGAAATTCTTTGTCACAGAAGAAAACTTGAATTTTTTAATTTTTTTTTTTCTCTGAAGCCTGCCTACTAGTGAGTCAAGGAAGGGACAAAGCTGAGTGTTTGTCCTCATCTTTCTAAAACATTGATATGCAAAGTCTCTTAGAAGAGAAATGGAAAGAGAGAAGAGATCTTTACCTGTCTCTTGCTGCAGTCCTGCAGACTGACCATTTCTAGTGACAGTTGTAGGCAAAAAGGGGACAAAGATCTGATTTTTTAGGAAGAACTGAGTTGCACATGCCATCCTCATCTGGACCTACCAAAACTCTACTGCCTTACAGAAAGAAATATAAGAGTTTGTAGTGTTGAGTGTTAATCACTCATTAATTACATCTCTGGCCTTTTTTCTTCTTTTTTAGCTTCTTGAATTTTTCTAGAAAGCGTATTAATCTATCCTAGCATGCAATCCTTCAACTTTCTGGAGGTCTCCTTCTCATACTACTTTATAAACATAGCCACTATGCATCAAACACTTTGTGGCTCACTGCTTCATAGGTGGGACACAGCCTCTTATTACTCCCTTTTCAGAGACTCTAAAAGGGATTGTGTAGCTCCAAAAGGAGCTATAACTAACACTCAGAAAATGCAAATATTTATTGTCTTTCATTTGAGAGAAAATCATATTAGTTTTCAAGTTTAGACTATTTTTGACATGCTAGCAAGTACTTGAATAAATTTAGCACTTTACATATAAAAATTTCAAACCAAAGGGAGGCAGCAATAATTTAGCTCAGAAAATCCATAGAGCTGTCTATTTCCCATTGAGTTGGCAGAGAAGTCCTCCCATATCCTCAGAAGAAATGAAAACAGATGAAGTCCCGTACAGTCCTTTCTCTAGTAGGAAGCAGATCATATTTCTCACATCTGTTACCAACATGGCAGATCAGCTTTGTTCCCATCAGGATGGTCAGGATATCCATGATTTGAGGTTTTGCCTTTTTAGGAGATAAATTTCTCGTCTTGTTATGGCTTTTGTTAATTTTGCAACAGTTTGATGTTGTGAAAGAGCTCCTCCTTTTCTGTCAATAATACAAGGTCACTCTATCACAGTAACATAATATATCACCAGCTTTACATGCTTCAGGCATTTGAATAGATTAATTTTGTTCTGGTAAAATTTAGTAATGTATCTTCCTGCTTTTCTGTAGATAGTCAGACCAATGTTAATGTCAAAAGTAGCCTCATATTTTGGTGATATGTGAGGCTTAAAAAAAAAAAAAAAAAAAAAAAGTAAAGATCCAAAAGTAAAATGTCATATTTTATTTCTAGGAAAGTTTTTTTTTTTTTTTTTTTTTTTAATTTATGAACTATAAATAAGTTGAACGATGGAAACCACCTAAACTGTTTATCCATTTGCCAATTTTCCAATATGCAGCAAGGAGAGAAATAAACAGGTTGAAGGGTCTTCATGTACAAATGCCATAATAAAAGAAATTCAAGGCTGAAACCAAAGGACCACAGCTGACTGTAGCTCTACAAATAATAATAAACTGTAGAAACTGCAGTCTGAAGCACTTCAGAAATTAAAAAGTCTTTGTCAAATCCAAAGATCTATCCATTTCTATTGAAAGCTTTGGAAGTATTAAGTATAGTAGGCGTTGCAGATTTCAGAGATAGAAATTGCCAGAATAAGCCCTCATGACCTATGTTCTTGTGAATATTGTATTCTAATAAAATCTAACTATTGGCTTCTACTTCGACCAATGGTTTAGAGCACTGAATAATATTTAATCATAATGTGTAAGACAGTGATAAAAAAGACCCTGAAAGTCTTGTATTATAAATTAAGCAGTTAAGACTGATAGATTACTTCAGAAGAGAGAGATTGCATGAAGTAGATGCAAGAAAACTGGGAGATCACTAAAAGGTAGCTATAACTGTAATTTTTGTTCTCTGTGTGTTACTTGCTACATGGGTGAAGACCCTAGAGAGTACCAATGGAGAAACATGGAGAAGTAATGAACAAGCTGGAATGCTAAGCATAAGCCAACAGTTAAGGAAAAACTGAAACAAGTAGAGTGCACGTATTAAAACAAGAATACATGGTGGTGAAAAGTCAAGAATACACCTAATGGTTTTACATTCCCCTGAGAAATGCTGAACAATAAGATGGATCAAACTCACAAGAGCTTGAAGGGTGAAAGTCTGCCATTTTCTGCTCTACAGAAATACTTCCTAAATATTCCAGGATGAATTGAATTTGATGTAGTATATCTTGGAGACCAAAGACTGGAAAGTATGTTTCTGGTGAATCACCTGAAAAATTCAGTCTCTGAGAACAACAGAAAAACAGAAATAGGTGTCATAGAAATACACTTAGTATACAAAGAAATAGCAATTTAGGCAATTGGAAAGAAAACTTCACCTTATTTGTGGAAGCTACAGAACTGCCACTGCAACTGCCACTGTGCAATTAGTTTTGTGTAATTTATTAGGTTAATGTATAGGGCTTGTTTCTGTCTCCATTGGGAAAAAAAAAATAAAAATGTGTCCAGTTCAAGGTAAAGAATCATCAGGGTTTTTGGTTCTGAATCAGGACGTCACTTAAGGGATAAGACTCTTTATTCTTTCATGTGATTCAAAAAGAAAAAAAAAAAAAAAAAAGAGATCCTTGCTTTGTATCTTAGCTTCTTAGCTTGTGGATGTCAAATGCATTTTTAATTATGATGTTCTTTCTACTATGATTAGCATTGTTAGCAGATGTTTTTGTTCAAGAATCAAGTCTATTGGAAACCAATATGTTTCTTAAACTAGCTATGTTTTTGCTCAAAGAGAATTCTGATCTAATTGGCATGTGTATTAAAGGGATTTCCTGTTCTAAATATACTGATTTCCTCAACTGTTGTGACTATATGTAACATATGTCTCCAAAAGCAGAGTATCCTCAATTACCAATGCTCCAGAGTTTATGCTGTGAAAGCTCAAAGATCTCATACAGTTTTTAAATTTCATTCTTAACTTCTGAGTTCAGTGGGATTTAAGGGCATTTATGACCTTTCATGACATGCTCGATATGTTGCAGGATCAGGCCCTTAACTATTGCCACAAGAAAGTATTCAGAATATCACTTTCTGGATTTTGTCATTCAGAATGTCATAGAATTGGCTCAACAATCGAAAGAAATTCCAAAACATCTGGAAAGCATCACGTTTCATTCTGATGGTACCTACTAGATTTAGGTAGAAAAGCTCCAGACAGTGTATTTATTTATTTATTTATTTATTTATTTATTTGATGCTAGCCCTGTTGTAAAGATGTTGATACACACATAGCTAAGTTCTTAAAAATGTAGCAAATCCAACCAGATCTGAATACAGGTTTAACAGAAGGATTTAGAAGAGACTATTATGATAGCCTTGGGCATGTCATAAGTGGGTCAGATTGGATATAGCAGGGTAGATAGAAGGTGAAAGAACCAAGATTTGCAGGAAAACTGGAGTTTTAACAAGAAGTATTAAGGGGAATATGAAATATTACATCCATATGCTAGAGAAACCACATGTCGAACAGAAGGAATGGTAGACTATCAAAGCAGTGACTTAAAATTTGTTGGGTTTGGCAAAGCAAGTCATAATCAGTACAATAAACAGAACACTCGAATGCTTAAATAACCTTGAAGAAATGTTGTAACTGCAAACAATATTTTCCTCTTGATTAAAAAAAAAAAAAAAAAAAAAAAAAAAAAGTGGGACAAATTCTGTTAGGCAGTATTAGGGTTTAGGAGTTTGTTTTGTTTTGTTTTTTAAACTGAGGGTACCCAGCATCACTACATTTTGTTTATATAGAAAATACTATAGTCTTGTGAGAATACTACCACTTGTTAAATATTGCATTAAAAATATCTGAACTTTGTGGTCTACAAGTAAAAACAAGTACAACATATGCAGCAGCAAATAGTTGATGAATGGTAGTGCTATGTGTGTTACCTTACAGTATTATTTCATATGAAAATCTCATGCATTATTTACAGAATTGCCTCATTCTATGCAATGCTAGAAGTGTCATACACTCTTTTAGAACTTCCAGGGGCACCATATCACCTTCTAAAGGTTTTTTTTTCAGATATTACTGTAAGTCACACTAACCAATATGCTACCCTGAGTCATAATTTTTAACCGATTCTTTTGCTTTCATGTAAACTGAAGCAAACATCATTCATGGATTTCAGACAGATGTTACAAAAAAACAGAGGTTACTTAAATAGCTTCCACACTGTCTTGTCATTTACACTAACATTATATGACGCTGCAAATTATTACTTGTATTTACAAGCAGATATTACCTCTGAGCCATAGGAGGGTATTCCTGTAAGCTGCAGCATATAGAACGTATTACACATCTTTAAATCTAACAGCTTCTTGAGAAAACATCTACTGGAGATGCTCTTTGGCTCATGAGAAATCTAGTGCTCAGGCTGCAGCAATTTACAGCTGCTGAACTTTACAAGTGTTTTAGCTACCTGTCTGTGCGTTAAAATAACGAATCACATAGGAGTCAGTCAACAAGAAGTCATCTATAAACAAATAATGTCCAGCAAACATATATATTTTTTCCCCAGTAAATCACAGTGACAATCTGAAAAAAAAAGATGTAGATGAAATTGCAACATTTCTTCTAGTTTCACAGGGATGAGACAGCACTGGGACTCAACTCCAAAGGTCCGCAGCATCTCCGTTGTACCACATCAGATGACAAGATGCCCAAACAGGAAGGTGTTGGTTGTGATCCAGTCTTCATTTTTGGCTGGAATGGAAAAAGACACATGTTGGGAATGATTTGATTTTGAAGTCTCAGGATACGGGAACTTTCTCACTCCCACTGAAGGGGTATGTCCCACATGCACTCTCTCCTGAAAGATCTTCCTGAGAAGTCTAATTAATCTATGGACCTTAAAGTTCACAGTAGCCTGAAAAGATGATGTGCCTGAAAGTGTGTTTTAGAAGGAACTTGGCCATGAAAAAGTATTGCTTCTGTTTATCAGACAATGTTTCAAGGCATCTTAATATGAAGTAGTCCTGTAACTCCACTTACACCTCCTCCTGGCTTAACCAGTGACTGTCCATAACCCCAGTGTCTTTTGTGACAGTTGCCCCAGTCACCCATGCTGTGCAATCGAAGAATGACAGCTCACTCCTGCCTCCTGGTTCCTTGTGGAATGGCCCATTTCTGGGACCCAAAGGAGTAACTGGTGTATTTGAGCAACCTGCACTGGTGGGAGGTGTCCCTGCCCATGGCAGAGCGGTTGGAACTGAATGATCTTTAAGGTCTCTTCTAACCCAAACCACTCTGTGATTCTCTAATTCCACGGCATTTTAAAGCATTTTTCTCTATCTAGTTTAGCTAGATATGCAGTCCTTTCAACAGACTTAGATGTTTTAGTGTTCTCTTTTCTCTACTGAAACCACAGTGACGCCCTCTGTTAGGGCTTCATTTGTATTTCCAGCCCAGACGGATGCATGCCTCCCCCCAGGGCAGAGGGCCTCCTTGCTCACTCCCAAAGAAAATGCAGAAAAAGAAGGAGAGAAGAGCGGGCTCCATTAGGATTAGGGGAGTGAGAAGGAAGTCAAGACGCAGAAGAGTTTTCATCTCTAAGCCTAAAGCCTTTCAAATGAGATTAAGGTTTCAGTTCAATAACTGGAGCACAGATTTTTCTTCCCAAATTAAAATTGGCAAGTGTGTAATGAAAACTAATTGCATATTTTGCATATTAAAAATATTCTGTTTTATTTACACTGTATAATCAAGATTTTTGGAGGCAGATACTTAATGCTGATGCCTGCTTAATAAGGGTGATTTTTAATGGGTGCACCGTGCAAATCAGAGAAGGCAGAGACTTTCCCTCAGCCCTTTTGTTCATTGTCTTTCTTCTTTGCAACATGGCAATAATCTTGGTTTGCTCCAGACATTATTAATGGTAGTACCATTACTAGCAGAGGATGATTAACAACTCCTAAATCTTAAAAGAAAGAAAACTCCTGCAGTCCCATTACTTACTATAATTTACACTACCAGACACTTTAAGCCTGTAAAAGTACTTTAAAGTATATGAAGTTTGTCTGGGGGCTTTTGCATCCCAAAAGTTGGATGCTTTTTCAGCCAGACTGCCCTGGAAACCATATCTATTTCTTGATCCCTAGACCAAAGGCCAAATCACAGCACAACTTGGAGCAGGCTGTGAAGACACAAGCTTAATCCTGCCTCCTTCTTGCTTCATTGTGGAATGGCCCATTTCTTGAACCCAGAGAAATAACTGGTATAGATGGTATAGGTATAAACAAGTCAATGTTGTGGTATCTAGTTTCATGCCCACTCATGCTGGGAAATTCCCAGCTTTCCATCACCTTATCACTATCAATGCAAAGAAGACTGAATCCAAAGCCAGAATCAAGCTTGAAATGTCTGCCTAATTTTTTTCTGTGCTTTGAGTAAAGACCCACAAAATTCATCTGGAAATTCATCTTGAGCCAGTGAGTGAAGCCAGAGATGAAAGGAACATTCAGCATGGTGAATTGCTCAGGGTGTTCAAAGGGAAGCTCTTCCTCAGCTTATCCATGCTGGGGTCACTTATGTTTTCTGTAGGGTTTTTAAATACTCGTCTGTTGCTGGCTTTTAGCCAGGCCTAATGCTGGCGCCAGGGAGACTCATCATTTTATCAGGCTTGCCTCTGTTACATGAACATTTAATTGTTTGTGGGATATTCTTAGAACACAGAAATGATAGATCTTTCTGGCATTCAAATGAATTCATTCATTTGATTTATTTGTTTTCCCTAATAGTACAAGAGATTTCAGCTGAATATTTATTTGGAAGAGCTTGGTATATAGAGAAATGTGAAGAAAAACAAATGTTTTTGTTCCATTCAGATTAGCTGGCTGGAGTGTGCATGGAGAATTCACAGCCCATGTAGATGCAGAAGAAAAGCCAGTATAAATGTTTGCTTTACAATATTCAATAAGAACTGCTAGGGGCATAACTTGTTCTTGGGGAAAACTGCCTGAGCTCTGTTTCATGTGTTTGCCACATAGCTTTCTGTTTTTCTAACTGGGTGTCTTCCTTCAACTTGAATATTCAGAGGCCCTGATCGATAGCAGGGTACCACTTGAATGCATGCAGAATATAGAGTAATTGTACTGATGGATGTTCAGTCCTAAGAAAGGAAAGGAGAACCATTTCAATTGATGACCCACCTGCCTGATTTATGGACTTCAGTACCACAGCATTTGCATTAAAGAGGGCAATGACTAACTCAAACTTTCTACCCTCCTGAGCATCACATTTGGATCCTTGAGCAGGAGGAAGGAGAGATATGGGAAAGAAATACCACAGCAAAATAGTCTAGGCTCCTATAATTCCTGTAATTAATTCCTGTAATTCAGTCCACCCAGTTTAGTTTCTGGGATTTCTCTCCTTCAGGTACATAGGAAGCACTGGTTGACAGCCTTTGGGAGAAGGCAGTTTCAAACACGTGCTGCTGTTTTGAAAGTTGATGTCATCGTGGCATTGGTGACAATTAAAGGATGGCCTGTAATGATTGAGAGGCAGTGTAGCAAATTGCCCACTGTCAAGAAGTCAAGCCTGTGACCTGAGAGAAAATTGTCCTGTGACTTCCTAAACCTGGCTGTAGAGTTGTCACAAAGAGAAGCAACACAGATCTAAATGATGGGCATTGCACAGCCTATGGGCATGTGCTGTGATTTGAGAGACTGGGACACATTTCTCGTGTAAAAGATGGAGGCAGGGAAGAAAAGAGGATGACGTATCCATCTTCTCCATTGTATATCTGCACCTGACCATATGGTAATATTTCTCCCAGCATAATGTTGAAATGCAGCAATGGACCACATGAAGGCTCAACAGCAGTACAGATTTCTTCAGTATGTAGGAACCTCTTGGCTTAGCTCTTGATTTATGTTTTAAGGAGTTCAGATACAGAACATTGTCACACAAGCAAAAATGTCAGTTCAACTTTTAAAAATCAACATCTTAGTCTCAGAGAGGAAGATATTTACCAGTATGGCTCGCACCTGGAAAATATAGCACCATTACAGATAAATTATTTTTAATCACAGAAAGCCATTTCAACCTTATTGATATTGATTTCCATATTGATAAAGTTGTAAAAGTTCATTTGGACTTCATATTAATGGTATTTCATTATCAGAATGAAATATGTCTGTGCTTTCATACCTAATTCTTTTTTAGAAATTATGTTCCACAACATTTTTAACAATTTAATGGTTTTGCCTGTTGAAGACAGAAATTCCATTCTGTGACTAGCTCTTGTTGTTGAAGAAAGCCAGAAAAAAATGATCATGGAAGGCTCAAAAACCAGAAGACCAATAAAATGCAGTATTTCTTAATATTTGGATTTTATACCAGTGCCATGAATGTTGGTGGCCTAATGCTGTGGTTTGGCAGTCCTGCTTTCATTCAAATTCTAAATATTTTTCAGTTCAGTTGTGCTCTCAGCCATTTGTGCATACAAACAATTTGCATATGAGCAAGGCATCTGTGCACAGATGAGCCCATTTTTTCTTAGCCATAGTTATTCATTATTATTTATTATTCAGTCACTTATGAGCAGCACCACATTTTGGAAACTTACATTGTTTCAGAAATAATATATAAACAGAACTTAACCAGTCCCCAAAGCAAAATTCAAATACTGTGATAAAAAGCATAACATTTCTGTTGCTGTTTAATCACAGGACTTGAAGAAAATCTGGTTACAGAAATGGGGAACTGAGACATGGAGAACTGAAGTGGCTCATTTAAGATGTTGCAGTAGGTTAGTGATGGACTCCTGTATTCTTTCCATTAGGCACTTCAGCCTTTCTTGACTTCTGAAGATGCTCTATTCTTGTGACAGTGTTAATGTACTGAAATGCTTTAATGGCTTTTTTTTTTTTTTTTTTTTGATGAATTGTTCTGTGTGTGCTTGTCCAAAATGGGTAACTGTTGACTTATACTGCTGCACTCATATGGGATAGATTAATTTATACGCTGCGATTTTTCACAACCGGAACGTTCTTTGAGTAGTAGAGGAGTAGAAGTAGCTGTTAGTACAGTGCATATGCTAAGGAGAAAAGATGAATTTATCTAAGACTTTCTTGCAGTATATACAGAATTCTTCTGGCCTACTTACTGACATTTATTACTGTTTCCCTATTTTGACTCATGTAATTTCTGACTCCTTTTCTCTGTACTGTTCTGGTCAATGCTAACATTCAAGTGACACCAAACTTTACCAAACTCTAATCTAGAATTAGACATTGTCTCCCTATGGAGTAATCATAAAAGAAAAAAAATCTTACTAGCTATAGCCTACAATTATACATATATGTAATGAAGCTAGAAAATATATGCTCCATCTGTGACTTTTAATGTTTTCTCCATATACACTGCTAACTCCTAAGACATTACAGCCAAGACATACCAAATAATGTGTAAGGAACTGTTATAATAGGTTTTCATAAATATTTGTTGTAAAAGCTTATATAATTTTTTAGGCAAGTGTTGGAATAAAGCAATGCAAAATTAAGTCTAAATTTTACTGACCTTAACCTGAATAAGAACTGAAATTACCCCTTCACATCAGACCTGCTACGTCAATGCACTTTTGATGAGATGACAGCTGAAAGAGATTTGAGAAGGGTTCTGCATGCTGTCACTTAGACATTAGGGCTAATCTTTTCAGACTATTGGCAAAATGAGTTGGCTGCAATCAGGCTGAGGTTTAAAATTTACATAATTCATTATACAGTTGTCTTATGGTTTGGATTTGGTTAAGAAGAGCAAGTAGGCACCATTGAAAAAAATGGATATTTTTCATTCCGGTCTGCCAGGAGACCCTTAAGATCAAAATCTGGCTTTTCAAGTGATAGAATTCATATGGAATCTGGTGAGGGTTTACAATTTTCACATCAGCAATAGTCAGTTTGTTTCCATCAGAGAGGTTAGAAGCTGTCATTTTAATTTTTTTTTCTGCCTGCTGGTATGCTACAGCATTCACACCTGCCAGAAAATGTCAGAATGTTTATTCCAAGAATAAAAATGTGGGCACATGTCCGCTTCCCAAAATAAATAGTACAGCAGATATATTTTGTAGCACCTCCAATACTCACAGGTTGGAGTTAGTCATTCTTCCTGTAAGAGGGTGGCCATCAATCACTGTCAAAAGGAGCCTTGAGTTTGGAGTCAAGAATGGGGGAACTTGGATCATTGGACAAGGAGCTGTAGGGAGGATATGCCTCTTCACATGTGTAAGTGGCAGCACTGTAAAGCCCCAAAAGCATCTGGGGTTGAGAAAAGAAAAATTGCAGTATGGAGAGTTTGTTGGTTTGCCAAACAAATTATCTGTCAGTCACAACCTTCTCTTCCCACAAGACCAAAGGGTGAATATTTTAATAATAAAAATAAAAAAAAAAAAAAATCATTATATTTTTGTTCCTGCCTGTGGAACATATTCAGAAATCGTCTGCATTGATTTACTGGAAAAATGGAAACTTTTGTTCTATTGTGCAGTGGTACCACAATTTTAAGATGGCAAATGCAAAAGAAACACCAAAAGTGATATTCAGGGACTAATTTAGTCTGTCAAACTTGCTCTTTTCAAATAAGTTCTAATAAACTGGCCTACTTTCAAAACCTTCTGTTTAAGTGATCTGAAAGTAACACAGAACAAGTCATGAAAGCTTTACAGGGAATGGTAATTCTACCTTGCATTTAGAGCACTGGAATAGGAATTGGCTGAATTTCTGGCTCTGTCACAAACTCCTTGGGTGACCCTGGCAAGTCATCTAATTTGTCTTTGCCTCAGTATTTACAGAGAAGAAAATACTGACTTTGAACTTGTTGCTTTACAAGGCCAGTATTTTGGGACAGGTATTGTGAATTGAATTCATCTGACTGAGAGAAGCCAACACAGCTTTGGGAGTGAGGAACATGCTGGTTTGGGGCTCGGTCTCTGCTCACAGCAGGTGAATAAGAATCTCCTTCAACAGTTAATGCTGTCTGGCTATGATCTGAAGGGCCCTTTCACGGTATCTCTTTTTATGCATTCACACCAGAAGAAACACGGGGTGACCACAGTCTTCATTTGGCATTTGGGCATTTGATTTAGCTGCTTGGCTAAAAAGGGATTCCCCTCCCCCCTCCCCCCCCCCCCCCCCCCCGCCCCTTATTCTGGTATCTGCTGCAGAAGAGTTGTCAACTTTGTTTTTCTTTGTGTTTCATGGTTAAGCTCAGCTTCCCAAGAACCACTACAAGACAAAACTCCTCTCTTGCATGATCTCTTGTAAATACAAGACAATGATACCTTGCCTGTGGCCTTGGGATCCCCACGGTTGGTTATTGAGGAATGTCTAAAAACATCTGAGCACTTGATGAAATCAGGTAGACTGACTCTCCACGTCAGCTCTTCCCATGGCCTTGAAACTCCTTCATTGTCCTTTCAGGTAACTGAAATCAGAATGGAAACAACAGATTTTCCTCTACCAGCCGTCTGAAGGCTTTTCCATGTGTATAATTGTTACAAATTCAGTGTTTTCATCTTTGTTTTCCTCTGAAATCTATTTTACAAGATGTTTGAAGTAATCCTTTGGTCAAAGTACTGTCATTATCAATCTCTCAACTTTCTCAAGTGGTGTTTTGTGCTTTCTTTTTTTTCACCTCAAGATGATGAGCTGAAAATAAACAGGAACCCTTTGGCTGCTAAACAGCTATTTATTAATGCAGCATCTAAGTACTCAGTTTTTCACAAAAAAAAAAAAAAAAAAAAAAAAGTTTTGAAACAACAAGGCTTACAGAGAGCAGAGATATTGTGACCAAAGCATAATGATAATCCAATAACAGATGGAAAGCTGAGGAAGAAAATGTAATTGCAATATTCACACTATTTATATATTTTACATTGAATTAAAGAGAATGAAAAAAAAAAAAAAAAAAACAAAAAACAACAAAACAACCTATGTTTTTTCTCTGCTCATAAATGAAGGCTCAGGGCATCTGCACCCATGAAATTTGTAATGTTTTTACAAAAAAGAACCAACTTCAACAAACGGAATGGAAGATGCATAGTGTACCTGATCAGGCGCTGTCTGGAGAAGTGGAAGAATTTGGATCAAATCCCTGATGTGGCTGCAAACCAGAGGGATTTGGAACTACGACTCACACATCCTATCTGGTGTTCCAAGACTGTTCTTTTTTCCATCTTGCTTTCCTTGTATTCTGTTTTTCCTCTCCAGTCCATTGAACCTTGGTGAATCTTGACACAAATTTGCATTTCTATCAATTTCCTGTGCCTTCTACATCCCCTAGAAATCCCACAAATATGAGAAATTACCAAGTTCTTTAAGAACAAATAAAGGAAGGATGACAAAGTAGGAAACTTATTAAGTTCAAGAGATTGTCCATTTCCCTGCAATGTGAAACAAAGTCAGGCAAAATGTATTGTCTCCCATTCTTCCCCAGCCATAGGTTTATTGAGCATCTTCCATTTTATTAGGTATATTTTTATAAAGATACAGTGATATCTGAGCAAGGAGTGCAGAAATAGCTTGCCTAGAAAAGCAAACAAACAAACAAAAACACTATAGCATTTATTTGATTTTTAGCTTTCTAAAGTGCAGGTGAGGATAAAAAACTGCATCACAAACCACAGAGTTTTGTAAGTTTCTGGCAAATGCTTTCTGGCCTTCAAAATCTCTGGATTTAACATTTATTTCTCAGAATGTATTGTAACCAAGGAGACACACATTCCCAGACAGATTATCTTAAAGTAGCATAGACTCCAAGACATGGATAGGAGAAGTGCAGATTTGCTTACTTTGCTTACCTATGAATTAATGTTATGGTGAATATATGTTCCTAGAAAATAAACATCCTGCAGAAAAAGACCAGAGGTGGTTGGCCAAGGCAACCATCAGTCCAAATGTGACAACAAATTCATTAAATATTTAAAGACAGTCTTCACCCTAAGAAAATTCTATGAAATCTTTGAATTTCTTTGAGAAATTCCACATGACAGGAATTTCAATCCACATAAGACTTTTGATGCTATGGGCTAGTTAAAAGGCTTTGATTTTTGTCTTTCTCCTAGTTGCTTCTAGCAAAATCAATCTCCCACAGCACTTGGCACTTTGTAATGCAAAATCCATGAAATGTTCTGATATGTTGTCAAGAATGATGTGAAGTTTCTGAACAAAATGAGAGCAGATGATGAGTTGAGATAAGTAGTAATGACTCCTGAGTTTGGCTGATACACACATGTGGCAGTCAAATGCTGGTTTGAAGTTTTTGCCTTTAATTTGTTTTTGTTGTTGTTTACTTCAGTCATCTTACAGGGAAGCAGATTTATCCTTTAAATTAAATTAGACAAGCTGTTAATCAAGACTAATTGTTTTGCCTAACTTAAAATATGTAGAGAGAGCTCCCTTGATCTGTGCAATCTGTACTTGCTTTAGCATCAGAGTTGAAAAAAGATTTCTCCAAGTCATTCTCCATCCTCATAATCTGTAACCAAACTGAGAACCAAGATGCCCCTCAGAAAGTTGTAGCAACCCAGGAATATGCATCACTGCTCTTTTACTCTGCTCTGCTCTATATCTTAGCTGTGCCTTTATATTTTACTCACGAGGGAACGTGGCTGTCCTCTCCACCCAGTGCCAGGGCAGGCTTCTCTTTGCCCTGACAGCTACCCTTCTCCTGCTGTGCTGGAGAAAATCTTCTTACCTCATGGCAGCCAGGAGTCAGCCCCTTCCGTGTGAGTTTTACACTTCAATAGGTGTGTTTAGGGAACAGGGCCAGAGGCTGCAGGGAGGGGAGAGCTCATGTTGCCCTTCCTGGGCTACATTGGGCAGCTATGTAAACCCCTGGCAACATTAGCAAACTTCAGTCAGGGTGGCCCGGGTCTTGCCTTCCATCACCCTGGTGGTGCATTCCCATGTTCCCTACAAACTTTGAGTCTTTTCAGGGAGCTTATCCAAAATAGAAAACGAATGTTTGTTTTTGGTTTAGTTTTCTCTTCCCTTCTGGGTTAGTTTTTGGCCAAACCTGCTCACCACCTACCAGACATGAGGGAGAGAGAGCAGGAATGTACAGCTGGAGGTGGAGGTGGGACTTGCCACACCACTGACTTAGATCAGCTTAAAATGCTGTTGAACTGCACACTTGAGGGTGATTCACAGCCTAGTTTCTCTATATAAAAGTAAAGGAGTCACCAGAGAGCAGTAGATTCTGCACAAGGCGAGTCAGAGCACCTAAGCTGACTGCCTCAAGTCAGCAGTGTGACCCCCCATGTAGAAACATGCTGTTATGCACTAATGATGCTCTGGACACACTTGGGTGACGTGAGTTGGATTTTTTCCCTGATGTTTATTGATTTAGCAAATATGAGGAAAACAGTGCCAAATCTGGCAGTTATTAGTGAGTCCATGCTGTAGCCTGCTTGTGAACACTGGGAGTTCCAAAACATTCTAAACATTCTCAAAAGAGCCCTTTTTTTTTTTTTTTTTTTTTTTTTACAGCCTAGTTTAATTCAGTTATCCTCTTTACAGATGATTACCTCACTAGCAACATCTCTGCCTCTTCTTTCAGTCTGTCTTCTTACTAGTATCTTCTTACTAGTAGCATCCTTTCTGTATTGCAATGCCCGGATACAACCTGAGTCCAGTGTCTCTGGAAGTGCTCACACTTGTCAGTTTTAATCACGTAATTTTATGTGCTCAGGTAAGAAAAGTTCATCTCTTCCTGAGTGGCTGATGTACTCACTGGAAAAAAGAGAAGCTCCTCCAGCAGCACATCACTTGCGCTTCCAATCTGAGTCACTGAGGAAGACGCAGTTGCTCCCCAGTGATCATATAGTGACACTAAGGAAAATATTAATTTAGACATACAAAGTTAAATGCATAAAACTTGCATTTGGGCAAAAGCAGCATCAAAATATTTTCTTTATTTTTTTAATTTTCTTTATCTGCAGGGTGAAAAACCATTGTGTACATACACAGCCAGGCAGCATAAAGCACTCCGTTGTTCATTTTGAGATCCCCCTGTCTCTAAAGCATGTATCTTAAGACAGTATAGACAGGTAAAAGATTGAAAAATGACTGTATTCCTCTCTGGCCATCAGCCAGAAGTGCTGTTCAGTCTGAGTGAACTTACTCTTGGTTTACACTGAGCTAAATGAGAGGAAAATCAGACGGTGCAAGCAGAGTAGGCATTTGGAGAAATGTTTTGCTGAACTACGAAAATTTTGTAGATGAGCTCCGTTTCTGAACGTACGAGTTGCTGCACGATTTTGTAAACGATGCACTAGATTCACAGCCACAAAACAGTGCTCACACATTTATTTCTGGAGAACAGTGACATCTAGTGAGCGTCCTGACCCGTACTGAGTATTTCCTGGGGTCCTCTTTGAGGCTGAGCCTGCTACTTGGGTGCAGTTTGGTTTTCTGCTATTGGTACTTTGCAGCTCCTTGAATCTCAGTTGCGTGTGCTGCTAGTCTCTGACAGGGTTTAATGAGTATTAATGGAAGCTACGTAAGGTAAGGAATGGTAAGGGAGTGGGTAACTCCGAAGCGAGGACTTAAGCATGGAGAGTAACATGTAGGGAAGTGCCCTGCACAGACTTGCTCCAGGACCTGTGCAATGGGTAACAGAGGAGCTCAGCCCTGGACTAAGAATGTGTTGACATATCTGTGTAAGAGAAAAGATGTTACGGCTTTAAAACTAAGTGTTTCTGGAACTGAAAATACTATTCAATTTATATTGGAGCTCTGTGGCCAAGTGGCAACTGGGACAAATCCTCCAAGGACCCTTGGGCAGGGGGTGGGAGAGTCAAAAACAACTGGAAATGTTTCTGTGAGGGAACAATTCTCAAAGACCACATCCTATAATTAACTTAGGGATTACAAATGATTCTGAGGTACACAGACAGCAAGGTGGAAGTCTTCAGCACCCCATCAGCATCCACAGCTGGACATCTCATTAGCACTTGGTCTTTAAAAAAACAGAGAGGTGATCTTTCAGCTGGGTCATAAATGGCCATTATATATAATCCCATCTGCCCAGCTTGCAATCATGTGTTTTATTATATAAAATACATATAGTTTATTGGTATTCTGAGAGGTACTGGACTGGATCCGGTAGTGTTTTTTAAAGAAATTTAAGTCTAAGGAAACAGTTTTTCTACATCTACACCAGTTAAAAAGATTATATAGATTATCTTGATTACCAGCTTTATCTGCCAGAATTTGAAGAAACTCAGCAACAATGATGAAAAACTCTGAACTGCTGGAAAACTAAATGTAATTAAATCTTTATATTATGCACTATGTAACTCCTAAAACTGGACGATGAGAAGTTTATTGCACATAAGTGCCTCAGCATAAGCTACTTGAATGGATGAAATCCCCACTGTATGTGAATTTTTGATTGTTTCTTGTGCTGTGGCATTTACGTTTTTTTTTTTTCTTTTCTCTTTTTCCTTTTCCTCACTGCAAATGCTGAAAATGTGCACACATTTGAGGAAAACTTGAGCAAATATCTCAAATGTCAGTACTGGAATGTGAAGACCACCCCACTGTATCAAGCCTCTTTGTGTTTTATCTCAGGGAAAAGTGTGGTGTGTGGTCATGGAAGCTGCACCTTAATGGGTAGGCACAACAGGAACAAAGTTTTCTGACAAACTTAATTTCGATGTTTCCCAGCTTTTGTGCATTTGATTTTGCTACTGCACCATTTCTGCAACTCCATGACAGTCAAACATGTCTTTAGAAAATTCTCTAATTTTTACAAGGCAGATACAATGAATTTTGTAGAAGATAGTTGTTGAGCCTGGGAATGAGCTGGACTTCGAAGAGCACTGCTGTCTGTCCTAACCGTGCTGACACGAAAGCAGGCACTGTCCCTCAAGTAGTCTGACCCCTCTTGGCATTTCTGCAGAGATGTACTGACGAGTTGGCTGTAATGAGGGAAAGAGCTGCAATGTTTGAGAGGACATGTGGCACAAGAGACAGACTCCATGACAGTGAGGTTGTGGGGACCAGCCACAGCCAGTGATAGAAGGCACTTGATATCAGGTGTGGGAAAAAAATGTGAGGTCTTTGAAAACATTAGTGCTTTAAGAATAAAGCTACAATAGTTAAGAAATGTTGTTAATAAGCATGTGTTTTGCTGTTTCCTTCCTTGCTCCTACTAGCTCCTTGGACACCATATTTTAGCTGAAGCAATGGACTGAACTTTTTTTAATGTCAATGTTAAATATCCAAGAGAGGGTTACAAAGTCAGATGAGAGGTCTGGCCTGGAATTGTATTGAAAACAGACAGAGCTAGAACAGCGAGGCTGTATTTCACCATTCTCAGCTGGTTTAAAAGTATGTAAGACTTAGCAATGGGCTTTAAACAATGAGGTATTTGACTTGGCTGTGTAAGCATAAACATAATGTTTCAATTGAAACCTTCCATATCGGATTATTTTTCTCTTCAATTTGCATTTTATAAATAACTAGGAATAGCACGGATTCCCGGGAGTCATCAACAAGTTGAAATCTTTATGCTGACAATGTCCTCCGTGACCTGAGCCACTTCGAGCATTATAGGCTATTTTCCCTCTCAGGGTATCAGCTGCTGGAGGATGAGTGATGCACTTTGCCTGTGGCTTAATAGCTGTATTCTGGTAGCAAAGTGCAGGGAAAAACAACAATATTGATTCAAAAATGGTTGTTAGTAAAATTCTAATGTTAAATCATTGCTATCTTGTCAGAGTTTTTCTCAGTTTGAAAACTTACCTGTGATTATTTTTATACCAATGATGGCTGGAAAGTGCAGAAAGTTGTATTTATGGGTTAAGTTTGGGGGCATTTATTTTCCACTAGGAAATGCTTTGGATAAATATAGAAATTCTTCATCCTTTCTTAGTTAAGGATCAGTTTCAAGTGTTAGAAGGTAAAATACATTAGACACAAAGCATTAAACTTTTTTTTAAAGACTCAAACTCCAAATTCACAGTTCTTCAACTTTACATACTACTTGCCTTTATGCTACAAGGTGGGCAGTGTATAAAAATCTTTGTGCTTTCTATACAGTATTTTGTCATGAATCTTTTATTATGTTTTGGAAGCGCTTTACATACCATTAAAGCATAAAAGCAACTGTACAGTGAGAAAATAAGAGTTAAACCACAAATGCATGTCACTGGAAAGAGCAAGGTCTGTCTCAGAAGGCTCCTGTTAGGTAATGGCATGATCTTTATTTCAAGAAAATAAACCTTACACCACAGCTGAGTGTCAGAAAGACTAGACTTTAAAAGAAGATTATTCTCTCTAGAAACAAAAGAAAAGGTAGGGATATATTAAGAGAAAAGGTGGACCCAGCTCTGGTTTAGTGCCACATGATGGAAATATGTCAAGAGTGTACTAGGGTGTGGAGCCACATAGTGAGTCTGTAGACAGTAAGAAGCCAACAATTCTGGCCTGATAAATATACAGGTTCCTCCTTTTCTGAAGTTATTAAAAAATGAGATTAGAAAGCAAGTAGGAGAAGAAAGCTTTTGTTTCTGCTCTCAAGTTTATTGTAATTTTCATTGTTTGTCCATTGGCTTCTACAAATAAATAATAACTAGATACATGAAAAAAAAAAAAAAACTGGCAAAGCAAAGAAGCTGCAACACTCCACTTGGGAATAGTGATTTTCTTCTCATTAATGTTTCTGTAATATGATGACAAGACCACATTTCCAAAGACAAAGTGTTAAAGCATTGCCAAGACATTTGATTGATACATCTATTTTGAAGATTCTACCAGGATATTGATTTACTATTTGAATTAAAATACTATGGGGAAAAGAGAACAGCAGAAAGACTATTTTATAAGACTACTGATACCCATTTATATGATTACTTTTGACAGCTCCCTAAATGACTTATTTTCACAGAACCACTTTCCAAATATTATAAGTTTTAACATTTCTCTCCACTGATCATCTATAATTCTACAAGTTAGGTTATCTGCAATACTTTACATAGGTCTGATCAGTCCTCAGATGGAATTGCTGATAGCTTTCTAGACTACTTTCATTACCTATGCTACATTGAGACTTGCTGCTACTTGGAAGAAGTAAATATTCTGGACTCCATATGGTTGGACCACACTCAGTGATGTAGCCTTTGTTAAGGCCTTTCCACAAAAAAAAAAAAAAAAAAAAAAAAAAAGGATAAATAAATAGAATAGGGAGAATGAAAACTGAATAAACATTGCTTTTGTTTGTGCTGTTTTTAATTTTTTTCTTTTCATTTTTTATCAATTAAAGAATCATGGTTAATAACCAGAATCATTTTCCTTGTCTTTAATCACTGTGTCCCCTAGGAGTTGGTGAGGGAGCCCATGTAACTAGAAAAGCTGGACTGGACTCCCTAAACTGACATTAAGAGAAGCAATTACTAAATGTTGGCCTCTAAATTTTTTATTTCTCCAGACTATAAATTGCAGAGATGATTTTTGTTTATTTTTTTGTTTGGATAAAATTACTCACTGTTCAGCAAATTGAAACATTTTTTTTCAGCCCACAAAGAATCTGGCATTCCTATCCAAATTATGATGTGTACTTTACTGACCACAGACCCTCATGCTTCTATTGCCATCTCCTCCTGTTTTCCTGACCACTGTTTGTCTCTCTTCTTGTGTCCTCCCCCATCCACTCCTGTAGTTCAATTTTTCCTTTTGTAAACAGACTACATCAGCATATCACCTTGCTAATACCTTGCTCTCCACTCATACCTCTTTTGATATCTCCACTGGGGCTTCTCCCTTCCACTGCTAGCAGCAGGTATAGAAAGAAGTTCTGTGCTTTCCATTCTGCTGTTTGGGACTCCTCGCTGCTAGAAGCAGTAGTTACAAGGGGTTCCTGCTTACCTTTGCAGTGACACACATGCTGTTGCTGGATGCCTGCTAGAACTGAAGCATATTCAGGGCAGATGAGATTTTGAGAGAAAACTCCAGATGAAACCTCCAGCTGAAAACAAAGAGCAGTCAATACCTCCAAAAATCCTCAATAGAGTTCTTACAACTTTGATGAATTTGGGACAGCTTTTTGCAATAACAACAATATGTGTAGCCTGACAACAGAATGGCTCTATCAAAAATTTGGTGATATTAGATATAATGCCTTTCTAATGGCTACATCTTGGCATTAACAGGTAGACTGAAATTTGTTGCAATAAGATTAAGTAAAATCTCTTTTAAAAATAAATAAGTAAATAAATAGATAAAAAATCATAGGCTTTAGAAGCAACTGAAATGGGAAATAACTTCTGCTATAGGATGCAAGGAAACCTTAATTAGAGAATTTAAAATTGCTGATGTTTTTAAATTTTCATTTAAACATTCTCTCTCTCTCCTAAAGAATAAATTGCATTTTAATTGTGAATCACAATAACACTTTAAAGTCTCAACAATAAAGGGTATAGTCTGGTCTTTCTATAAAATTATCATAGAGCTGTCCTAATTTGTAACAATACTGCCAAGCCTGTAGACTAGAACTTGGCTAATGTTTATCTGTAAATAATTTATTTTTAAAATGTGCACACCGGACTTTTTTTATTTTTTGGTGATTCCTTTATCACCCTCTTTACAAGCAAGGTTCACATTAAATATTATTTAAACTTTAAATTTTATGTATTTTTTAATATATGTACTACATACAGTATTTAAATGGGATACACATTTATTATAGGCTGCTGCTTTACAGTTTATACTTGTAAAAGAAGCAAACAAAACACCCAAGAAGTAATATTTCTAACAATAATATGACTAATAAAACGTGTGACTACTTTAATGCTTTAGGATTGTGCTGCAAGTTCCTCAAATTAACAGTGCATAGACCCAAACTGTTCAACTTATAACAATTTGTGTCTGTGAGATTGGTCTTCCTTTGAGAATTGCATTAAACAACATCTCTAGCATCTGCTAGATTTCCTTTATTCTTTTCCCCATCTTCTAACCCAGATAAAAACTGAGAGAAATTTTGGAGCAAATATTATGTGCATAATGCTGTGCTCTTATGCTAGACAAAGGAAGGCTAAAGAAATATGCCTTAGGCTTAGAATGAAAGTAAATGAGCTTTTGCCATGGTTCTATGGAATTCATTTCCATGGTCTTGGCCACTCACTGATAAACACTTGTTTAGGACACCCATGAACTTTAGAGGTATTGTCTGTGTGTGCAAGCAGCAGTGAGTAGAAATGTCTAGAGTGCTGGTTGTGAACAATTGTGAGCATCGGTGGGTGGGTGGGTGGTGAGCAGTTGCGTTGTGAATCACCTGCTTTGTTTATTCTTTTCGTTGTTATTCCCCCCTTTCTTATTAAATTGTCCTTGTTGCAGCCCACGAGTTCTTGCACTTCTCAATCTGCTCCCCCACCTGACTTATGGCGGGGGAGTGAGCAAACTGCGGTTGGTGTTTTAGCTGCTACACCACTACATCACCACAGAGGTACGTTGTTCACTCATGTTCATCTCGGTCTCCACTAGAACCTCCTAGCCCATTTCTGTAAAGCTGTCTCTTGCCCCACTAGCCCACGGCTTGTGCAAAGTAATTGCATGGCATTATTCCATCCGAGGTGCAGGACTTCACATTTTCCTTTTTTGAACTTCACAAGGTTTCTGTCAGCTCGTTTTCCAGTCTGTCAAGGTCCTGCTGAGTAGCTGACTTGACTTCCAGCCTACCAACTTCTCGTCCAGATTGTGTGACGTTAGACTTGCTGAGGGTGCAACCCATCCCATTTTTTGATAATGTAGACCTTAAACAGCATCAACCCCAACACAGATTTTAGTAGCAGGTCACCAGCTTTGCCCTGAAGCATTGACCACCACCATTTGAGCCTGTTGGTTCATTCATTTTTCCACCCACCTTGCAGTTCACCTCTTCACCTCATACATCTCAAATTTAACTAAAATTACTTCAGAAGATGGAGTTAAAAGCCTTGATTTGTGCTGTAATGTTCCCAGGAACTGAAGTCTGACAATCAGCCTTTTCTCAACTAGGGCAATTACATTAAGATCTTTACATTTATGGTGCCTCACGTGTCTAATCCAAACTTAATCAAATGATATCCTAAAGAAAAATGATTAACAAAAAAGTGCTTCTACCCAATGAATCTCTGAACAGTGTCTGCCTGAATATTAATTATACAAGATGTTTACTTGCTATTTGCTGAGGACAACTGCTGTGACTCCCTAATGTTTAACAAAAGTCAATTCAATATTGACAGATTACAGTTTGCTGTCCATGTGTGTGGTTTTTTTTTTTTTTAATCAAGGCTAAGGTGCTGCAGCTTTTGATGTACTGAAACCTCAACTCCCAGTTGCAAGTATTTTTTACAACATTGTTTGGAAAGCCAATGGGCAGCCATGTCAAGCATATTTTCATTAAATTCAGTCTTTGTGCACATACGAGAAAATAATGAATGTTAAACTGACCCGAGATGACTGGCAGTCTATTATTGTTTAACTGGGTTAGAAGAAGAAAGTTCACTTTATACAAAATTGTGTATTCAATAAAATTCTGAATTCTCTCTTATTTTCTGTTTCAAGGAGCCATACTCTTCCTAAAACATTTTTTATCTTTTGCTGTCTGTGTTGCTGTCTGTTTTTAAGAATATGGATGGTGCTGGTAGAAAATCAGAGGTATCTTTACTGCCCTCTGGTATGAATAACATAAAAGAGAGAAGAACTTTATATCAGAGGAAATACTGAAATGGTACCTGGGCTGTATGAAATCAGAGATGCCATTTGCTTTTTCAAATATTTGCTATGAATGGATCTGGACAGAGCCAAAAACACCTGCTAACAGGGAATTATTGATTATGTCCTTGGGGAGGGTTCAACATCTCCTTGTGAGGATTATCAGAAATCCAAAGGCACAGATATCTCCAATGGGAAATCCAGAAAAATGCCCAAGGTGAGCAACTTTGTAAGAATGTATAAAGTTTATCTGGGCAAATATTGTTACCTATATGGAAAGCAATTTTCTTTATCTGCCATTACAGTCAGTGGAGAAAAATCAGCATTGTGGGTCACGATTCATCCCAAGGCAGATTTAAAAGCAGTTGGATGAAATATACTCTAGGACTTCTTATTTGTTTCTCTTTATGACAAATAGAGCTTGTCATGACTAGCTCAGAGGAAGATACCTACCTTGCAGATCTCTCAAATTCGATGAAGTGAATCCCACACCTATATTTGGAATATTTTGACCTCTGCATTCATGTCCCACTTTCAGGCAAAACAATGGAATGGCTAATGCAGCACAGCACAAAGCAAAGCTGACGTTTCTGGTACATTTGCACAATTAGGCTTCAGATGGAAACAGTGCTAAAAGACCTTGCCACAAGCAAGATGAATAGCCATCCTTATTCTTTCAAAACCACTTAAAAGTATTTTACCACTAAATACGAGATGCTGAGACAAGCAATCAGAAACCTGGTAGGAATAAGCAGCTCTCCATCACATTCACCCCTCTCCTCCTTCGTGTGGAAAAAAGGAGGACACCACAACCAGCATCTGAACCACCAACTTGATTTTCTCTCCCTATCTGCAACTCCTGAAGACACTGTAGAAAGACATAGCTTTTGGGCACTGCATTGGAAAGCAAGTTACCCAGAGCTATATGACTTCACATCAAAAGAAAATAATGAGAATTCACTAGCAATCTAAATGCATGAATGAAACATGCTGCCAGAAGGAAAGTAATCAGCATGGCTAAATGCATTTGCAAGTGCTCGTGCCTTGCCCACACTGCCAGCTGGGGCTGCCCCAGCCCCTTGCAGGTCTCATTCAACGCTTCAGCTGCTCACACTGGGGATTAACAGTTGTGTGCCTTGTAGCTTTAACAGGCAGCTTTTGCTCCCACACCCCTCAATTCATTTCATTCTTTCTAGACTGCCCCACCAAGCAGGAATGAATATATTTTTTTTCCAGTTAAGCTATAAGTAACTTCACTAGGAAAAAAATATATTAAAATGGTGTAAAATTTATAATATGGTCTTGCCAAAATCTGGGTAGAGGTTTTGAAGTTTTATATCTATTCACATAGCCACAAATGAGTTGGCTCAGACAGTAAAATACCCTTGCATCCTCTCTCTCTCTGTCAAATTTTCATGTCTATAAGAGAGATTCTGCCAAAAATACACTGGAGAGTCTCAGACCACTTCAGAAGTGCTGTAGTCCTATAATGACAATACTCATTAAGGAATATGATGTATTTACATTGGTACAATGATGATGTTGCCCGCAGGCAATCTCTCAGGTCACCAGCTCGTCCCTGAGACTCTTCCTGCAGCAGTTACCTTCCCGCACTGTGTTAAAGCAACCCCTCTGCCCACCCTAACAATATCATCTTGTGCTAGGCCTAATCTTACATGTCATGAGCTTTCCTCCGCTGAAATCACAGTATACACACAGGTGCACACAGCAAAACGTAGTTGTTTTTCTGATTTGCATTCATTTCTCCAAAGAATCCTTTGATCTATGCAGATAACCTCCTCTTCACCCTTCCTCCTCCCCCAACCTGCTTTCATTTATTACTACAGTGCTTTAATTTTCTGCTGAAGCTTGTCAAGTGACAACAGACATAAGCATCTGTATTATTTATCTCAGACAAAAATGTGATTCCTTCTTCTTCAGACACATTTCCTGCTTGCTAATCCATGTATCGCTGCCCTCTTAAACTAAAGATTATTTTAGAATTTGGCTTTTGTTGTTTTAGCTTCCTCTTAAAGCCATTTGTCAATGGAAGTTTAGGTGCAAAATGGATCCCAACCAAGGAAGATGCTTTACCCAGCATGACAGGTGAGAAAAGCAGAGCTCTAACAGTTCAGCCAGTCTCTCTTAATTGTAACCAACATGAAATACAACTTCTCAGCAGCATACGCTGTCACATCAGAAGAGAATAACATATTATAGAAAAAAAAAAATAGCAATATCCCATATCATTTACCTCTCTGATAAATACTGGTAAAGCTAGCATTCAGCTGAACACTTAATTCAGCTCTAGACTTAATATCCTCTCTCAACATACATACATTAGTTATCTCCGCTCTGCTAATATCATGTTCTATATTTGGAAAAGAAAATAATAATCCCTGAAGCTAGAGAATTCAAGCTAATGCAACATGTGTTAGTTCAACTTTCTGTGTAACAGCTTCCCACTCCACAGTCATGCTTCCATTTTGCATTGATGAGACTGCCTTTTAAAAATGATGCATTGATATAAAATCCAGCAAATGAGTCTTATCTTTCCATTGAACTCAGCTTAAGTATGAGTTGGATGCTTAAGTGTTTTCTTGGATGTCGGCTCAAAACCATATCTAAAGGCATTTCCCCAGTGGAAAACAATTTCCTTAACAGAGTGGTGGTGAGTCATCTGGTCTTCATGTCTTTGGGCTCTACAAGTGAGGTGAGCAGAGAGCGCTGCAGTGCTCAATCATACAAAACCACAGCTGCCTCATCTGCAACCACATGGGGATGAATCAATACCATTAGCTTCAGTGCAGCTATCCTGTTGACATATTTGACCCTAAATCATTGCCTAGAACACACAAGGGTGATGACTTGTGGAGAATAACAAAACAGCAGACGACTGTAAGTAAATTTTTCTTTTGTCTTTCCCTAGGAGCCAGCTAAATGTAACTTGCACTGCATAATTTACTCAGGGGAGTAAGTATAGCTGCCTACTTATTCCTCCCATATTCTTCTCTGGGCACACGGGAACTATTGTTGTGGTGGCACATGTGGGGTGTGCTGCACAGATACACTACTATCTTTCACTTTTTTTAGCTTTCATTTCTAGTAGTCAGAACTAGTAGGATTAAACTGGAAGAGGGTGCGCTGCAGCTAGTCCATACCCACAGCAAAGCACCATCTCAGTATGAGAAGCAGCAGAGACCTTGGGACTTAGCAGGGCTTCTGCGGCACAATACCCACAAAAGTTATCACTGAGATGAAAGGGCTCAAAAGCCACTTTGCATTCAAAACCCCCTCAATCCTTTTAATTCCAGGTTTTGGGCAGAGCTCAAAATTGAGTGCTGTTTTCCAGACCAAGCGGTTTTTTCACTGAGGCTGATGTCAAGCCAACGGCCCAGCAGCCCAGTGGCATGTGAACAGCTGTGCTGGGGATAGCAGAGGAAGTTCACTTGTATATGTGCAATCGCATCTAGAAACCAGGTCCTGTGCAGCCCTTCACAGCATGAGCTGGGGGTCGGCCTCTTCTCACAGGTAACTAGTGATAGGACCAGAGGGAACGGCCTCAAGTTGTGCCAGGGGAGGTTCAGGGTGGGAATGAGAAGACATTTCTGCTCAGGAAGAGCAGCCAGGCACAGGGACGGGCTGCCCAGGGAGGTGGTGGAGTCACCGTCCCTGGGGGTGCTCAAGGAGAGTTGGACGTGGTGCCTGGGGACGGGGTTCAGTGGTGACAGTGGTATTAGGGTGATGGTTGGACCGGACGATCCTGGAGGGCTTTTCCACCCCTAATGAGTCTGTGATTCTATGACATGAAGAAAATGCCTGCACACAGGTCCGTCTGCAGACCCTAAAAGCAGCTATCAGCTCTGCTCATCCCCTGTTATCTCCTGCTTCGCCTCAGACGCGCCGTGTCCGTGCAGGACAGCCCGCCAGCCGCGTCCAGCCGCAGGCGTGGAGCTGGGCCACTTGCCGGGTGACACATCTGCCGCTTCCACTCAAGCCTAGCCTCCAGTGACTCTTTTATTCAATTAAACTCAACTTTACAAAACGGCCTCGCTACACGCCTGCTCAGTGTGCGCCCTCTTTATTTGTGTCCCCACAGTCCCCCCAACCCTTTAGGGGCGCCCCTTAGGGGTACCAGGAGGCGCACCAGCACCGCTCCGCCGCGGCAGCGAGCCGGGCTGCGGCTCCTCCCGGACCCTGAGGGGGCCGCCTGCGGGCTGGGCTCCCTCCTCCCGGCCGCGGGGGTGCGGCGGTGCCCGGCGGTGCCCCCCTTGTCCCCCTCCATCCCTTCTCCCCCCGGGTCCCCTCAGCCCGCTCGCCAGAGCCAGCTGCAGGCACCCCCCTCCCAACCGCCGCCCCACCGCCCTGCCGCCCGCGCGGCGCTGCGCATGCGCAGCGCGCTCCCAGGCATGCTCACTGACTGGGGGGGGGGGGAGCGGGACGCGGTGTCGCGGCGCTGCCCGCCTCGGCTCGGCTGCGCTCGGCTCGGCTCGGCTCGGGGGGCGCCATGCGGCGGGCGGCCGCGTGCCTCCGCGCGCTGTGCCTCCTGCTGCAGCTCCGCGCCGCAGGTGAGCTGGGGGGGGGGCGCCGGGGCGGGCCGGGCCGGGAGCACCTGTTGGGGCGGGAGGGGGGGGGGGGGGGGGGGGAGCGGCGGGCGGGCGGGCGCCGTTCAGCACCACGGACAGCGACCGGCGGCCGAGCCCTTCCGAACCCCTCCGAGCCCCTCCGAGCCCCTCCGAACCCTTCCGAGTGCGTCCGAGCCCCGCGGCCCGAGCCCCGCCGTGAGGGGGGCGGCGGTTGGAGGCGCCCCGTGTCGGTTACGGGCTGCCCGCGGCCGTTGGTGCTCCCTTGTCCGTTGGGATCGGGGCTCTGAGGGAGGGTTTTCAGGCTGGGGGGCTCACCAGCTCGAGTTAGACTTCGCGAAGTGTAATTAGCCGAGGCAATTAAGCAAGCCCCGAAGCACGGGAAGAGACCCAACTTGGTGCCCCCTCACCCCGGGGCGCTGGGGGGCTGCTGGTGGGAGCCGGCGTTACCTCCTGCCAGAGGTCTGCTCGCCTCGCCAAGTGCAACTTGTTCCCTTGAGGCACTGAGAAAGCCGGCGAAGCTTGACCTTTACCGTGAAAAGGCCTCGAAAATGACGAGGAAATAAGAGGAAAATACCCCGCAGAAGTTCATACGGTGCTACGTTGTTCCCCGGGCAGCCTTGGAAAAGAAGTGCTTCAGAGAAAGCAGCAGAAAGGCTGGACGGGGGCTGAATGCAGCCCTCGTGTGTCGGGCACGGCTCCCATGGACGGCACGAAGCGGGCTTCCTCCAGGCAGGGCTGAGCGCGGCTGGCTCCTGCTGGAAGTCACCGAGGATGTCATAACGATAACAGAACACGGCGAGCTTAAACTGCTGTGATTTCCCCCTTTCATCTGATGCGAGTAGAAAATTTGGGCTTTTCATGGAGTACCGTTACAGACATCTTTTATGTATAGCCCAAACTTATGAATTATTGATGGTGCTTTTGCAGCTTTGGTTCATGCGATATCATAAAATGCATGCCACTTGCCACTAGTGTTGGATCACAAATTATATCCCAAATGTCATTTTTTGGTGTGCTGTGATGCAAACTGCTTGGCTTTTCACGTTTCTTTTTGTTCTGAGGATGAATATACGCGAGGCATGCTTCTGCATAAGGGATGCCAAAGAAACCATCAGCAGACATTAAGAAAATCTCCTGTAATGTCAATTGGTGGTAGTAGATTTCAGAGAAAACACAGCCCTACATTTACCTGATGTGATAGTATTGCAAAAAGAATTCATTTCTAATATGTTTAAATCGTGTTTTTTAATAGAAAGGCAATGCATGTCATATTGAAAATCTGGTTTGCTATGGAAAGGCAATTCTATTACACTTGTGTCACAGTAGCCACATACGTGTCTGCAAAAAAAAAAAGAAACAGCCTTGTTGTGATTGAGAATTTCCATGTCCTTAAAAAGGTATCATTTTACTAAGTTGGTTCAGACACCTATTCCAATAACACATGACAGCTGTGTATAAAGAAAATTAACTTTTATTGTGCTGTTGGTATACTGGTATATCTCTTGCTGAAATCAAAGACACTCGTGTGTGCATTTCAGGAAACAGAATTAGACCCTCATGTTGAGTGCAGCAGGTGAAGTAATCAACCTATGCAGAGCTTGCTGTTAAAGGAAGACCTAAATTTGTAGCTACTGATTACAGGTCAGCATGAATCTTTGACTTCTATTAGGCATTGCATGAGAGAGTGCAAGACAGGTTATACTCTTTTTTAGTTGCTATGATCTAATACGTGTTCTTGCAGTGAAAAAATTATGTCTCCCAAGATGACTAGAGAGCATTGTTTCCTTGTAAAAGAATGGCAGGTGGTAGCAAAACCACAAAGTGATGCATTAGACTAACATGCAATTAGAGCTATTTGCGTCATCGAGATTACTCAACTAATTAACTGTTTCACCTCACTTTCTTTTTTAGCAAATTGTATGAAAAGAGTTAAAACATACGATGGATTAAATATCTCCTCATAGGAAATAACCCAGGAAAATCATTTAGACTAGAAAAAAACTTAGTTAACAATGAGCATATTAACCCACCCCCTGCCTTTTGTTAAAATCTTAAGAAATCATTTTGTATGAAATTTGTATGAAGAGGAACAAATTCTGTTCCTGGAAAATCAAAGAGGTGGCAACTGGGTATTTGGTTGGGTCATCTAAGACATGGTTGATTGAGCAAAGGCCTTACGGTAGCTTGATCAGGGCTTCAAATACCTCATTTTATTCTTCTGTTCATCAGTGAAGAGATGCACTGACATCCTTTAGTCAGTATGGACCACTATTTCCCTACCAGCCTTTTCAGAGAGGAAGCGTGAAGGTCCTAGTCTCAACCTCTTGGTAGATCCATTCTCCAACCCTGCTGGTTGGATCAGGTGAAATTCAAGGTAGGAAATAGGGGCATTTTATTTTCTTGGGGCCATGCTTTGACCACAAACCAACACTTCTCTGGGCAAAACTCTCTAGGTAGAGAAACATCTTCTAAATATGCTAGGCCACTTCTCATTTAATTGCTACCAAAGCCCACAGGGTGATGTTACCATGTCCTGCTGAGCAGAAACTAGTCCTTCAGCTTTCCTGGTCAAACGTGCAGTGTGTTGTATTCTCATGGTTAGAAATGACTGGAGTAGACTGCAATTTCTAATCAGGTATTGGGGGTCCTATTTTCTAAAAACCACACAAGTTCTGTCACAAAAATAAGAAAATCTGGGGATTTTCCAGGCTATTTCTAGGGCTGAAATGTGATTTGCACAAAATGCATTTGCCATCAGATCCATATCAGTAGCCTCATGCTAGTGTGTGAATAATGCTAGTTTCTAAATACATTTAGAGTGAATGTGAAGGAGCTATTGATTTAAAAAATGTATTGGAATTCTGCTTCATTACACTAACGTAATCTAAATGTAGCTGGGACTTATAATTGCCTTCAGTGGAAAACATATTGCTGGGCTTGTGTGGGTGTCTTTACTAGAATAGACATTTGTGCCTTTTATTAGTAGACTCGTGGATAATCAGAGGGTAGTCATCTGTCCCTTTAAAAGTTCAGCTGGGGAAAAATAGCTTTATAATTCAGTGTCTGGCTTTGTATTATTCTTGAAGAAAAAGAAAAGATTCTTATCGTGTGTTTACATGTAGAAATTCTTGCTATTCACAATTGTTGAAAGGCATCATCTTCTACGAGGGGGTTGTGTTCAGTACAGCCATTAGGAAATTAGTGAGGTTTGTGAGCTTGGAATCCCTGCACAATTTCATTTGGTGCATTATGAGAAGACTGAAACATCTTAGACAGCAAAGGCTGGTTCCAGCTTCTCCAGAGAGCGAAGCTGGAGACTTGCTTAAAAGCCACAAATTTGGCTCTTGGGGGAGTCTCTCTGTCTCGAGAGCAGCTAACCAGATACAGCAGGTGGCTGTGGAGGTGGCCCCCCTCTGCGGGCGTGTTCTCAGGCCTGGTAGGGGGCTAGGAGAAGGGGTTAGACTCATTCTGTAAAGCACAGTTGTTGTCCTTTCTGATTTTCAGCATGGTTTTGGAATAAGTGCTTGGAGAAGCTTAATAAAATGTGCTCAGAAATCCTTGGTGTGATCTCCTAGAGCAGTATTAGTGAAACAGAAAAGCAAAAAAAAAAAAAAAACAACACCCACACCTGCTAAAACCTTAAGACTGAAGTTTGCTTCCCTTCATAACAGCTACTGATTTCCATGGAGATACTATATATTTACATCCACGTTATGCAGAACAGAATTTAGCCACAGCCTTCATTTGGAAAATGACGGTAATCACAAAATTAGCGCATCGGTGCGGTACCTTCTCACATTTTCTGGGGAAAAAACAGTCTGATGAGAAACTATATGGCACATCGGTGCCAGGGCATGAGTGTGGCGGAATACTTAAGGGCCTTTGGGACCAATGGCTCATCCATTAACTCACATGAGTGGACCTCCTGAAATCAATGCTCTGTAGTATCCAGTTTCATTATTGACATATTAGGCAACAGGCCCATAAGATGAGATGCAAAGTGCCTTTTTGAAAAAGATACCACCGATGTGCTTAATTCTAACTCGCTGTAGCTGTGGATATTTTTGGCCAGAGCACTTTTTTTTTTTCCTTTTTTTTTTTTCCCTACTGAAAAGGACTAATTCAGCAAAAACTGAATTTACAGTCGTTTCTATTTTCAGCAGATTGCTTATCACAGAAGGAAAAGAATCCCTTGCAATTCTTTCTCGCACGCTTTCTCTCTCTCACATATGCATGTGTTTTCCCTCACGTGTAGAGAACAGAAAATGAATATACACCTCCAACATGCCTGCATATTTTGTCTGTATTGATCATCTGAACTTTTTGTTTTGGTCAGAAATTCTGAACATTTTGTTCAAGGGCAAATAAAATATTTTCCCAAAGTTTTCCAGTTGTCCTGTGTTTGCTCAGCTCCGGTGCAGGTCACTTGCTTTGAATTTTGACATACAAAGGGTGCTACTCCTTTAATATAAAACACTTTTTTATCGAAAAAACCACCCCTTTTGCATATCAGACCTTGCTAGGAAAGCACAGAGCCCTTCCATAAGGAATGGGGATAGAAATTACAAAGTATTCGTGTTACAATTTTCACTGCATTATTGCTATCACTGTGACATTTTATCTGTATAATCATTGTACCTGCGTTGTCATTCTTTGTTTTTCTATAACAATTATAGCTAGTCCTATGTTGCTTCTTGAATTAGACCTTTAAGTGTGTCCTTATGCTAACAACGAACTCTTGGCTTTAATTACATGTAGGAGGTGTGCTTCCTCTTTGCCCATAAGCAAGGCTTTGAACGTAATGGGACAGAGAAACTTCCTTTAGCTGGAGGAGGCTGTGAGAAGCCATGCAGGAGTATGCCTGATGAAAAGTCATTAGGTGTAACAGCCTACTTTGGGTAGGAATTAGCTTCATTTGTATTGCTTTAGCAGTTCTGTCTTAAGAGAGGGCTGTGGTTTGAAGGAAGGACTTGATCAGGATTTGTGTTTTGTTGCGCTCTGCACCACAGAACAGTCCCACAGCCAGAAGTCCCTCCACGCCAAGGACTGCTGTATGTGGGAAAGGGTTTTACCAGGTGAATTCTTTTATCAGTTCAAACTTTCAATATGTGCTACCAAGCTAGCAAGTGGATTCATACTTCTTCCTTTTCAGGTTTGCCTGGTTGGCCTCACGGAAGCACTTTAGAAAGTCTGTTCTGTTTCTCTGACTGTTAGTGAAGTCTTATCACCGAATCACAGGACAGTAATAGTTCTTGGCCTACCTTGCTAAACTTGAAGAGTAGTTTTTGATGGGCTAATGCTGTGCAGCCTATCCAAATGAGATTTAGGTTTGATTGATGTACTACTTTGCTGACGGTAAGACATGCTGTTAACTAGACAGTACAGATGCAAGGCATATTGCCTCCAGACAGCTTTTGTTTTCATTTGTGCTTTCAGCATCATTTAAAACATTTTTATTTCCCATCAGAGATGTTGACTACTCTTGATATGTTAATTTTTTTTTTCAGTAAGGTGGATGAGGCAGGGATAAAGAAATACATTGTGAGCTTGCAAGGGAGTTTGGTAGGGATTTTTCCTGTTCTACTTTCCCGAAAAGATGATAAAGACAAAGATGACAACTGGTAGCAATGGTGGAAATACTGAAATTAACACAAGCAATGAAATAGAAAATATGCATTCTGTGTTACCGTGGAGTTTCTTGTTGCACATTATTAGTTGATGAAGAGTTGCAGTTGATAGGTCTAGAAGCAAAGCTCCAAGGCCAAGAAATGCAACTAAAGATAATCAGAGATTTTGAGGAAGAAGAGTGTTGAGCGGAAGTATCTAAACTAAAGGAGAGTGCTACAGTGGAGGAACATGGAAGCAAAGAGAAGACAGAAATAGAAAAGCCAGTAAGAGAACATGCAAAATTGTGAAAGAGGTGTTCTTGCTGGTAAGAAATAAAACAAAACAAACAAACAAAAAAGAACAACCACCAACAACTAAGGAAAAGAAGCAGCATGTGAGGAGTTGCAGGGAAGAAGTCAAAGTCAACTGGTAGGAAAGACCTGAAGAAGAAGTAGCAATATTTATCAGGAACCTAAGCCAGAGTGCTGACCCATCAGAACAATATACAGGTAGAAGAACTAGGAAGACAGATTCAACAAATCAGACCAGTATAGTTAGTGCCGCATCTGTTACCAAAGAGAATTGGAATGGTTATTAAGTGAGAAGGAAGGGTAGGCTCTCTTCCAGGAGCAAAGGTAGATACAAACATGCTGCTGAGATAAGTTCTGGTGCAAGTCTGGAAGTAACCACTGATTGTTGTTCATTTTAGAATAAAATAATGAAACCAAATTTTCCATTTCCCTAAAAATAACTATACTTAGCTGAGAAGTAGGCGAAGATTCAGCCTCTTTTTGATTACAGGAAGTAGCATGAAATCACAATCTGAACATCTAGTCTGCTCTCCTCAATGCCAAGGCAGAATAAATGATAACGCTTTGTAAATACACTTGAGGGAGGGAGGAATTTGAGGAGAAGGAATAAAATTATTTTAGTAAAGGGCGATATAAGCGCTGGATGAATGATTGCAAATCCGTCATGAATAATGATGCTCTGAAATAGAGTTCAAACAGGGTAATGTGACTGGAATATAAAAATTCACTTTAGGATCAAGTTTGCTAAGCTTATGGAAGAGACACCTCTAGGAATTGTTGTTTTTTTTTGAGTCTTGTCCTAAGTCTCATTTTCTGAATCCCTGTGTTTCTTGATATAGCTGAAGATTAAAAGACACCTGAATCAGTTTTTGCTGTCATACTGTGCTGCTTCAGTTCTTCATAGTTTCTGGTGGTTTCCCCAGGGACCTCAGAGGAGAACTAGTTTTTTATGTGTGGGTACAAAAGTAGATATGGGAAGGAAAAGAGACTCCCTATCTTCTCCCTCTTAAGGGCTGGAGACTGGCAATATTTACAGGTATGCATAGCAGAAGTGCTGGTGTTTCTGCCTTAACCTCTCTGAGTGCCTTATTGGTACAAACTGTGCTCAGAGCTGAGGTTTGGGTGGCAGGGACAAGAAAGAATATCCATCAGATTGAGAGGAAGCTTTAGGTTCTACCATAGGATCAGTGGTGGCCCACTATTAGGGTCACCTGAGGTACAAGTAGCAATGTGGGAGTCAGTCTTATCTTGTTTAGGGCCTCGTCTATGGTCTACTGAGATCAATGAAGTTTTCGCACCGGGTACTATCAATGCATGGGACCTGCTGAAATTACTGGGGCTTCGTGGACTGCTCGGAAAACTAAGTTCAGCCTGGTAATTTTCTTGGGTCATGTTTGAACTTCTGTGCTGTCAGCTGGTAAAAATACATCTGTTTGAGTGCAGAGGGTACGTTGTGTAATTAGACTAGTTAATTTCTCATTTCTACAGAATGGGTCACTACCAAACTGTATTGTGCTGTCCATCTTGAAAATCTGTGGTGATGGATCGTGTACCGAATCTGCTGCAGTGAGCTGTGATACTGCCATGATTTTAGCATTGCAAAGGAAGAGAGTCTGTCAGGATCTAGTCAGAAATGGTGATACTGCTATTAAAAATGAGATTTGTGAGCAGGTGAGCTTTTTGGGGAATTCCTTAAACTCTTGGCTTATCAAAAATAAGACAACTGTTCATTTTTCATTTTTTTTTTTCTGGATTCAGACAGGATTAACTCTGAAGTTTTACTTGGAATTTACTTTAATATTATTCAGGGAAAAAAATGGACTAGTAATTACATTTTCTTCTTCTTTCAATAAAAATAAATGAAATAAAAGGGGAACTTGGAATATTGAAGTGAGGAGGAAATGCAATATAAAAAATTCCTGGGGAAACACAGTGGTTTTTATTCCCTCAGAAACAAAGAAGCAGGAGTGAAGGGAACAATGAGGAACCACAGACACGAAGTGTGTTTGTAGTTAATATGCTCAGCTTTGGAATACGAGTTGCTTGCGATGGAGACATGAAAAGAAAGCCAGTGAAGAGGTGACTATGAGAAGTGCTGATGTTCCCTTGTTTCTACTTTGCCCTTCACGCAACTCTACAAATTGCTAGGTTAAGACCAGCCCTCAGGATTTTATCAATGAAGCCAGCCCCCAGAAAGCTGAATGAGATCCCAGAAAGCTTAAAAAGCTCTGAAATTCAGCTATCTTTAAGGCCATACCCTGCAATTCCTCAGTTTTTTCTTCTCTCAGTCATCTTTGCATTTAAACTTGGCAGCAGCTGTACACGTGCCCTCAGTGGTCATTTAGAAATCGACTGTTTTATTTCATATTTATTTTTTTTTTTACCATTTGAAAGAATAGCCTTGGGTTTAGCACTGTACTTCATATTGGGAGGATCTCTAAGCATACTGCAGAATGCCTGGGTCTGTGTTCTGTCTTCCTATTGATTTTCTGCTCATGTATGATATGAATTGCCTCACTGCCTGCTGACATGGACCCACTCTTGGCAGTGAATGCAGATCCCAGTGATGCATAGCAATACTATAGCCCAGATAAGATATTGGCGTTGATTTTCCTAACTGAAATTTCATAAGGAAATTAGGTCAACAGAATGTAATTACCTACACTGAAATCTCCTAAGGGCACCGGGTAGAGCTGTGCAAATGGCTGATTATTTTGATTTGCTTACAGAAGCAAAAAAATCACAGGCAAAAATCAGTCTGAATAGAACAAAATGATTTCTTGTTCAACCTGAATGGAAACATGTAGTTGGTTTGGAGCTGTTCTGCACAGCTCATTATGAGAATTAAAATAATGTTGATTTTTTTTTTCTTTCTAACTGAAAACCAGTGCACAAATTCACCATTCCCATTAACTCCAGCAGCTTCTGAAGAGGAAATCCCAAGCTGAGCAGAGTGAGCTCTCAGGGTTCACTTCTCTTAGAACACAAAGTCCCTTTTGTACCACAGCGTGTTTCTTAGAGCACTCATCCAGGAGGTGACTAATTCAGCTTCAGTTACTTTTTATCTATAAAGGAGATGATCCGTGCCTATTTTTCTGCTCAGAGGGACAGCCTGTCTCCCAGACGAGCAGCTGAATTGGGCTGTGGTGGCTGTTTATTTCTGCTTCCTTTTAGAAAGTCGTCATTAGGAAGTACTTTGACTATCAAAAATAAACTTATTTTGCATATCATGGCAGCAGCAGGGAAGGTTTGGAGTGCGACAGCCCCCTTCTATTGCAAACACGGAGAGGTGATGGAGGTGTTGCCTAATGGTGAGGTGGTAAATTGTGGTTATGGAGTCAAGCATCTGAGTTTTACCTTTTCTCTCTTTCCTACATGTTTAAGTCTGATTTTTTGATCTGGTTCTTGGCCTTTTTTCCTCAATTCCCATATAGAAAAGATGATCATTACAACTCTCATTTTTGTTATTACTAGGTGATTAAATACATCAGAAAGTGGGCTGCCTATGTTTTGATAAAGAAGTCAGTACCAGTACAGAAGTTGAACTTGGCTCAGCACATGCTCTGCTCTTGCATATCATTTCTGAAATGTAGCCCTGACTAGACGTAGAAAACACTTAAAAAAGCTCTGTAAAAATTTAAGAATTTAATACACTTAACATACTTAGTAGACTCACTGTGGTGTTGCTAAGCTATTGCTATAGAAATTGCATTCAAGGGAATTCTTGTATTCCACAAATAATCTTTCCAAATCTTGTAGAACCCAAAGTTCTCATCAAATTTCTAGAATCATCTATGGAATATCCAAGAGAGACATTCTAAACTTATTCTTTTCTTTCTGCAGGCTGCTTTTCTGGAGACAATGACCACTTTTTGGCAATTCATCAGCGAAAGAGTGGAAAACCTGTGTTTATTTATCACCATGTGCAGAGTGTGGAGAAAAGTCTGGATACAGACAGTTATAAGAATTCCAAACAAAATTTCCATTCCTCTTCCCACACCAAAATAAACAAGCTGCACCCTGCAATAATTGTTAAATCAACCTTCCCCAGACCTGCCTATGACCCGTCCCTCAATCTGTTAGCTATGGCTGGTCAAGATTTAGAAGTGGAAAATCTTCCCATTCCTGCAACAAATGTGATTGTTGTGGTAAGTGCCTTTTTCTGGTTTCTGGAGCTGTTTTGTGAATAAATATGCTTGCAGATAAATATAGACACAGATTGTAAAGTGAGGTATCCAAAGTTCATATTCTTCTGCCTGGCTGATCATCTGAATCTAAATAATGACCACACATCTTGAAGCTCTTCACTTTAGTAGAACTTGCATTTGTATAGCCTTTCTGTGATCAACAAGCAACCTGATGAACCAGTGTAGAATATAGCTTCTCTGTAGGTAAAGAAGTTACCTTTGTCTCAAATGCCTTTAATCCTCTTGTCTTTATTAATATTTGGTCTGCTTTTGCTGGGTGGGTATTAAACTTATTCTGGGCACAGGAAAATATATTTCAGTGAACAAGTCTACGGAGGCAGGGAGATTTTAAACGTCTGATGCAGACATTTCATTCACTTCTATTTCTGTAACAAATCCACCATTATGCTTACATAGTTGTCTGAAAGCAAGTCTGTTTCTTGAAAAAAAATGAGAATTATGTTTTTGTTGGTGTATGCCATGTGTATTACTCCTGGGAGATATGGTCCAGGACCCTCCTCATTCAGTAACCTGTTTGATCTTTCCCCTTCTCAGTGAGGTGATGGCAGCACTCCTTCCTGCAGTGGAGAGCACATCAGTCGAACCATACGATGATGCCACCCTGCTGCATCTTCACCCTTCATGCCAGGGGAGCAGGACAATGTCAGTAGAGTCGTCCTCTGTGGGGTGTGCAGCAGAGTCTGCGTATGTTCTGCACAGACCTTGCTCTGCCTCACCCCGGTGCATGGTTAGCCCTGCCTGATGATGCAGAATTGGGTTTATTCTTCTTTCTGGAGGGAAGAACAACCATTCGTAACGGCTCACTCACCCATTAGAGTTAACTAATAAAGATTAAATGGAAACAATGTGACTAATTACAATCAGCAGCTATTTGCCTAATTCTGTAAATTGCTTTGTACAAAAGATGCTAGATTAAAAAAGAATGGCCTTCGCAAACAAGGATAGAAGACAGAGTGTACAGCACTGGGAGATGTTAGCACTTGGAGTGTTTCACAATCAATAGTTTCTCTTACTGCTGGTGCCTCTGGAGATCTGCCCTTGCGAAGGCACTAAGTAGCTGTATGCATGCCACTGAGTTTAGTGGAGTGCAGTAAGGGCTCATTTTAATAGTTAAAAAGTAGAGATCTAGCCTCAAAAAGCAGTGTTCTGGGCATGTTTGCACTCCCTGTGAGCAAAGCCTCCTAATTTGAGATTTGATGGCTAATGTAATTAGCGGTCTAGGTTCAGTTGTATGCAGGCATGCTACTGCAGTCCATTTCAGAGCAAAATAAGGGACTGACAGCCTTGCTTCACAGGGACATATCAACTGTCCACACAGTCCCCATGCTGAATGGTACTGATCTGGAGGAGGAAATGTCAAACAAGCTGAATACATTTATGCCCCGGGCTTGCTGCAGCCATTAGGGCCAGCACGAAAGCTAAGGTGCCTGCTCTCTTCTCCCACAGCAAGCATTTCACCTCCTGTGAAGATGAAAGCTCTCTGCTAGTGCAGGGAGCTCAGAATATGCACAAGCTCTTATTTTTTTCATTAATGGTGGTGTTACCTGGGAACTATTATTTTAGCAGAGCCTTGCATGCATTTGGAGATCCACAGTGCTCAACTTTGAATGGAATGATCTTGCAAAATATTCTGGGGCGACTCCGATTGTAGCTGACCGGCTCTGTGACTGCATTAAAACTTAAGTGAGGCAGATTTTCAACAGGAGCACATAAAAAAAGATCTATTAAATCTACATTAAGTTCTCATTAAGTGACCTCGGTCTGAAGCTTTGCTACTGCATTTGCAGGATGGAGCCGCTGCTCTGAAACCTTCTGTTCTGGCTGGGAACCATATGTGCTTTGAGGGGGGGCATCACAGCGTGAGCTAATCATGACATGAAAGCTGCTTGTTGCTTGGGATCTTCAGTTATCTCTCGGTGTGTTGAAGGACAGGGATTTTAGTTTGGTTTTAATGTCATCCTTTCAGAAAAAAACACCTTTTGGGAAGCATATATTTTAAAGTAGAAGCACAGAGAGACTTGGGCAACTCAGTGGAGTAATCCCACAATAAAAAAAAATTGAAGTTGTTTTCCTCTAAAGGGCATCTGTCCCACAGCAGGGTGCTTGCCGTCATGCAAGCACAGCCCTGCTCCTTCCAGGTCTCTGCACTTGGATGCTTGGTTTCTCCCTCATGAATTTCATGTTAAGTAGATTGCGATCTTAATGTCATTGCCAAGGGAGTCTGTTTTGTTTTGAATGCACGTATGTCATTCCCTCTTTGTTTTGAACTAGCACTTGCCGCTTGTTGCTGCTTTTTGGATTTTATTATATAGGGCAAGTGGCAACATTTGTTGTTTTGCCCTGGCTGACCCTTTTTGTTCCAGCCTGTAGCAATGTTGTTGGTTGCTCAACTTGAAAGGGCAATTGCTGGTGTTAATGCTTCCTGTAATCCAGTTACATGACTAGTGCACGCTGTGATTTAGAATGAAAGCCTGAAAGGGGGGTTGTTTTTTAAAATAAATCAACGCTGTTACAGCTCTGCAGAGGGGAGGAAACTAAATTCAATCTAATTTCAGTGACTTGAGGTCCATTTTCTTCATGATGGAGGTGGAAAGGTGGGGCAAATAGATGCCTAATGTAGAACGATTACAAGGTTATATTCTGTGCTAAGGACTCTGCCATCTGACAAGCAAAACATTGCCAATGCACAGAAGAGTGCTGTGAAGCCAAGAATTCTGCAGGTATTGTGTCAAAAAATGGTGTTTTGTGGCTCTACCAATAGAAAATGCATGTTAAGAAGTAATATTACTGAACCTGAGGAAATTGTACTGCTTGTTTGCCAAAGGGAGAAAGACAAGGGTTTTATTTTCTGGGAGCATGTTTTCTGTACCTGAAGGCTTTCTTTCACATTACCTCCCTTCAGTGCTCAAATCTTGTTGAAGGAAGTAAGGACAATCCAGAGATCTTAGAAGCATTTTGACTGTTTTGTCAATGTTTTTGTGCTTAGCCATATGTTTTGTTCAGCTGTCATTCAAAAGGACATGAGACCACTCATCTAAAAACACTTGGTTAATCCATGGAATTACCTAATTTCTTGGTAACACTTAAGATTTTCTATTTGTTTGGGTTTGTTGGGAACCCAGAAACCATGCATGCATCAAACATATTAGATAGCAGGGAAATGAACAAATTCTCCAAACAGGTCTCTGTTTATTCTAGGTCTTCTCAATACTGAATACATGTATGAGCACCAGGAAGGTCAAGGCAGTACACAGAGAGCATAAGTAGTATGTGGATGAACACTTATTATTAAAAACGTTGCTGCCTAACATACTTTTTATTGAAAAAAACAAGCAAACAAAAAAACATACGTACAGATATATATGTAGTTAGGGCTGAACTTGAGAGAAAAGCAGAAGGACTCGTAGTAAAGGTTACAGCTCAGGCTGGGCCTGAAGTATCACCTCATGGAAGTGCTAAAGCATCAGCACTTGCAACCTGATATAGTTTGGTCTGTCCAAAGTCTCTCTCGGACACACAAGTGTGTCATGCTAACATTGGGCCAAGCTTCTCAGATGCTTTTTTCACTCGTATACTATCAAGTGTTTCAGAAATGTAAAGCAAATCAACTTGCTCACTATATCATTTTTTCCTTTCACCTCCCACTACTACTATGCACCTTCTTATATAAATATGAAAATCTGTGTCTCTATTTTTGGTGCTTATGGAGTTGACAGCGCTGTACCGTAACCTAAAATTCAGTGCATCTCCTCAGTTTCATTTGGTTTGCATGTGTGATACTGCATTGAGCTGATTTAACTGGAGTTTCTCCCAGCTAATATCAGAGGGATGTAAGATGCACAGACAGCCCCACAGAGCTTCTCTCTGCATTGCCATGGCTTTTTGTGTGAGGCTGTATTCCTCAGAGCTGCAGCTCTGCCATACCATTACAACTGTTTTGTCACCAACGTTTGACCCTTCTACCTTCAAGCAAGCTGCAAACAAGGAAGCATTTCAGGTGACAGTGCTCTGAGGTAGGATTCAGAGGAAGAGCAAGGCACGTGAATGTATGCAGCTATAAGTAGATACCCGTGTGTGAGCTAGGTATTCAAGCTTCATTATATGCAGTGGAGATCTAGCCTGTTTGTAGCCTGATGAGCTGTCTAGCACTATTCTGAACAATTTCTGCATGAGCAGGGAGTTAATATAGGTCTGGGTCCACATCCAATAGTCAAACTGGATGTGGTCATCGTGTTCTGGAGGTTAGTACTGATGTGAGCCATTTCCACATCACTTTTCTCACTGCCAAAGAACAGTGCCAGATGCATTTAAACTACCAATACGACATAGCCTTGATGTCTACTCCAGGTGAGCCGAGTATCTTATCTCTCTGGGCCCAAATGGCTGTACTGACAAGATTTCTATTGGTGATAGTGGGTGCATAAACACATGCATAAACAATTTTGATACCAAGATAATGGGGAAATCCTTTCTGAATTGAGGCACAGTTCAAGTAGGCGGGCTGCTTCATGGATTTTGGGAAGCTGAAAACCATGAGGCTGTGAAACCACAGCAGAGCTGCTTTTACATTCACCTCACTCCTGCCTAAGTTTCCTCATGATACATACTTAGAGAAGGTGCAGCTCTTGTTTGCTTACCGACATGGCGTTACACATATAAATTTATTCCTCCATTAGTTCCTCATTTCCTGATGCGTCAGATTTAATTTTTTACGTCAAAGCCAAGGACCTCAGCTACCTTATTTGTTCCTACGTTTTATTTCATTATTCCCACCACTTTTTCCTGATGTCTCTTTTTCCTGATGTCTCTTTTTCCTGATGTCTCTTTTTCTAATCCTTTGTACTTTCTGGCAAGCCATGGCTTCCACACAGAATGTCCCATCCAAGTTCCCCTAGTGAAAAACAGGATATCCTTCTCTCTTGTCCTTCATACATCCACCCAAGACTTGCTTTTGATAAGGGGCTTGCTTCTTTCTTTTGAAGACTGGTCAAACAAAGGGAACCAGGCCACAAAGTGTACTTCTTAACACTGAAATTACCTCTACTGACTGGTTTGTTGGAATGCCACGAGAACTGTAGGAAGAGAACCTGGTAAAAAAAAAAAAAAAAAAAAAAAAAGCAGGGTCCTTCAATCCTTCTGGTCATGTTCAGCCCCAAAGTATTTTCCTTATAGGTACGTTTTTGTGGAGACATTTAATAGAGGGTTGTTTGGTTTTTTTTTTTCATCTTTGTACAAATGGAACAGTGTGGAATTTGCTTTTTACTTTTCTTCAAACAGAAAATACATGTTTCTTCTCATTGAGATTTTGGTAATGTAAGGTCCCCTTTTTTTCAAGGCTGCATCACAGAGTATTGGCTACTGGTTTCCATAGGTTTTACCATTTCACTGAGACCTGAGAATATGCTCTGATGATGTTTGTTCACTAATAGCTGTTCCACTTTTCCCCAGCTTTCCACTCCACTGATTTGATGTTTCTCCATAGTCTTACTGATCTTTTCCCTGATATTGAATACCTTATTTTGATATAAGACCAAGTCTCTACTTTATTTTATTTTTATTTTTTTTTTTCAATTCTCTGTGTTAGGAACTCTTCTGGCTTTCAAATTCTGTGGCAGCCTCTGTTGGCACAGCATCTGTCCAGCTAATACAGACCTGGACAATCCGCATCTCTGAGCTCAGTTGTTCCTGGAGCGGGTTCAGTAAGGCCATGGTAAACAGTCTGTAGTTACATTTAAATGTGTCTGACTGATGAAAATGCATGGAAGTCTGTGAGAAACTTTGACAGCTGAGTGGTCCATTAGACCAGAAATTTAGGACTGTTTTTAGGAGACCACAAACCAAAAGTAGTTCTTAAGTTGAGGGGCTTGGGACACAGGAGAGGATAGAAATGGATGATGGCTGGGGGATGTTCTTACTATGGAACAGAGTTTCTGAAAGCAAGTGTTGCTCATGAACTGCCTGCCTCCCATCGTATGTTGTATGACACGTTATGTTGTGTGACCAGCTAACTACAGTTAGTTTGGAAGTTTTTCAAAATGTGAATTTTATCTTCCCATTACATTCAGTCTGGTAATGTCCTTATTTTCACTGGGATAGAGGTAGATGTGTACTCCTCTCCTTCAGTAAAAGTAGCCTAAGGGCACCCCCTCTGTAGGCCTTGTGAAGAGGTGGTTGAAACACTTTTGAAATTATAATATGCTACAAAATGGAGCAAGAATAAGGCATAAACGTGTTACCAGTCAGGAGAGCAAGTAGTCCATAAACTGGCAGGTCAACCAGTGCTGGGGCAAATAGCCAAGCTGACAGTCTATGAAATACAACAAAAAGTGAGATGTCACTTTTTGCCACTGAGCATCTGAGGCCTGTCACTGCCAACATGAGGGATGGATTGGCATTGGGCCAGGCAGAGGAGACTTAATACAAGATTGTAGCTCTGTAGCGACTTCTCAAAAGAGCCTTCTGAGGAGTAGGATCTCCAAATCCAACAGGGTATCAAATGGTCCCTCACTGTTTCCAGGTCATGTGTTTGTCTGATACTGGAATCAACAGAGGACAAGTGCTGTGCTAATCGATGGTGAAGTTTTAAGATCTTAATGTAATTACAGTGCTGAATTGCTAACAAGTTATAAATGTTAGTCACACATTACAACAGTGGGCACTGTCAGTCAGTACCCTTATTGAGTCCCTTTACATTTTACATCATAACCAGATCTTTACAGCATTCTGCTTCTAAACTCAAGTCCACCTTCTAATTAAAGACTGATGCTCATCGTTATCTTAGTCCTTTCTTAAGTAATTACTCTGCGTGCAACATATCTGCAGCAAGCCTTGCAAACAGACCTAGTCGCCTGCAGCTCTGTCATTCTGGATTTCGTTTGCACAAAGAAATCTAGAGAGTCTGCATTAGTTGGCCTCATTTGCTTTCTGCTTCCTTCTGTGCACTTCAGCAAGGATAATTGCATGCTGAACCATTATCATGGTATTGTGTTTGCTGTCAGTCTTTGTGGAAAACAGGAAAGATTGCATTAGGTTGTAACATGCACTCAGACCTCCTTAAGGCACTTTTTTTGTTGTCTGACTAGCAAAAAGTTAATAGTATGTTAGTGGAATATTTAGTAACCCAGTGCTTTAATTGATTAGCTTACTGCTGGCAACTTTGGAGTTATTTTCTATATCACGCAGTGGTGAACAAAAGCTAGTAATATCTTTCATAAATTGCCCAGTTCCTCTCTGATTACAGTTTTCCTTTTCCACCATTTTTCAGTGAAGAGAATATGTTTCTTGAAGTCATTTAGTGTTCATGAGCTGCACAGTTTAAATGAAAACTGGATTTCAGAAGCAGGCATGTCGTTGCTTTCAAACTAAAGGTTAAATTTTCATTGGCAGTTAATGTTGTAAAGTTCATCTGTAAGAAAAAGATAAGGTGAGTATCAACTGTTCCATGCTTCTTTCAGCTGCGTGTTCCTTTAATTGGCCAGTCCCAGCTATAAAGTAGATACTTGTGTGTAGGAGAAAGGAATGTTTTTCCTTTTTTTCCATTTTTTTTTCTCCAGGAAAAACTTTTTTAATTGATAAAACACTTTTTGGCAAAACAGAGATTCCCCATGACATTGGATTGCATTCAGCAACAGTTGCCGCCAAATCAAAGATCTACATTTTTACTTAAGCATTTTCAAGATGTCTCAAAAATGCAGGGGAACTGAGATGTGACAGAAAGGCTGTATACCCAAGTGTGAGAGACCTGGCTCGAAGCCTTGCCCTAAAGGAGGCAGAAGAGAAAACTAAACTTGAGTCTTTCTCATTTCACATGATTTAGTCACTGAGCAAAGGGGTACTGATAGCCCATGTCTCATACTCACATTTGTTTGACCCAAAAGACTTTGTTCAGTCAACTGAAAATTCAAAGTAGTGTTAATCTTAGGCTGGTCCAATACAAATTTCTTGTATGTGTTTTGATTTGGTCCTTGAAATAGTGGAAAAAAAAAATAAAAACAAACAGCCCCCTGCTGCCTCCCTATTACATGGCCCCATTTATTTGGCCGTGTTGTGCTTGTCTCCTTTGTGACAATGCACAAGCTACACTTTGGGTGTTGCAGCCTTTCAGCTTTTCAGCAGCTCTTGCTCCCCTTCCTGGCTGGAGCTGCACTGACCCCATTCCCCCTTAACAGTACACAAGGTTGCATTTCAGCAGTTCGATCCATGTTCTGTTTTCCTTTTATAATGAGCTGAACCCTGTTACTGTCTAAATGTGGCTGAGGAGAGGGAAGAGTTCACTGGCATGCACAGTTCCAGGTGCCATCACTGGAATCATGGGTGCTTGACATCCAAAATCATAAATGAACAAAATTACCCACCATGAGACTCACCCATAAATAAATGTTTTGACAATTCCCCACAATAAATCTATGCATTGCATTGGTAGTGTTCAGGAATAAAGACTGAAGAAGCCTACTTTTTTTTTTTTTTTCTTCTTTTTTACTTCTTTTTTTAAATTTTATTTCTCCTGGAGCCCTCAGAGAACTATATTTGTGGAAAGCCAAGTTCCTCTACAATAACATTTAAAAGACAGATAAAGGGCACTCAGATAAAAAGACAGCAAGACAGCATGTGTTTCGTTATCAGTCAGTGTTTTGTTGGATCTGGCAGTTCAGCCTCTGGAATAATCTTTCCAGTTCTTCACTTCTGACATCATTGTTAGGGAAAGTGACAGCTTCTCAAAAGCTCCTCAATAGATGGTTCATAGTGTGTTTTTTGTGTGCAACCCCTTAAATGTTAAGCCTTTTAAAAACAGCTTTTGTAAAAGAAAAATAATGCATTTTTATATAACTACATGAATATATGATATTTTTAAAACATGATGACGTATTGAATCAGAGAAACAGTTAGGAAGCAGAAAGTGATCTTTGGACCACACTCTACAAAGCCTCATAGATCAAGTATTACTGCACTTCAGCATCTCTCTGACCAAAAATAAATATTGAATTCACAAATGAAGTGCACAGGCTGGGAGGGTATTGGAATTTGAAAATGACTGGCGAACTGTCAACTGAACAATGTTTGTTCAGTCCCCTTGGTATTGAAACAGTTTGTGGAGAGGGGAAGAACCCAGGGAGGTAAGCAGAGAGGTACAGAGTCTTTGTTGTTGTTGCTAAAAGCATTCAAGTAATGTTTTGCTGTCCTTCCTTTGGAGGTCAGTCATGACTGACAATCTGGGATGGAGCTAATTCTTATTTGGCTCTGCACCACAGTAAACTGGTGGAAAATACTTCAAGGGGATGTAGTGCGAATGAGTCCAAAGGAGGGCCACAAAGGTGATCAAAGGGCTGGAGCACCTCTTTAAAGACAGGCTGAAGGAGCTGGGGTTGTTCAGCCTGGAGGAGAGGAGAGAGGGCTCTGGGGAGACCTTACAGCAGCTTTCCTGTACCTAAAGGGGGCCTGCAGGAGAGCTGGGTGGGGACTTGTTGTTAGGGAGTGTAGTGACAGGACAAGGGGGAATGGCTTTAAAGTAAAAAAGGGTGGATTTAGATTAGATATAAGGAGGAAATTCTTCCTTCAGAGGATGGTGAGGCCCTGGCACAGGCTGCCCAGAGCAGCTGTGGCTGCCTCATCCCTGGAGGTGTTCAAGGCCAGGCTGGATGGGGCTTTGGGCAACCTGGGCTGGGGGGAGGTGTCCCTGCCCATGGCAGGGGGCTGGAGCTCTGTGGGCTTTGAGGGCCCTTCCAACCCAAACTATCTGTGATTCTCTGAATACGTGCTAGAAGCATTGCGAAAAGCATTGCGGGTATACATCAAGGCTGCTAATAAAATAGCGATGAATAGTGTAGGAAAGTGTTTGACAGCTTATGTTATTTCTATGTTTATTTAAACATGAATTGAAAGAGATTTACATTTCAGACTTCATTAGCTGTTGGAGAATAAAAGTGGAATGTCTGCTTTATACAGATTTGGCTGTGGATACGCATTCTCTTTGGGAATCGTCATTGTGTAATAAACTGTAACATAGAAATCAATGACAATATAGTCAGGATTTTTACGTTTATAATATGCTAAAGTCAATTTGGCTTGATTTACACAATGTCATTGATTGAGTTTTATTTGGCTTTTTTTGCCCCTTTTCTTGTTGGTGGCCTTAGAATATGAGGTTATATTTTTGCTGGTACTAATTATACTAGAAACATTGTTGGTGTTTTTTGAAAACACACTGAAAGAAATAAGGATCACTTGCATTATAATCCTGTGGTGGTCTGGCAACATTTATCTCTTTCTGCACTGTTTAGCCAAATTGTTGCTGATACTCTTTCTTCAGGCAACACATAATATATTGTCTAATTAAGAACAGAGCTCTTGAGGCTAATACTTACAAATAAATGATATTTTAATTTCATAGTTTCATTTCAGGTACTGTACCATGCAGTTTTATAGAAGTACCTTATTCTGAGCTGACAAGTCATTAAAACAAACGTTTTGGGCTAGGAAGATAAACACTGCTCTTTTCTTTTAAAGTCTTTGCATTTGTTGGGCAAAATAAAGCTAAAACACTATAGAAATGATATTCTTTGCCTAAATGTGATAAAGAAGAAGAAGAAAACAGAAATCCTCAAATCCCTTTCATAGGCTTTCTCTGGAAAGGTGTAGCACAATGCTCTGCCTTGTTAGCCACAATGGAAGTATATACAGGCAATAAAAATTTACCTGAAAATTAAATATACTCATTCAATTTCTTCCACTTTTTTGTGTTTATGCTATAACTACACTGGTTAAAGACCTCTCCCCTTTGTCCATTGCCTACTAAGACAGAAACTGAAGGATTTCTAGGTTGACCCTGGTAGGAATACTCTGTTAAAGGATGGCTCAGCAGGGGGAGGGAAGGTGGTTATTAGCTATGAGAATGCCTTTTTGACACACTTTATACATACTTTAGTGGTTGTAACAAGGGATTATTGACTGGAACTGGAATAACAAGGAAACATTATCTGTGAATTTAAAAGATCACACACACTGTGAAATAGCAAGAAAGGTATTGAATGTTGATCAGGAAAAAAAAAAAAAGTCAACAACTGACCACTCCAGAAATAGGTAATAGGACAATAATTAAATAGATACTTTGAAATCCATACACTAAATAAAAAATTCAATTGTAGCTTTAATTTTTAAATGTGCTTCCTAAGAAACTCCCTGAAAATGGATATAACCTTTAATGAAATAACTGTAATGTGAGGCTTTCAGTAATGAATGAATTAGAAAACCATATGGATACATTAAGTGGAATAATAAATGTACCATACACAAAAGTAGGACATTCATAAATCATTTATGATGTCCTTTCTAATCAGTTCTTGGTTCTTTGAGTCTTAATTGAAAGCCAGGGTAGCTGGATATTAGAAAAACTAAATTTGTTAGTCAGATAACAGACAACTTTCATTAAAGCATTAATTAATTTTAGAAGGCTAAGGGCCTGATACATTACAAATACTTGCAGAACAGTGCTACTTTATTATTTTTTAAATTATTTTCATTACTGTCTTCTTTTGTTCGATGAAAATTATTCATGTTCTACTTTAACTTGCTCAGCAAGTATGTTGAGATACTACTGTGCTTATGGAATAGTGCTGTCTTGCCCAATGAATTGCTTCAAACTGCTGCATGGTACAGTAACAGAAGTAAGATGGCTATTGCTACAGTAACTGTGAATGAGCTTCTTCCCTCTTTTCAGGCAGAGATTTAGAGGACCTGTGGTAGGCAGAGATTTAGAGGACCTGTGGCAGGCAGTTCACTCTGCACAGTCCTTCTTGCCAGTAGAGAGAAGGGAACACTACAGAAAATATCTTCTTCCTTTTCACTTTTCTTGTTTTTTTTTTAAGCACACTAATTTAAACTCTCTTTTTATCACCTCTAGTAGTTTCCTTCCTGGAGTCTAATTTCATTAAGAAGGTGGCCAAAATAAACATTTTGCAGCACCCCGTTATAAAATGAGGGCACAAAATACATGCTGAAATTAATGTGAGGCTTAAGCTACAAGTTTACTTTGCCAAAAATGTACAAGTCTATGCCAGAATTATCAGAGATGTTTCAATAAAGTACCTAAGGAAAATTTTTATTGCTGGATTCTAAAAATAAAAAAAAAGATTCAGTCTGAGAATAATATTGTTCAGTATGAATAGCACACCTTTGTGGTGGTGGTATATATGCTAAAAAAAAAACACAACTAGATAGGCAGCTTATTTTCAATGATCACATTTATTCCTGTGCAGGTGTTAAAGTGGGATGTTTTTATCATTAATTCTCTATTATTAAAAGTGAGGGACTAAGTGATGTTGTGAAGCCCTGATCGTGTAAAGTAATAATAAAATGACATAGAACAGTAAGATGTAGATATACCAGACACAGTTAGCTCACATCTATTAGGCCTTACTAGTTAGCATTAATGTACAGAGCTGGGCACCTCTAACCAAAAAGTCCCTTGGAGTCCCAGTGCCTATCAGTGTGTTGCAGAACATGAGGAGCATCAACGTTAGCACTGTGTTAAGGGGTTCTCCTGCATAAGGACAGCTTTGGTGTCTCCACATTTGTATGCAATTAGACCAAGCACTGACTGTATTTCTAGGCCAGACTCAGATGTCCTGAACTGTCCTAGCTGCACTCAAACCCTTTCTCTCATTCTCATGCAATTTACCTTTCTCCTCCTTAAATGCTACTGGTTTGCTTGGCTGGCCAGCCAGGTGTGTTCAATGATTCAAATGCTCTCATTTGGCCCACTTTAAATTCACTTTGGCTTTCTCTTGTCCTCTTTCAGAGGGCTAAAATACTGGCTTGTCTTACAGCTGTAGGCTTCCCTAGGGGCTAGCCAAAATTTCCTTGTATGCCCTGTTTGACTCATCAGCTGCCTGTTGACCAGTCCTCATCTGTTATGAGTGTAACCCCATAAATTCTTTTCATTAAAGGTAAGAGACTTTAAATGAAGAATCCAGTGCTTTTGGCATTCTGTTTGTTAAGCTCTTTTGATCAATCACTGCAGAAATTAAATACTTCAGAAATACATATCTGCTGCTTGAAAGGACTGTTCAGTCACTGTGGTCTCATTAATGTCTTGTATGTTGCCGGTCCCAGTGATCCCTGCCTTTGCCAAAGAGGGCTGTATAAGTTTGGCAAAGATTGCTAGCTTTCTTTTGTTGTCTGAATGTTGTCATAATTCTCTCCATCCATTCTTCTACTGCTATTGATCTTTGCTCTCTTGGCAATGTTACTACTGTTATAGTTTCTTCAGTTGTAGTAGAAAGACACTGACTATAATCTTTGGCTCCAATGCATAGTAATTTGTTTTCTTGGCTCTTCTACTTTAGTATATAAGCTACATCTTTGCTTTCTTAAGTTTTATTCTGCCTGGAGGCTGGCTTATTCTGCCTTTCTTTTTCCTTCTCTTGTCTCTAATTGTTGAATTCTTTCAAAACTGCTTTGAGTCTGATGCAATACAAAAATACCTTCACTTTGATATCACATCAGCTGCCAACCAGCTCTCTAACAGCTTGTTAGTTATGGTGTGGATCACCCATTCCTTGCAGCAACTGAGCTGTACAGAAGGCTGATCAAGACCCACTGAAGTGAAGTCTTTGGAGTCAAAAATGCAAGATAGAAATAGTCTGAAAACAAAGTTCAGAGGTTTTCAAAAAAATTAACCGGGACAACATGGAGCTATGTAGATACTTTAATTGTGAGGTGAGAAGGAAATGAGAGTCTTGCATCACAAAATGGCCAAGAACCCAGAGCTCAAGGCATAGAGCTGCAATGGAATGTCAGGTTCAAGTGTTTCTTTTGCTACATCCTGGTTGGAGCCAAGATTCACAAGGAAGAAAGTAATTAAACCTCTCAAATCAGGTCATTTAGTGGATTTGTTTCAGTTTCTGAGTAGTCCTGACACAAGACCTGGGAGGGGTGTTTTCATTGCATTTATTTCATTCCCTGCACCTGGGATGGGGAAACCCTGGCTGCACATACAGACTGGGCGATGAGACGCTAGAGAGCAGCCTAGAAGAGAGGGATCTGGGGGTCGTGGTAGACAGCAGGTTGAATATGAGCCAGCAGTGTGCCCTGGCAGCCAGGAGGGCCAACCGTGTCCTGGGGTGCATCAAGCACGGCATCGCTAGTAGGTCAAGGGAGGTGATCGTCCCGCTCTACTCTGTGCTGGTGCGGCCTCACCTTGAGTATTGTGTGCAGTTCTGGGCACCACAGTATAAAAAGGACATGAAACTGTTGGAAAGTGTCCAGAGGAGGGCTACGAAGATGGTGAAAGGCCTGGAGGGGAAGACGTACGAGGAACGGCTGAGGTCACTGGGCCTGTTCAGCCTGGAGAAGAGGAGGCTGAGGGGAGACCTCATCACAGTCTACAACTTCCTCGTAAGGGGGTGTCGAGAGGCAGGAGACCTTTTCTCCATTAACACCAGTGACAGGACCCGCGGGAACGGGGTTAAGCTGAGGCAGGGTAAATTTAGGCTTGACATCAGGAGGGGGTTCTTCACAGAGAGGGTGGTTGCACACTGGAACAGGCTCCCCAGGGAAGTGGTCACTGCACCGAGCCTGTCTGAATTTAAGAAGAGATTGGACTGTGCACTTAGTCACATGGTCTGAACTTTTGGGTAGACCTGTGCGGTGTCAAGAGTTGGACTTGATGATCCTTAAGGGTCCCTTCCAACTCAGGATATTCTATGATTCTATGATTCTATGATTGCACTTGAGATTGGTCTTGCCTTTGATATGGGAATTCTAGAAGGAAAAGTCTCTTCAATGTACTGAAATGCTTTGCTCTTTTTTGCAGATCAATTTTTATTTAATTATTTGTATTGAGTGGAGTTTGTGGTGTTGGTGGAAAAAAGATTCATCTGGAAGTCTAGTTGTTCAATTAATCATGTGGCATATGGAGATTAAAACATGAATTCTTTATTCTGAGGCATATACAGATCAGGGACTTGAGCAGAAATCTCCCATAGACAATAAAAAGCTCTAACCACAGATCTGTTGCTTTTTCAGAAGTAAGTAGATCTCCTTCAGGTCTTTATCAGGTTGGCCCTTAGTGAGATTATCATCAGTGTATTATTTCTCAGCAGTATAAATCTCACAATTTTGAGAAGTTCTGGGGACAGGAGCAGGAGAAAGAAGCTGTACTTACCTGATCTTTTGCTAAAAGCCTGGATGAAATAAGAATGCAATTTGTTGGCTCAACGCAGATTATCTTGATAAGGGTATACTGAGCTCCTCACACAACCTAGATAGCAGGGAAATTCTGCATCCTTCCTAAGGGGGGAAGAAAAAAAAAGTTGAAGAAAACACTGTAGAGTGAAAATACAAGCCACTACATCTGTACAGAGAGATAGGACCATATGCAGTCTGTGTGCTTTATCTGGTAAAGTAGGAGGCAGAAGTTGATTTTCAGAGACAATACCAGATGGGTTACACAAACAGAAAATAATGAATAAAACTGTAGTGTGGTCAGCCTAGCATACTCTAATGTTCTGTGTTTGGAAGTATCACTTATTATCCAGGGAAGTTTTTTAGAAATTCTCCATGAATAATTGGAAGTCAGTTAGTTAAAATCAGAATGTCAACTAGATAATAGTTTAAGCCAAACTTGCACTAAATTACTTCTGCATTGTTCATTCTTTCCTGAATTATATTTTCTACAGGGACTAATGCTGTTATACTACTGATGTGAATTGATATGAAACTTATGAGAATAAGTGTCCTAAGAGCTTGATATGTTTTATGTTGTCTGGTATCCATTTAATCAGGCATGTAACATATTCAGAATCATTGATTCAAAAGAACACTGCTGACGCTTTTAAACATCCTTCCTTTTTTGTCCTTTTCTGTAATGGCTAGCCATTCAGTGCTTACCATGCAGTGCTCTCTTCCCTGTTTTTATCCTTCTCTTTCATTCCTGTAATGAATGTACTGAAGTTCTTACCCCAAAATACCTAGTTTATGCTGCTTAATACATTTGTGTCGCTATGCATTCAAACAGTCCCTGATGGTTTTGTTCTTTCATCTAGCCCCTGACTCTGCTTCATGTGAATCATATAAACCCTTTAATCATTTCCTTATCCACCTCTTTTCTCTTTTTTAACATGTGTTTGGGTTTCAGGCTATGCCAAGGCAAACATCTAATCTTACCCTAAATCTTTAGTAATAAATTCAAACTCAGAAAAGTACTTTAAATAGCACACTCATCTTCCTTGATCATGCCCCCATATAGCTTCTGGAAGTGAAATATTTTCTCCATGGAGTGCCACTTTGTTCTTCTGCACACTTATAGCCATGCATGCACCCTTTCTTCTTCCACATTCATTCTTTTCACACTCCGCTGTTCTACCCTCCTTTTTGCAAATCTTCACTGTTACTTTTTGTCCCAGACTACTATCAGGGTCTGCCTTGCCTTCATTGCCTTTCATCTTCTTTTTCTTTCCATTCCTCTTTGTCTTCTGCTCCTTCTTTTAGTCTTGTAGCCTCAAACCATATTACTGATCCCTTTTTCCTCACCATTCTCTTTACTTCCCTTTGTAGTCTTCCCTTCTGCTGTGCACACTCCCTTACTTGCCCTGGGCCCCGTTCTGTTACCAGATCTCTGACAACATTGTGGAAACAAAGACGTCCTGAACAGTAATGTGCATCTTCTCACCATATATTGTGGCATTATGGAAGGTGTTCTCAACTCAGTTTTTAGTCAGATGTTTTGGTCTGTTTTGTTTGAGTAGTTTGTTGTTGTTTTTTCCCATTTTATTTCATTCATAGTATTTAACTGCTGTTGTTCATTGTGAGGATTTCTAAACATATTTGCTTGTGTTAGGCTAGGAAGAAAAACAACTAGAGAAGATCCTTCCTGTTGGTACAGGGTTGCCTTGCTTTAGCAATGCTCCGTGAACTTCTGGATTCCGCGTGCTGTAAGGGTTATTGTGAAGTAGGTACACTCATGTACTTACAGACCCAGAATTACATATAAGATGTAGTTGATTTCCGAAAATCTCTTTTAAACTTGGGACCAAAATATACTTCAAAGTCCCAGATAAAATTTTGCTATTGCTTCTGAAATGCTGTGGAAGAAAATATATTTTCACTTTTAAAAAGTTCACTTTTACCACATGAGTTCTGACTAAAAGAAACTAAATTAATGTCAGCTGAAAGATAATGAGAAGTTATCACAGTTGAGGTAGATATTCATTTAAAAATAATTTATTTTAAGATTTACATATCAAAAGTCATGAGATAATATAAAAATATGCAGTATTTCTTAGGTGCAGGCCATCGAGCAGATTAAATGTGTACGCTATGGAGTTTTGGAGGAAAACGTATGGAAAATACCTAGAAAAAATATCAAATAACTGTACTGTCCACCAGATGTCCCTGTACTCATAGGTGGTAATGAACAATATTCATTCAACTGTCTAATTGCTTTTATTAAAGGCAATTTACACACAGTGTATGTATTTCCCAAGTCTCTGTTAACCACTGCATAATAAGATCATGAATAAATGGCAATTACATTAACAATATTTGAGAGCTGTAGTTATGAAAATAAATTATAGGAGTTCACTGGTAAGTTTCTACTTGTCATCTCAGTTTTGTGTGTGTTTCCTTCTCTTGGCAAATGGTCTATCATGCATTGAATGGTAGAAGTGATGAACATTAATCTCTTATATTTGCAATTTGTATAAATTTGTGTGTAAATATAATCTCATAAATATGAGTAAATATACTTCATTTACCTATCTATAAAAGACTCCAGGTTACTGGAACTGGCAGAAGTAGTGGGTTAGAGGAATGAGGCTTTTAGGGATACTGCAACTTCGGTAGATGTTGGAGCAGATGTTGTCATGGTACCTGCATTCATGCCAAGTATATCATTTCTCTCAGCTGCCCACTTAGCTTGCCATGCAGCATGCTCCAGCAAAATGCTTGGCTATCAGCCCTATGTGCATGTCTAGGGACTACAGCAGGACTGCAAACTATCTCTTTGAGGGTGGGCATTCCAGCTACTACCCTCACATTTGTAGATCACCATATACCTGACCATACCCTCAGTGGGAGATGAGCAGGTCTGCCAACATCTGCCCTTAAGCATCATGGCCAGCTCCAGAACATCACACAGCTCTTCAGTGATGCCACCATACAGGGAGGACACCCTGCCTTCCTTTTCCCTGGGATGACTGAGCTGCCAGCTGCAGCAACCCAGACTGCCTTCAGTCTTAATTTCTTCAATGGGCTCATCCACAGTGGTGAGCACCGGGTCCAGTAACACTTCTCCTCTGGTTGGTTTGTCTAATACCCGAACCAGGGACTAATCCTTGACATGCTCCAAGAGTCTTCTGGGTTGCTTACAGCCCCCTCTGCTGCTTTCCCAGCAGACACCCAGGTGTTTGAAGTTCCCTATCAGGATGAGAGCCTGTGAGTGTGATGCTTCTTGAACCTGAAGCAAGAAGACCTCGGCTGCTGGCTCCCCTTGATCAGGCAGTCTGTAGTAGCCCCCATCCACAAAGCATCCTTTACTGGTCTGGTCCTTAATTTTCACCCACAAGCCCTCCACCTGTCTGTGGCTGTTTGTCAGCGGCAGCTCTTTCCAAACTGTCCATTCCTTAACATAGATGGCAACACCTCCACCCCTTCCTTCCTGCCTCTCTCTTTTGAAAAACTTGTAGCCCTCAGTTGCGGTGTTCCTGCTGTGTGACTTCCCACCACATTTCTGTGATAGCAATCAAGTCATACATGTAGTTTCCTAATAGCACTGTGGTTACCAGCTCCTCCTGCTTGTTTCCCATGCTGTATGCATTGGTGCAGAGGCACTTCAGCTGGACTATTGGCCCCATCACCTTTTCAGAGAAGCCCTCCCTAATCCTTTTGGGACAATTCACAGGTATTGCCCTGTTGCTTCCTACTGTCAGTGTTCACAGGTTCTATACTGTCACTCAGTGGTACAGCCTCTTCCCCTGTTTAATCTAGTTTAAAGCCCTTCTAATAAGGCCAGCCAGCTTGCTACCCAGAGACAGGTCAGGTGCACCCCATCCAGTGTCACCATGTCTGGTCTCTCTCGAAGGTGTCTCCGAGACTGTAGAACCCCAAACCCTGAGCCTTCCTCCAGCTGGCCACTCTTGTGCCTGTGACACCCACCTCTGCCTTCAGGCCCTACAGGGACTTCCAGAATCTGCATCCCTTTGAGTGAGGGTCTGGGCAGCTCTTCTGGTCCTCAGGAGGTCTGTCTGGGTGTAGGCCTCTGTCCTGTGAGGTTTGTGGCTACTCCATCTGGGTTTCAGCCTCAGCCCGGCAGTTGTGATGGGTGGACACCATTTTTGTTTCAGTAGAAGGCTGCTTCTCTTTGCTCCCGGAACAGAAGAAATACATACGTAGATTGATTCATCAGTAGGAAACCTGCCTTAATTACTGCCTTCTGGTGTCTAAGCACCGTAAGCTTGATTAAGTAAGGGGAAATCAGTGGGAGCCAAGGGAGGCAGGAAGGGAGATGGGAAGAACAAATTTCTTAACTAATTTGGAGAAAATAAGCCACTTTGAGAAAAGCAGACATCCTCATCCTGGTGGGTGTGCTAAGAGTTTCTGTTTCCTAAATTAAGATATCAACAAACACTTTATATTTGTTACATGGAAATATATCTTGTATTTATGTATATTTGTCTGCACGTACTTCAAGATGGCATGTTGCATGGCAAGTTAAGTGTTTTCTTTTGATTTTCATCTGTGATGTTTTGTTTCCACAAGGAATTATTGTCTCTCAAGGACAGCAATCAAACAAAATAAAAATCAATAACTTCCATAGTCCAGTAAACAAGACATGAAAACTTATTTCAAGTGTTGAGTATTAGGAAATGCTATCCTGATTTTCAAATCCATAGATCAATACGAAACTAATTTCATTTTTAGATTTTTTTTGTCCTAAATATATATAAATATATTTAAGATTATCAATTCACGATATACCATGATATTAATGTAAAGAAGCTTCTTTCAGGAAGAAGGTTTAGTGGAAGTAAAAGCTTTTATATGTATTTTAACCTAACAGAGTGAACTAAATTTGTTTCAGTCCAGTGAGCTAACTATATAACTTAATCCTGTTATTTTATTTGCAGTTTCCTGGATTATCTCTAGCTCTTTAATCTCATAAAGTGCCATCTTTATTAAACGGCTTGCATGTGTTGAGAAAAGACACTAGATGGAAAAGTGATAGAAACAAGACAATTTCCTGCACAACTTTCTTAATTTGAATGTAGGAATGTGCACAACCTCCTCTAAAGCAAGAAATGAATTCAGATTACGTAAGTACTTGTAATTTTTAAGTAGATTTTATGCTTAACCCTAGAAGATACTGTGTAAGTATGTAAAGGTATAATAACCAACCTGCAGCTTAACTGTTTTAGCAGTATGCTGCTAAGGCTGAAATGAGAGAGAATATATTTTATAAATATGAGTTGGACAGATATCACAGCAAGAACTCTAGATTACTCTTTTCTGTAGTTACGTGAAAGTACTCAATACATCTTGTGCTTTTGATGAGCTGAATTTTAATTTACAGACCAATCTAAGTACAGATAACTCTACAACAATGATAGTTATGAAATATTACAATATCTGTGCTAATCTTCTATGAGGTGTATACAAACAAGGGCAAGTTTTGGTTAGCAGTGAGCTTTTTTTTTTTTTTTTTTTTTTTTTTAATAAAATTATCTTCCATAACACTCCTTATAGAGGACTTAAAATCCTCTTACTGTAAACTGTTTGGATTTTGTTTACAGACATTGAGTAGCACCTGGTTTTAGTTTGGTAGAGCTTTATGAGGAGGGTTGACAATGGATTTTTAAAGTGAGTGAAACATATAGGCAGTAGAGGAATTGTTTTAAGTAACTATTAACCATATACATTCAGTTAACAGTAGTTTATGTGCTATAGTATAGTCAAAATAAGGCTGGAAAAAATGCAGAAGAACTTAGCAACTCTCAGTATTATCTATATGATTCCATTATTATCCTATAGTGGAAGGAAAAGGTCTTGTATAATATATTTAAAATTATTTCTAATGCTCTCATGCTTATTGTATCTCCATGCATATATTTCTACTATCTTGGTATGGATTATAACACATAGGCATATGAAAAACACTCATGCATACTATGACCATGCTTTGTAGGGGTTTCTGTCCTGAGATTTATCCACATCTAGCTTGTGTCTCTGGAGATCTGTTCAAACGCTGGGGCATCTCTTTGCCTGTGCCTTACTGAGGGAAGGGAGCCAGAGATCCCATCTTGTGGACACTTGCTCAAACTGGATGTGCCTTGGATAGATATCTGCAGAGGAAATGGCACTGTGTGCATTTTTAGTGTGATGATAAAAGAAATGGCTGAAGTTCAGTGGCAGTTTCTCCCTCAACAGATCTTAGTACACGTGGAGATCAAAGATACTGGCCAACAGTGAGTTGCAACACAGCAGATGAATTACAAGCACAGAATGGACTAGACTGGATGAGTGCTGTCTGCTTATAAGTTGCATTTTGCATCTTATGAATATAACCATGAGTATGTAATCTCAAAGCTCTGATTTCAGTGAGCATGGACAGCTGCATGCAATTGTTCTGAATTGCTGTTGGGATTGTGTCGGTAGTGCCAGCTAACCTTTCTGTTAGCTCCAGTACTCGCTGTTGGTCAGCATGACACCGAGCTCTGCCTGAAAACTCCCTGACAGTCTTTGGACCACTAGAGCTGACCAGAAAGCAGATGCCTGTCCCTTCTTGTCTCGTCCTTACTTCCTATAAAGGCTAATAGCATTCATTATACCATTTTTTGAGGACAGAACTTGTCCTTCTTGAGGACAAAACCATTTTCATTGAACTAATCTTTCTACGTTAGGCTTTGCTTCGTCAGCAGTAAACAATATTGAGTCTATCAAATAGCATCCCGGTAATTTAGAGTGTTTGCAACAAGTTTCGCAAAACAGTTCTTGAAGGGTGTTTATGCAAAGAAAAAGGCAACACTTCTAACTTAGTGTATTAGTTACTTCTCATAACATTTGGATCGAAATCCAGAATAGATGTAATATATTCACAAAGGCAAAGATCCAGGAAAAAAAAAAAAAAACTTTCCTTCAGCAGAGCAGTTGAAATGAACAAAATGTTCCTGGTTCTTTAATTGCTTTTCTTTGTGTGACTTGCCATATCACATAATAACATGAAATAAAACAAAAGTGCATCTGTTTAATCTTGTAGCACTCATTCAAGCTGAACTCCCACATACTTCACTTTCAGCCTCTTCCTTTTGGCTGTGCTCCTCTCTGCTACAAAAATAGAGGTGAAAAACCTGTGACAGAAATGGCACCAGAGAGGTGGTAGGTGGGAGAGCAGTAGTTTACTTGCATAACCACAGCCATGTCAGACAGCTTGTTTGATTCAGTTTTTTGGGGAGGAGGTTGGGAGAAAAATGTTCTTGTGAAAGGTCCGGAGCTCTGCCCTGGAGCAGAGCACCTTCCTAATTTCTTCTGACTGCAACCATAAATCTGTTGTGACGCACTGATGTTTAAAAACTAGCACAATCTTAGACTTTTTAGACAAGCATATCCATGTTTCCAGCCTCTAAAAATACCATTCTCTTGTGTGTCTGCTTCCTGCTTTGAGCACTACCCCTGTTAAAAGCCAGGACATGTTTATGGTGCACGTTGCAAAGAGCTAGCTGTAAATGAGCCAGACCAGGTATTGGGAACAGTGATGCCCTCGTAGCCGTAGCCATGGTTAACTTGATCTTTTGTTTTTTCTACACTGTATCTCAAAATGCCATCACATGCACCAGGTGGAATCTGCAGACACTTAGAGCACGGAAGGGACCATGTGGCTGTAAAACCACTTTTCTGTGGTTCTTCTCTGCACAAGTTTAAATGGTACCAGTGAACATCCTCTGAGATGCAAAATTACAGAATACTTAGGATAATAAGGCCTCTGTTTAGGAAGCATATAAATTTATTGCATGATGTGTATATGCTAAATAGTATATGTTTATTAGTAATCATGATTAAGAGGAAAATTCAGTTTTAATTCTCTGGTATGTATTATACATTAAAAGACAGAATAAAATACTGTTCAGGAACTTGAGCATAAAGTGAAACTAGATACCCGGGGGAGATGCTACTTTATTACTTATACATTACAAATGAGTACTTTTTGCATGTGTTTAGTTATTATTTTCTAAGGAAAATTGCTAATTGTTAACAATTACGTAAAAAACAATACCAAATAGTGGTATTACAAAACATTTACTGGATAAAAGCAGGGAGCAGAATTGAGGACTCGCCTCCTTCTGTGCCTAAAGTGGTCACTAAATTTCAGAGTCACAGTCACATTAATTCTTTATCTATTCCTTCCCAAATCTGGACTTCATATCAATGCACTGAACTGGCTTCAAAAGGATGGATGGAGAATGCTGAAAGTCCTAGAATAACCTCAGGCTTGCTACACTAATCTCATTCTTAGGAACTGTGGCTTTAAGTCTCCTTGTAAAAGGGAGAATATTGAACCCATGTTTTTTTATTCTGGATGACATCCCTAATTTCGAAATTACTCAGAAGGAGTGAAGATACAATTGCTTCTGTATTGTATTGGATGTAAAAGCAGGCTGAGCATAAGCAAGCAAGCAGAGTCCTCCGCTAGACCTCTGGGTATGAATTTCACTGATGTGGAATAGGACTTAAAACGCAACTGTTCACTGTGATCTTGGTTTGGTCACCTGCTCCAGCACAGATTTTATGCGTGGTCTGTCTGCTTATGCCTCAGTTTCCCCTCTGTTCAGTCAGGGTGCTAGTGATTTTGCCACAAACAGAACCAGCTGCACATACATGTTTGTTAACAGTCTGTGAGTTTCTCAAATACAACAGTAACAAACGTAGAAAGGAAAAACACCTTCAAAGTTAAAAACAGCATACATGTCTTGAAAGGTGCTTGCAAACTGAATTTTCTCACACTAACAGCAAGGAAAATCTGTGCTCCCCACCTTTTGTGGAGAAAAGATATTGATTGAATTGCCTAGCTTTCTGTGTTCTTATTGTTTCAGCATACAGTGGGTTTATATGACTTGGTTGAGTTCAATAGCAAGGAACTTGGTCCAAGAAGAATGTGGTAGGTGTTTCCTAGCTCTGTATTATCTTAAATCAGGTAATTCTTAGGCCACAGCAAAAAGCACAGGATGCTTTTTACTGCAGATTTTCAGAAATTAGTTCAGTGTGTTTAGACTTGAGCAACATCACACAAAGTTTGCCTTAAAATCAGAGTTTTGGGAAACTTTTTTTTTAATGCTAGTTCCTATAGGTGATCCAAAGCATAAACATTTTACATGCAGGATATGCCTCCAGAGCTGTAACACTTAAAATGGAAACCACTATTCCCACCGCAGGTAATGTATAGACCCAGTTACTGCACATAGTGTGAACTTTCCTTTTTACCACAGAGCAGTACTGGCTTGTTGGTATTTTATCGTGAGTAACTCTTCAAGTAGGATGGATCTGGCTTTATCTTAAAAAGATGTATCATTTGTTACAAGCTCATATCTTGAAAAAAATAATAAAGTATTACTGTCACCATAAAAAAAAAAATCTGACATGATGAGATATGCCTCCAGTAGAAACAGATCAACATTTCCTTCCATGACAAGTTAAAGAAAGTATTTTAGTGAAACTACTGGTAAAACTGTAAATCAGTCTACAAATATATTTTATTTTGAGTGAAAGGCTTAATTTGCAGGAGAGGTGCTGCATGCAGATGTTGCAGGTAAGTCAAAGCAGGGCATGAAATTACAGGCTGCCATCTGCTTTTAACAAATTATTTTTTCTGTTCTGCCAGTCAAAAATTAAAATTCATGATTAATGCATGGTGCTCAGTTTGAAGCCATTGGAGTGACAGACTGAATTCTGCTACAGCTAATCAGGCAGGTCTGGGAGGTCAAAGCTTGCTTCTTGCAGTCCTACACAGGCAAGAAAATTCTTCTCTTCCTCTTCAGTATCTCAATTTCAGCAGGCTTGCATCATCTCCAATATGTTTTCTTGAAAAGGAGAAGGCTGTGAGAAAGAGACGATTGGTGAGCCCCCACTCATGTTATTACATGTCTTTCAGTGAGTTTTAGAGGCTGATGGTTAACACTACGGATGATTGTCCTAAACCAGGGAAACTCTTTAAACAGTAGTGATTATAAATTGTAATTCTTTCATGAAGGTATTAATTGTAAAGGTAATAGGACAGACTTTTTTAAAGTCCTCTATATCTTTTTATTTTTAATTAGAGAAATCCTCTAGACTGTTTTTTGTGTACTTCTGTCAAACATTTTGTATATTTTGTAGAAAATTAAATATATTTTTTAAACTGAAATTCACTTTATCTTAGTTTCAAACCTCTCTCAACATTATCATTTATTCTCAATTTCCCTTTTGCTGTTATGTAATTTAGTAGAATTTAAGTGTACCTGTGTTTATTTCAGGGTTGGATTTTATTCATCATGTTGTGTTTTTCATTCTGAGATTCTTCAAAACTTGAAGCAATTTGGATAAGTTTTTAAAAAAAAAAAAAAAAAAACAGTTACAAAAAGATACAAAGCACAAAGAGAAAAATAGGAAAACTGGAAAGGAAACCAAAGTAAATCACAAAGCTGGAAATCATTTCTTCTATTCCAGTTGATGGCAAAGAACTTGGATTGAGGATAAGGAATCAGAGGGGGGAAAAAGATGTATCATAGTCTTTGTTTTCCAAAATTAAATCAATGTAGGAATTCCAACTGGAATTTGCCAATTTTTTTTCCTTATAAATTTCATATTAAAAACATTGAAATGTTGCTTTCTTTAGTAAAAAAAAAATAAGACCAAGTTACTTTTTAATGGGGAAAAAAGTCAGAGAAAATATGTCATACAGCTCTTTTTGGGCTGACAGTTTTTTGCACTTGTGGATAACAATCATGGTTTGGAAAAGCTGAGGAGCTGTTCTGTTTGCAATGATCTGAGAAACATCCCCCAAGCTGCCAGGTACCAAGCTGCTGTTCTGAGGGGTTACAAGCACCAACAGCGCAGTCTGCTGTTCGGCAGCTCCATCAGCTAAATCAGATGGCACGGGGTATTCCTAGGTTTCATTTGAGCTGTTGCTCTGTCTCATATTTGACCTGATGATACTGTATGTAGGTGATGCAGTCAAGAAAGAAAAATAAAGTCTCCATTAGGAAGAAAATATGGCCATCTATATTAAACTTCCAAATGTTAGAACTGTAGACTCATAGACTTTTAGAATTATAGACTTGTTCAATGGTTTGGGTTGGAAGGGACCTTAAATGCCAACTAATTCCAAATCTCCTGCCATGGGCAAGGACACTTCCCACTAGACCAGGCTGCCCAAAAATCCAGCCTGGCCTTGAAAACCTCCAGGAATGGGGCATTCAAAGCTTCTCTGGGCAGCCTGTGCCAGTGCTGCAGGTCTTAGGCCTTGTATACTTTCTCAACAAAAGTAAGATAGGAAGCAACAAGAAAAATTACTTTAAATTATGGCTCATCTCGCAGAGTCTGTGGTGGATAAGCCATTAAAATTCTAGGTTTCCCAACTTTTCTAGGAGTATCCACCTTTCCCAAGAACTGCCAGTTTTATCTGCTGTGTTGTCAGCTCTACCTCCTTGCAGTGGCAATACCTGGGCAAAGAAGGTCAGTGTAAGCAGGAGGTTTTGCACATGACTGGGCATTGTTCTGCAGTTGTAATCAAAGGCTGGTGTGTGGCCTCTAAGGAATGTGCTCCGGCAGATCGTGCACCTGGGGAGTCGCTCCACAGAGCAGATGCACATGAATGATTCAGGTCAATATCTCCTGAGTAAAAAGTTTGCAGTGGAAAGACATCTGTGATTTAACAAATAACAACAATAATAAAAAAAGCTCATTATTATTTTTTAACTAAATTTTTGTTAATGGCATTGTGATTCTGTTTCAAATTTTCACACAGCACAGAAGAACTTAAATGAATATGATTAGAAAAAAAAAATGTACCTTCCACAGAAAAAAATTCCCTTAGAAGTCATGTTATCTTGTTTAACTCCTGGACTTATCGTGGAAACTGGATATAAGGAATTTGAATCACAGATAGTCCTCACACTGCATTACCTTCTGTAGGGTTTCTCTAGCTTATAAATTATGCAAAGTGTTTTTAAGGCTTTCAAAGCATACAGTTGCTTTCTAATGCCAACTGTACATATGTGTGAGTATCAGATGTAAGGTATAGTCACTTTATGATGGAATTGAGTAGTTAGAAAAGATTTGTAGGTTTGAAAAACAGGTATCTACCTGCGTGCTGGAAGTACAAAAGTACAATTTCCAGCGTTCTGAGGAAAAGAGGTGAACACACAAAGCAATATTTTTTAATATTGAATGTGTTCTGTCTTTTGTATACATGCAGATTTGCATGTGTATGTGTATGGCATCATTCAATGGCAGCATGCATTTTAAAAACTGTTCTACAGAGCAGACTGTCTGTGATTTCCCAGCATATTTTCCTCAAAGGGCTCCGTGAACAAAGCAGCACTTTATTGCTCTGTCATACCTAACTCCCCTATATACATATATAGCTATGTATACAAAAATTTATATAAATATATATTTTTGCACATTTGTTGTTATATATTAAATATGGTTGTTATGGTACATCTGTAATATGCTTCATCAACCGAATTTTCACAAAACCCATCTGTCACAAATTAGATATTAAACAGCCCAGATAGGCGAGTCTTACAGCCACAATGCCCAGTAAATTGTCATGTGTGGTTTTTTGTTCATTTGTTTTTGTTTGTTTTTTTGTTTGTTTTGTTTTTGTTTTTTAAATCTGTTTCTGTTTCCATGTTTCAAAGGTAAACTGCAGATTTGTGCTGAAGTTAAAACCTAAGTTGTTTCTAGGCTGCTCTTTGTTTATCGTATTAAAAATCATGGTGTGTTCTTCCCTGGGTGCACAAATACAACTCCCATTAGCATTACAGTAACTATCACACAAGCACTGAGGAGATGAAACAGTCCCCCAAGGCCTTTATGTTATCCCCCGTGCATTAAATCATGTGGAGCGGAACAAAATAATCTGAAAATATGAAGGCTTTTGAACTAGGGCTATTGAACTGTATTATCCTCGCTGCACTGATTCCACAGAATTGGCAGCAGCAGCAGTGCTGATACAGAGTCCCCCAAAAAGTGTGTACAGATCTTTTTCTAGCCTTCTACAAGGCAGTGAGGGACAAAAGGCGGCTCTGCTCCTGTAGATACAACTGGTAAGTTATATTTGTGCATTATACTAGACAGAAAAAATTCAAATGATCAGTTATAAGGGAGAAATTTTGTAGAACTTTTTTTTAAAAAAGTGTTTTTTCATTTAATAGTTCCTTTTTATCTGTATGTACTCCGTATATGTGTATTGATGACTAGGGTCTCTCAACAGGTCATTAAAGATAAATTTATAGCATGGCTCAGCCTTAAAGCTGTCAGAAACATGAAACATTCATTGTGAATGAAGCATTCCATCTTTATAGTACTGAAGAGTTTAGATAATTTGCAGAAAAAAAAATTACTGAGGTGATTTGTTTTACTGAAACAGCCTTTTATAATAATAACTTGCTCTGTCAGAGAGCTTTGACTGAGTTTTTAGTTTGCTTTTTGAGCAAAAATAGAAAAAAATGTGTAGCCAAAGCTTTAGGCCAGTAGCTATTTGCTGCTTTTGGTGTGCGGTTTCCATCCTCCATGATGTGTCAAACATCTTTTAAATGTGACTTTACTCAAAAATAACCATTGTTCTTTGTGGAAAGTTTAGAGAAAACTGAAAATTCTAATGAAAATGTTGTCTGTAATGCAATGTCTGTTTTTTAAAACATACTTTGTGTGTAAATTTTGTACCTATCCTTATAGAAGATATCCTTAGAGTATTCCTAGCACATTCTGAATGAATGTGACAATCAGGTCAGTAATTTAGTTCTATTAATATATAATCTCCATTACCATGCCTTTATCTGTTTAAAGTTCATTTGTCCTCCTGGCTGTGATCATGAGCTCCTATGCGGTAACCATGGCTTGTAAATATTTGCTCACTTATTGCTGATTGTTGTCCTTCTTACCTGTAATAACGCTAAATAAACACCTACAGGCAACCTATGATTGTTTCGTTGGAAGGCTGCAAAATGGTGAATCAGAATGAATCATTATTTGGGAAATAAACCATTAAAGAACAAAGAAAGCCACTCACCTTGTATCGTCTTAAAAAAAATTATATATATATATATATATATATAAAAGTTAATATATATATATATTTTAATATATATAATTATTATTATATATATTAATATATATATATAAAAGTTAATATATATATATATTTTAATATATATATTAACTTATATATATAAAAGGATACTATTGCCTAGGAAGGCCAGGCTGTTCCAAATTAGTAGGATGTAACATTTATTTGTAATGTAAAGAGACAGAGTAAAAGGTTACAGAAAAAAATCTTTACTGTAAATCTACCACAAGATGTAGCTTTCCCCTGATAAGGAGCAAAGTGTTCTTTAAGAGAAGTGTCTTCACAAATCTCACTTTTATAGGGCTTGTTTCATTACCCACTGAATTCAGAGGAGAATACCCGATGGTTCTGGCGTACAGCTACTTCCCTGTGAGGTGTGCTCATCTCTTCCACCAACAGGCTTTTATTCAGAGGTAATCCCACCGCTGATGGTGGAGAAGGCTGGATGCTTGTTGGGTTGTCTCAATCCTGGGACGTGAGGCTGGCGTGAGTGGTTCAGTATGAGGCCAGAGCTGGTGCTGGGGCTGCTGCAGGCAGGAGAGAAGCTGTTTGGCAGTGTTGGCTGGGACGCAACAGAAGGAAAAAAAAAAATAATATATATATATATATATGCAAATACATATATATTTCCATATATATCAATTTGGGAACATGAGTTTTCTCATTTCGTATCTTTACTAAAGATCAGGTGGTACAAGTTTAGTTGTTTTTAAATTATTTATTAGTGACTAAAGATCACTTCTTTTAAGACCTTTTCAGTCATTTCCTTACCACGCTACATGTCATCTTATGTTTTTTATATTGCCTCATTTCTTATCTGTTGTACTTCTTTCATTCCCTAGAATGGGAATGGGGCAGGGGTAAGGGGAATAGTGGCCATCTCTAGTAGTATTTCTTCTGGCCATTAAATTTATTCATGTAACTCAACTGCATATTGCTTCCCTAATGATTAATACTAAATTTCTCCTTCCACTTGACCAGGCAGTAATGAAGTATTGCTTTCACTGTGTAGAGCCCACAGACCTGACTGACCACTGACAGAGACCAGTAGATAAGTGGAGATTTCCACTCCATCCACATCCTCCTTTTCCACAGGTTGTTAATTGTGTCCCTCCTGTCTTCTTTGCAGATGACCTTTTGTGGTGAAACTTACTGCTTTCTTTCTCTGACACCACAGGGAGCCTTGCTAGAGAAATCCAGTCTTAACAGTCTTCCCCATCTATCCCTGTGAAAAAGCTGCTTAACTGTAAAAATTCTGATCTATATTTATACTCATATTCTTCGTTGTAGATCTTCTTCAGGCCTTCCTCTGCCATGTTATACCAACAAGCACTCATTTTCCATTTTTGCCATACATTTTCATAGAAAATCACCAGAGAAATTTTCAGTATCCTTCCAAATCATGTCATGATTGCACTGCCTGCCCATTCCATCATATCTTTTGGTAGCAATTTGGTAAGCATCTGTCAGGTGAATTGTTCCAGTGCTGCCATATAACTATGTGTTTATCCTAAAACTGTGTGAAAGCAGACAACGAAGGAGGTCCTCATAAAGAATCATCCTGAAACAATTCCTGTGCTTTTTTGATCACTCTCTCTCCTCTTCCTCCCACGCAATTCTCTAGTGAGTTGGGGAAAATGTTTCTGCAAAATGGTTTAATTTTTTATGAAGCTATTGAAAAGTGCAAGAATTATATCACCTGCTGAGAAAAAGAAAGCCCAAGTGGCCACATAACATTATTATTTGATCCTGTCTGCTTTAGCAGGAAAACATGCATTGCATACATTTAAAAATTTGTCTTGGCCTCCCAGGGTGAACTGAGCTGTTCTCACTTGTTACTAAATTTAGCATGACTGCATCGAAACAGAAAGGAGGAAAAAAAAAAAGCAAATAAACCTTGAATCCTCGCTTCCATCAATAGTTAAATGTTAATTGCATAATGTCTTACTTATGAGATTATATTGAACATTCTTCTTCGTTACAAGTGCTGTGATATTATTAGAGACAGGAAAAAAAAGATGGAAAAAATCTGCAAATAAATGTGGTCCTCAGAGAAATAAAACCTTCTGAGATTTTTCTTCCTCTAATAAAACACTTAAGCTGGCCATCAGACTCTAACAAGGAGTACATCTGGGAAAGTAAATCAATGGTAATGTTTCATAATATTTAAAAAAAAAAAAAAAAAAAAAAAAAGGAGCTCAGATGCTCTTTAAAGGTTTTGTGGTTCTGTATTGGTTGTGTTAATGAAGTTCATTCTCAGTAGATGATATAACTGCACATGCTAATGCTTCCTGCATTAGTGAATGAATTCCCTTTTCTCTTATGGCAAAACAAATCTCTGGTGAGAAACTGAATTCATGACAAGATATAGGTCAATATCTCCCATCTGACTAGGCAGATCCTCCCACCAGCCTGGAGATAACGTGGGTAGTAATGAGAAGGGTGCAGGTATTAGTGGAGATTAAAATAAATGAAATGAGCTCTGCTTGTTAGAGAAAGTATCAGTTATTCTGGTCTTGCAGATGTGATGTTTAAATAGGGATTTCTGTGATCAGACAGGGTAGAATGGAAAGTGGAGAAGCAAAAAAGTCGTCATCCTTTCTGCTTCAGCACATAGCTCACGCTATGCCTGAGACTGTTAGAAAGAAATAAACCTTTCAGTAAGGATAATCATTTCGTGACTTGTGTGTGGCCTTCTGGCTCTCCCAGAACTGACAGTTTCAAAAAACAAAACAAACAAAAAAAAAAACGAAGTGAATACAAATGAAGCAGTGTCCATAGGATGCTGGTTAGGCTGCTGTAATGGGAAAGGTGATCCATGCAGAAGGAAACATCAGGCACTCAACTGTAATTATATCATGCCTGAGATGATGGCAAGCAAAAAAAGATGTCAATGAAAAACAGAGGTTGTGATTACCCTTCACAGCATCTTCCAGCTCTCAGAGTGGGTTTACACTGCCTCTCCTTCAAAAGTGATTTGATTTTTATTATAACTGTAGTTTCTAAACTTGATTCATACAGAGAATGTGATGGAAGGCTTTAAGCCTTTCCAAGAACTCTCTAAAATTATTGCATGAGTCAAGAGTTGTGAGAAAACATTTTTAAGGCAAGAAACTTTAATGGCTACCCATTCCTAGCAGTGGTAGGACTATTTGTACATGAACAGTTTAACTTATTTCCTAGCGATCTTATGTAAAGTAAATAGCGCGATGTGCTGATCATCAGACAGACTATGAGTAGAATGGCATTTTCATGGCTTTAGAAGATGATCTTGCAATGTAATGGATCAGAAACTCCTCTGTATTGTTAAGTGTTTTCATTTGCCATACAGAAATGCAGCTGACCCTGCTAAATTTAAAGCTGCTGCAACCTTTATTAATAATCTTTTCATTCTGGAGACAAAACTAGATTTTTCTGTATGGATAAATGCTCTAAGACACCCGTCCAATTGCCAGCAGAGAACAGTCACATCAAGCCCTGAAGAGCTACAGTGAGATGCTCACAGAGATAAGAATGCCTCTTTGCATGTTCAGTAACAGGTAATGCCCCCTGGATAGTCACCTCACATCCTCTGTAGTGCTGACAAGACTTGCAGCAACCAAACCTTCACTGTGTTTCCGCTCGGCTTGAGTCCCTTACCTGGAAAGGCCTGAAAAGCTAATTGGCACGGAGGTAATTTGGGCTCCCAAATGCAGGGAAAGATACAATTATGCTGCAGACTGGGGAGGAGGAATCCACATAGCAATGATGTTTCCCACTGTCATTAAAATGTATGGTAAATCTAGAAGGTAAATCATCGTAGCTCAGGATGAGGAGAGGGAGTAGTTAAATTTCTCCCTGACAAGGATGGGGTTTTATGTTTCATAAGATCTCAAAAATAAAAATTACTGTGACTTAAGTAAAAGAGCAGTACTACGATACACCCAGGTATTTTGGAAACTGCTAATGCCGGTGAGCAACATATGTTTAAGGTCACATTTAGGAAAAAAATGATAGATTATCGTTCTTAAATACAGACTGTGTGAAACACGTCAGATGCACATAAGGCTTTTATTTCTGATGCTTGTAAATAACTAATTAGTAGGGATAATTGACTGATTTATGTTTTAAAAGGTTTAAAAAAAATCCACCTTACTACTTTTGCCAGTGAAAAGTGAATGCTAGCTGAGTGTCTGTGCTCATTTTCCAGTCTTACATCTTGTTTTTAGGATTGTAGAGAGAATTACCTTTTCATGCACTGCCGCTACCATCTAGCGTTATGAAAAATGCTGAACAGGATTTTTATCACGTGAGTTGAATTAATATCCCAGGGTACTTCAGCACATTTGTTAAAACAGAGGACATAACCATTCAGTTACAGTTTTTGTTGTTGCAGATTTCTGGTTTTGTGACAGGAAAGAGGGAAATAACCAAAAATAGTTTCAGGGTGGATCTGGTTTGCAGCTATACCATATGCCCACCACGCACAATATGTCTGATTATTCCCAAAATTGAAGTGTAGATGGTAAAACATGATGAATGAAATACATGGCTGGTATGGCACTACTACTTCAGAGAAATTACACTAGCAACAAATCTAGCCCAGTGACCTAACAGGTACATCTATTTTCGGGCAGCTACTTGGAGCTCTTTATCATTACAGTGTGGTCCAGTGTCATATCAGTGTAACAGAGAGGTTCTGTTCCAGTCCCAGAGAGCTTCCAAACTGGTTTTGAAACTAAATGAAAAATCATTCCTCTTTTTGTTTCCTCTTGGTTTATTAGGAAATTCATCCTGTCTGGTGTATGTCCCTTTAGTAAGAGCATCCTCAGTGGGATGCTAATCAAATCTGCATCCCAGCAAGATGCTCTGAGGTTCCGCTTACCCTCTTAGAAGTAGAAGAGTGCTTTTGTTCTCAGAGACACTTTTTACTAGATCACTGTTAAGGGTATTGAAGAAAATGCTCTAGAAATAGTCCCATAACATTCCCCTAAAAAACTACCCATGCACTTTTTATGATATACATCAAACCACTGCATGTATTTCACCCCGTTAGGCTATGTGAGGACACGTAGCATAAAATCCCCCAGCAGAGGACATAGCTTACTCCATGGTTCATAAACCGAGAGACTTTAGCAGGCTTATGCAACCCTGATCCAAATTGCAACATTACAGCTGTCAATAAACCAATATCTCCCCCGAGAAGCAGCCGCAGAAGTGGCAGCTTTCCGCAGCGGCGTGCATCTGACAAAGGGCGTGATGTCTAGAGCTACTAGGAACAGACCAGGGAGGAGATGTGCTGTAAAGAGCTTTGACAGAGGTAAATGACACCCTGTGAATAGATTTTAGCTTTTTCTCTGACAGAGAGATATCAGTTTTCCTACTGTCACGTTTGCTTACTTAGTACAAGCCTGCCCCAAATCCATCAGTGTAAAAGCAAAGATTCTGACTGAATTCGGGCAGCTTTTGTTCTGGATTTTTAACTGGCCTGTGCTGGTTGGTTTGGCTAATTCTCTTTTCTTTATTCCTGCTGGAGGAGCATCACAGCTCCTTTGTCTTCCTCTCATAAGCTGAATACTTGACCTTAGCAGAGTTTAGATAGAAAAAACGAAATCTAGTTGTCAGAAAGATTAGCATGACAACCAATTATCCAATGACACATACTTGAATTTACCATACTTGCCAATTCTTTCATCTATTCTTTTAGGGCTCTGCCTGATCTCTTACATATGCCTTTTCTGAAATCAGAATAGGGAATCGGAGTCACGAATAGATTTGATTATTTGATTTCCAGAACAAAGAAAAACAAGTGCATTCACTCATGGTCCTAATGCTGGTTATTGGAATCTGGATGAAGCAGAAAAACAAGGTGGGACACTGAGATGGCCTGTGCTTTAAAAATGACCCAAGAACAATAAATATTCATGGAGTTTAAATCAACAAACCCTAATCAATGGATCTATGTCCCATGGCATGGTGAGTCCCCTCCAGGAGTACTGTGTCCAGGTCTGGGGCCCCCAGCACAAGAAATATGTGGACCTGTTAGAGTGAGTACAGAGGAGGGCCACGAAGATGCTCAGAGAGCTGGAGCACCTCTCCTACAGAGACAGGCTGAGGGAGTTGGGGTTGTTCAGCCTGGACAAGAGAAGGCTCCAGGGAGACTTCATTGCAACCTTTCAGTACTTAAAGGGGTCTTATAAAAAAGGTGGAGAAGGGCTCTTTACATGGGTAGGTAATGATGGGACAAGAGGGAATGGTCTTAAACTAGAAGAGGATAGATTAAGACTAGACATTAGGAGGGAATTCTTCACTGTAAGGGTAGTGAGGCACTGTAACAGGCTGCCCAAAGAAGCTGTGGGTGCCCCGTCCCTGGAGGTGTTCAAGGCCAGGCTGGATGGAGCTCGAGGCAACCTGATCTAGTGGGTCACATCCCTGCCTATGGCAGAGGGGTTGGAGTTAGATAATCTTTAAGGTCCCTTCCAACCCGAGCCATTCTATGATTCAAGCCCACTTTCTCCCTGAGCAAAAAATCTGACCAAATAGTAGCAGGCTAAAGAAATCTTGGAGGAATGCACCTGTCCTCTCTTTCTTCTCTCTGATCTTTCAAACTCAGTCTAACCAAGGTTTCAGTCACGGTGTGGCTGGTCAGTGTCGAAGCTGGGTCCCACATTCCTGCACAACAGCAGCAAGCAGAGAACTCTGCAGCTGTTCCCTCAGATTTTGTAAGTTTCTTTTTTCTTGAATGAAGATGAAGTGATCATCACAGTTCCACCTCTGTTGTTTCTATCTGATGTTTCATTAGACAAGTCGTTCCCCGTTTTATACTGAGAAATTCAAGACATGGAATTTTCTGGGATGCTGTGGGTCACCTAGGGAGCAGAAAGGGTTCGGACATCTAAAAAGTATGTTGGGACATGGGCTTGTTGGCTTCAGTAGACCGGCAAGAAAAAATCTTTAGCAGTATTTAATGCTATCAGCACTGACTTGTTTATCCGGTTTCCTAGAGAGACACTTGTGGCTGTTCTTGCTTCCCAGTGAGTACAGCCTGTTTGCAAAGCTCAGGAAGACAGCTCTGCGTGATACGAGGTTTATTCGTGTTGGAGGAGTGTTGTTCTTGACCTTGTAAGCCCAGAAGACATATTTTTAATAACGAAGTCATAAGTGATGGAATAATTGCATGAAGTGGTTTTAATGCACAAACAGCTAAGAAAATCTTGTTTTCTAGCAGAGTTATTGTTTTAAGAGACTCTTCCTTGACATCCCCAGAATTTCCCAGGCTAATAATTAAAGTGAGCCAGGCAATTAAAGATAAAAGATAAGAGTAGCGTGCAAATATAAAGGAACATTTCTTGCTGGGATAATAGCTGGAATAATTAACTGTGAAAGCCAAATAACAGTGCAGAACTCAAAATATTCCAGCTTCAGGTTTTATTCAGAGACTTTGATCCTCTGGTTTCACCTGCTGTGTATATAAGTTAGCAGCACTGTCTTGCACTGAAGTGGAAAGTTCATCAGAAAAGTCAGTTTTAAAATGCGTATCTTTCCCTTCTTGTGTGTGAAAGTTCAATCCTATTAATGTAAAATCAATTTGTGCGATAGAGTACTTAAGTAAGTGCCAGGTATTCTTGTTTATTTAAGGAATCACATTCTTCTACCAGCAGGTTTCAGATAGGCTGCTCTGGCTGAGGAGGTGAGCAGCGGAGAAAGAAAATTCTGTGCATTCACAGTTTCTTCTGAACAATTCACCCCTCATAGGAAAAAATGGTAATGAGAGGATAAATTCTTATCAGTATCAGAGTTGCTAAGGATAATACAGATGTCTGGGAATTCATTTTCTTTTGGATGGATTTGGTTTTAACCCACTTGAAAATGAGCCAGAAACAGTAAAGCTGACAGAAATATTTTTGGTAAGCAATCAATTTGTCACAAAAAAAAAAAGTCATCCCAGAGAGAGTTCACATTCAGGTCTAATTGAGTAAGTAGCTTTGCGTGAAAAAATGGACTAGTGAGAAGGGTGAAGAAGACACCAAAAAACCTTCTCACATGGCAGCTGAGTCTCTAGACACTTCCCCCAGGGTGTGAAGACCCCTCCTCATCTTCAAGAGATTTTAAACTTAGTTATTGGACTGCTTGCTTTTATGCGTTAGATACTTTCATTTTCTTCTGTGGACATTTTTTTCCCAGTGTGAGCTGCTCAGAGAGGTATGAGAACAGCAGCTGTAGCATGCACGAACTGTCTCCTGCAGCAGTGTCCTACCCACCAGGCTCGACTGTCTTTCTCTGCCTTTTACTGATTGAATGTGCTTTATATAAAACACAGCAGTACCTGGAAGTGAAATCAGGATTTCCTTCACCTCAGAGTAAGGGTTGGCACCAAGGGTGCTAGCTGACACTGTTGGACTCCTTTTGTCCTGGGGGCTGGGAGATGACAGTCAGGCTCCCCCTGCCCCACACGTGGCAGAGTGCTGGACCTTATGGCTTACATTTCCCTGGGGACACTGCTGACTGCTTTGCTCTTTCAGAGTGGGTGGAAACTCTGAGCCAAATCTAACATTTCATTTTCTTTATTTTTTTTTCTAGAAGTGCCCCAAAGTGAAATGCCAAATGGAAAATGTCAGTTAGGAGGAAACTGCTTTTTTTTAGTTCTCATTTCAGTGAAGTTTTGCCTCGTTTATGCAGTTGGTCAGGCAGGTGGAAGCGTTGAGGATTTCTGTAGCCTGGCGGTCTGCAAAGGCTGGGACAGAAACCCTGAGCTCCAAAATGCACACCTATTCCACCTGAGCAGAAAGGAAAACTGCTCTCATGGTATCACTAACAGCAGGCATCCTTTATTCTAAGGCAGACAAGCAAGGTGGGGGGACGTGGCGAGCATTTTGCCATTTATTACACTTAACATTTCAGAGAGGAGGGCAGCTCTGCAGCCTGCTGAGCTACATCTTGCAGAACTTCAATTGCCTGTCTTTATTGCAGGTCATTATTCACCGTGACAGTTGGAAAAAGAGGAAGATTCACTGAAAAACATACAGCATGGGCCTGTGGGGACAGGGTTGTTATAGCATATACTCTGCATTTCCTGCCTTCATTATTCGTTTCGCTTCTCCCAGCGATAACTGAATTTCTGTGCTAAGTAGCAGGATTTTGTATAATTAACACCATATATATTTTGTGAATCAGTTGGTAATGTACGTAGGCATCCTTTTAAGTGAAAAGTACCCACCATTATCTCTGTGAATCACAGGCTTCTGTCTTGTCAGGAGACACAGTAAGGCATAAACTTTTTGCCACAAATCACTTTCATCCCACGCCTTACAGTTTTACAAAAACAAGGCATCACAGGAGTTCCATGTTTCATTTTTAAATCATTAAACAAAACTTTTACCTCTCTTTCAATAATTTCCCTTCTACTTCTCTTCCTCAGCCTGCACCAGTCATTTTAATTTAATGGTGGATAATCTGTCCAACTGCTAAAAAAAGAACATGTGAACTTCTTTCTCTATCCAATCCATATTTTATGATTCAATCAACTGCTCAAGGTATTAACTGTTAAAATGAAATAATGGTACCTATCAACGTGATATCCGGATCTTTAAAAATTCACTAGTAATTCAGATGTTCATTACATATAGTCAGCTACTCAAAAAATTGGTCATACACATCACACATCTGTAAACAACATGAATCTTCTGAAGTCTTCTTTGGGTGGGAGAAGTATTGAAACACATTAATTCTGTGTGATTTACAGTTTTTAGCAGATTTGCACTGTATTTGCATGTCAGTCTCAGGACTGGTCAAGAAGCACAACATGTCTCTAGATCTGCCCATTGCCTCCCTATTGTATAGGTTCTTTGCCACAAGCTGTGTGGTCATCCAAATCCATCAGGCATGTTCAGGTCTTGAACGTGCTCTCCAGATGTGCTATTTGGCCATGTGTCTATGGTTTATTCGCTAGGAATAAAGGTTCTTGAGTGGTGAAATTTGTCCCAGAGCACACTGTTCAGCTGGTGCTGGTATAGGTTAGGAGAGTGGTTACATTTTTAGAACTTACATTGCTGTTTAGTTTTATTGCCTGGATGAAGGCTTTCGAATATTGAATATTGCTCAAGTATTGCCCCAGACTGGGCAAGTTATTGATTAAATGCTCTCAACACCAGTTTCCGAAGTCTCTCTGTAACCTTAATTTACTCCCACCAGGATATTGGCAGATGGAAAAACAAAACAAAACACGTTTGTTATGAAGATTAATTTGTTAGTGTATGTAATGTGTACTTTGTATACAGAGACAGCTGAGCAGTAGGAGTTAAGCAATGAGTCCATGACAAAGATACCTACTAACAGTGGAGAGCTGTTATTGTACACAAACAAAACATAGATTTTTATCATTTATTTATGTGGGTATAGAAAAAGTATGTTTTAGCCAGCTATGTTTGCAGAGATGATGGTATAGTTATGAATAATTTTCTTTGAGCTTAAAGCACAAGAGTGATTTCCCATAGAAATCAAAGCAACATTGCACTGATAAATTCCTGTTGCCAAGTCTCCATGTCTGTCCCCACATAGGTGAGGTACTCTACAGTACTCTACAAATTATTCTAAATATACAGAAATGTACTTTTGAAAGTTGTCTTTTTGTTATGCCATTAAAAACACTAGGACATGTGCTCTTCCTTGATTTAGGTGGAGTACCTGAGATTTGTCACGGGGCTTGTTTTCAGTGCCTGGGAGAGACATCTGAATTTTACTCAAAAGTTTCCTTTGTCTCAAATGTTAGTCACTGAAGACAAGTAAGTGTGGGAACAAAAAAAAAAAAAAAAAAACACGTGGCTAAAATACTTCTCTTTTTCCAGGAGCCCCAGCCTTAAACATCCTGTTATGTGGCTGTATTTTAGGTTACCCAGTTATCACGGAGGCAGACAAAATCAGAATTTCCATCCTAAAGATCAGGCAGAGTCCACCTCTAATTTTTAAAATAAAAGCCAACTAAATAGCTAACAGCAACCAGGCTTTCTTGATGCCAACTTCTGCAATTTGTTGTATGCTTTCTATACTTTCTTTTTCTTTTTTTTTTTGGGTGTCTGAATTCTTTTAGGAAGGCAAATATTTAAATAAATAACAAAAAAAAAAAAAAAAAAAAAAAAGAACATTGAGATCAGAATATCTATTCCTTTTTGATCACAAATCCTAATAATCTTTTTTTTTTTTAGCAGGAGATTTCTTATAGGAATTTAACTTCTGTAGAAAAGGTGGATGGATGTCTAGCATTTGTCAAATTGCCATGACCATATGTAGGTGTTGAAGTTTAGCTGTTCTTGACATGCTTATCTTGCCTTACATTTCTTTGTTTGATTCCTAAAAGACCACAGAGTGTTGCTTAGTACAAGTTCATTGCAGTAATTCCCATGGTCTGGGTTGGGTTTTCTCATGTGCTGAGGCTAATAGAGAGTGCGAGTGCTTTTGTTGCAAAAAGTAACTTCATATTGTGTGTCTATTGGCTTGTCCATTGCTGGTTGACTGGAGACATCTCTCTGATTTATGTCACACTCTGCTCTAAACTATATACATTTTGCAGAGGATGTTGAGCAAAAGAGTTGGGCTACAAATAAGGTGAGAGCTTTGCCGTGCACAGAAGACCTCCTCGTTGTAGCTACGTAGGAAAATTACCTGCTTCTCCATTACCCATCTCATTACTTATGGTAATCAATGTGTTTAGAAGGGATCATGAAAGTTTAGGCAATCATTTGCCTAGAGTGGCTCATGCACATATATGGGGAGGAGGGGATATGTGTAGACCTTATTCCCCCAGACCCAAAAGAAGAGTAAGGTGGGGGGAAGACAAGTACACCTTGGCTGCCCGGCTGCTGCAAAGCCAAGAGTAGCAGCAGCTCTTCAGTGGCTGCAGGAGGCTGTGGAGGACACGGCAGGGAAAGGCAGGCAACAACACATGCTGCAGCTCTGTCATCCTCTCCTAGATGAGGTTTTCCACTCCACTGTGCCATTTCTCGATTTCTGCAATGGCTGCAAATAAAACTCTAGCAATGTGGTGTTTGACTTGATCGGCTGAATGACTAAAGTGAGTGTTTTTCTGGGTATCAGGTTGTCATATGTTTGAATTGCTCTGTTCTTGACTTGGTTTGGGTTTCTTTTTGCATATGTGAAATGATCTGAATGCATTGCACGTACAGCAGAATAACAGCTGGTGAGGGGGTGAGGAAGAGTAAGCTGTAGCTACCAAAAAAAGGGATGGCTTTTATCGTATGCCATCACATAGAGAGTTCTTGTCTTTAAAAAGCATCCTATGTTACTCTTCATCCTTTGTCTAAAAGAGCTGTGTGCCTAAATGAATCCTTTCCAGAAGGAGAAAAAAAAAATCTGTCCTCCCTTGCAATGATAGTAATTCTGCTGAAAGGAAGTAGAGTTAGCCCTGGTGTAAGGACCGGGTCAGAACAAGCACCAACTTAAATCAATTGCCATTGCCAACCTGGGTCTAGGTTCAGTCTCATGTTCCACGAACTGTAGAGAATTAGGACTGAGGTCTAAAATGAACAGAAAATCTCTCTGAAACCATGTACTAGCATGTCCCCTCCCAGCTCCTGGTGCATCCCCAGCACCCTTGCTGGCAGGGCAGTGCAAGAAGCTGAAACGTCCTTGGCTCTGTGCAAGCCTTGCCCTGCAACAGCTACAACATCGGTGTGTTATCAGCACTATTCTCATCCTACATCCAAAACACAGCACCATGCTAGCTACTAGGCAGAAAATTAACTCCATCACAGAAAACAGGACACTTGTCAAACTTCAAATTATGTTTAGGCATAGAAGCTTATCCCAATCTCTTTGATCTCTAGCAAGCTCTAAGGGAAGAAAAAAAAAAAGTGTTTTTTTAATGTCAATATCTAAGGAGGTAGCCTTCCTGCAGCTCCCATATGCTCTCCTGCTATGCTCCTAATAAATGAAGCGATATTTAGGTCTAAAACCTGTATTACTGAAGCTACTAGGGGCACTGCTGTTGAGTTCAGTAGTTGCAGACTCACGCTTACATAATTGATTTAACTATCACCACTTGCTGAAGAGAAAGAGGGAGTTTTAAGTGGTTTTCTTCAAGCTATTTAAAACCTCTCACACATTGTAAAATTTCTCTTCTGAGATAAATGCCAGAATTTTGCAACTGTTTATGCCAGTAATTAATTGACAAAATGATTTTATTGTTTAGAAATAATCCTAGAATTGAGCACATAAAAAAGAAAATATGAAACATTGTGATATTAGTTAATTGTATAAGTGTTTTCTTGAAACCACATGAAGAAAGCTGACTTGAAGCATATGAAACAGATGAACTCAGAGCATCTTCCGAGGTTTTTGGGGGGAGATCAGAGTTCTGTAGTGCTGTCACAGCACAGAGCAGCTCCGTAGCCTAAGCAGTGTGCTCTGTGCCCCCACACAGGATTAGTAGCAGGGAAGAGATTTCATATGTGTGCCCTGTTCTTGTGCTTCTTTTCACATCTTCTTCCAGCTGTGCATGAGCCATGGGACTGGGAGAGATGGACATGTGGGCAGAGGCAGGAGGGCTGTGCGCTCCTGTCATGAAATGTAAGCGCTGGCACAGCATAAGTAACGCTTTAATGTTATTTCATGAGAGCTATTTTAAGATTTTATGCCAATTTATGCACAAATAAGCGTGAAATAGAACACATATTTTAGGCAATTTCATGCTGTGAAGCGATATTAAGGAGTAGCCTTCCTCCTCCAAGTGTTACGTGAATTGTGAGCAGCAGTGGGGGCTGTCCCTGGATACCAAGCGTTGTCCATGATCCTACTATAAGTGCTCTATAAAATGTGAGGGCTAATAAGCAGCACGGCAGCAAAATGCAGAAGCATAGTGCTGAATACATGAATAATTTTGTGGAAGTTAATAGGACCGCAAATATTCCTTGAATGATCATAACAGCTGCTCTGGAAAATGATTGCAAAATGCCACCCTTGTTCTTGGCAGTGCTGTGCCCTGTGTTTATTCATAAACACAGCTGTTTAATATTAGATACAAAAGTAAGTTTCTCATTGTTTTATTGTCGTCAGCCCTGTAGCTTTGGAAAAATGATCTGGATCAAGCACTTAAACAGTGAGCCAGAGAGTTTCTTTCTGACAGAAAGAAACATTTTTTAAACTCTTCTACTTTCTTTACTATTTTTACTTTTTCCTTTTGGGGAAAAAAAAAAAGAAAAAAAAAAAGGTCAGTAAAAGGTCAGTGTTACGTCTCCATATAGAATTACTTCCCAATTTTATTTCTAGGAGAGAAGTTGCTGTAAGTGTGCAGTACAGGTACAGTGCACACAAAAAAAAACACAGATTCTGGCTGATGACTAATGTCTGTGTATGTGTTTGATTTCTTATCTCAGAGTGCTTGCAGCTGGAGGGGCCTTTGGTGATGGTTGTGTCCAGCCTCCTGCCCAAAGCAGTGGTCTCTAGAGCAGGTTGCTCAGGACCTTCTCCACTTGGCTTTTGGGTATCTCCTAGGATGGAGACACCACAGCCTCTCTGGGCAACCTGTGCCAACAGGCACAACTCTGGGCAACCTCTGCCCAAGGCATGGACACTTCTCCCCCATCTCCATCGTACTTCAGGCTCAACAGAGATTTAGTGCACTGGCTTATTTGCAGCCTCTATAAGGTGTAAGACCAGCAGCTAACCTCAGGAGCTCAGTTTTCCTCATTTTGACGACATGGAAGGCAGTATAAGACTGTAGCCCTAGACCTGGCTTCTAAGCTTTCTATTTTATATGACCATAAGACTGAAAGGAGAGCTTTTTCTGGCATAGATAGTGACTTCAATATTCAGGGTTATGCATTTATGGACTGCACCCACAAGCTCTGGATCAAGGACTGTGAAGCACCTATTAGTCACAGGCAAGCGAAACAGGATCCAAGGTTAAACAGAGGCATTAAAGCACTGAGCAGCCAGTGAACACCTTACCCTCTTCAATGTACCTCTGAGTAGCAAAACCTGTAAATGGTGCTCCCAAAACTTCTGTGTGCAAACTCTGCATCTTTGGGTTGTTCTGTTGGAAAATACGTACTGAGATTTACACAGAGAAGAGTTTTTATGAGATTGTTATTTGTTTACCCTGAGCCTAGACAGAACTATAGGAATTATCATTAAATGTGAGGAACTGTTAAGCTTATTCAGCAGAGGCACAGCATAAAAATGTTACGCCTACATTTATTCTTTTTACTTTAAAATCATTTATCCTTGGCATGTAATTTAGAAAATAGGGTTTGATGACTGTTTGTAATTGCCTGTGTTTTCTGTGATCGGTGTGTGCAGTGTTCAAAATTGATGTTGCTAATTAAATAACAGAAACAGGAACCAAGAGTTAATTGCAGTCTGTGCAGGTTGCCCCTCAGGTGTTTTGTGTCACCTGGTAAGCCTCAGCTCATTAGCAGAAACCAAGTCAATAAGTGTTTAGAGCACTGGGAGCAGCTGGAGAGTTACAAAATCCCCATGCCCCATGGAAGCTGCGTGCATGTGTGGTCATGGTCATGGTCATAGTCATGCTCCTGACCATGAGCATCAGCAAGACTTTAATGAATTGAAAGGGGCAGAAAGTGGCCGGCTGCGTGCAGTTTTCTTTGTTGATTACCAGGATGCAATAACCAAATGCCACCACCTCTCTGACGTGGTTATACAGTTTCCAGCCAGTTCAGAGGTTGAGCAGGGATTGTTTGTATTCACTCTTCCGTAGCCCGCATGTGCCCAGGGAATATATGTTTGTTTGGTGAGCAAATATGAACCTTGACTGACTTTCTGAGTCTTTCCTTCTAGTAATGTATTTCTTTGCAGTTGAACTACATACTCTCTTCCAAGAGAGTTGTGTTGTTTTGAGTTTGGCAATACTAAGCAAATGATGTGCAGGTGAGGTTAGCTGATCGAGGCATCAGAATCATCCAGGGCATTTGACCTACTTTATAGTTTATCACATGTTCTCTGCTTCAGAGTTATCCTCAAGCTTCTGCATGACTTTGTGTGTCTCAACGGACCTCTAATAAGGATGCTGACTGGCACAGAACTAGGAGCAGTTTCCTGAAAGGGGTAATCTGTTCCAGCATATTTACAGGCTTACCTTTCTACTTTTCCCTTTCAGCATCCAATGTGATTACTTTTGGAATGTAATATACCCAGTATGCATCATATTAGTATCATCTTTTGAGTTCTCATCCCTCAAAAAATCCCTAGAAGTGAATTCTTCTTTCTTTTGTCTGTCATAAAAATTTGACCATTTCAGTGTGGTATCCCTGTGGATATTTAAACCGGAAAGCAAAATATCATGATTAAATTTACTTGTCCTAGATATCCTTGAATAGTTTTTCTTCCTTTAGCCATTGCCAGCATCTCATATAACGTTGTTTTTGTTGTTGTTGTTATTTTTTTCATTGCAGTATTTACATGGTTATCTGAAAGGGTAAAAATTAGCTGCCTTCACAGAAACATAATGAAACAAAGGACTTGTCTTTTCACAAGCCTTGCAGTTTTCTTCATGAGGAAGCACTTTTGGATTTTCATAAACTGGGAATGTCTAGCTGTCAGCACTCTCTGGATTTGAAAGCAGTGCAGCAGGCGTTCCTAAAGGGCCAGAGCATGTTTGTACCTCACAAAGTGTTTCCCTCTCACTCCTAAAGGGGCTGTTTAATTGTGGCCACACTCAGTAGGAACATTTACAGGTTGGAGCTGTCATGGACAGACTATCTTTTCCACATCTGTAGGATATGAGATAAGTGCCTTAGGCTGGGGTAGCACTGCCACTCTCATGGTCACTGTTTGCAGAATTTAGAGGAAACAGCAGCCAGTTTTGTGCTGCAGATGGACAGGCAGTCCCAGCCTGAGCTTGTGTGCATTATTGGGCTCCTTAGGAAACACTGATTTACAACCTTTTTGTAGAGAGACGATTCTTATCCAAAAAAAGACAAAATTAGTGTCACTACTGAAGTGCAGATCACTATCTTCATATCACCAATGGTGTGAAATTATCCCCTCCATCAAGTTTATGTAATGAAATTTGCATGGTGGAAGAACAGAGGAGAGTAGGATTCCACTGGGGAGGCAAACTGGATTGCTAACAAGAAACCAGATCTCTTGATTCCCTTTCTACTTTTCCAAGTTTCTAAACCAGTTTGTTCCTGCTTCTTAGTACTGTTCTCATCTACCATCTAACATCTATCTGTTCCAGCTTTGAAATAGGAACAGCACTCCTGCTTCTCTCTAAATCCAGGTGTAATACTTCTGTCTAAAGCAAAGAGCCGTGTGTTCTGCTACTAGGTAAAGCTTTCCATGTGCTTCGTTGTACATTAATTTTGAATACACAGGAATGCTTAAATACCTTGAGGATATGGCCTTTAAAAGGCCATATCTTCTATCTCGTATCTTATATCTATCTTCCATCTTCTATCTCATCTATCCAAAGAGTAATCTTCCATAAGTACATAGCAGCTCCACAACAGTTTAGTGAAAAACATCTTTTAATGAAAGATGTATCACCTTTCTTATCTGGATTTATATTCTTCTTTCTTTTATTAAGTCATCTCAAAATTATTAAAATTAAAAACTTTTGGGTCACTGAATGAAAACTGATTTTTGGTGAACATAAATTGCACAATGGTCGTTTAAGTAGAAGTTTGAGCTTATTTGGACTCCTACAAACTGGAAATAAATTGCTATTTATTTATTTATTGCATTTTGCAAAACATTTTTGCAAATGTATTTTTCTCATTTATGAGCCGTCCTATGATCTGTCTAATGTTTATATGAAGTATTAGTGGAAAAGACAACTAAAGGAAAAGAGGCAGAATACAGAATTACAGTGAAATTCAAGAACTTCAGAGTTGCAAGATTCCAGCTTAGAATCTCTAAGCGGTTTAACTGTAAAACTGATGAGTCATAAATATGTTTTCAAATTATATTAGGTTAAAAAAAAAAAAAACAGCATTCAAGCTGACATGACAAAGTTTCCATCATTTACATTATGCAAATAATTTAAATGCTTGTCTTGTGTTTTGATATTAGTTACGTAACATATTGTGATAATGTCAATTAATTGCAATAATTGTTCTTAATGAAACAGAAGAGTCTCTAATTGTACATAGAACAGGCTTCAAACAGAAAAGAGCACACATGATGAAGTACATTAAAAAATCCTCAGATTCAGTCATCTTCATAAATGGTATATAGGAAGTCCTCCGTTTCTGTGTTTCGAAATCTGTGCAAATCATAGAAATGCTGACCTCTGTTAAAGTTATAGCACTACCATTTTTTCAGTATAAATTACAACAGATAACCCCAAAACCTGAAAAATAAGATAGCAAGGTATGTGGACCAGAATTCTGGGTTGGTCTCCAAATCTTCACTTTCTGACATTTGGTCTTCTTTATGTTTGCAAGGCAACAACTTTGCCTTGATGCAGTTCTGTTTCTTCAGACCCCACTGTTAAATCCCTTGTTGTGCCCACATAGAAAGACCTTCAAATGTAAGCTGAGAATTATTTACTGATGAGGTATTCTTTCTCCTTACGTGCTTTCTCTCCCTGCCACCCAACATGACACAAACCCTCACTGCGTGTCTGAAATTGCTTAGGAAGAGTACAAGCAGCTCTGTAGTTATCAGACGAGGCACCATTCGGGACCATGGTATACCTGCCATACCCAGGAAACACAATGTATGCAGTTGTAAGGGAAGAAATAAAATTACCATAAGCATGACAGAAAGATGTTAATACAAATAACAATAATGTGGTTAATGCGGTTGATTATTTGAGATCAGTGTTGCAGCTGCCTAAAATACCTCTCTGGAAGTGCCTACTAAATAATTCATCAGGAGCTGCTTTGATCTCCCAGAAGGCTCGTGAGATCCCGTTGAACCAGGTCCTGCTCTTTGCCACACTTGCACTATACAACCTAATGTTGCAGTGATGAGGAGCATCCCTTTGGTACACCCCTGTCTCAGCAGGACCCTGAGGACTCACAGCCCACCTGCAGCCTGCTCCAGGGGAGTGCACCTCGGGAGGGCTGGGGCTGGCTGAGCACTTGCAGAGATAACTAGCACCACGTGAACGGGATTTGCCTTCCTTTCAGCTGGTTATAAGCATGCCTGATTAAGGCCGATCACTGGCAGATGAAAATGAGATGCCTGAAGTCGTGCACGTGGATGCAAACTTAGCAGCAGTGGCTGCTCAGCTCCCAAAAAAGCAGGAGATACCAGAAGCTGACTGAGAGACAGGCATGGGTCTCTTTAATGTAGTGGGCTCTGCTGATGAGAGGATAACATGGCTAGTGTGTAGAAGATGGATTGTACTGAGTAGGTTTTGTCTAACACACCAAATATATAGCATGTATTTATGGAGCTGAACAGAGAACTCTCCCTCATATATTCTTGTATCCTACGACAAGAGGTACAAGAATTGAGGGCAAAAGGGTCTCAAGGTATGACATTCAGCCTCACTGAGTTTCTTTCTCTCATTTGTTGCAGTACCGGTTTGTGGAAAAATCACAGCTGAAAATAAAATCACATATTGAAAATGTTTTTGCTACAGTGACAGAGATATTTAAGAATTTTTAGCTTCCTCTTGCTGTTTGCTTTACTTAAAACACTCAGATTTCTTTAGAGAATGGTCATCTTGATAATTTTTTTCCTCCTTCCTCTCCAGTCATCTAATTTCTGAGAGGTTTTCTGGCAGTGTTATGTTTAATGGGAAAAAGATCACAGAAATGAGAAACTGTAACAGCCATTTAGTTAATCTTATGTTTCTTTGTTCATGCCAGCATGGGGTTGTTCCGTTTTTTCATCTATTATTTTTGCTCAGCTTAGTCTCAGTTAGTCCAATGAGCTCTACTACCACAGACAAAATCTAATGATGAGGTTGGCACGGCAAGTTTGTCTTCAGCTCTAACTCGGAGAAAAAGCAGAGAAGCTGTTAGCCTACAGACTGTGGAAGAGCCCTGCCAGCCCTCATGACCTTGGTGATCATCTACCACTTGGCAGTCATCTACCACACTTGTCTTTGAGGTAACACATTGCCCTGATGCTTTGGTCAAGCTCTAGAGGTGGATTCTGGGCGTCCAGAAGTGCTGTGAGCTGGCTTCTGCACATCTGCAGAACAATCGTGTTGCATTTGCACGATAGATTCAGCTTGATCTGGAGAAGCTGAGGTTGCTGCTGTATGCAAAGCCACAATAGCCATGTTTTTCATCTGTAGAAATGGGGCTGAGCCCTTTGCCGTGCACCTCTGGTGCTCTGTCATGCCATCCTTTTGGGGCTTGTAGTGTTGCTACACCCTCATGTTGAGTTGTATGGTGTGGGCTGTGCTGGGTAAGGCTGCCAAGAGAGTGGGTAAATGGATATCCTCTATATAATCACCGTCTTTAGAGGAGGGCCATGAGAGCAGTCCAAATGCATGATTTGCCAGCACTGCAGAAAGAGAAGGGAAAATACAGCAGGGGAATGGTAATTGAGGGCAGCATGAGGAATGAAGCTCTTGCAACCTGCAATCTTAGCAAGTGTAGTGCATGTTTAGTCCGACACTGATGGGATCCACTGAATTTTGCTGCTGTGTCATGGCCAGCAGTTTGGCAGGCCTGGCATGTCCGTGTGTAGCTGCAGTGCTGGGGCAGAGGTGCCCCGGGGCAGCCTGCGTCTCCCACGCCATCACACAGATTTCAGGGGGATAACATCAGTGCATTTTCTTCCCAGAGGCTTTTGCAGGTCAGGACCCTTTGGATTTCTGCCTTATCACAGATAAAGGGGGCAACACCTTGTAAATGATAGATCATTGAGATATTTTCTTAAAATAATTAAAAAAAAAAAAATGCTGCCATTAGCTCTTTTGTATATATAAAATAAAAAAAGATAGCAATAGCCAGTTTGCAGTGAAATTTTTGTCTCTCTGAATAATGCTATCAAAAAAAAAAAAAAGAAGTATGACATATAAACATACAAATTTAAATCATTCCTCCACTCTTCTTGAGGCTTTGCAGCTTTTTGCTCGGTTTTACCCGTACACTTAGCTTCTGAACTTAAGTAGACACACCTCCATTCCATAAATCGATGCCCTACCTTTTAGCTGTATACCAGCTGAGATAGAAGGCATTAATCCTTTTATTAACATTTATCACCATGTCTCTCAACTGATCGCTGGCTTTCCCAGAAGTAAGATAGATGGCTTGGGTTTTTAGGGAGTCTACAAGCCCTCTTGCCATCGTTTTTAAGACTTGTCCTGTTGCGCTGTGACACGTATAACACAGTGATGCTCTGAATCTGAGCCCCACGTCCAATTTCTGAGGAGCTGAGTATTTCTTCCCAGGCTGCTCTTCCTGTTCACACAGAGCAGCAGCTGGAGAACCACCGAGGCTTTCATGGGTCTCCAGAGTGCAGAAAGGAGGCAGGAAATGTGGAAAAAGGTGCACTCACTTCCTCCTTACAGCAGGACCTCACAAACACAAATTGCGCTGGTGGTGGTCACTTGGGGAAACCTTGAAGATTGCTTTTTGCAAGCTTAAAGAATATTGTTAAAAAACAAGAAGAAAAAAAAAAAAAGGAAAAGGAAACCTCACCCACCAAATTTACAATTGCTACTTCTTTCTGAAAGGATTATGAATTATTTTGCTGCTCAGCTACTTTCCTGAATGAGGGTAGAGTGGTCAGGGTACAATGTTTGGACTTGAGAAAGGGCTCTGAAGCACACACAGTGACCAAAATCAGAAAAATACAAAGAAGAAAGAATAACAAAAAAAAGAAAAAGAAAACAAAATAGACTTTAAATGCTGTAACATTGTTTTCTGATTATAAAAGGGTGGAAGAGATTAGGAAACCAAGACAGAAGAATAACTAGGATCACTTATATGTCTTGAGGGAGTTCCCATTCATTTTTATGTGACGGAACTCCTGGAGTAACACAGGGCAAGCAAGAGATTAAAGGGCAAAGTGAGCAAAGTACAAAACTGGCAGTTAATTAGTTTGCAAAATGTCTTTAAGATTTCAACTGTATTCATTCATTTGGATTCTATATTTAATGACAATCGTGCCACTTTTTTAACAAGTAAATAATGGAAGTATTGTCTAGCATCCCTGAAATGACTGTAGCTAACAAATCCTACACTCTTCAAAATGCTAAATTCCTAATTCTTCTTGGATGGTAAAGAAGGTGTTGTAACGTAAGAGTGACTTACAGATGCCATTTATCCTAAAAAATCAGCTGATAGTGGGGATGCAAAGGAATGTTTTTCAATTTCACTTGCTTTTGTTTTGTATATGTGTAGGAATGAGAGAAATGCATGTCAACAGTTTTTACTATTTTTAAGGGTCGTGAGTAATGAATATAAAAGGAATAAAACTGCAATTTTCCCATTCTAAACTTCTGATGTTGGCTTTTACAGTTGTGTTGCATGTCTAAAAAAATGAACACAGGCTGCTGATGCTAAACCGAATAGAAAGAAGCTGAAGATCCATGAATTGGTCTCTGCCTTCCAGTACTTTTAGAGTACTAATATTTGATAATACAAGGCATCACAGCTTCTTCTTACCTTTAACCTCACAAGTGAAGTCATCTCTAAAGAAAAGTTCCTCAAACTAAATCTTGTTCCCTAGTGCTTCAGTCAGAAAACTTGTCTTATGTTAGGGCTTTTGGGACACAGTATAGCTTTCAGGTTTCTAAATCTATGAACCCAAATCTGGAACTGCTCATCAGAAATATTATATTGATATTAGCATCAGCAATTATCGTTCAGGTAAATCTCTCCATAAACCTTTGAAGATTTGGAGTTGGTGTTTTCCCTTAATCCATACCTTCCCTTTTCAGTACTAGACATAACAGAAAAATTCTTTGTCCAGCTTCTCAGGAGAGAGGAAATTTATACCTCATCGCTTCTGGATACATTTGGTATTAGCAGCTTCAAGAGTTTAAAGATCCTGAGAGAGCTGCCAAGGTCACAAGACTGTCTTTTCATCTGCATCTGAGTTTATAGGATTCACACACAATCATTAATGGTTTTGTCAAAACTAAGACAAAGATGTAGCCAGGCATATGAACCCATGGCGGGATACAACCCAAAGTGATGCAAGTTTTGTCCAAGAAAAAACACACGCCCCCAAAGGCTTTGCTTGATTTTGCCTCAAGTTCATAATTAAAGGAATGTAAGACAGAAGTCGCCTGGGTGCCTTGTACTGTCTGCACTCAGATCATACTGTAGTAGGTAAAGAGTCAGTCATGTATATTTTATTCCAGTTACGTGTGATTAGGGTCATGATAATAGCTACATGTATAAACAAAATTCAGTGAGCTAAAAGGTTGAAAGCAGATAAACATAGTGGCAAATTCTGTCACAGTAAAGAGGCCTTGCTGCTGGACATTTGTTTCCAGAGAACAGGATCCTGATTTCCCAAGAGCTGAGGCAAAAGAATTGCTTCATACTTGGAAAATCTTGGCTGTGGTAGACAAATAGTCTTGGGACACAGGCAATCACACAGTCCAGAATACTACAAGAACAGTCGTCCATGTAAGTATCTCAATTCCTGTTGAGCCAAATGCATTCTAAGAATATATATATATACACATATATATTCTGATGTATTTCAAATTTTCATCTTCATATGCTCAGGAACATCAGAGAACTATGATTATGTAAAAAAAATAAATAAAAACTGGGGGAATGTGCTTCCCTTTTTCTGCAACATTTCCATTGTGCGTGTTCAGGCAGATACTGCTCATCTGAAACTATCAGTAAAGAATGCGTCAGAAATTAAAAGCCTGAGAAAGCTAAGATCTGAGCAATACTGAAGTCTGTCTTTGATTTTCAAAGCAAAGAGAAAGGTTACTAAGGGGAGTAAGTCAGTGGAAGTCTTCTGGCCACATTGGCTCCTGTAAAAATTGGAAGTTGCTGTATTGCCTTAGGTTTCCAGTTTTGTTCTCCATTATTATGTAAGGTTAAATAATCAGCAAACTAAATTCTCAAGATAAAAAGAAGGATGATTTTGTCTTAGTTTTATTTTGCCTGATATTTTTCTGGAAGGGATTTCTATCTGTTGAGGACCATTTTACAAAGTTGTAGCAGGAATTTAAACTTCAGTAACTAAGAATTGTTTGAAACATAAAACCAGCTGAAATTAGGGCTTTACAAAAGGAGTAAGGAGTCATTTCTGATTCTTGAGCATTTCAAGCTTTAGGCAGGCTCTACTTAGAGATGTAATAATTGGACAGGAAAAAAAAAAAAAAAACACAAATGTATTAAAAAGTACTGTGCTCAAAGTTTCTGTTTGTTCTGAAGATTACAGCTGGCTTTGGGATGATGAAATAGGATGTGACTGGTACAATCATGCTGTGCATAAAAGTTGTACCGGATATAATAGCACTATGCATTTCTTTTGTAATGGAAGGATTTTTTTTTTTTTTTTTTTTTTTTGTAATATTGAATAAGGACAGATATGACAACTTTGTGGAGCTCATTATGTATGCCTCTCAAAGAACAAAGAGGTTGAAATGGTGTTCAGCTAAGCTCTTCCAGCTCTCTTCATGCTTCTATGTATTGTCTTGTGCTCTTCCATCATCTTGGCCTTTTCAGCTGTCTAATGTAATCTCAGGGTAAATGAATGGAAGGGAGCTGGGAAGGGAGAAGTGGATGGAGGATGGAAAAAGCCAATAAAGCCATCAGTGCTTTGAAACGTGCTTCAGCTGTTACTTTAGGAACGCTGAAATAGTTTGTGATGAAGGGAATCCCAGTCCTTGAAGAAATGCAGCACACAATTAAACAGAGGCAGGAGTTAACTTTTGTGTGCAACATTAAAGGTGTCTGTGACAGAAGTTGAGAAGTTCCATCCTACGCATCTGTCCCACATCTTCTTTAGTATGTAAAATGCTTTGTTTCACAGGGCTCCTGTGAGACAGTCGAGTGCTATCATCCCCATTTTATAGACATAGAACTGAAGCAGATTAACTGAGGTAGCCTTGCTAAGGCTAGAGGCACAGCAAAATTTCAGCCTCTCATTCCTCCTAGTAATCAATTTAAGGTAATTTCAAATGCTCCAGATTAGGGCTCTCAGAATTAGATGTAGTATGTGACCATTTTTTTAACAAAGGAATGATACGTGGGAGGATACTGGCTCCTTTCATCACTAGGCACCCCGTGGTACTATATACTGGGTTCTAGCACGTGGCAAAGCAGAAAGTTCCTCTTGCAAGGAAGCTCTAGAAAGCTCCATGGAGTCCAACAGCATCACTGCAGCCTCCTGCCCCTCTTCTTTCCCCTTCTGAAGGGTTCCCACAGGCAGAGAGCTTCTGGGACTGGTACTGTTCAATGACACAGCTGCTTCAAACTTGTGTTCCACGGACCATAGCCTTTCCTTCCCTCCTCTTACACCCTTTCAGCAATGACAAGTATGCATCCCACTGAACGTTTTGGATACGGGATTCTGCAACCCCCTGACTCAGAAAAGTCTCAGAAAAAGTTAACCTTATCCACAGCCTATTAAAGTTATCATTCCACAGCCCCGTCTCAATAAGGGCTCTGAGATGGTCGTCTCATACAACCAATAAGTACACTGGCTGCTCGTGAGACTCCATACGTAATCTGGCCTCCAAATATATAACAAATGATTAATGCATTAAAGATGCCACAGGAAAGAGGTAAAAGAAAAGAAGAAATGAGTACAGTGAGCACTGAGAGGACAGGCTAACACACTCTCTCAATTTGTCACCCCCTGACTATGTTAGGTTTGGTGCAGGAATGACCCACATGACTCAGAAACTGGAATGAAATAACCTGAGCTTTCTGTCAGAAGAAAGATAGAAGGCTGTGCTGTGTGTTCACATTAGACCTGATCGGTAAATCCACATTACCTTGTCACACCGGAATAGCTGACCCTTTTCACTGGCTAGGGGATGGCAAACTCAGAGATTAATGCAGAACATAGGACTGAGAGAAATCAAAGTGTGCCTCTTGGAGAGAGGCATTAACAAACCTTATCCATTCACTTCAATCATCCATGAAGGTCACAGACTCTTTCTGCAGCTAACTGACTCACTGCCCAAGTGCATGTAAAATCTCACCAGGGAAATCTTGGATGGAAGCCGGACATCACAGATGGAGGGCTCCTCGCTCTTGTTTTGGTGCTTCCTACAGGAGAGATCAAATCTGTCAGCTAGCAGGGACAAACCAGTTTACTCAGATCACCCACCCACCTCGAGTAGCTCTGCCAGTCCGAGCCGTGGATGCTGGTGGAGTGCCCTGGCCTCGCTTCAACACCCAGTGCAGCACCTCTGTTAATGTACTGGCCTCCAGGAGCATCCCTAACTGAGATCTGTGTGTGAATCAGAACAGGACTGGGGTGAAACCTGATGTCTAGTCCAGTATGGTGGCCAGCACTCAGAGCTTTGAGAGGAGGCTGAGAAGCTTGTCTCTTCATTCAGTTAGGATCCGTGGTGGTTTCTGATAGTTAAAGGTGTGGCTTCGGCTGTACAACAAGGTTTGTAGTATCTCTGTTTTCCATCCTATCAATGAGTTTCAACAGCCACCTAAACATCCTGTTCTTTTTCTGCATCTTGTTCAGCATTTGGCCTCAGCAAATTCCTATGGTAACAAATTCTATGGATTAATTGCAGTGCATGAAACAAATAGATTTGGGTTTGCTCATATTTTACTGCACACACACTTGAAAATCAGTATGGGGGGAGACCATATATTTGTGTTAACTAGTGAGATTACCCCTACATTTCTAATAAGTATTATTTCTGTCTGTGATTTCTTTCAGGGAGCTCATACTATTTACATTTATTTACTTTCATGAAAAATTAATCAAGAGCCAAAACTGTTCTTTAAGGCTATATAAGAAATGCATAAATACAGGAAATATTATGCTTACTTTAAAGAAAGATTTCCCATAAAAGACATGTTTTTTATGTAGAAAAAAAAAATGTGAGTGAAGCTGTACAATGTTACATCTTGAAAGGCTGCATCCAACTCCACAGAACTTCCTGGAGTAATCAGGACTGAAGCAATCAAAGTATCCCATTCCTACCACTTTTTCTTGCATTTATATGGAACCAATTTAGAGTTCTTTTTCTCATCACCCAAATGCTCTCTGGACAAGGCCACATAAATTTCTGCAGGCTGCATGTGAAATCTGGGACTTTTGGGCATATCAGCGTACTCTGCAGCCTCGCTGTCTCCTCATTAGAAAATGTGTGACTTACACAGCAGCGTGTTCCAGGTCAGGGCAGTTACGCTGGCAGAGCAAGAGAGAGAGATTTGTAGAGCATTTATCAATGCTTTTCACTGGTTCCTGTAAACTCAAACATAGGCCTGTAATTTTTCTGCTCTTTCAGGTGATTTTCACTGTGCTTTTATAGAATAGCCAAGACTCCCCCTCACAATTTTTCAGTAATTGATCTCTGACCCTGGAAATATTTTTGAGATTTTCAAACTTTCTCTAGATTTCTCTTTGCTCTGGTGGTGGGGTCAGGAGGAGTTTAGAGGGGAGTAACCAATGCATGGAAGGGAAAGGTGGTTTTGAGGCGCATTGCAGAAAGGCCATCACTGGTGAGAAGGAAAAGATAAGAAAGGGAGGCCTCTCTGATTTTTTCTGGAGGAGCAGAACTTGACTTGGCGGTAGACAAAAATATTATTTCAGAGTCTGAAATAATGTTGGTCTGTTTCATGACTTTTTTTTTTTTTTCTTTAAAATGCAAATCTATATCAAAAAGCCCCTGTAGGATCTCAGACGTGAATGGTCTTTGGTGTTTTTCTGTACTGAGTTTTCTTCTCTGGAACTCTCTCTCCAAGAGAGAGTTATCTTTTCCACTACAAGCAGAAATCTCCTTCCCTTGAAACTACCTGTTTTGCTTAGGTCGGATAAACCTAGAAACTGTCGCTACAGTAGCAATATCCAGATCAGTAATTGCTCAGGGAAATGAGTCCTCCAGCGTGCCCGCCTCTAGGCTCAGCAAGTCGCTATTGCCACCAGAGGCAGCAAATTCAAAAGTGTGAACTCCCTGGGGAGCGGGCTGCAATAGGTGGTAAACACTGCACATGAGCACGGGGTAAATGATTCGTGCTGCCTGACAGGGATGCTTCAGCCCCTTCTGTCCCGAAGCAAAAGGAGCAACTAGAGGACCATAGTAAGGCATACCTTGTGTATAGGTGCTAATGCTTTGGTTTACTTAACTCTGTGGATTGACTTTACAGAGGTTAATTTCATGTGTTATTGCAGATGGTAATGGGATATATATTGGTTCTGTCTTCCTTTCTAGGACTCTTTTTCTTAATGGAGGTTTGTATTGTTTGTCTGTTTTACAGGCATTGTTGCATTTGCAGTTCATCCGGTATCAATTTTCTATCCTAAACCCATCTTTAGGGACTTAAGTTTACATCGTACCTAGGCATGCCATCAGAATGGCACCATAATGTTAAAATAATGACATTTTAATAATTAAGTTTTAGAAAGTTTTTAATGACGAAAACAGTTAGGACTTTTTCCTTCTCTCTCTCTTTTTTTTTCCTTTTTCCTATTCTTTCTCTGACTAACTTTTTCAACAAAAATAATGTGTAAGAATTTGCAGAAAGACAATTCTGTACCAGACCCTCAGGTGATACTTAAACTCCACTGCAGTTCAGCACATGCCAGCATTGAGAATATAATGCCTCCAAGCGTTGCCTTCATCCCAGATCTCAATAGCCATGATCCCAGCCTGGGTTACTGTGTAATAATATTCATGTAACAGAGGAGCCCAGTTGACTTTCTGGGCTGAGCTGGTGTAAATTAGCCTGGATCTTGTCAGAACAAACTTGGAAATTAAAAAAAAAAAAAAAAAAAAAAAAAAAAAAAAAAAGAATATGTTCTTTTCTTGTTCATATAGTTTTCCACAAGCATCCAGAGTTGGACACAGGATGTGGAACTTGATGCATTTCCAGCCTGGTCCACTCCCACTTGATGTTTTTAAGACTCCAGTACAAACAAGGGGGTAATAATAGAGAGCAAAGAGCACGTTCATGATATGCTGCTTGCTCTAAAGTAGGTGCTCATGGGGTCACATCTGGCTTTTCTAGAAGCTATCTTTCGCTGATCCAGTTAGAAATCCTGTTCCTAAAGTGACAGATTTTGGATTGCTAAATTTTCTCTTGATAGGAAGAGACAAATGCACTCTCTTGTGCTGCTTGATGTGGAAAAGGGCAGTCCTTGTTACTTTTACCTAGTTTGCATTGTAATTGGAAGGAACAAAGCTTCACACTAACATCAGCACTTAAGAAGCAAATTCCTTCTGTGGATAGGAAGGCAAGGTTCTTATTAAAAAAAAAAAAAAAAAAAAAAAAAAAAAGAGCTTTTTCTTCCCCAGATACTTCTTGGGTTGTTTGGTTGCATGTTTTTTGGATGAATGGTCACAATTTTTTTTTGCTGCATAGGAAGCACCCTGAGATGAGGCTTAAAGACAAATTCCTTCCCACCCTTGCAAGTAGCCCTGGATCTGGTGCCCAGCTGGCAGCCTGCCTGGGCAGTACCCAGGTATGTGCTGGGCTTCGGAGCACATCCCAAGGCTCGTACCTGCAGCGTGGGCAACCATCAGCTCTCTGTGCAACTTGCAGCAATCCCACCAGTGCGAAGTCACGGTGTGGCCAACCTCAGGAGAAAAAAAAAAAAAAAAAAAAAAAAAGATGTGCTGGGATGCATCCTGAAAGGGTTCTGAAATCTCCAGATGAGGCCAGATGAGCTTTCCAAGCAGGCTGAGTCCAGAGTGACAGGGTGAGCACTGTGCTCCTCAGGCTTCCCTATAAAGTACCAAGGACAGGGGCTGTTACAGAGACACAAAGACTGTGCAGCCTTTTATGACTACTTGTTGTAGGGTGCAGTGGTCCAGATTCAGGTCTGGTGGAAGGAAATGTGACTGTCCTGAAGATACTGGAGTTTCACCACATTTTATTCTCCCTGAATATGGTGAACCACTGTGCTAGGCCTAGCCACCTAGTGCTGTTAGATCTATAAGAATTTATTAGGTAGACGTTATAGCCTAATATATAATATAATCCTTATAGCCTCTTTAAACCTCTTCTATTTCATCCAAAGCTGGATTTTTTTCTGGATGTTTCATTTCTGTGTCTTTCTCAGTGAGCTCTTAACATGCTGTTTAACAACATCGGTGTTAATGTGATCTGATGCCTGGCTCAAGTATACTTAAGTGAATGCATTTTGATTTTACGCCTGTTAGCTTTGTTCAGTAACAACAGCTAGCATAATCCCCATAACTCGGGGTCATTGACTGAGACAAGCAGCTCCTTGCTCTTTATTCCATCCTGATGGATCTCAGGGGACCCTCACGACAGCCTTCCTGTTTCAGCAACAACTCCCTCTTCTCACTTACCAGGGATCCTCAGGCTAGGATGTTGGCTTTCGGTGTAGTGACAGCTTCATAGCTCCACACCAGCTCTCCTCTGCTGTATCGCCCACGTGTCCTGCGACCAGCCTGGGATGCAGAAGGAATGGTGCTCAGACCTGTGGGATGTCTCTGTCTCCCTTCTCAAGACATTCCTCTGTTTCAGTGACAAAGCTGGAGCAGTTTTGTAACCACTCAAGATGTCTAATTCTAGAAGAAGCAAAAAGAAGATTTTGCTTTTTGAAAATGCCAGGGTAGACAGGGTCATTGAAACTGAGGACTCCTATAATATTTGCAGCTGAATTAAAGCTCAGCTGCATGCTGAGAGCAGGTCTCAGTTGATGCACCAAGGTTTGACAATCCCATTAGTGTAAAAAAAAAAATGAGATAAAAGGGGAAGAAAATGAAAAACATTCAGTACTGATGGAAACATCGCATTGACAGTGGAAGAGGAAAGCAAATATTTGATGGTTTTACATTGTAACTTATAAATTCTTAAAAATAAATAACGACAATCGGAATATATGTTGCTCATTTGCTTTGAGAAAAAAGTTACATTTCTTTCTAGACCACAGCCATGTTTGCAATGGGATGTCTGACCCATTGATATTTAATTCTGCCACTCCAGTTAGGTAGGAAGAATCCTGGCGTGGCTCCTCAGAGCAGCAGGCTGGCCTACAGCTTTAAATAGAAAGTTAAAAATAAAAAATCTTCTTCAGCTCAAGTCAACCGGCTCAGTCAGAACTTGCCTAGTTCCTAAGCCAGTGCCCTGCCAGAAATGTTGGAGGCCACCTGGTACCATCTGACATATTCCTCTTCCCTGCCTTCTCCACGATGAATTGACCACTGTGGGGATATGGAAGCAAAGAAAGGGGCCCCAGAGTGCCACAGGGAAGTACTGGTCACAACACATCATCTGCACAGATACAACTGGGTCTTCTGGGAAGGTGAAGACTTGAATCTAAATTATTTCCTGGGCAAAACACCATCAGCTTCACAGGAGGGATTTGAACCTGAGGAAATCGCTAAGTTTTGTTATTATTCTGACATGGAGAAAGAAAATGCTTCAGTGCTATGATTGGTCTCTGCTGAGAATTAACAGCCTGCTCTGCCTGAAATAAGGAAGCTTTGGAAATTCAAGCATGTAAAATGTATCCTCAGTGTGATGGCTGTATTTTTTTTCAATCACAGAAACTGTTAATCAAAATAAAAAATCCATAATTTTACTATGACTGACACATTCTTCACTGCAGGGAGAAACTCTTAAGAAAAATAACCAAAGCAAATTTTAATTGTGTAAATCCAACATCTCATTCTGTAAAGGTGAATTGGTGTTCAGTGCTTGCCTTTCATTTCTAATGCAGTAATTGTGTTATCTTGAGCACTGTAACTTGTCTTAGGAATTTAGCCAAAAACTTCTGGAATCTATTTTGAATGTTTTTTGAGAAAAGGTGGTAACAAAGCAGCATTTAAAATGCTTACATTTTCCTTTGGATTTGTTCTTTATTGCAGTGCAAGTAGATTGCACTGATTATCATTCTGGGAAAAAAACAATTAGTGAGACTCTCAGAGATCAGACGTCGTGAGGACTGAATGTGTTGAGCAAGGAGTTCATTTGAACTGGTTTTTCTTTTTCAGACACTGCAAATGGATGTAAACAAGCTGAATATCACATTGCTTCGGATATTTCGCCAGGGAGTGGCTGCAGCACTGGGACTGTTACCTCAGCAAGTTCATATCAACAGGCTCATTGTAAGTACCAAAAGGCTAGGTATAATAAAATTTACCTGGTTATTTAGAATGCTCTTAAATTTATTTTCCTTTCATTATGGAAAACTGCAATAAAATAGGACAGAAAAATACTTTGTTTTGATAGATTTTTTTCTGAACTGCACTACAGAAAAATAGATCTCCATTACAAAATGACTTACATTTTCTTTTGCAAGGAAGCCATTCATAGTTACAGTCTAGAGAAAAATTAAGTCAGATAAATCTCTTTTGTGTTTTATTCATATGCAGTTTTCTTATCCCTTGGTTTGCATTCCAGTGTAGTTCTTCATCACATTCATTAGAAGCTGCTTATTCCTTTTTTGTTTCTCAAAGGTTGAATCTTGCTCAAAAAATACATGTGATTCTGCCTTTCAAAGACATCTTCACAATTAATTCTCAGACTTTCCATTAGTAAAATAAATGTTTTCTCACAGTATTAATATTTACAGCTTGCTATTTAGCTATAACAACATATGCTTGGATGTGACCTTTTGGACTAAGGTATAATGTTTGCAAAAGATTACGAGAAATTTGTTTCCAGCAAAGACTTAAAAAAACAATTTTCATCATTTTTATTTTCTGTGGATGGTAAAGAGCATACATTCTTAAAACTGGTCTCTTTTTTCTGACAGTTTTTTAATGAAACAAGAAAAAAACACAACAATATCATGTGTGTATTGCCAGCCTTCCATTCACGTTGCACAGGAAAGCAGAGTTATGTTATTTTATTCAACCTGCAGGTTGAATATTAGAGAAGAAAGTTGACAGGCTCAGCATAAAAGTATTTCCTGCCTTGATAGCTTGATAGGATTGTATACATCAAAAAGGATTATAAAACGCCTTCAAATAATGTCTCTGTGAGAAAGGATCACACAAGATGCACAGTGGAAAAGATCAATAGGAATGCAATGCAGCCCTTTTCATGTTTGCAAGGGACGTCACTCATTCTTGACAAGTGACGCTGAATGTCTTTTGTCCCCTATATTAACCTGAATGAAAGACATATTCTGAGAAAAACACAATTACATGAGAAATGTTCCAGAGTTTGGGGTGTGTATTCAACACACCACGTCACTTGGTAGCCTTCTTACTAAGCTCTGTGGAAATCATCTAACTAAGCAGAAGAAAGATGCTGTTAATTTTCCTGCTGACTGATAGATTTTCACTTTCTTTTCTAATCTGTGATCCAAGGGAAGAGGTAGCAGCACTTTGCACCTGCATATACCTCAGAATACATGAAGTACTGTTAATTAATTAGTCTTCTCAACATCCATAAAGGGCTGCTATGACTTCTGTTTTTTAGCTATGTAGGTATAATACAAACTTTTGCCACATTTGCTCTTAAAATCACAGAGTCAAAATTCAGAAGAGAAAAATACAGCTTAGGAGGCATTATTCCCACCTTCCCATCCTTTTAACACGAACCAGTTCCTCTCATGGACACAAGCAAGCCGGGCATATCGAAATTCATCTCACCTCTCTTCAGCCCGGTCTTAGGTGCTCATGTAGGGTCTTTCTGAAGGCAATATAGAGAAGGGTAGTGAGAAGGAGAGGCATTGAGATCCCAGTTACTTTAGGGTGGATGCAATCATTCTCTGGAGATACCAGCCTCTGTCCACTGGCTTTGGAGGTAATTTAGATGATGGAAGGGAGGTAAGCTGATATGTAACAGCACACAGCGTGCCACAAGATATTAACTGGGCATGTCCAGCATCTTCTCAGTCTTTCCAGGAAATCCTCCTCCCATAAAGTCCTGTTAAGGCAGAGGATCTCCTAACAGAGCAGGCACAAAACACTGGGAATGCTGCACCCTCACCAGGGTTTGCTTTGTGCCTGCCACTTACACTGGGAACCGGCCACTTAGCCACACCAGAGACCACGTAAGGCTGCGGCCTCAGAATGGCTGCTTCAGTCTGACAAGAAATCCCTGACACTGCAGAGCTGTGGGGCTGTGTTCCCTCCTCATGGCCCCGCTGGGCTGAGCAGGCCTACTGAGCAACGCCAGCCCCACCAGTCTTGTTGAGCAGATGGACCCGTGGCACAAGTGAGAGCACACAGGGCAGGTTTAGGGTATGCATGTGAAAATGTCCCTTTCTATGCAGCACTAATTCTGAACGTAATGCGAGGCTTTTTAAGAATAGCAAAAGATGTCTTTTTTATGGTTCAGTGAAGATAACGATGTGCATTGAAGGCGAGGGGGAGAGCAGGATTAACCCAGTCTGATTTCTCCCCTTGCATACCAAACCCCAAATAACCAGAGCAGTGAAGTTCTTGCCTGTGCAGGCAGCAGCTCCATGCCTGCCTTGTGCATGTGGCACTACCCAGGTCTGGACTCTATATCACAGCCTCAGCCAGGTTGTGCACAGCCCTGGGGCACCCCCTTATCGTGGTTCATGCACACCAGCACTGAGCTCAGGTGCTGTTCTGGTTGTTGATAACCAAGCAGAGGAACCCTCTGGCAATTTTTCCTTTCACTGTCCTGCTGCAGAGCCAGCATCACTGACATCTCTAATACAGCACCACTTCATTGAGACCGGGTCAGGAATTAATGGCGGGGAGAATTAGGCATGCTCAGCCTACTCATTAAAAGTAACCAAAACTTTCATTTCATTGTGCTGTCTTAAGGAGTTACGCTGCAGTCAGCTGAAAGGGCATTATACTTCACTGTAGTGTGTGTTTGCAACATGTTGACGCCGGATTAGAAAGCAATGCCAAAATACCACGGCATTATACTAAGCATTCCTGTTTAAGGCCCAGCATCTAAAACAGGACTGCACTTCAGCTCGGATCAGACCTGTCAGCTAAAAACCCCGCTGGCTCTTTGCCCTTATCCCATGCATGGCTCCTCCCCTCCCCATGAGACACCGACCTGTCTTGTTCAGTGGTACTAGGCTCAGAAGAGGGGACCTTGTCAACAGTAAATGAGATAAAGCCCATCTACCCACATACGGTATTTTGCATTTTCTTGCACGGTCAGCTGGAATTTAAGGAGGCAGGGAAAATGTGCACTTTCCTCACAGAGCAGGTTGCAGCCTTTCTATTCCATGCATTCATTTCTGGACATATAGTTAAAATCTAGAGACAGAAGAGGTTATCTAATCTCAGAATTTTGTTATGATTTTGCCTTTTTTTATTATTATTTATTTTCCTAGGGGAAGAAGAACTGTGTGGAACTGTTTATTTCCCCAGTGAACAGAAAGCCAGGAATTTCTGATGCGCTCCCATCTGAAGAAGTGCTGCGTTCACTGAATATCAACATTTTGCATCAGAGCTTATCCCAGTTTGGAATAACAGAGGTCTCCCCTGAGGTTGGTTATCACTTTCTTCACCTGTAGTTTGTTAGGCAGTTTTTACAGCCCTAGTAGTTCTCAGGCTGAGGTTCTCATGAATGAGACAGGGAAGTACAAACTAAGATGGCATTACTGCTGTAAGACAATTACACAGCTAGTTCTGTTAAATTACCTTAATGGTGTTTTGTAAGGCTGTTTAAGAATTAGGATCCAGGTCCTCCTGCAGAAAAAAAAGAGAGGTTGTTTAAGAATCTTGAAGATGCTTTCAGTATGAAAAATAAAATATAAACACAGGGTCATTTTAGGGCAATTTTACATGCCCTACAGCAGCCTGACATTATGAAAATGAGATGCTTCTCAGGTTTTAGCTGTTTTCATACAAAACAAAGCCAAGTGATGTTGTCCAAAAGTCAGATCAGGTCTTTATATTGCTCAATGGCAGCTTGGACTAAGCTCCCTTTAGATTACAATTTCCTTTGCTACAGAAGCATATGATTGTGACAGTGGTGATAGATGCAATTATCTCTTCCAAGTATTTCAGGTACAAGTAACACTTCAGGTAGCTATGGGACAAGAACATACGTGAATAATAGATGAGTCAATAAATGTCATCAAGCTATGTACAGATGCTGGAGAAAAAACAATGCTGAACTCAAGATCTCATCTGTTAGATGGTAATCATGAGTGCTCAGGTATTTGAATTTTCTCTCTGAAAAAAGTGTACACCAACAGAGGGAATCTCATTGAAAAGGATGATTAGAATGAAAGTTGTGCAGCCTCTACTTCCTTCTAGTACTGTTGGAGAAACAAGAGGTTATTTTAATATTTCAGTTGCATGTAGATTATACTGCTAAGACCCCAATCCTGCAAAAATCTTGCAGCTTTACACTAGTAGGTATTCCTTTTGGGTCTTGATAATTTGTTTACGTGTGTAAGACTTCACAGAAAACAGCAGCTAAAAGACAACAATATATAATCTTTCCTTGCTCAACTACTAACCAGTAATTTACTCTTCAATCAACTTCATCTAAGAACAAATCTTTCCAATCAAAATAACAGCAAAGAAAATCAAAACAAGCAAACTTTTGAGGGGGGATATAGATACAGTTACTTTAAGACATAGCTTTGACACATTATTTTACCCACTTTGTGTGTTTATTCCTGAGCTATCAACCCTAATTAATTCATGAGCGAATAAACTGTAAGTCTTCCACTGATGTGAATCAGCGCTTCCCAACCAGTATCACACGTGCACTAGCAGTGTATCTGTGCAGAAAGGAAGCATTATCCTCATCTTCATAGGTGGGTGGCTGACGCAGAGGTATTAGGGCTGGATTTTGTCTCCAATTTTAGCTTTTTCATTATTAGCTGCATAAGACTTGAAAGTCTACCATTTCTCTGCAGTAAACTGAAAGAAAAAGATACCTCCAGCAGGCAGTTCAGCCCATCTTTGATGTACCTCCTCTGAGCTTGCTTGGTTGACTCTTTCCAGCAGGGCTTAGTGTAAACTAGACTCCCAGCTGGAAGGGGTTAATGGTAGGGGAGATTGCCATGTCCTAAGAAAATTTACCAAGGTAGTGTAGGAAAACCTGGGTAGAAAACTAAAGCTCTTTCCTAAAGTCTCAGCCCATGTGATACCATGAACAGTAAAACTCTCAGTGGATGTAGGTGACTGGCACTGCATTTCCATTCATTCCAGTAATAACTTTCCAATTCACGCTACTGATGCATTAATCATTGATGACTTTATTTTAAATTAATTACCTGTCTCAAAACTCATATTCTAGTTTCTTACTGTTGCTGGAAGAGACGATTTCCTATATATCTTAGCTGTAGGAACCACTAGAGTCCTTTCCTGCCTGGTCTAGAATGGGAAGGGTACCTGTGGGAACGTGAAAATTTAATTTAATGGAGTCATTGCCATTTCAAAGATCCAGGGCAATAGATCTTTTCATTTGTCCTTTCTCTTCCAAAGGCCTATTGTGGCTGTAGCATTTGATCTTTTATTATGATCTAAAATTTGTGTCTGCAGTGGAATTTAGGACTGTATTCTTATCCATAGCATGTCGCAGGGCTGGGAGCAGACTTCCCAATAACAAGCAGCTACTGAACTGTTTTTTCTTGATGGGACTAAATTCAATCACATATGCAGTCTCTGTGAGAATTCTAATGCCTTAAAATGGTGTTGAGGAAAAAAGAAAAAAAGAAAATACTATGCAGTTTCAGAGTTTAGTAGAGTAGAAAAGGACTTTGAAGTGGGTTTGGATAAAGAAGTAATTGAAATTACAGTAAGTAAAGCAGGGTTTACCATGCTTTGTGAGATAAACTAACTGCTAGCTGGAAGATGTGGCACTAAGGAGAAATCTGCATGGGAGAGTATATTCCAAAATTATGCAATCCCAAAATGTACAATTACAGCAGCCTCTATTAGGCTTCTATTGTTTGCCTTTGAAGTGTGTGATATTAACTGCTGCTAGAGAAGAAATCAAAGGAACCAGTCATGCACTTAAACCATACAGAAACCATAAGTCAGTGAGCTGGCTGGTGCATGAAGGGGAGCCTCCAGGCTGTCAGCGTTTCCATGAGATCACATCACTTCATCGCACACACATGCAAGGAGTGAATACCGGTGTGGAGAGAATGGTCATGAAACTGAAAGGTGACCTTGGCAAAAGCAAAATGTTGCATAGTTAGTATCTTTGAGGAGGCTTTGTCATAGGGAATATTAAGTGGCAGTTATCTAGTGTTTGAGGAGACCACTGACGTTCCTGCATATTTTCACTGAAGGGGAAGTGATTTCTCATCAGACCTTCCTGCCCTGCCTTAGCTAACTTAGTTAAATAGCTGAAAAAAGCAAAGCAACCCAGTATGAACTTCGATGAACCCTGCTTGATCTTTAAGGTTCAATCCTTAGCTCCCTGGAAGCTTTCCTCTGAGCCCTGAACTGCAGCTTGCCTTGCTTCCATGATCATTTCAGCCTAAGGAACTAGGTGGGATTACCTGATACAATTTAAGAATTCACCTTTTTTTCCCATGAAGACTTAATTTTCCTAGCAGCTCCTGAAATCTTGGTGGGGTGTTTCAGTCCCAGACTCCTTCAGGATAGTGTCTCTCTTGATATCACCAAGAGCTGGCTGCTCATTTTAATTGTTTGTAGAAATAATCCACTAGGTTTCCATAAAACCAGTATGAAAAGTAGATTCATAATGTCTGGGGTTTTAAGTCTATAACAAGTCATTGGTCTAAACACACTTGTTCCACTGTAGAGCAAAGCAGACCCTTCTGCAGGCACTCCTCAATGCGGCTAGCAATAGCAAGGGATTGTGTAGAATATACAATGTGATTCTTTCCCACCTTAAATGATGCCAAATTAAAACTGTTTAATGAACCTGGCTAATTCTGCCTAAATCACCTAACTGTGGGGACTTCTTAGGGAACGGAGACAGACACCAAGGATGATGGACGTGATGATGGCCATCCTCCCTGTAGCCAGGCTTGCTTTGGGACCTGGCAGGGCCTGAGCTACTGAAACTCCCCAGCCAGCCCACCTGCTCCTGTATTCCCCCTGCCTTTACCAGCTGTGCCTTTTCGCTGACTTTATCTTCCTGTCCTCTGATGACTGTTGTATACTCCCACTCCTCAAAAACCGGCTGCAAGCTGTAGTGGATTTGCAGGCAGGGAAAAGCTGAGTGCGAGAAATGTGGAGCAACATCAGTCAACTGAGACAGAGCACATTGCTGTGTGGGAGGCTCTGGGCCCATCACCATGGACAGAAGCACTCGCTCTCCCTTTTTTTTACTTTTTCCTCTGTGTTTGGCCATCCTGCGAGCTTGTTTCCTGGGTGTTAGCAATTTGCAGTGATCGTGGCAATTGCTGTCCCTCTTATCAGCTCTCTCTGAGATCCAGGAGCAAAGTTCTGACTTAGCAGCGCTAACATTTCAGAAAGCAATTTCTTATCAGGGAAACGAAATGACTCAGTTACTGGAGGTCACAGCCTCTTCTGTCATTAGGGAGCAGCTGAAGCAAGAATTCTGCTCTCCTCAATACTGCCCAGGTAGACCAGGGGAGAGATTTTTTTTGTTGGGTGAAGGTACTGCTTCAGTGTTTTAAAACAGTGCATTGCATGTGTTAAAGGCATAGCATAATTTTTCTTTTACTTTTTTTTTACAACATTTGTTAATATTCTTTGAACTTTAGATGAATCTGGAAAATATGTGTACCGAACACATGCACCATTAGACAGAAATCACAGAGATTAATTTGCTTAGGCTCAGTTATTTATATTGTCAAATATAAAAATATTTAAAAGGTTTTGTGACACTAATGAATTTTGGTTAATTAAATTCTTTTACCCATTGTGTCAAAAAAATCCTGTTAGCTCTTCATTTACTTTCCAGTGTATTTGCCCTTTCAGTGAAGAAGTACAAAAAAAAACCACCACAATCATTCACTTACAAAAGGTTGGCACACCCCGATCTCCTCCAGAACCTGCTTTTCTCCTAGATTTCCTCCTCACAGATCTGAAACACCAGCAAGGTGAGACAACCAGGGCTAGGCAGCCGGGCTATAGCCCACGGGGCAGTGCTGTGGCTGCTGTTTTTGCCCCAAGGAGCTCTCCGGGAGCAGCCGCGGCGCTGGGAGCACAGGGGAGCAACCTCTGTGCGCCGAGGCAGCAGGTCGCACCCATTGCTGCACCACCCTACAGCGGCTGTGTGGCATGGATGTCTAGGAACAGCTTTTGCATAAAGATTTGGCACGATTTCCAGCTCAGCTTTGCAAGCTGCGGTGTCTTAAGGTGTTGAACAGAAGCCTGACGCTTACAGCCCTTGTTAGCCCATGATACCTGTACTACTTACCAGCACAGCCTATGAAACACTGTGTAATTACACACACACACAAATACTCATATTAATTTTCCAAGCCTGTGTCTGTACTCTGGCAGAAGGGCGTGAAGGGTTTCCATTCAGGTCCCAGTGCTGTAGGAGCACAGGTCCCAGGAGCAGCCACTCATCTCTACACAAACTCTTTCCTCTGTGGGGGCACAGTGTCTGTCCCCCGAGAGGAAAGAAGGCCACCTTGCGATGGGGAGGTAACTCACTCATTAAACGAGAACTGTAATTGAGGGATAGGAACTGTCATAGGGAGCTTTGGTGGAGGAGAAACACCTGGACCTTGAAAATGGAGAATGGAAACCAGGATTTTAAAAATGTTGTTTTTTTTAACTCAGTCTGAGAACTATACCAAAAATACACAGTGAAAATAAAGAAAGGCAAATAGATGGAGAGGGGGAGAGCAATGTCTGCTGAACTTCTGTCGGGGAACCGCACAGCAGAAGGTTTCTGTTCTTGCAGGGATCCCTACTTTATTGTGAATAACGCATTGCTGTGAGGCTGAGGGCGCGTGTGCCCTGTTTCTGCTACCAAACTTGTATTTGGAAACAGTGATATTTTGGTAATCTAATAGCCTAAGCAGGTCACCGCACTGCAACAAGGCCAAGAATAAATGCTTTTACAATTATTATTGTTTTGTAATCTGCAGGAGTTCCCCAGGAGTTCTGCAAATTTCAGTGTGCACAGCTGTTTCAGAAACGCACTATCAGCAGGAACCCAAAGATAACGAGATTACTGGAAGCATAATCAGAATTACAGCTAGATGGATAACGAGATTACAGGAAACATAATCAGAGTTTTTTTTATTTATGTACATATACGCGGGTAGATACTGTAAAGGTAGCAGCATCAGGGTGTCTTGGCTGGCGCAGGCGAGCCAGCGAGTCACCTGTTCTCACTTCTGTGTAAAGTGCAAGCAGGTCAGAGGCTGGTGTGTGGGTGGTGGGGCAGGAGATAAGCAGCATGGAGAAATGGGCAGCGTGAGCAGTTTCCTCAGCCCACGCCAGAGCGCTGCCCTTTTGCCTGATCAGCCAGGTAGTTTCCAAGAAGGAGCACGAGCCCTGTTTGCCTAAACCGCAAACCAGGGCACTGGCTGCGTGGGAAGAGCTTTAAAGCGGTCACAAGGAAGATCTCAGACCCCCGTGTCGCACACGGGCAGGGTACTTAGCTAGGGTAGGTACTCAGAGTAAGTGCCATCGACTTGGGAATGTGAGCCCTGCCTGCTGGGGACGGTGATTAATGCCTGACGAGAGCTATTTAATCTGCACGCGCTACTGTGTAACTTTTTTTTTTTCCTCTTCCTCTTTCTTTTTTACTGCTTAAAAAAGAAAAATGTTTTGCAAGACCAGCGGGAAGCAGACAAAATCTGGAGCAAAGAAGGATTTTATGCAGTTGTCATATTTCTCAGCATCTTTGTCATTCTAGTAACTTGTTTAATGGTAAGTTTGCTTTTTTACCTTTTTTTGCTGTTCTTTACTTTGTGCTTTTCTCAGTTTTGAAGGATAGAGTAACATTCTTTACGTGAGAGGTGTTTCCTCAAAGCTGTTAAAAACTCAGCTAGAAGGTAACGAATGATTGGTCACTCTCATCGTGCTGAAGCCAAAGTTTGAAGAAAAATGTTTCTTGAGATATTCTGAGTCCAACTGAAGAATGTCTTTGAAGAAAGCTGAAGAAATAAACTGTGGGCTCTTGAGTCTGCAAAGTAACTCTACAGTGATGTGAGTGATGACTTCTCAACATTCTTACTAGGTCCCAGGATCCCTGAAGTCATGTTAGGCTACTGCATTTCGGTTCTGTTGGATAATAAAACAATACCACATTGATACACTCTTGGCAATGTACATTTGTTAGAAAGAGAGAGAGCACGTGTCTGTGTTCAGGCACTGAATATACAAATTTTAAACTGAAATGATTACTGAGTACACGAAGGAGTGATCGTGTCTTTGAACAGCTCTGACAGTCACACTGTGTGAGTTCAGTGGCCACGTTTCTGGGCACTGGGTGTAATTACAATATGCTGAATGTGCGACGTGCAATGGTCACACAGAACACAAACAAGGCTCCAGCACCACTGACTTCACAGGCTGTTTCGCTTTTTTTTTTTTTTTTTTTATCTTCTGTGGTGCATAAACCTATGGATTTACTGAATTCTGTGACAGTTCTCAGCATTTATGAATTCATAGCATCTTGGAGTGTTTTATACTATTTTGCTTTCAAACATACTTATTTTTCTGTAACCTAGATGGATTTCCCACTTACAACCTTAAGATGGAAAAAATATTCAAACTAAAAATCTAAAAGAGCATAAAATATATAATATAACCTTTTTAAAGCTTAAGAACTCTCCAAAATATTTGAAAATTACTTTTTTGCTCTTACAAAAATTGTTCTTTTATATAACTTCCTTCTAGTCATTTTCATTTCTCCTTGCCATCTCCCTCAAAGATAGCAAAGTAAATTTTTACTCAAAAGAGAAGAACACAGGATATTTTGTCCATTACTGACTTTAACTGGAAGGCTGTAGAGCATAGTGTCTGTCCTGGTCATGGTACTACATAACATTTCATTAATTATTTGGAAGATGTAGATAATATTGGGAACTGTAAACATTGTGGAGGATGCTATCAGAACTTAGAATATTCTTAGCAGAATGGGGAAAAGCTGTGAAGTAGCAAAAGTGCTGTTGGAAAAGAACCCCATTGTGTGCATAAATACAACGTAGGAACTGCCTGGTGAAGCAACAATTTTTAGGATGGGCTCCAGCAGTACAGCAGAGCCCATACTGAAGGGAATAAGTAACATCATGTTGTTGCAAAAATTGCAGTTCCTTCCCTGGGATGTACATGTATAAATTAGGTCACAATCTCTAAGATCTTCATGTTTGAGAATCGTGTTGAGAAAACTCAATATGAGAATGTGTTGAGTTTTCAAAGGCTGTGGTAAAGAAGAAGGTACTCCTCTGTCCACTAGGTATAGGACAAGAAGCAAATTTTTGAAAGAGTCACTCTGTCGCATCATTAGAAAGAACTTTGTAATCGTGTGGGTCACTAAGCCCTGGAGCGCATTGCCTGGGGAAGCCTGGGAGTTTTCATCAATTGAGGTTTTAGGCAAACATCTGTCAGGATGACTTTGAGTATAGCTGATCTGGAGTTAGGGCAGGGGGAAAGACTAGTAGATGCCTTGAGCTCCCTTCCAGCTGGGTTTACTGTGGTGCTGTGGTCCTTTCTGCAGGCATTCGCTTTTCTGTCCCCTCCTGGCTCCAATCTGCATCTTTATGTGTGCTACTCTTCAGACCATGTAAATGGGCACTGACTCAGATTTTGCTGGGACCCACTGAAAAGGAAGTATGTGAGATCTATAAGGCTAACAAACAGTGCACTTTGTTTTTCGTCCCACTTCACGTATTTGTGAAAAGCAGTCTCTTGGATCATTCAGCCCTAGTGTAAGGCATTGGAGCTGGTTCTGTGTGGCTCTGGCTGTTGTCCTCATATGAGACCACCCAAATGAGGCCTCTTTTTTAAAGTTCCAGGGTGGGCACCGGATTGCTTTTGGGTGGTTCTTCATAGTTTAAAGGGTCCAAAAGCAGAAAGCTGAGTCCGCATCCGCAGGTGACTTGGAAGTGTCCTTTAAAGCATGGAGTAGGAAGTGAATTAAGTGATGGTCAAGGTGATCATTGAGGATGATCAACAGTGCTTAGTGTAAGGCAGCTCAGTTGTCTGTGTCAATGCTTTGTTTTATGAAATTACTACAGAAATATTAAACCTGCAGCCTTGTCTCTTAACCAGGTTGTACAAATCACGACATTTCCCTGCACTGCAAGAGCACTGCGCATTAACAGCCTTCAGGCTTCTTAATACTTGGCTGGAATTTAACAAATATCTGGCCTCTATTACATAAAAATTTACAGTGCAGAGTATCGCTAGAGGGTGAGATACAGCAGCACGTAAGCTGAACTCAGACTTGCAGATTATACCTCTCTGGTCATTCTGCGTATTTACTTGGCCGGTCCTCGTTGCCACAGGATGAGCCTCGGGCATCCCAGGAGGGATTCATCCTACCAGCAGGCCAACGCACAGCTCACTGCTGCCCTCAGCAGCAGGACAGACCAGGGGCTCACTTCGGCTGGGAACATCGTGTGTCTTTTACAAAGTATGCCAAGCACAGGGCTAAGTTGGGATAACTCCTTTAAGTGCTCCTATGTGTGAAATAGGGCTCTATTTTTGCTTTACGTAGAGAAATAATTGAGCCATCTCTAAATGTAATAAATAACACAATATATGACAGTGGATTAAATTATTTGCTATCAATATTTCATACTAGTTTTATAATTTTGCCTGTTGTGATAAATCAATATATTTTCATATCCTTTCTCTTTCTTTTTGAAAATATAACCTCTATATATAAAAAACTCAAGTGGTCTGGAAGTATCATTTTCAGATTATGAAATACTTGTAGCTAGTTGAGATAAGAGAGGTTATAAATGTTGTTCTTTTTCCCACTTTAAAAAAAAATATCAAAAAGTAGGAATATTTTTTCATTTAAAATAATGAAAGGCATGGATTTTGTCTTGTCAACAAATTGTGAGAGTCTAAGTTTTATTACTGGCTCCAGTGCTTTATAAATTATGAACAGTTATTTGATGCTTTCGGGAGATAGTTACTTAAATTAGGAATATATTTCAGCTTCATGAATGTATTTTGGAAATAACAAGAAGAATATTGAATAACAAAAAATCAACATTTTAATATCCGATTTTTCACATGGCCTATCACTTGTTTCTAAACTTACAAGTTTCAGGATTCATAAAATGGTGCAGGGCTTCTGAGAGCAATTTGATTATAGGCTTTCTGCAGCTAACTAATATCAACCCACCAACTTCAGCTCTTTTTTTAACAGTTTAAAGATTTAAAGCAAAATTAAAGGTACACAGTTTAATCATACTGCAATAGTGTTTAAACAGTCTTGAAATTAACATTTTTGTGTATAAACTAGTCCCGGATTGTCTGAATTCTTTTATTCTCCTTCCATAAAGCCTTTTATAGTGCACTGAAATCAAGGTATCCAAGTGCCTCCCACTAATAGTTCATTAAACAACGTGACTAGCACATTGCTCTTTCATACCCTCCCCAGGGTTTGAGGGAAATTTTGCTAGTTGGTTTTCATCTCATGTGTACGCACACACAGAGCAGCCCAGCTCAGGCAGAGGTATGCACACGGCCGCATACACTTGTTGATAAGCACTCATTAGAGAAAACACTTTTAATTGGAGTGAACCACCTTAATTTCCTTGGTTTCGGCGAGATTTCGCTATGCAGCCCTGGGTGCCCTAAGTATCTGTAGGCAGATGAGTTTTCCTATCGCTTCTCCGCGTAACGGTTGCCAAGATCTTCATCCCAGACACCTAATTCTCTCTTTGGGATTGCTCATTCCTCTCTGAAGAGGAGTAAAAGGAGTATCCACTGGTAGTTTGAGTGGGTAGCCAGGAGGTTCTGGCAATGCTAGCATGTCAGCTTTCTCTTGCAGACCACTGAGTAGAAATGGAGAGTGCGTATCGTGCTGTCGGTACGCTGTCAGTCTTCCATGCAATCTGAGTCAAAGAGGACAGAGAAAAAGGAGTCATTTTTGTAAGAACTGAGGTTTCAAACCCCAAGTCTAATGCATGAAAAATGAAGAGATGACCCACCTTGTATGTCCTGGAAAACAGCACTTAATGTTGCTCAGTTGCTCCATGCTTCTTGATAATTTGCATACTTAATCTTCTGAGGTATCTGAACAAATCATTTCTTTTAGTTCAGGGGCTTTGCATCTGTTTTCACCTGTACTGACAGACATGTTTAATGTGACTTGAAATATGAGCCCAACTAAGTGCACTTTTCAGAGCTTGGCAACTGGATTGACCACTGTCTTTTTGTCCATTTGTTTTTGTGACTTTTACCTGGAATTCATTACAAAAAAACCAACAGGCCTAGACCACACTTTCTAAGGATCAAATGTGGTTCTTCACCTTTTTTTTTCAACTTCTGCCAGTGGGAGGCTGTCTTTTTTCTAGGTGCTAGTAATAGAGTATCAAAATGCATAGCAAATAATAGCAGTCCAGAGTTTCAGAGCCCATCCCCGTAATTTCCTGGGTCTCCAGGGGAAATAAAAAGAAAAAAAAAGAAGAAAAAACAAACAAAAAAAAATAAGTCAAAATACATCAGTGACAAGAAGGTATGGTTAATATTGTCATGACTGTGAATGTCTCAGCTATATATCTGAGAGATGAGACCAAAGTGATCACTGGGGCAAAAGAGGGTTAAAATATTTCAAATCCTCTTTTTATCTTTATTGATACCTGTGTCCTTGCTTCACAGCAGGGCTGTTTTTCTGCAAAATAGTGGCAAAGAGCAGCTTATCTTATCCGTGCAATTTAATTCTAAACTCTTCTGAATGAACAGATGGTTTATGTAGCTAAGTCTTGTTTAATGGGTGTATTGCTAATGACATTAGGTCAGTTCCCAGATAAACCTCTAATGCTAATCCTTGAAAAAACAAACCCATCAGATATATCCAATCTTCGCTGGAAAGCTCTGGAGTGGTAGATCTCCATGCAGTGCTAGCAGGGAAACAGCTGTCAAAAAATGCAGCAGAAAATAATGCTTTGGTCTAGGCTCTGTTTCTATGGCTTTGCAAAGCAGGATTCAATTAGAGTGCTTTATAGCAACAGATAAAGCAGAGTAGAAAGTATATAGGTATAAGCAGGCACCATCAAAGAGCTGTGTAAATGCCTTTCACCCACCTCCACACACAATACTTACAGTAGTACGACTGTCACAGAAGACACGATGGAAATTCTCTTAAGTTTCATGGTTTTTAGGCACATTTTTCAGGTTGCTCAACTACAGCTTGGAAATTATTTTTATGTTCCACCTCAAGAGCGATGTGATATGTTACACAAGTGTAACACAGGCTCCTTTGGAGTAACAGGACTGAGCACAATGTACTTGCCAGACCTTGCCAAGCCACCGCATGAGAACAGCCTTGTGGAGCTCAGGGGAAGAGGATCAGTACAACTTTCTGAAAAGCTTTTGCTACACATTTAGTATGTTCAGCTATCAATGTCTCACTAATTGTAAAACACACTTTTCTGAACTGACACAGATCCCTAAATAGCTTCACAGACCACATGTTGGTTCGGCTTTATTGCAGAAGGGGTTATGTTTATTTGAGGATATTGAGGAACATCCTTGGGTTCCTGAGGAGTATTTCACGGTGGTAGCAACCATTACAAAAGTGGCCTGGTAAAATTACCCTGTGCAACTATCAGTTCCATACAAAATGAGTAAAAGCTTTTAAGATCATCTGCTCTTAAACTGAAGTTGCTGTAGTTAGATCTGGATATATCATAAGTATTTATTTTATTTTGTGCCATTGTCACTCTTGTGTTAGAAACCTTATAAAATGTTCTACAACCACTTTATTTATCAGTGTTTCCTTATTCACAGTGACTTTTGTGACTACTTTCCATTCTGTGTTCTTTGTCCCTTTAATAATACAACCACTGGTATTACAAATAATTACTGGCTCACAACGAGAACTGTTAAAAACCCTACCGCCCACGTGTACTCACGGTGATTTATGTAATGGAAATATTTATCCTGCTGTGAGAAATGCCATGCAACACAACTTGTGGCTTAACTTCTAGGAATGAAAGCCACATTTAACGATCTTACTGTATTTGTGGTTTCTTTCTTACCTTGTTTACCAGGGAATTAAGACCAGACTTTCTGCTCTGTTCCAATAGGTTCTGTACAGACTAAAGGAGAAGATCCAGTTGTCACTGAGACAAGAGAAGGAAAAGAAGCAGGAGATCCACCTCGCACCGCTTCCCCTGCAGACATCTCAGTCCGAGTATAAGACCACCAACAGCATGGTCCAGCCTGAACAGGCTCCAAAGGTTGTCAATGTGGTAGTGGACCCTCAAGGCCAATGTGTTCCTGAGCTCAAACCTCCCCCGTGTGCCAGTCCATCTCCTTTCAGAATGAAACCTGTGGGGCTCCAGGAAAGGTAGGATGGTGCCCAGCACATTCAGAATTTATTCTGCTTTGTTATATTCATGTCGCTTGATTTCATATGGCAATTCTGTCAATTGACCGGAGAGGTCACTTTACAACATCTTAGAAGTGGGATTTTAGTGTTGTTAGTGTCTTATCTCATGAATTTCCTCCTTTCCTTTCCTTTCCTTTTCATATGAGCAATGAGAGAGAAGTTCGAGCTGAGATAACTGCAGTATCAGAATTCTCTTTGTGAATTTGTTTCTTCCCCTTTCCAACAATTACCACAAATATAATTTTTTTTGTCATTTTCCCTTGATTTTTGTGTGTTCTGATCCTGGAAATCCTGGCAGAGGGCACAGTGGCTGCTTACATTTTGTCAGCAAAGGACATTGGTGGTGTCAGGGAATCCCTAACACTTGGGAAACTTAGAAAGGAGAAATATTTATATCAAATAAATGCACCACTCTCATGCAGTGATTCCATTATCACCCTTAGATCATTTCTTCTTAAATACAGCTTTCCATGATGGTAGGGATACAGCCCAAGGTCTACAGACTTTACAAAAAAGAAAAAGAAGTGATTACTAATGAACGCAACCCTCATGGTCAGCTCCTTAGAAATACTTGTGCACCAGATATTGTGCAAAAACTCATTTCACCTTTAAAAAACTGGGCCAGTGTTCTTTTTATAAAACCAGTTCTTCTTCTCACAGGAGAATGCACACTGACATCTGTCTCTCCTCTGTTAGAAACCTATATAATTCCTTGCCTGATGGCTGCAGGCCGCTTTCATAAAGCATCAGTGCTCTGAGTAACTAACATAGCATGCAGCTGTGCAACTGAACTCTTCTGCCCCGGCACAGAAGATAAATGAAAGAACAGACACCATGCAAATGTGACAGGGAAAGCAGAATGGAAAAGGAGACCAAAGAGAGAGATCCCTCTGAGGACTCTCAGAGCTGAGATGTAGCTCTGATTCAGCTGGAACAATGGGATTTTGGTGACAGATTTTATCAATGGGTTTATGAACTACGGACACTGCTACGGGAGGGGGATTGAGGCTTCCATAAGTAAAAGATGCTGAAAGGCAGATCTGTCATAAAATATGTAGTCGTATCACAAAATGAGGAATGGGGGAAGCGAGTAAATATTTTTTGGTAGTTGCTTTCATTCCACAAGATCCTAGAAATAAAGCAGGCAGTACGGGATATGTGAGAGAAAACTACAGGGGATAGATTGTCTTCTCTTCCTCTGAAAAAGCATCTATTATCATATATATTTCTTCTATACTTACTGTATGCTGTACTGTGAACAAATTTACACAACTTGTGAAACACAGGAGCATTGGAGACAAAATATAATAATGCAGCAATACATTTTTCATCAGACATCATCTGACAACCAGGTATGAGGACAATTTTAAATCCCTTTCCACCTTCCTGCACACCAACAACCTTGCTTTAAGTAGCCTTGGGCCATTGTCATTACACCTGGCAGTGGTCTGTGTCCTGCAAAAAGCACACTGTGCAAAATGCTCTGCTCACAGCCCTTTTCTTATCGGTAAAGTGGGGTCAAGCCTGAAAGTCCCTTCCTGACCATAGCCATAGCTTGAGGGACCTCATTCAGTAGTGTTTCCTACCCTGGTTTTGTTTTCTGCCAGGGGAAGAAGCTCTTGATGGGCTTCTATGGGTACAGGGATTCGTTGACAAAGTCAGCACTGAGACTCCTTTGGCCAGTTGACTGCACAGAGGCTCCTGAGCAGTAGTTTTTAACTATTTGAACTGCCTCTTTTGATTTCTCGAGCGTGACCCGTGGTTATAAAATGCCTTTTATGGTCCAGGCTGGGCAAGCTGTCTTTCTTCAAAGAGAAATCAACAGACCGTCGGCCAAACCAGGGCGTGAGCCAGCTGCTGTGCCCAGCCTTTGAGATGGGAAGTTTCTGTCTCTCTGCTGGGGCAGGCAAGCCAGATGATACTTACGAGACAAGTATTATCTGGCTCATCTCCCTGCCCTGCACACGAGGTTCTGCTTCAGAGGGCACAACTAAATGCGAACCTGTGGTGGATCTGGGTACTCACAGAGCACACCTGAACCTTTCAGTTTTTAATAAGAATTGCATTGCCTGGTACAGAGGCAGGCAAATTGTTAATTGAGAGCTGTCCATAGGCAGTTCTGGGAGCACGTCCAGCTTCTCAAAATGCATTTTGCTCCTGACCACTCGAGCCAAGTCCACGGACATTTTTTCGCCGCGTATCTCTTTGAAGGGGCTCTCACTCAGCTGTTTATGTAAGACGCGGTTTCCCCGGCAGGTTATGCAACATTTGCATTATCGAATGCACGAGGTGCCACGCGGGATTTTTATGCCACACGCGGGTTAATGCCGCTGTGCAGCAGGCTGCTGCCCCGCTGCTGCCCGGGCCGGGGCGAGCCCGGAGCCCCGGGGCCGGTCCCGGCCGGGGGTGGCTGCGGAGCGGCGCTGCCCTTGGCCGGGGGAACAGCGACACCTACAGCGGGCGGGCGACACGGCAAGGCCATGGCGGTGCCGGCGGGACAGCGCTCGGCTGCCCCGCTGTGGGAGGCTGTGGGGTCTCTCGGGCAGCCCCCGGCTGGGGGAGGACCCACACGGGTCGCTGAGTCCAGCTCCTGGCCCCACACAGCAGCACCCAAACATCAGAGCCGGTGTCTGAGAGCCTTGTACAAATGATGCTTGGACTCCCTCAGGCTGTGACCACTGCCCTGGGGAGCTTTTCCCAGTGCCCGAGCACCCTCTGGGTGCAGAACCTTTCCCTAACCCCCAGCCTGACCCTCCCCTGTCCCAGCTCCATGCCGTCCCCTCGGTTCCTGTCGCTGTCCCCAGAGAGCAGAGCTCAGCGCCTGCCCCTCCGCTCCCCTCCTGAGGGAGCTGCAGGCTGCCATGAGGCCTCCCTTCAGCCTGCTCTGCTCGGGGCTGAGCAAACCAGGGGACCTCAGCTGCTCCTCACACATTTTGTCCTCTAGACCCTTCTGCATCTTTGCAGCCCTCCTTTGGACACCCTCTAATAGTTTTATGTTCTTCTCATGTGTGGCACCCAAACCCTACACGGTGCTGGAGGTGAGGCCGCCCAGCGCAGAGCAGAGCGGGACAATCCCTTCCCTCGCCCAGCTGGCAGTGCTGGGCCTGATGCACCCCAGGGTGATGTTGGCCTCCTGGCTGCCAGGGCACGCTGCTGGCTCGTCTTCAGCTTGCTGCCAACCAGAACCCCCAGATCCATTTCTGTGGGGCTGCCCTCCAGCCTTTCACTCCCCCTCCAGTCTGTACATAAAGTCAGGGCTGCCCCTTCCCAGGTGCCCAACCTGGGTAAGCTTCAGTAAACTCTGAAGACCTGATGGCAAATTGGCCAGCATTTTTTAGTTCAGCATTGGCTGAGAATGTGGCTGCATAGTCAGGACCACAACTGGGCCTGTGGCATCAGCAGATGAATTGCTGTCCTGAGCACAGCTCAAGGATGCTGGCCCGTGCTCGGCATGCAGTCAGGGAATTGATGAAGCAGTGGTGGCCAAAAGCGGATGATCAGGGAGAATTGAGAGGCTTGTTAGTGCAAAGAAGCATTGATTCCCTTTCTATCACTTAGAGACATAGGCCAAACGGGCAAAAGGCTTTCTTCCAAGTCTCATTGCATCCCCTGAATTGTTTGGTACAGAATGCTTAAAAGTTGCTCTCTTCTAGTGTTTTCACAATTGCTGCTCCTTTGCAGCAAAAACCTTTTCCATTGGCAACCCCCACGATGTTGTTCCTTACCAAAGGAGAAGGAGAGCTAATGTTTTTCTCCTGTGGGTGTCATCTGTGACAAACTGTCATATATCTTAGTGCTGATGCCTGAATTTAGGTTGTAAATTATCCTTTTCTCTTCCATGAGCATAACCATGAATGCTGCATCAGCACTTTTTTCTTCTTAGCCTTTCACATGTTTATATTAATTTTATATATATATGCATGTATATATATATATATATATGTATATATATATATTGTTTTTCCAGTAGAATAAGCCTTCATTTCATTCTGCTGGTTGGCCCAAAATTTATCTTGATGTGAATGGTTCCAGCCAAAATTAGAGTCTGGTGAAGTGGGATGTGATATTTAAAATTTCATTCTGACATGTCAGGCATTAAAAGTTCATAGTACAAGCAGTGAGTTGTTAAAACACAAGCACGGTGGGGATATAAATAAGTTACCACAACAGCATAGTGTTCACTTGTTTTACAAATAGATTTACGTTTTCCCCAGACAGTGCTGCTGGGTTTTAGTTACGGTATTATTTGCGACTAGGACAACTGTATTTCAGACAACTGGTGTACAACATTCTATTTTGTTCAGATAATTTAGTTACTGTCTAGCATGCAAAAATATATGGAAGGAAATAAAAGAAAATGTAGGAAATAGGTGCTCTGTTGTGTATATTAAAAAAAAACAAAAAAACAAACTGTGTTTTGGAAAGTCTTCTCCAGCATTAGTATTCTATCCTAGCCACAAGGACCTAAAACCGTGTCTATTAAATCTAAATAATCAATGGGAAAAATCACAGCACTGTTTTCTCGGTCTGTTACACACTTATTAGATAATGATTCTGTCTAAAAGGGAGAGCTCCTCGTGCTCATGTATCAGGATGCTAGGGGCATGCAAGACTCTCATTCAGACCATGTAATGCTTTATACTCAGTTCTTTGGGTTTAGTTTGGGGTTTGGGTTTTTTGTTGTTGGGTTTTGGTGGTGGTGTGTGTTTTTTTTTTCTGTGCAAATAAATACAAGAGAGTTGAGGAGGTAACAGAAGAAAGAAGTTTGCCAATTAGAACAAAACCCTGGCAGGTGCGTGAAATACTAACATATTTTAAAAATGTGAAATAAAAGAATTCTGTAGCTATGTGGGACCACTTCTGGGACACAGAAGAACTTAAGAGCCTCTGGGAAAGGGAAGGCAGGCAAAGCCAGCATGAGCAAAGCTCAGGGGCTTGAACTCTGATTGTGAGAGAACCACACGTGATGTTGCTTTTTCCCACAAAGAAGAGCAGTACTATAAAAATCTAAGCCACGGGTAATAGATTGCAAACAACGAGGTCTCCGTTATCATCCTGAAGAGGCCTGAAAGTTGATGGTTCTTCTCCAGTTTGAGCAAATGTTCTCTGGACATATAGTGAGAATAGGTAATCGTAACTATAATGAGAAAAAAAAATAAGTTAAAATAATGTGTATTGCAAAGCTGATACATGCTTGCACCTGTCTGCTTCCTTGTATTATGAGAAAATGAAATATTCTGATGGAAAAGAAAAACAGTACATAGTTAAGTAACCTAAACAAAATTAAAAAAAAAAAAAAAAAAGTGTTTGGAAACCCATACTAGTCTGTGAGACTAGTACACCAAAAGGTAAAGTTCCAATCAGGGGTGGTGTTTGGAAGAGGTACTTTTAAAATGAATTACTATATTAATGCTACTGTGTGCCAAATAAATACCCTGGTTCAGCTTAGTAAGAAATGTTGGAGAGAGGCTAAAAAAACTGATGTACTCTTCATTTCATTACTATAATGGCAGCTGCATCTCAGGCTACCACTGTTCAACCAAATCTCCTCTCTAGGAGATGAGAAAAAATTTCCAACAATTCTGTCTGGTTCTGTTCTGATTTTTAAATCACAGAGCCCTGTTGGTGCTGCAAATATAATTATGGTGCTGCTGATCTGCTATCTTTATACAAAACCGGCTATTGTGAGCGACCACTGCAAGTACTACTCAGAGGGTAGCACCTTGCAGTCGGAGGCCTGTAAACATGCCAGTTTTTGTAGTTTATGACACAAGCATGGGAACTTAATATATTTACAGGAAGGGGCCTTGAATTTCCTGGCTAAAATATACTAGCTTTGCATAGATTTGGAGGATAAATTTACCCTATTGTGTGGAGCTGAATATGCTTTCTGCATTCTTAATTTAAATCCTAGGGATTGTTTTCAGGAAAATGTCAGTGCAATTGTTCAAAGCACAGCTATGTGCCAGCACACAAGCAATAGCTGGAGAACAATTTTACACTGATATCCTATCAAAAGGAATTTGGAAAGCACCAGGGAGCAGTAAAGAGTTTGGAGGTGGGAGAAAGGAATTCTTGTGCTCCAGCCTGTCTCTGCCACCGACTCATTAGAGCACTTTGGACGTGCCACATAAACCTCCTCTGTCCAATGCATGGAGGCTGTCGGGCTGGCATGCCCATCTGAAGAGATGCAGCCCAGATGAGACCCTCAGCCTGAAGTACAGTAAAAGAACTACGTGCTACTATTTGCGCACACGGATTAAGAGGCGTGTGGAAAGAAACTCTCAGAAGTACCTAAAAATGCATTCTCTAATTTGGCAGACCCCTTAACTGTGTTGTGTCCAAGTGTGTTAGATGCAGTAATGAATTCAATGCACCAAGAAGTGTTTGCTAGCACCGAGGCCAAGCAGCAGAGATTAGTCCGTGTCCATGCTGCCAAACTCCCTCTACCTCCAAACGAGCAGGGGCTGGATGCTGACTGCCCGCTGAAAATGCTTTGTGTATGTGCTAGCTCCCAAACTATGCCAGGGAATTAATTGTTTTGGAGAACTCCTGTTGGCAGAGGCTAAAAACAAGCCGAGGGCACGGCTTGAAATTCAGCAATATTGATTACCGAGTGGCAGTGCCTGGGATTGTTTCCTGGCACTGCCTCATTGCTTCTGTAGATGTGACTTGCACACCAAGAAGTGCACAGCTGGTGTGGCAGCTCGCATGATGGGAGAAGTCCTGAGCATGTCCTATGGTAGCCCACGTTCAGCATGGGGTGTCCCCGCAGCCCAGCACTGTGGCTTCTCTCCTCCTCGGGCACCACAGAGGCCACGGGACGACTGCCTGCACCTGCACGTTGGGTGACAGGGGAAGGACAAGGGCTCTGTGCTACGGTGGTGGGAGAAACTGGTCTGAGTAACGGGGACATGAAATGTGGTCCAGCTGGGAGGGTCTCCTGCTCAGTGCTAACTAGGCACAGAATTGTGCTTTACCTCCAGCTTGCGCTTGTCTAACAATTCTCTTAGTGCAAAGTCTCTCTGAAAACTTTCTACAAACACCGGACCTCTGAATTGCACAAATGTCTGCTCAGCCCAGTCCATTGCAGACGTCTTTGCTTATCTGCACTTTAGGAAGAGGGCAGGAATGTGAATTGTCTTGTTTCTCTGAAGGGGAAGTGAACTCAGGCACCAGCCTAACAAAGACCCTTTAAATACCATATTTTTACTATTCGCCTACTCACTGTTTTAGGAGGTGTTTTGGTTGGTGTTAGGACTCCTTGTAGCAATACTCAAGGGGAGTTAATGATCTAAATAAACAGATGCACATAACTACGTGCCGTTGCCCAAACACACATCCACAGCCCATTTCCCTGTGTCTCTAGCACCTCTTGCAAATTACTTAACATTAGCGTGGGTAGAGGAGATGTTATGTTGCTTCTCCTAGCTCCATCTCAGTTTTGTCACATCTACATTGTCCCACATCCTTTTTCTTTTTTTTTCCTCTTGCAAAGAGCTAAAAGCTCTTCAAAGCACATGACGTTCATTTCTGGGAGTGGATAATTCAGGCAAATTAGCCCACCCTTGCTCAGAAGAAATCTTCTGGTGCAGCTTCATGTCCTCTCAGACGCAGGGAAGTGCTCAGTTTAGCATGCAGCCCCTGCCTACACTTGATTTTGCCTTTTCCATCCTGTGAGGTTTAGTCAGGAATTTTATAATAATTTTATTGTATTCCCAGGTCTCTTATCTTGCGTTTATTCTTGTTACTCTAGTTGCTACTGGTTTTAGCTTGTACACAGGAAACCGCAGTGCCAATCAGTGTTGTTCCCAAGGTGACAGGAAACCCTCTTTGGTCGGATGTTGATTGTGCTTGTCTTTACTGCTCCACCCATCACATTTTCTTCCTTTTTGGCTTAAGTTAAGACAAATTAATCAGTGGCCGCCATCTGGTAGACAGTTTTGGTGGCTTTGCAGTGATTCGTCCAGCTGATCTTTTGAAAAGTAACACACGGCTCAAGAAACCGAGGGGAAATATCAATGTGAGTATTTAAATGCTTCTGGAGGCCTAGGATCACACAGGCCATTGTAGCCCGGAGCTCATGACTAGTTGGAGATGTGCGAGTAATCTTCTTGTCTTGTCCAGCAGCGGGTTTGGTGTTTTAAGCACTGTTAAACCAAAGGCTGCAGCCTTCCAGTGACTGACTTCAGTTCTTCTTGGGCTCTGCTTTTTTTCGTTGTGAGGATTGGGCTGTCCCTTTGGGCAGGGTGAGCTCCACTACATCTCGTGAGCCCTTGACTAGAGCCCACAGGTGCTGGTTTCAGGAACAACCCATATAGAAGAGAGCATCCATACCAGATATATAGGGTTTTGATATTTACAAGTAAAGTTCGTTGTTCAGTTTTGTGAGCTTTATAGAAGAGTCTCCTTCAATGTCTGAAAAATGATCATGCTTCAAATTAAGACAGAATTATTCACCTTTTGTTTTGAACTGGACTTCTCATTGATCATGCCATTCCTTTTGCCCAGCTGTTCTGCAGGACTGCCTAAAGCTGACTTGAGCTCAATTTCCCTTAATTTAAAACGTTAGGAACAGACACAGACACAGCAGTTAAAGAAAGAAAAGCAAAACATCAAAGTCCCTCCAAAACTGCAGTATAAAATGTGTAAGTCTGTCTCTGAATTGCAGGAAGCCACATACTGGACAATGCTTTCTGAGCATCCCGCTTGTATTGTAGCCATCAGTTAATATGCCAGGCCATGAATCTCTTCTTTGACTGCAATCATAATTCATTTTATTTCTGTGCCTTGTCAGAAGAACACTTGCAAATGATGACTGTTGAATCACACAGCTTCTTTTAGGGAGAAAAAAGAAAAAAAACAGTCATAGAAATTCAGCAGAGGTCTTTTACACAGTCAGAGCCAATATGTACAGAAAGCTTAACATCACTTGCTGGCAGAAATGTCACCTGTTTGCAAACACACCTTTCCTCAAAGAACACTGCCTGTAAATCTGTGGGTCAGGCTATTTCTATTTCTTGGCTCTTGTGGGAAAATCTCTTTGGCATTTATATTAATATAGTACCTGGGCGCCTCAGTCGCAGATCAGGATCCCTCTGTGCAAGGTTCTGTATACACACAAAGAAGGAAAAATCCTCTATCCAAAAAGCTTACAATCTAAACGTAAGACAAGGTAGTAAATGTGTACAGACAACCAGGCAAGCCTCAGGAAGTGGAGAAGCAATATCACAGGCATGAAGATGCCCAAAATATGCTGTGCGAGTGGCTCAGCCCAAGAAACATTGCCTGTAGGTAGTAAGCAGCTCACCCCATACGACACTGACATTTCAGTCCTGTACTTGCTAGAGCTGTTTGTCTCCTTCGGTACCATCACGTCCAAGCTGCTGCATCAGTATGGTTTGACTTTGAACCTTAGCTAAGTGTGGCCATAAGAATGTTTCAGGAGCTCATTTTATTATTTTCATATGAAGGCAAGTGAGATATAACTGGTTAAGTATCCGAACCCAGGTGATATTGCAAATTAGTGCCCTATCTTCATAAAATACCTGGACTCTTGAACTCTTCATTCCATCCTCTGGCCGGTGGAATCTGTAAGAAGCTCCAGCAGTGATATTTCTTTCTGGGGACAGGGACTTCCCTTTTGTGGCCTGTGAAAGAAATGCTTTTGATGCTTAACAAACAGCGCACATTGTTGTTATTAATTTATGGTAGCTATAATTATCCCTGTTATGTTAATACTGCGATTTGATAACAGGAGCAAAACAGAGCACAGCAACTTCAAATGACTGCTGAAATATGTGATAGGCATCAGGAGGGGAAGTACTGTATATAATTCCCACACAGAAAAATGTCGTTATGCACAATGTTTCTCTAGGGAACTCCGTCCCGATGCTTCGGGATGGCCAACAGCTGCTGCCGCTGAGAGATGGAGCCAGCGCTGGGCAGGAGGTGGCAGAGCCTGCCCCTCCGTCAGGGCTGGTGCTTCCACTTCCCGCTGTCCCCTGGAAGCTGCTTCTCCCCTCCCTGAGCTGTCTCAAATCCATCCTGAGTCGTCGTAAATTCCCCCGGGGGACGTTCACATAGTCCAGAGGCTCTCGGTTCCTTTCCCTGGATTTGATGGTGGACATAACAGAGTAGCCTTACAACAAATAAAGGAAAACAATCAGGGCTGCAGCGAAGTACACAATAGCTAATAAATCCAATTTGCATGGTCTTGTTTCACTATAGACTCCATTTAACTTGTTTTGCCTCAGTGGATTTGTAGGGGTATCTGCAAAGAGAATTCGGCCCTCAGAGTACCGTGCTAAATAGGTTTGTAAAAGAAGGCATTGTGGAAAGCAGAAAGCTGGTATTGTAATTAATCCCAAGGGTAATCCTCCAGCTACAGAGAATGCATTTGCAATTTGCTGATAAGATTAGAATGAAATAAATGTTTTCTGCTTTATCACAAGGATTTTCCCTAATGTAGATGGTCTAAATTCTGCTCCAGTCCTCGTGTCCAGGGTTGGCTATCGCCCAGCTCAAAGCCTCCAAGCTATGGAGCTCATTGTCCTGGGGTGCTGCAGAGGTCATAGAGTAAGCAAAGAGCTGTCTGAAGGAAAAAATCATGGAAGAGAAGGCACCAGAAACAAAGATGTGCGATCAGCCTTTGGCTCAGGATGTTCCAAAGCTACAGACTGCCAGAAGCTGGGGGGCATACTGACAGGGAGCACCTCTGTTTATTAAGTAATTGGTAATTCCTGCTGACTTTGCTCTTGTGTTCTTTCCCCAAACTTCCTCTTGGTGGCCAGAGTTGAAAACAGGATACCAGTCAACCTGTGGTCTTAGGTAGCACACTGTATGGCTACATCACTCCGTCAGCGAATGTTAATGTGCCCCACGTCACATCCTTAGCTAGAGGGAGCTGTACGTGTTGAGAGGGTTTGGGGTGAGATAAACACAGGGCAGGTTGGGGCAAGGAGAGCAGTCCGGTCATCTTTCAGATATGACTTCTCCTTTCTCTTTATTTCATTATACAATGTGTATTTAGAGTAACCCTGCTTTTATCAGACTCCTCACATTTCCCTTCTCTATTCAAATTCACAGAAGTGAATTTATATCAAGTGATATGAGGTTTTTAAGGTCACAAATCCTTTGCTAACAAAGAGCTATGAATCTGAAGCGTTTTTAATTATTTCACTCTGAGATTTCCAGTCCGTACTGATACATTGGCAGAGTGCATGTTGGAAGAGCAGATGCAGGAAGCCTTTTCTCAGGCCCATGCCTTCATCTCTGGGCACAGGCTCAGCTGCATTTCCCTTCTCTAGAGCCCAGCCTGTGCACTCCCCTGTAGGAACATCTCTGATGAATGAGGGCAGTGACCATGGCCACAGCCTCCATACAGAAGCCATGGGACCTGCTGAGCTCTGTAGAAAAGAGCTCCAGACCACTTACCTGGATGTTGTTCATCAGCTGCTCAGCCCGAAATGGGACTGCACAGCTTGGCAATACCACTTCTAAAGCCCTACCTAATCTCTGGAGTGCGAGGTGAAGTAAACTCTGGTATGTGGAGACTTACAGCTGTCTTTTAAAAGCATTCAAGCATTGCTATATTTCAAATTGCAAGCCCAAGTGGATATCCTAAACCTCCTTTTCAAAGGGAATCCAGTCACTTTGTACCTTAATAGACTGTTTGAGCAAGCCTGCCCATAGAAAGCATGGCTGGAAACTACTGAAGAAAATTGAACTGAATCAAGAAGAAATGCTGGGAAGAGAGAAAGGTTTGCATACTTAGCTTAGGTGTGAGCTCTGAAAATTTCAGAAAACTTCTGCCAGCTCAGTGGCAGACCAGAGCGTACATTCCTGGCTCCTGGCTCTGACAGCCTGCATCCCATCAGCTCACAGTATAACTCAAGCATGTAAGTCACTCTGGAAATGGGATTGCGCCTTCCAAAGTGTGTGAGCTAGAAAGATTTTTGGTCCGTACAGCCAGCCTTTGTCCACTGTGTCACTGAATGGTGCAATTTCATCAGCTACAACCTTCAGAAACGAAGGGCACTGTCCATAGAGGGCGCAGCTTTGTTGAACAATGGTGTGGGTCTGGAGGTTTTACATGCTCCAGGAACTGCTGTTTTTCAGTAATTTCTTCAAAGTACACTAACAATTCATTTGTCTGCTTAGAAATCTTCTCTGTGACACTTGAAGTAGTTTAAAGATAATGAAGACCAAGTCAAATAAACAAGGAATGTGCTTTTATATTATCTTAAGGTTGACAGGGTGTAGTAAACGCCTCTTTTCCCAGATGTTCCTTCCTGTCTTTCCCAAATGGCAAATGCACCAGGAAAGAACTCATTGTACTGATTAGTCTTCAAGTAACAATAAAAAATATTTTTTTTCTTGCTGATACTGTAAGAACACTCTCTGCTCATTTACATGAAGCGTATTTCTAGCCATGCCTTTTTCCAGATTGACTGATTTTCTCAAGAAAGTACTGAAGTACATCAATTTGTTAATGGATTATATACCTGCTTGTTTGGATTTAACGGCTGTATATTTGTTCTTTAAATGAGCAGCAGGTGCAGGCTGGAGGTAGAGATTGTGCTTAAGAGGTTAATTAGTATGGAACAAACACATTATGCTAAAGAGACTTACTGAGATTACTTCTGCTATGAAGAAAAATAATTTTTTTTTATCTAAAGTTGAAAAAACTTTTTTTTTTTTCTGTAGATCTGACCAACTAAATAGCAAAACATCTCAGTTAAGCAGTTGTTAAAGTATTTCCTAGAAGTTGCTTCTGTAGTGTTGCATCTCTCTGTTCCCATTTATTAGGTCACTTCTCTTAGATAGGTGACGGTTCTCTAATACTGCAGGAAGCACCCTCTGGGCAAGCTATAGTGCTCAGCAAAGAACTGAGCTGGGCATGTGCTGAGAAATGCAATCAGACTTTGCACCTAGCCAAGATATCTAGATGGGAAATGACAGTGCCTGGCTACTGCTCCTCTAAGGCATTGTGGAGGCACTCATGGACTGAAACAGTAGAGGGGCAATTCATACAAGGTGGACAGAAAATGTTTTGATTTTTTTTTTTCAATTTTCAAACAAAAAATGCAGCAGACATTATATATATATATATATATTTAATGGTTCTTATTGGTTTACCTTTAGTAAATGCATTCTGTGAACTCAATAACCTGTGCCTTTGTTTAATCTGTGCAGCCTTAACAGCTAATTGCTATTCCTCCCCATCCTCTTTTTCCTTCCCCTATTCTTTTAATCCCTTTTGTTCATATTCATTATAGCTTGGTTTAAATTAGCGTGTGCATTAATCGGAGAGAGAACAGGTCATCCTGTATGCTTGTGCAATGAGGCCTCCAGTATGAAATAGAGCAATGCTGCAATGCGAGCAAGTAATAGTAGCAATAAACATGACTGCATTCAATTAAAGCTCTACCATCTAAAGCAAATTAACCATAAATTAGTAAACATTTATTCAGCACTTGGAAAAAACAGCTCAAATGAGCACAACAAATTAGCATCTTCATTTATTTTTATTTCTGAACACTTAACTCAGTTTTTATCTGTGCTAAAAACACATATATGTGAGAATGAGTCAGAAGCAGAGCTTTATGTTACCCTTCAAATTTTATTGGAGAGAGGAGCTTGCGTGACAAAATGCAATTTTAATGTAGAAATAATCTACAGGAAAAGATGGGAGGTTGTATAAGCTTTGCATTTTTGAACAGTCAGTTCCCGTAGCAGAGCAGCATAGCCTTATCGAGGGCAGAACAGGAGTGAATTGGCAGTACATTAGAAAGCATGATTAAAAGAGGGAAAGTTGAAACTACTCTCATGTCAGCTGTTTTCCTCTACAGGATATTGAGCCATTCCTGTCCTAACCAGATACTGATTGCTTAAAACTTAGTCCAGAAGTACTTGTCAAAACCGTTTCCTTAGTTCATTTTGACATGCTGAGCTTTGAGTAGATCCTGAGAATTGTTTGCAATTTAGTGCTAGAAGTATTGGCCTGCTCTCGCTCATGGCTGTGGGAACAAGATCAGACCCTCTGGAGAGAACATCAAGTGCCTTCGCTTTCCAGAAGAACTGTTTAAACATTATAGCTGAGGCTCCTGATCAGTGTCTGTGGACTCAGAGAGGGCTGGAGGATGCTGACAGAAGGTTTCTAGTGGCTAGGAGGCTGCAGGGGTGCGGAAGTCTTGTCTCCCAGTAGCTGTATATCCCTTCTTCTCCTTTTCAGTAGGCACACAGCCTGCTCTAGTTACCTCTGGACCTCTTCCCCAGAATGAGAGGTAGAAAGCATCAGTTGTTCAAGTGTCAAATAAATAGGAAAAAATAATAATGTAACACTAGAATACTATGAGAGCAGTGTGGGAGAGCAAACATGAGCAGAAGTAGCACATCTTCTTTCTGGAAGATAGCTAGGATCAGTGTACCTTGATCAATTGCCTCCCTTCTAGTCCTGAGCTTAAATGTCCAGGTGTCAGGCTGTATCAATTCGTCGTGATGCATGTTATCCTTTAATGCAACATTATTCTGTCATTTTATATTCATAGTTATAGGTTTTCTATCAAACTCAGTTTGTATTCCTGTGCTGTTGTTGTTTTTTAAGCAAATGATTGACATAAATGATACTGAATCTTAAAGTCAGTTGAAGAGCAATTTCCTTTAGGTAAGAATGTTTGTGACAAATGACTTCAAAATGATTTAAAGTAATTTGAGAAATTTAGGGAACCTTGGGTTTTAGTTTTGCTTCTAATGCTAATTCTTCTTCCATCTTGTTAGTTAGCTCCTTGATTGCAACTTCTAAGTCTTGAGCACTTCAGTTTTTGTGTTACATGAGCTTGATTTGTTTAAAAGTGTTGAGAACCTCAGGTCTGAGTTGGTACTTAAAAGCTGCAATGGTTGTTCAAGCAAAAACCAAGTGGAACCCCAAAATGTCAGCAGGCAAATCTGAGATCATTTGGGAAATTGAGTTCTCATCATAGACTTGCCAAGTGTAGAATATGTGTAGCAATGCCTCATAAAGCACCTAGGAGTTTAAAAAGTGCATTATATGCACTAAATACTTTGTGCAGTATTTATTTATTGGGATGACATTCACATAGTTGTATCTTTTATTCACTATTTTCTCAAACTTATGCTGATGTTATTGATTAACCTTTGGTGAAAGTAGGAGTAAATAAGAGGATACTACATTTATGTGCCTTGTATATTATCATAACTTGTGGGTTTCTTTTTCTTTTTCTTTTCTTTTTTTTTGTTTTTCTGTCAGAATATTCTTTAATGTGTGTTGCAGCATAACAGAAAACTGAAACCCACAAGCTCTGCATTTCCAAGAAAAAAAATAGAGACCTAGGAAAAAATATTCTCTTTTCCACTTTGGGTTGTTAATAATGGAGTTTTACCGCATGCTTAGAAGCCTTGCTTGAAATAATATACTGATGGGCAGGAAAAAAATAGAGATTACCACACCCATTAACGTAACCATAGTCTCCTTCACCCTACTTTCCCTAGGCATCCAGTAATATTACCAGTACAATGTGATATATATTTCAGGCTATTGTGTACAGAGCAAGTGTCATATATAAGCACTTGTGGAAATTGCATAAACTATTCTTATGCTTATTAAAAGTAATTATTTAATGACATAGTGAATGTTACTTTAAAATTATCGAATTATATTTCACCTCAAATGAGAGTCATCTCTTGGTGTTATGAGGACTGACTGTAATGGACATTATAAATCTGGATTTGTAAGGAAATGTCTCATTCGTATATTAGAAGATCTGTGTTACTCTTTGCCCAAGGCTAATAGAAAATAGCAGTATGTTCAGTCCCCTTTTTTAACCCTTTTTAACCCCTTTTTAACCCTTTTTTAACAAGTTTTTTTTTTTGTTTTGTTTTGTTTTGTTTTGTTTTTTTGTTTTTTTTTTTTTTTTAACCTTTGTGTATTTCTTCTCTTCTGCTTTCTTTTTAACACAGAACCTGATTTTTCTTCATGAAGTCAATGGGAGCTATGCAGCACCCTACTTTTATTTATTTTATCTCAAAATACAGCATTAATAACAAGAACAACGTTATGTCCTTGTCTGATTTGCTGTGCTTTTCACATCCCCACCCCACAGCAGTTTTATCTACCACATTTGTTCATCCTCATGAACATGTTTTCTCTTAGCTATTTTAAACTCCAGCAGGAAAGCTGGGTCCTATATTTTTTCCACTGCCTTTTTTTTTTTTTTTTGTGAATTTAATTTTGTTTTTCTTTGAATTATTCTACTGAAACATGAAACTAGATAAGCACGAGAGTTGTAGCACTGGAAAAGGCATCAGTAAGGCAGTAAGTGGTGGAAATGGTGTGCCTAATTGTGCTCCTTCAGTGCAATTACAGCAGCGCAAAGCCCACCTGAATGCTCATAGGACAGCCCGGGGAGAGCATCAGGACTCACGTCTAGACCAGAGGAATACCAGTGAAATGAAACCCACGGGGAAATGGCAGTGCTTTTCCCTTTGTCCCTGCAGTAAAACCCGTGGAGAGAAGCCCTGTGGAGCATCCCAGCCTACAGGCAGGATCTCGGGATGCAAAGCAGCTCCCTCCCCAGCAGCCGCAGCCAGCCAGCTCTGCTCTTCCCGCTAATTAATGGCTTCCTTCCACCTGCAGGGCTGACACAGGCCTGCCTGTGGCCCTCGGAGGCGCAGCGATGGGGCGAGGAGCGCGGGTGCGAGAGGAAGCACCGCCCGGGCCTGCAATGGCAGGGTCGGAGGGCAATGGCTGCCGGTGGGCCCCAGGCCCCAGGCCCCAGGCAAAGCCCAGGACAGGGAATCTGGGCGTCACGTTTTTCAAGAGTGCTGAATAAACATGGGAAGGTGTATTTAAAGAAATTGCCCAGCTTAAATAAACAACTGGGAGAAACATGTTGGGTAGTTGGATTTTCATAATCACCGACTGCGGCTTAATTTTAGGGTCAGGGAAGACCTGGAAATGACCTTGCTAATGATTAATAGGCTTGGGTAACCTGTTGGCCCTCTGAGGTGGACAGGTGGAGCTTCCTTTTGAGAATTTTCAAACAAACACTGCATTTTTTCATCATGTCTCCAATAAAATCTGCTTCTATAAATGCACAATTAAAAATCCTCCAGTGGATTCTCATTAGCGGACGTGTTCTTATTGCCTTGTTGAAAATAGGGCTATGAGTATGTAGTAGGCCCCCCTCTGAGGTACTAGACAATACACAGACACAAGTGGTTTCCTGATTGCACTTATTCGCATACCCAGTAATGAGGTGGCTGTCCCAGCTGGTGAAAAGTCGGAAGAGTTAGTCTCTTGCTGACTTTAATGTAATGTTGTCATGAATGTTTACAATTCCTCAGATTCCTCACACAATGCTCATCCCCACCAAGACAGAACCTCGAGGGGATTCCAGGACAGGGAGCTCTACTTACAGAGAAGCAAATCAATCTTCTCTACTTTGGCTATTAACACGGGGAACAGAAGATAAAGTTATTTAGAGGATTGTAGCATAGAATTGTAAATATTCAGAAATAAGGGAAAAATCATGTGTATGGCTTCTTTGCTGTAATTGAAATGGAAGGATACCAGTGTGTTGTCAGGGTGTGCATGTATATACATGTATATATAGGGTGTGTATATGTATATGTATGTTTAGAGGGGTCCAAGAAAAATTAGTTATCTGAGTAGCAGATTCATTGGTCCCACTGATGTACTGTGCATTCTTTCCAATAAGGTGGGTAAAGGATTGCTCACTACTTCACCTCTTTCTCAGGTGGTAACACCAGAAGAGAATTCCTGCTTTCTTTTTTTCTACAGAAAGTGAAGAATTTAACTATGAAAAATAGTTAAAATCCAAGAGTCCCGAGCAGGATCTGAGACTACAAGCATCTTACAGTACAGCATACAATAACATGATGGGTTCATGCCCTCCCTGATCTTTCAACAGCAGGCAAAATGCCCTGTTTTCAGCCCTTTCTCTCAGCATAGCCCTGAACGGAGTAAAGAGGTCTATATAATTAATGTTAATCTTGGCAATAGTTAACTAATGTAAACATTGTTAAAATCTTTTTATTAGTATAAGCATTCTTCTTAGAAGTGTTTAGGTGCCTATTTTTATGGAGGAATTACCTTTAGAGCTATTATTCGTTCTATGTCTTTATAAAAAAGACTTCTATCCTTTATTTTCTGTCTTATGTTCAGTTTTTATTCACTGTGTAGATTTTAATGTGTTAAATATATAGTGAGAACTATTTTTTTTTCTTTCCAGAGTAAGTTATTTGATTCTCAACACTGGTATTCCTCAATAATCCCCATAAATGGTAAAAGCTGTAAACTCAAAGTTATAATTAGATCAGGTATATTTTCTGTTGTTGTTAAAAAGGAAATAGCCTTTTTGCCAAGACTGTCAGTTATAACAATATGAAAGCCAAAGAAAATATTAACATTTTCACTGTACTTTGTTACTAAACAATGAGAATACTTTTCCTCTATATTAGGAAATCTCAGGAGGCTCTTCCAGAAGTATGGCTGGGTCTCAGTTGCTACCCTTTCCTCAGCCAAAGGTAGTCAAAACAGTTTTGGAGATGTTCATTGCACACCTCTTCTGTGAATTTCTGGCTGGTTTTCAAAAGATCTGTTTTGTGATATCAGCCCTCAGAGCCACCTGTTTGAGGGACTGCCTTTTTCCGCGGAATAAATTGCTACTCATGGCCAGAAGAGGTGCTTAAGTGAGAGGGTTTTTATGAGAAAGCAGTCTAACAGGATGTTTTCCTCACGGAGTGGCATGGAGCTGAGGGACTGACTTCTCTGCAGACGAGAATGGTCCCTGGGGAGGTGGCTCGGGTACGTGAGCCAGAGCCCTCCATCAGAGGGCAGCCACCAGGCAGGACCTCTATGCTGTGGAGGTTGCACAGCAATCCACAGAGCACTGCTGGTAGCCAATGCATGCAACATGCATGTAACAGCTGCTCGTCATTTCTGCTCAAGATGCTACTTCAGTTCTGCCTTCCTCCTAGCTGAATTAGCAGTGCCATACCCCTCTGTCTTCCCTCTGCCAGCAGAAATTGTCCCCGTTTACCCCAGGAGGCAGCCAGCTGCCTGCAGCCACCTCGGCTCCATCTTGCCTCTCCCACCTCAGCTCCTGCCACTGACTCATTGTTGCCATCTGTGTGCCTGGACAGCAAATCTGTCGCTGTCACCCACCCATCATTTAAGCTGAAATAGGCTCATGGACAGTATGGCACAATCTGAGATTCACAGATTCCATCAGGTGGTCTCTTTTCTTGGTGATTGTTGTTTTGTGTTTTGCTAAGTGGCAGGTGGGTGGCTGAAATCATTTCTATTCATGCTGAATGACACGATAGAAATAGTTTTTTAAAATAAAGTTACTGAAGGATCTGCTGACATGTATGAGAGGGAGGGAAGCTAGTTCAGAACAAAACAAAACCACCAGAGAAGAAAGTAATAAACCCTAAGAGCACTCATTCTGGTGGCAGGAAAAAAAAAAAAAAAAGGTTTAAAAATTAAGCAGCAACACCAGCCTGAAGTAAAGAGTCACAATATCAGAAAAGACAAATAGTTTACTCAAATATGTGTGCATTCAAATATCTATGGGCCACTCATGGATAATGAGAGGAGAGTAAAAGACAAGCATTAACACAACTTTCGCTGCAGACTCAAGGAAAGCATTCCCCCAGTATTGATAGCAGATGCCTCACAGATACTGTCTGGTGAAGTTTGTGTGATATTTATAGTAATATGTGGTAATATGTATTACTGTTAAGGGGATGAAACTAGTGTTGTCACATCTCTATATGCACAGTGCTGCTTGGTAAATGTTAGAGATGTGTTTACACTGACAGGGCATCTGTAGCCCAATTCAGAGATAGGTGGCTAACTCACAGTCTTCACAGTAACAAATTCAGATTAGTAAATACAGAAGCTTTGATTAATGCCTATGGATGTGTGTTTAGTCATCACAATTCACAGAGCATAGATTTAGTGCCATTGACAAACCTCAAGTTAAGGGCTGAGTAGGTAACATTTGATCAATGGGTTGAAACTATGAAAAAAGTTTCCTAAAGTGTTGTTTGGAGAAAGCAACGAAAAGGTTAGCGCTCATACCAAACACACAGAAATGTGCTTTCTTGGTATTTGCACAGCTCAAAGGTGTGATTGAATCAAACATTGTTTTCTTGTGGAAATGTGGAAACATTGATGAATTTGATTGTCCTATGTGAGATGTTTGGCATTTCTGAATAACCGCTCTATGTCTGTGACCGTTCCTTCTCCTGGGATTTATCGTGGTTTTATGTTTCTCGCTTCTCACTTACCTCACCCAAAATGTTGTCCACTGACTTGGTATACACAATGTTGGCACTCCCTTTCCACTAATTTCTATTGATTTTATGACTTTTTCCCCTTCTATATTTTATATTTGCATAGATTCTTAAAAATGTAAACAACATGCTGTGAATTTATTTCCAGCTTTTTATATATATGTTAGAAATAAACTCCCTTTTCTTTCTGCAAAACATTTCTTCCTTACCAACATACCACTTGCACATTTAACATCATTAAGTAGCATACAGGGAGCTGTTTCTACTTTTAAGAATAATCCAAATAGTTCCTCCCTAGAAGAGCGTTCTTTCAAAACTAGTTGTTAGATTCAAGAGGTGGGGTGATCTGTAAAATCTTTGTTTCGTGGCCACCCAGTGCTTCCAATGAAACCAATCTTTGCATATTCAAATATCCCAGTGATTACACAGAAAATCATGGTTCATAACTAACTCAGGATCAGCTGCATGAGTATGGGACTTACAATCAACACTGATGTGATGTAACTTTTAATTATTTTCTAATGCAGACGAGGATCCAATGTCTCTCTGACTTTGGATATGAGTAGTTTGGGAAGTGTTGAACCTTTCGTCTCTGTGCCGACTCCACGAGAAAAGGTGGCAATGGAATACCTGCAGTCAGCTGGCCGCGTCCTGACACGGCAGCAGCTCCGAGATGCAGTCGCATGTTCTCATTTACTTCAAACAGAATTCATGGTGAGTTTAACAACAAGCTTTAAATGAGGATTTTTACATAATTGGCACAACAGAAACAATGGAAAAAAAAAAAATTGGGCAGCATTTTATTATCAAGGTGCAAATAATTTCTGAATGGCTGATGAGATTGTTCCAAGGTGGTATTTTATGTTTAGAAATCTGAACTCGCTGAGATAAATAGCTCATAAATAACTGTTACCTATAGCCGTAGATAACACAGATTCCTCCCAGTTTGAAGTTCCATTCTTAGATGGGATAAATGTTGTATTAGAGGTGCAGTACAAACAGCCAGGACTGTAATGCTGTGACAGTTTCAGAGGGATCATAAAGGATGTGATGACAGAAAACACAGTAATAATTGGAGGTTTTGTTTATCCCCATGTAAACATCATCTAGTAATGTTTATAATTTGAAGTCTACAATTTTAGGCGGTATAAATGACATTTCTGGAGCAGACAGGGACACCAAAAAAGAGAAGCAGCTCCTGAGTCAGTTGAACATTTCTTTAACAAACACTCCTTACTGTGGGCCTAGTATACTCAAGACCAAAAAAAAAAAGGAAAGTCTCCTACAACTCTATTTAATATTAAAAAGGGTAAGAAGGTAAAACCAAGACAGTGGCCAGGAAGAAACAAATCACAGGAGGAAAACTAACTCAGGGAAAACACACTATTAAATATTACTTCAGGAAGGCCTGAAAGAGACTGGTATTGCAAAACAGCCAGATAAAAATGTCTATCAGAAAAAAGGAGACAGTCTTTACAAGGGAAATAGAATAAAGTGTAAACAGAAGCCAGTTGAATGTGGAAGCTGAATAAGGCAGGCCAAAAAAAAAGGTTTTGAACTTACAGAAAACCCTATAGCTTTATTTTTAAATAGATCAAAAGCACAAAACATAACAAAGAGTATGAGGATCAGTAGAAGAACAAAGGGTAGAAAATGTGAGGTGACAGGAGAAAAGTGTTTGTGTTATTTATATCCGTGGTCACCACAGATGAACATACGGAATTTCCTACCTGTGTGACAGAAGTAGATTAAAACAGATTGCTAGAGGGTCTGTCCGATATTGAAGTGTTAATGGAATAGAACAAATCAATAAATTGTATAAAAAGTAAACACTGGAATAAGCTCGGCCCAGAAGTCCTGAAGGACTTCATATTTATAGTTAACTGATGTGTTAACAGGGCAGGGGTACACTAGCACTTGGGTGCCAGTATTTAGGAAATCAGAGGGCAGAGTTAACAAGAGTTTTCCAGAAGGGCTCCAGAAGAGATTCAGAGAACTACAGACCTGTAAGTCTGGTGTATGTATCAGAGAAATTGCAAAGAAACTAATAGTTATATGAGCAAATGCAGTACATCAGGGAAGAAGCAACACAGTGTTTGTAGCATAGGAGGGATTTGTAGCCTATATGGTTGCTTCTCAGACTGAAAGGAGGCTGTCCAGTGGCATCTATTTCAGATCTGGTACTGACCAAGATGCTCAAAAGCCATTTAGAAAAGGGAATAAATAGTAAGGACAAAGTATGATGATACTGAATTATGAAGAGTAGTAAAATTAGAAATGGACTTCAAAGAAGTTCCAGATGGATTATATGAGTGTAACAAGGTAGGTGAAATTCAGGATTGAAAAATAAAATGTTATGTGTCTGGGGGAAATAGTTTTATATACTTCATTCGGTTCTGAAATGGAGGGCTAAGAGTCATGGGAAAAGGAATAGAGAATAAAATAGAAAACATCTTTATGATGGTGGAAAAACCTATATGACAGGCAGAAGTGCAAGCTGCTTTGATCACTCCATTTCGAAGCATGTATGGAAGTATGGTGAATATAATCACAGGCTAGAGTAGCTTCTGTATCCAATGATGCTAGATAGACTCAGGCAAGGACTCCTTTGACTAGGAAAGTCCTTTATAGGCTCTAATAGAAGCCTATAAAATCACGAGTAGCAAGAATGTGAACATGAGTGAATATTCATTATATTTCTTGCTAAAAGAATGCAATCAGGTGGCTAAGTTAAAAATAAATAGATAGATAGATAGATAGATAGATAGATAGATAGATAGATAGATAGATAAGTAAAATGAAAAGCTCATCTTGTTCCTATAGTTCCTTCAGGTGTCCTGCTACTTACTGCTATCAGAGGGTACCAGATCAGACAACCCTAACACACAAAGCTACCCAACCCAATATTAGCATACTGTTTTTAACTTTTACAACTCATTAGCAAACCAAACTAAACAAGCAAAACTTTTTAAGACTGGTTAATAGCTCAGATTTAATAAATAGAGATTCACAGAAACGTGTATCCCAATGGGACATATAAGAGCAGGAAGACCTATACAACACTGATCTTAACAAAAGCATACAGACAATTCAATTCTTTCTAAACATGCCTAAGCATGTGATTCCTTGGAGTTTTACTTCCTTTACAATTTGTGCATGTAAGTCAGTAAAACAGATGAGTGCCATCTTAGTCTGAGTAGTTTTTCATTATGAATAATAGCATTCCTATAAAACAGTCCTGTCTTTTTTTCACCTTTACAGAAACAGGGTTTAGAGTGAAAGTCATTCGCTCAGGAAAAATAAATCACTAGGTTGTTTTACCAACAAATGGTCAGACAGCGTACATGGAAAGAATTTTAAGCATCCAACATTGTTTTATCACCATTTGTGCCATCCATTTTCTGTCATTCTGCAGCTTAGACAGGAAAGTTGGAAGAAATAACATTTTCATGTTTAAAGCCCCCATGTTAGAACTCAGTTTGTACAAACAACTTGGCATGTCCACAACATCTCATTTACCCAAATCTTCTCACACAGCATCCCTTCATGGCTTTGGGTCAATGGATACTCACATTTTATTCTTCCTTCAGTGGGGCACAACATAACTCTGGTCATTCATTTTTTTCAAGGAATTCTATTGAAAAGATCATGGCTTTTCTGTTCTGCTTTTAAATCTTGCTTTTAAATATGTTTTAAGAAGAAGCTGTTGAACAGTTTCTGTTCAATGTCTTCCTTGCTACAGATAAATAGCTTTATTATGAACTTAAAGCATGCAAAGTTTGCAATATATAACCGTTGCCCGCTCCATTCACTCATCTTGTTTTAACTAGCTAAGAAAATATAGTAACGCAGTCTTCTTGAGACTAAAATGAATATTTCCCATGAAAATCTTCCAAGTGTGCAAAAAATTGAGAAATGTTCAAAGTTTTCAATGGAAAACTAAAGCATGATCAGTTTCAGGTTAACTTTGGTTTAAAAAATTATTATTTTTTAATTAACAGTTTAGAGAACTAATAATTATACTTTTTATTTGTAAAAATTAGTCAGTATCAAAACATTTTTCCACAATATTTATTAAGAAAGAAAAAGAACTATTCTTTTTTTTTTTTTTTTTTTCCTTGGCTGACAGAAAGTTTGAATAGTTTTACTTGGGGGAATTGGGGGAATGCACCTGATTTGGCAATGAGGAAGATATATAAATTTCCCAGCATATATTTCTTCAATAGCCTGAGCTACTGCTATTCAAAAAATACTTGGGAATTTGGTGACAAAACAGAAAAATTCATGTTCCTGAAACACTGGAATGTCAGAAAATACAATCGTGCATGGGAAATGCCAGCTAGATAAATCTATAAATTTTTTGTCTCGCCAAAATGGAGGGATGGGTATAAAAAACATTTGCCTGAATTTTCATAAATGTTGCCACATTATCTCTGCTGTCAGAGACCCAAATCATATTTCTTTGTTTATAAGCAGCTGTTGCATTTGAAGGTCCAGTGTGAGCCAGAGTATCACCCAAATAGGTGAAGTAGCCCATGAACAAAGGCATATATGCAGGACGTGTAGTTACACGCATGCAACTGTGCACCTTATAAATTATTTATAATTATTTAAATATATATATTATATATGTTTAGTAAAACAATTTGGTTTACTAAAACAATTAGATATATATTGTCTAGACATACAGATTTTGTGTGCTAATTTGCAAGTGTTTGTGCTGGGCTTATTTTCCACTGCTAGCAGGGATGTTTTCCCCATACTATCCTGAATTTTATTCTGGAATCACCTCTTGCATTTCATAGCCAGTCTCGCAATAAGTGACCCGTCTATGGCTGTGATCCACAGCCTATTGGCAGATTTCTGTCTGTGCCCTTGGCCCCACAAGTACTTGGGTCTGAAGGACAACAGCCGTGCTTCTGATTTTTGCCAAAGTCCAGGACAGGCTGTAGAGTTAAAAACCAGCTGATTTTGGAGGAAAATGCTTTAGTAAATTTTCCAGCGGCTCAAGTCAAAGGAGGTTTGCATTGAAAAGGGGAAGAGCAAATACCTTTTGTGCCTCCTCATGTGTCTGCAAGAGGCATTTATATAATATGCCACTGTCTCTTTGGATAAATGTCCCAGGCTAGTAAGGGAGTTCTGAAGTCTCTAGAAATTACTTTGCTCTTAAGTAGAAGTATTAATTTACCAAAGATCAAATTCCAGCTTACACGAAGATAATTTAAACAGTGGTGGCCAAAAAAAATCAGTGAAAAACGAAGATTTGAGTCAACTGAAGCATCTTGCATATCCTGTCTGGTAAAATGTTCCCCCAAATCATGGATAAAATAAATAAATAAAAATAAATGTATGTCTCATTTTACCATTTCCAGAAGTTTTTGTTGTTTTTTTTAAAAGAGCAGTAGCAATTTTTCAGGACCTCAGAATCAATGTGATTCTTCCCTCCTTAGACCAAATGAAGCATTTTGTTCAACAAAAAATAGGAGGAATTTTGCTCTTCATTCTGACAAACAACTTGAAAAACAGTGATTTTAAACTGATCAAGAGCAGATTGTCACATTAGGCATTTGCACAACTGCAGATTTAAAGGTGGCAATGTCTCTCAGAGGATGAAAAGTCAAAAGGAGAATGAAGAGAAGTGGGTTCATTTTTTAATTATACGTTAGAGTATTTAGACTGTATTAAAAGATTAATAGTGTCTTTAAAAAATAAATAAAATCTTTAAATGACATTGTTAAGGGCTTTGCACAAAATTTAAAAAAAAAAGAAAAAGGCAGACATATATTAATATTTAATTGTTTTGATAGTTCCTGTTCCATTTATGTAAATTTTTGCTCTGTTCTGGTATGATACTGCACTTTTCAACTCCATTTTTCTAGTACTATTGTGTTTTCTAACCTATCTCCTAATCCTATAAAAACCTTGCTTTTAATAATTCATCAGAAGTGTTCCTTGGAAGTCGCCCCTTCAATATGCAACTCCTGTGTTTATTAAAGGAAGGGTGTTGACAGGCTTGAGGTGGGAACCACTTTTTTTCTTAATAACTTTGATGTCAAAAGACAGTTGTGTAACAGCAGATGGCCTTCTGGTGATAATTTCCTGCATGGCTCCTTCGGAAACACCAATCTTATTTAATTTATTTCTTATAGGAAATACCAATGAATTTTGTGGATCCCAAAGAAATTGACATCCCAAGTCATGGAACTAAAAACCGCTATAAAACAATTTTGCCAAGTAAGTGAGTTATCCCATGGTTCCCTACTACAGAATTTAGTTCTTCTTTTACAATATATTGCTGTGAAAATCTATCTGTCTTTATCTTTGATCACTGTCTACCTACTCATAAGTGTATTTGTAGTCTATGTAGAAAGAAAAGCCCAGTGTTGGAGGACTGGCCAATGCAGGACTCTACATGGATGCCTTAGTCAGTAGGTACACTTTGGCTGCATCCCAACCACTTGCGGAAATGCAGCTGGGGTGCATGCTGGTTTTCTCTGGACATCAGCTCAAGCAAAGGGGTAGAAAGAGCGCTGTGCCTTGCAATATCTTCCCTAGTCTGGGGAATGAGAGGACCAAGGCCGTTGCCTGCATCACAGCCCACACCATCCTGCAGCGTGCACCCCATCACTGAATTCCCTCTGGTTGGGTCAAGCTACTCGGGATCCTGTCTAACTTTAAGTCGCCCAGACTAAAAGAGCAGTTGCATCCCATCCTTTCTCATAGTGGACTTCCTACTTTATAAGTCCTCTGTTATTTGGGTTTTATCGGTTTGTTGTTTTGATTTTTTTTCTTCTTCTCCATGCATTGCATGGCTTTGTGGGAATCTGTTTACACTAGTAAGAAAACCACTCTCACACAGTGCTGCCTCATCATTGCTGTGGAGTTATTACTGCTTTGCTATACTGCTTCTGTATTTTCATTGGCCCAAATAATTTATTTCTGACATAGTTACAATTGCTTTATTATAATTAGAGGTGATTGAAAACTTTTCAGTGGAATAGTTTTCCTTCAAAATGCACATTTCTCTGAAATTGAACTATTTTTATAACATTTCTTGGGGGATACTGAGACATTCCATTTCTCTTTCATTAATCATTTTGTTTTGTGATCAGTTTCAAAATAGGTTGCAGAACTTTAAATATTGCACTAAATATAGATATGAACAGTTGTGCTTTTATAATATTTTGACAGTATTGAAGTGGAAAACTTCTGTGACTCTAACTGTTGGGGGACACTCCCACAGAAAAACGTAAACACAACTTTTTGCTTGGGTTTGGAATGAAGAATACTTTCTAAATGATAGCATGTCCTATCAACTAGGAAGCTGTTTTCTAATTATCTCTGTAATGTCCTTGTAGAACTATGTTATACACTAATACGAGTGAGTATACGAACTCACACACTTTAAATTACAGGATTTTTCTCAGTGAGCCTGGATGCTCTGTAATTTGATCGCACCATCCGAAGACCTTGCAGTCAGATTAATGAAAAAGATGGCCTTCAGCTGCTAGATTGGTCTCAGAAACACGATACATGGCTGGGAAAGAAACTCCTTGTGTTGAGCCCTTGCTTCCCTTCAGCCACCAGCAGAATTCCCGCTGCCTCCAGGGCCAGTTCCTCTGTTGCAGCGAATAGCTGTGTGCGGCTGAGTGCGGTGGTGGGATGTTGAAGGGAATTAAACAAATGAAAGCAATTGAATACAAGTTATCAGTTACCAAGTAATCAGAAAATTAAGCGGCCCCGACAGTTTGGCCCAGTGTCAACAGGATGTGCACAGAGGGCGAAATCCTGACCTCTTTGACGAAAGCAGGAGTTTGCCATCGGCTGTGGCGGAGCCAGGATATCACCCAAGCCTCCCTCTGCCTGACAGGCAGCATTTTTTAAGGAGATCCCCCTTCCTACAGCGCCTAGCATCAGGTTTGCCTTCAGGAACACCTTGCAAGTGCAAAGAGCCCTGCTTCGGTGCCGCATGTGTTTCGAATTGGGTCGCAGCAGCTGGGCCGCGGTTGATGCTGATGAGTTTTGAGAATCAGAATGCCTTTGTGTTTTCACTTCCAGCTAGCTGGGGCGTGCAGCTGACTCTGAGGCACATTTTCAGTCAAAACTTACTGCCGGTGTGCACCACAGCTACTCTCTGACAGGCGCTTTGTAACCCTCCTTGACAGAAATCAAAAGGTCTGTTGTGTGTTAGCACCGAGCTTTTTCAAAGGAGATATTTTGAGGAGCGAGGCACACGCTCATAATAAATACTCGCACACCCACGCCCAGTCCAAAAGGGTTTGGAAACGATTTGCATGATTAAATAGAGCAGCCTTCCTGCTTTCCTGCTTGGATGATATCAACCTACTGCTTAGCGCGCCCGTGTCAGCTTTTCCATTCCCAGCACTGGGCGCGTCTCTTGAATCAGGGCACCTGTGGTGACAAGTGACGTTGAGATTGATGGATTATCTCTAAAAATGCCCCCATCTACCCACTCCACCCTCTACGCTGGGGAGGATGTTCTCATTTTCTACAAGATAACTCGAACACAGATAATTCTGTCACAGGGTGCATGGGGGCAGGTTAATGTTAGTAGATACTACCCAGACAGACTCAGGCTGGTGGAATAAAATGACTGCCTCGTGAAAATCACTTCTGTATGGAAAACTGTGATGTTCAGGAAATGTTACATTTCTGTGAAAGATGTTTCAGTTGCAGTATAGTATAGCCAACACTCAAATACAAATGCGAGGGTTTTCTAAGTGCTATTTGTTTCATAGCAATATGCTAATACTCCAAACGAAGGGACAAGGCAAGTGGTTAGACTGTTCCTTGAGATCATTCTTTCTCCATCCCTCCTCCTGACCAAGATGCCACCTACCGGTCCTGTTAAACCCCTCTCCATATCTTCATTCAGCTGCATTCCCCCACCATCCACTTACAGCATTTCTGGCTCCCTCTGAACGTGTTCCCAGTCCTACAGTCTCACCATGGTTACATCCCTGGGGCAGAACACCAACCCTGGTACCCCCTCTTCATCCTCCCATTTCACACCTTCCCCTTTGCCTGCTGCCTCCTGCAGCCCCTACCACAGCAGGACCTCAGCTTCAAAGACCTGTATCTTTCCCCCTTCCTATTTCACTTCTCCACCTCAAACCAGGTAAAATTGCTGTGGTGCTTCAGAGCATGCGTGATCTCTTGCTCACAAAGGAGCCATTGGCTTAACACTATTCGGTGGGTATCTGTGTGTGTGCAACACATCCAAGGTACCTGGACATCATTCCTTATTTCTTTTTAAGAAGTACCCTCAGGGCAAAAGCCTGCATGAAAACAGTTGCTGCAGAGCAGCAGATTCACAGTGACAGGAAGGTGCAAAGCACTTGGTGGGTCAGACCCACAAATCTACAAACTGTTGTTGTTTGTACTAAAACTGGCTCTGGCACTCTGTTTAAAGACAAGGTGAAACTTAAATCTGAGTTGTATGAACAAAGCACTTTTGTACACAAGCTTATAGACAGATGCTGGGAAACCGTTCTCTTGCTGAGGATTTTTGAGCTCCCTTGTACTATAGTCCTGACTATGAACTCTATCCTGTTTGCTCCAGTCCTGCTCCCTAATGAAGGCAAAGGATCAACTCCAGATTTTTACAGACAAATTAAAAAAAAAATAAAAAATCATATTTTCACAGCAGAATGTGAAAAAAATGTTTGATCTTGGGGGAATTCATCATGGATTCATCAAAAAACTTGTGTATTTCCATGTGATTTGACAAAACGTGTCCTAGTTGTAGTCACCAGTATCATAACTGTTATTATATACTAATTATAATAGCCACTATTGTAATTGATTATTTAATTAATGTTAGGCTGCATAGTTAAAAATACAAATAGATATTAGGCAAACCTTATTTCTGGAAGATACGAGAGATTCCCTTTGCATCAATGAAGCTTTATTTTCTAGTGCTGAAGTATGTTTTAAGTGTAGTAACACTCACCATCATAAATCTGTTAGGTTTTCCATAGGGAAATCCCAGTCTATAATGAAAGTACTGGGAAGTGACTCAGAAGAGATTTAAAAATGGCATGTAGTTTACAGGTATTTCATACATGAGGTGTTTTGAGGCTGTTGTATTATTTGCACGTCTAATACCCATTCCCTGCCCTATAGTGCTATTCTGTACCTGGCATAGATTAGGGATACAGTCTGGTATGATTCTTCCATGTTCTGTGTTACAATATTTGTCAAAGAATACGAGAACCCATGCTTAATTTATAGGCTGCAAGCAAAAACAGGCAAAATAGGAGTGGGTGAATTTCAAAATGCTTCAATATCCAAAAGCTGTATGACTCATTGGCTGCAAGTGTGGCAGCAGCCTGCCTCACAAAATGTTTGTTTTCCTTTCCTGGCCAGGAAAGAGAAATACCATAAGGATAGCCCTTCTTACACAGTTTGAGTCCTACTGTCAGTAAGGTAACTGGGACTAGACTAAGAGGAACAAGTGACTTACCTTGGAAATACTACAAGAACAGACATACCCATGCCCTAAAGAATTTAGTACATAGCAGCGGTCTAAATGAAAGGGGAAAATAACTAACAACCCACAGCAGAATAGTTTGAGAAATGGGATGAAGCTCTGAGCCTTCACGACAAAGTGGTGTTCATACAGTGGATGAAACTCCAGTATCGATGGCACTGGGAAGGCTGTCTGGCAACACCATCCCTACATGGGCTACTCTCATGGCTCCTCTCAAGCTACAGACACTTTAACTCACTCTTATTCCTCCAGCCTGGTAAATTCATACCAGTATTAGTTTGTTAAAGATGGAGCTAGAGGAAACCTCTTCCACTTTAATGGGCGAGCTATTCCAGACTTCCTAGATACATGGAAAAAACAGCAGTAATTTTGCCTCAGTCAAAATTGTAGGAGGCATTTTTTATTAGCAATTACAAGTGCTTAACAGCTCTGCTGCACTTCAAGATGTTTTACAAACATTGATGAATTCAGCCTTGCAGCCACCATCTGTGTCTTCCCACTGTAGCTTCAGACTCTCAGACTTTGCCATCCTTGAGGAGAAGATGATTACCTCCGAGGTATTTGTCATACAGAACTCAGCTAATTACTTCCATTTGTGTGCAGTGACTGCTTAGTGGCTCTAGATCTTGAGCAGTGCTCAGGTGTTCCTCATTTCTGAGCAATGTGTGCAGCAATTATCTATTTCAGAAACGATTAGGACTGTTAATTTATAAAAGATCTCTATTCCAAAGCAGTGATTGTTTAGTTGATTGGAATTGGAAGAAAGTCGCATAAATTCTGAAGCTGAGTTAGCCGCTCCTTAGTAACAGAGGAATTTGTCCCAAGGTACGGTAAATAAGCTGGATGTTGAGTCTGCTTGGAAGAGGTTTTTTAAGGTAGGGGTCAAGCTACATCAGAATTGGAGGCATTGTGTGAGCTGGAGGAAGCGAGTGTTTTTTCAAGGCCACGTAGCCTGAGGCATTTGTGGAAATGGCTAATAATCACGCTGTGCTGAAAAGGAATGAGAGGTTTCCTGTCCTCATATTGTTAAGGGGGAAAAAAATGCTCTAAGTGAAAAAGTTGGGAGAGCTTGTACAAAGAGACTTGTAACACAAGCTAAGCAGGCTTCGTGTAGTGCTGTTAACACAGAGGACAAGACTTCCATGCACAGACTTCGAATTAAAAGACATTCATTCATTTGTCCATTTTAAGAAACATACTTCATAACACGGGTATGAGTTCTGTACTGGCTCCACTCCCTTCCCACGAAGCTCCTGTCACCTCTAGGGGGAAAAGGACATAAAGTATGTGTGGGATCACCCTGTCTCTTCCTTTGATTTGCAAAGGTTTTATCTTTTCATAGGAACAGGATGAAAAGTCACAAAAGAAATTCAAAAGCAACTCTGAAAGTGCCAGTTTTTGCTGCAGCATACGTACATCAATAATATCTTTTGGTGTAAACGGCAGGGCCACCTAATAAATAGTGTTTTCTTACTACTCTCCAGTTCAGCATCCATGTAAAAATCTTTTAACACTTTGCCTCGATTGCACTCACACAGCAGCTATTCAGAGACCATTTCCAAACTAATAGGGGTCTGGACACTGTCAAAAAGCTGATGATTCTACTTAATTAATGAAGCAAACTCATGGACGAAATTATTATTTTTTTCCAGTACAGAAATTTTGCTATATCATTTTGTTAAAACTAGAATATTCTTTCAGAAAAGGTGCAAAGAAAACCAAAGTGTGCCCCTACAGAGCCACTACATAGGCTCTCATTTCCCTCCTCCTTTTCTCTCTCCGTTACAGTATGTAATTGAGAATTTACTGGCTTTAATTCCAAAAGGCTAGTACATGGGCAATCACATCATTACAAACAAACAAACGAACAAACAAAAACATCATTTGCAGGGGGAATTTTTTAACCCCCAGTTCTACAGTCAGCAGAACCGTGCCCCATTTCATTCTAGGTCATCCAAGACAGTGAAGGGAAGAAGAGCATGAAGGAAAATGTTTCCATATTTTGGCATTTTTTCTACAGCCTGTTACACACCAGTGTTCACAAATTGTGTCAGATGAGAACAGGGGACTGAAAGAAAAGATAAAGATCACTTAGTCCAGACTCGTACAGTGAACATTGCACTGATATAGAAACACATAGCTGATTTCACCCCAGGCGGGGAGGACTTTTCTTAAATTAAATCCAACTGTAGTCATTGAAACAGCACAGCTTCATGCAGAGGTATCTAAGCTGAATCCAAAGGACTTGGTATATTTATTTAGCATCCTGCAAAGATATGACAAGCTGCAGAGACAGTCTAGACAGGTCAGCTGGATACTCAACACAGGCAGATTAGAACTTACTTGAACATTGCCCAGACATGATAGTATTGCTGTAATGTCCACAGCTTACTGAGATACTTCTACACAGCCCAGAGCTGTGCAGTGTAGGTATTCCTTAGTTTCATGTGATGAGTCTTTGCAGCAAAAAAAAAAAAAATCATGCATAATGCTATAGTGCTTGACAACCCCGAATAACCATAGATTATTTTCTTCAACAAGTCTTTGATTCTCTATAGAAATCTTCTAATTATGGGTTTTCTTTTCAATTTCCGTCTTCCTTGTGCTCTTAGATCCTCTAAGCAGAGTGTATTTGAAACCAAAAAATCCATCTGACTCCTTGAGTACCTACATAAATGCTAACTACATTAGGGTAAGTAAATGTACACTCTTCCTGTGCTTTTGAGAATATTTGATTTTCCACCTGAATAGCTGTTTTTGCCAAGGTACCACTCATTTTATCCCTACCCATCTGCATTGATAAATCCTATAATCTCTTTGTCTACATTGCTGTGATGGAAGTAGTTTCATGATCTGTTTGTGCCATAGACCACATAGCCATCAATGTGCTAAAGTGGCTGCAGTAAGAAAAAGGTTATCAAATACATATAAAGCATTGAGAAACACATTCATCACTGTTTCTATTTAATTCAGTATTTACTGGTTTATATTGTCTTGCTGCCTTATAGGAAGGAAAAAAAGGCTACCTTTCAACGGAGACAGAAATACTGGTATTTTGGTAAAAAAAAAAATCAGAGTCAATAGCAATATAGGCTCTACAGTTGCTCATGGCAGTCATGTTACGTACCAACATCTTCAGTACTGATGTGGTTTTTTTCATACATAACTATGTGAATTGATAGTCCTGAAATCACCGGTTAAGTAATTAAATGGATATTGTAACAACTTTTGCAAAGGAGCATAAACAGATGTATTAAATATACACATGGGCACCAGCATGCACATTTATTCACCTGTTTACTCCCTATATTGCGTGGTTACATGGTGCAAGCGCTTTACCAGTATGAACCCTGTTGGATAGTATTATTTCTAAGTGTCAGCTACACAGTAATCCTCAATGACACACATAGAGTCTTCTTAAAATCCTGGCACAATGTATGCTGCATAGAATACTAAGAAACTACTTCAATAGTGTTTTAGGAGTATAGTCCTTTCCTGCAAAATTAAATGTTTTGATTAGTTATGTGCTGGATCCTCAGCTGGAATAAATGTATTTCTGCAACTGAAATTACAGCCCCTGAGCTCAACGATGATATTGCTTATTTAAGTAACAGTACATGAATATATACGGACACATCCCTCACACCTCTTATGCTGCCTCACGTTACATTCTGTACTGTCAGTGTTTTGAATGAAAGACATCATCATGTCACTGAGCAGAGCAGTTCTCTTTCGAGAGCAACAGCACGACTCTTCCATCAGCCAGGCCACGCTTTGAGTCCTCTGGGATCTCCCTGCCCTCTGCCACCACCCCACATGCCAAAATACTGTGATTTCTCCTGCTGCTGCCACTGGTAGTGGTGTCAGTGATGAAATTAAATCATTAAGCTCACTGGGGTCCTGACACACTGATCTCTGACAGTACATTCAGGCAAATTGGTCAGCAGAGAGAGGACTGTTTGTACCAGCTGAGGATCTATCCTGTTAGTCCATACAATGGATAACAGAGCAGAAGAGCTCAGCCAGGGAGAAAGGCACCCAAAAGAAACTGCTGTGGTTAGGGACCCCCACACCACCTCCAACTGCTCTGCAGTCATTCCCATCCCACATTGCTAGGCTCTCCTGATCTGCACTGCTGTTGGGATCCCTGTCAGTGCACAAACTCCCAAGTTCTCTTTTTCACTTGAAAAATAAGAAGGCAGTCTCATGTTTTTCCCATTTCTTCCTGCCTTTCCCTCCCTTCTGATTCTTTACTGTTTACCCAACCTTTCTTTGCCTTGTGTCTCAGGACTCCCTGTACTGATGCTGTCCCTCATATAAGGTCTCTTAAAGTTGCTTCTCCGTTAGCAAAGATTCAGAGTCCTTGCCTTCACAAGCATTCATGTATTTTAAATCTTTTTTTTTTTTTTTTCCTGTCATAAATCTTCATAGAAACAGTTTTATTGTTCTCATTTTTTTTTTATCTGGCTTCTTGACCATAAACTACATTGTAAACAGGGTAAGCTAGAAGAAGCCAAGTAAGCAGAGAAATTTGAGAGGGACTGATGTATGCCCAGGATCATTTCAGTTCATTGAATCAGTAATTCTCAGAGGAAAAACTGTTCTACTGAAAAATTTCTGATCTGCTCTACTGTTACTCATAATTGTTTTCAATTCAAATAATTTTTTCTTCTTCTTCTTCTTCTTTTATTTTTTTTTTTTTTCAGTTCCAGATTCTTCATTTTGCTCTTTTAGGACATTCACCTGCAGTTTTGGTCAACCACATGAATTTAAAGTAAATGCTTTTGTGTCTGTTTCTAAACCAGGGATACGGAGGTAAAGAGAAGGCTTTCATCGCAACGCAGGGACCCATGATTAATACTGTGAATGATTTCTGGCAGATGGTTTGGCAAGAAGATAGCCCTGTCATTGTTATGATCACAAAGCTGAAAGAAAAAAATGAGGTATGACAACTAGCCAGACCAAGAAATTATTGCAATGGCTGCATTCTGCAGAAAGAAACTTAGCAGATATGGAAGTAAAACAGCAGATAACCAGCTCTTTAGTACTCTTGTAACTAGTAATGTGAAAAGCAATGTTAGGGTACCCAAACACACCAGTTCCAGTTGCGTAGCCATCAAAATAGACATGTTTTAAAAAAAAAAAAAAGACAAAAAGAAATTCCTTTTTCTAGATCTGTGCTGTTTGTTTCATTATTTATTAAGAAACACCTAATTTATCTGGTGGTCACCTCTGCAATTCTTGCTTGTTACTTTCTGTTATGTAAAAAATAGATGTGTAAATGGGTAGCGTTATGATTAGAGGTTTCCTGACATGGTTGAAGTTTGTACTTTGCTGTAATAGCAGTTTTTGAAACCCTTCCAGGTACAACAGATCATCTAGATCATCCCAGAGATAGAGCTGGGGCTCCCAAATGCCAATACTATGGAGAGACTTAGCCAGGATGGAAACACATAGCTCTTTTCCTTAGTACCAAGTTCAGGTGACAATAGCATTTTAATTGCTAATGGCCGTCTAGCTCCTGTTATGTATTCTGTGTAGTTGGATTGCTTCCCAACTACATCTTTAATAGCTTTATCTAGTATTTATATAAATTTTTACCTTGCTTTCCTTGATAGTGCCAGAGTCTGTGCTTTGCTGTCAGACATTAAGAACAAAAAACACTCTCCTGTGCAGCAGGCCAATAGAAAGCTCTGTTTTGGAAGCTTGAATGTTACAGAAGTGGTTTAAAGGGTTTTTGGACAAAAGAAAGACAGATTTAAAGGAGTTTGACTTCTTTCTTGTGTCCAAACTGATAGATGAAGGAGCTCTTCCCAACTCCAGGTAGGTGCCTCAACCACATCTCAGCACCTTGTCTGGTAAGCACCAAGGCCATGTTGCCCCTGCTCCACTCACCTCCCTGCACTTCAGAGTCAGTTGAATGTGGTGACAGAGAAACAGAATTTATTCAGGTAAATTTCCCAGTCTCAGTGGTCAGGGGACCAAGATCCTGGATGCATTTCCATGGTGCAAACTTACTGCCCCATTTAAAGGTGGACTTAGTCAACACACTCTTCCTTCCTGCTGCACTTGACCAATGCTTGGCTCTTTGTCACCATGACTTTGGCCTTCTAGTATGAAGTGGCTTTAACATCCAGTGGATTTTAAGAAAAGTGTATGCAAAATACAGGTCAGTGCTGGAAAATATCCCAAGACATATTTCCAAACCAGGTGCCATTTTGAACTAGACTGTTCAATCCAGCGTCCAGAAGCCTAGGTTAAAAGGATTAATCCTGAAATTGTAGGAAAGCTACTACAACCCAATTGTCCAAAAGAATAAATATTTCACTGAGGAAATACTGCCTGTTTAAACACTCACATCTGACACTGTACAAGAAGAATGACTTGAAAGAAGTGCCCAGTGGTTTCCAACGTGTCAGGAAGCCCTGTGTTTACCTGAGTTACGCAGTCCCTCAGCTCTGGTGTTTATCCGCATTGTTGTGGCCTGGCGGTGGTAATTTCCTCCTAATAGAAAGGGTGGAGAATCTCAAGTAGTTCCCAGGCTATATAGAGAGGCTGTGTCTGCACAAGCTGTCCTGCCCTGTCTAGAAACCTTAGGAACTCTCCCACCATTAGCACATTTGTCCTGGAGCCTTGCTTGCTCTTGAAAAGAAAACAGCCTGGCTAACGGCTGTGCTCAAGAATATTAATTCAACTTTAAAGTATTTGAGGTGTATGAGGAAGGCAATAACAGAAGTTAATTAGCATAATAGTGCTTGATATTTTTTCTTCTCTGTGGTCTGCTGTATTTCTGTCATTTTCTGGGAGGTACGTTGGTAATATTCATGCATACAAATGCCTTCATATTTGAAAGCATGCTCATGTACTTATCCACGTGCACAAGCAAATTCCCATACCTGATTCACGCGTATAGGTCTCTTTCCTCAATTGGTGTAACATTCACCAACCTCCCTTTCAACTGTATTGTACTAGAATGTATGAAGTATTTTATGGGCAGGGAGCTCTGAAATAGCAGACACATGAAAAATAATAAGCTCAACAATAAATTAATTTAGCATGAGTAAAGTTATCTGGGACATCAATTCCCTAGTTGAATATACAGATGTCATGAATTTGCAAAAGGAAAGGAAATTGTGTGAAATGATTATACACACAGGTTTCTGTGGAGTTAGTTCCTTTCATGAGGTGAAAAACAGTTAAGACTCAATGTAGCAGGAATTTCTGAAAGATGGATGAAAATATAATGTGAAAGTAGAATACTGAGTAAAATATTCATTTCAGCCATGTGAGAAAACATGGAACATGAACTTTTTGTTTAGATTCTTCTTCATTTTGATGTCTGATGAAAAAATTGAGATTGATTAGTGAGCAAGAATAATGCTAAAGAAATTATGTCTGCAGTGAGTATTTTAAACAGTCTGTAAAACTTTTACTGAAAACTGAACAGTGTCTGAACAGATTAGAAATCTACCTGGCCAAGGAGAGTGCACAGCAAAGGAACTTCTACCTGTTAATCAAGAAACATATTTTGGGAAGCATAAATAAAAACTACTGTGCACCATTCTGCAAGAAGAAAGAGCTAGCACTAAGAGATGCATGAAACAATGCATGTTTATTCTACTCAGGTAATGGAAATCTTGTTGTCAGTCATTATCTAGGACAATCTTGTTAACTTGTTATTAAAACCTCATATCACTTTTTATGCAACATTTTTTCCCTCAGTCTATAGGCACTCTAATCATAGCAAAGTAGATCTTGGAAATCAGAAATATTACCTTAATAAGGCTCTTTGAAGATCACTCATTATTGCCACTGTAGAGATGTCTCAGGGTTATAAAACTTGAGAAGATCTGGTCGTAACTTTGAGGATTTTTGTATATAAATGCAAATCCTGCAAGCCCTCCTAAAGTATAACTCTTATGCTTGAGTTAGAAGTGGCAGTCAATAGAGGGCAGGAGTAAAAAGGGATTCTGGAACTGAAGCTTTGCTATAATTATTCATTAATGTTGTGTGTTTGGCTGGTTATTGGGTCAGTTAATGTATAAAGTTATTGGCATAGCTATATGGAAAAATAAACAGGAAAAGAAATGAAGCTGAACACAAGTACCTTCACACATATTTGGGGATTGTTAAAACACCTTTGTTCAGAGGGTTCAAATCTGGAGAAAGTAAAGCATGTAAATAACCAGTCAGCTGAGAAATCCTTTCTCCATTCAGCAGAATTATCTGAGGAAACTAGACTGCAACAGAAGCACTTTCTGGCAAGTCACAAAACCGATGCTCATCTCACGGATGGTGGCAAATAGCAGGTGCCAGCCCTGGTCTGAGGCAGGGTCAGATCCCATCCAGTTACGGAGACCCACCTCCGGAGCTGCCACGTCAAGCCCAGCACCCAACAGGGGTGGGATGCAAGGAGATAGGACATGGGACAGGGGGAACCTAAGCCTACAACCCTGTCACAGAGGGAAGGAAAAAGGACAAAATAAATTAAAAGTCATGTGAGATGCTGTTTGTTGTATGAACTTCCTGTTCAGGCCAGGAAATTATGTTTTTGTTTTTTGAAAAAAAAAAAAAAAAAAACAAAAACAGATCAGAAATACAAATCATTAGTTGAGGGCACCATCAGGGAGCTACTCCGTGCAAATGCATCCTGAGGAGGAATTTGAAAGATGGTTGGAAGATGAGATTTTCTACAAGAAGTAAGAAGCCTCCCAGGCTTTCGACTGTCATGCAATGTGGCTGGGATTTTATTTTAATTTTTTTCTAGCTTAAGCATCTTTTAAAATATCCTGCTCATAGCTGTTACGTGTTTGCTGACTACATAGAGGATTCAACCCCAAGTTCACAAAATCTGTGACCTAGTTAGAAAGTGCTGTAGTAAATGAATGTGCTCAAAGGGAAACAAAGAGGCCTGAGAGAACAGCAAGGAAGAGGACGAACATGAAAAGTGGGGACTAGATCATGATAAGAACAAGTGAATTCTTCCTTTTCTCTAGTATATACAGTAGGTGATAAGCTGTTACTAATTACAGACACGAGGCTAGATAGCAACCTTCTTAACCACTGTGTTTGGCTTTTGAGCGGGTCTAAAATATACTGACCTGAGACCAGTGGAATTTCCTTTTAGGTTCAAGTAACAGCTTGAGGCCATTTAATCTTTTTGTTGGTGGTGGTACTGCTGGGATTTCTATATTATCTTCTGTACATCTGATATCTTTATCCCTCCCACCTTCACCTTTATCCCTTTATTACAATAAACTTTCAAAAACATTTTAATTTCCCCAAATATCTGTCTTCTTAGAAGTGCCTGAAAACAGCTGATCCCAGCTCTATTTTCAAGGCTGTCAAAGCAGTAACAAATAGAATATTTAAAAGACGCATGGAGACTGGGTTAAAAATAATCCATTGTATCTTACTAAATGTAGATGGGCTGTTTAATGAAAGTTATTTTAATGGACAGCCCCGTTTCATTGTCCACCCAGCACAAGCTGCCAATTACAGTTCTGGGAAAGAGTCAAGAAAAACACTTGTATGGACTGCCTGAAGGTTTTGTAGTATGCACAGCATACTTTCATTTATCAAGAAGTCTCAGGGGTTGACTGCACTATTGTTGATTGTCAGGGTACAATTGTGTATTTAGATTTTTTTCCCATATTAGCACTGAAAACTACACTCCCAGGGAGGGGCATGAATTGCAGATCTTGCAGATGATAATAGCTGTATGTGTCACATGGGTTGACTGTGGAACTGGTGAACACTTTTTTTTTCATACAAATTTCTGAGTATTTTATTGCCATTCTTGGTGTCTTCGGGGAGACAGCGAATTTAAGATGCTCAAATAACTCTCCAAAAGACAGCATTTGAACGAAACCAGTCAGATTGGCCAGCATTATTTCAGAAAATGTGGCTTTTGTACACCTTTCACTCTGAAGGTAATGAGCATCTATTTTTAGAAGAGTATTTATAGAGCAGGGATGTTTGCATTCAGTTCAATCAGCCAGTGGGTTGAGTAGCAGCTTAAAGATCACACCTGGAGGTAAAGCCTTGCATTTTACTGTGGCATTTAATTTGAACACTACTGGTGGTGGGTTTTTTGCCTCATTTTTAGCAGGATTTTCTGGAAGCTATGTTTTACAGCAATTAATGATATTAAAGTGATTGTTTTGTTTTGCTGTGCATATTTGCTTTGCTTTGTTTTTATGTATATTTAGGCTACTGTCTAAATATATATGAGTTTCTTCAGCAAGTGTGTTTGAGGAAATGCAAACAAGTCCTTTTGGGGTTTCCTATTCTTGTGGGACTGTCTGTTCTCTCAGTGCATTTTTTTACCTTTGTGCTGCTTTCTTTAGATTACTATTTTTTTTCAATTCAATGAATGATTCAGATTGGCTAGCATTATTTCAGAAAATGTGGCTCACACACCTTATACTTTTGAGGTAATAAGCATCTATTTTAGAGAAGTACTTTTATAACAGGGATGTTTGCTTTCAGGTATAGAAATACTTTAATGGAAATGAACATGAAATTGCAGTTGATCCGAAAATAAAGAAACTTGCAGGGGAAAAAAATGACAGTTAAATCTATAACTACTATTTCTTCATCTCCTTTTCAGTAGACTCTCGTCAGATATGTCACCAAAATAGTGTAATACTACTGAGTCTTTAAGAATTCTGGATATAATTTAGTGTAACTGTAGCAAGATCGTTCATTGTATAATGTTAATATAATAGACAACTTAGGCCATGATTCTGCAAAACACTTTAATATGCACATTAAGTCCCATTGAATTCAGTAAGACCTAAGGGCACATTTGCATGGTTTGTTTTATTGTGGTTCAGGAGAGTAAACAGGACAAAAAGCCTTTTGAGGACAGGACAAGTTCTAAATCTCTTGCTTAGAAGGAAGTCCCATGTAGAAAGAGTACACCTTATAAGTCTTCCGGATTTAACTCTGTGAAATAATGTTCTAGAAAAAAAAATCATCTGGAAGTTTTGAATCTGTAAAATAGTTCCTTTAATTTAACTTCACCGAGCCTTTAAAAATAAAAACAGTTGTTCAAAGATTTCAGTGGTAGAGATTCATATTTAGAAATTCAGATCCTGAAAATCAGGCCCAAGTCATTCAATAAGAAGCCTACAATATCTTATTAGGAATGCTTCTATCATCAATAACAATGCTTCTAACATCAATAACCTTGGCTGAATTCATCTGTACTTATGAGACAAAAAAAAAATAAAAATGTGTAAAATTTAGATCTTAATGAGGCTTCAGAGTCCAGTTTCCTGATGAGATTGATGTTTGCTTTCTAGAAATGTGTGCTCTATTGGCCAGAAAAAAGAGGAATCTATGGGAAGGTCGAAGTCCTTGTTAACAGTGTGCAAGAATGTGAGAACTATACTGTCCGTCAACTTACAATAAAGGTAACAGTCTGCATCTGAGAAGCATTGTTCCTAATGTTTTATGTTTTCAATGTTAAATGAAGTTAAAATGTTTTTTAAAGGGCATAAATTTTTACAAGAGGAGTAACTGAGCTGTGAAGCTCACAGCTGAAAGGTATAATTGAGACCAAAGCTGTGGAACACATCATATTGCTGTTTTATATCATTCTGGCAATAAAAAAAAAAAAAAAAGGCTTCAAAAAGAATGCAAATTTCACTCTTTTGAATTATATTTGCTTGGAGGCCCTTTTAGCATTGCCAAGATGATGTAAAGGGATTTTATTTAATGAAAGAACTAGCACAGCATGATTCAGAAAAAAGATAAGCTGTCTGTGTTATGCATTGAGTGCATTTATAGCCTATTTGAGAATGTAAAAATATAACGAGTGCATAAGGAAAATTTCATGCTTTCAAGGTTCTTGACTAAGCATTAACTGTCCGAAATAAGGCAGATGCTCCTCTTGTTAGTTACTCCCCACATTGGGCTTATATGCTATGGGACTCCAACATCTGCTCTTCCTGACAAAACTTTACGATAAACAACGGACTGGGAAACTTTGGTTGATTTGGGGTGATTTGGTTCAGAAGAGGCAGTGAGAAGTGGGTAGAAGCCATATTGTCCAGGTTAGAAGTGTGCAGATGACCACAGCCTATAATTACCCTCTTGCCTTGCTGAAATAAGTGGTAGCAGCTTCTGTTGGAGAGAACAGCTGCACAAACTGGGATATTTCATTAACATAGAAGTGCAGTTCTTTGGCACCTTTAACTTAAATACTCTTTTAATTTTAGTGTATGACCCTTATGATAATGTCCTTGAAAGGTAGCAGAAATATTTAATAATTTAGAGAGATTAAGGAGCCCAAATCCAGGTGCTCTCTTTTAACTCTACTGCTGACCTAACACAGACCTCTGACAATTACCTCCTGACAACACAGACAGCAAGTCCATAGTTAGATGGACAGAGCATGGCTTACATGGCTGGAAAAACAGGCAAGTTTCCAGGTGCAGAAATCCTTATTTCAAAGGTGTCCCTGGAAGCATGTCTGTTCCCCTCAAATGTATCCCCTCAGTCCAATAAAACCAAATTGTTAAATCTCTCTTAAAATGTTTACTGCCTTTTTACCATAACACCGAGAAAAATAAAAAGAATTGTTCACCACAAGTGTGCATATAAAACCTTGATGTTATGTCCAGCAAGGAAGTCAATCCCAGAGCGTGAAGCACTACTGGTACACGTCCTGGCCAGACCACAAAACCCCTGACAGCGCCCAGCCACTGCTGCAGCTGATGCTGGACGTAGAAGAGGACAGGCTGGAATCACCCGGCCGAGGGCCCGTCGTCGTGCACTGCAGGTAATTTGCAACCCTTTTCTTAAACAACTGTCACAGAAAATCACATCAAACAGTCCTCCCAAGCAAAGAGCATATTTGGGGAAGAGAAAAATTCCCTAGGTCTTCTTCATGCTAATTGCCTTTTTCAGCTCCTATCTGAGGATTTGATTTTTGCAGACAATTTCCTCGTTTCTAGCAAATCTTTTCCAAGACATTCTCCATTTCTGCTAATGAGCTCTCTGTTTGAAAGACCAGCTGGAAAGATGTTTTTGCTTCTGTTTCTTGTTCATGATTTGCTTTCTTTTTTATCTTGTTGCATTATTACATACCTAAGTCAGATGCAGTGCCCCGTGACTTGTAGACTAAAATGTTGTAAGCAGCAGACATCAGGTACAAATTTGCAGACCAGAACACATCGGTACTAAAATTTGTGAACATTTTCACAAAGGCAGTTGGTTTGACACTCAAGAGCAGAGTGTTATTAACACAAATTAAAATGAACACAATTTGCAATGAATGTCCTTGTAATCACTCTAAGTACATCACACCCTTTTATTGTTTGATGTTGATTCATTGCCCCCTGTTGCAAATTAAGTTGTCGGAAGTTGGACTGAATTTATATATTGGTGAAAAAAAGTAGGTGAAGCAAAACAGAAAAAAAAAAAAAAAAAAAGGAATTAATGTTTCTTTACTTGCTTTGTCTCATACATCTTTTACAATTGGTATAGTACTATTTTTATTTTTTTTCTAGAAGCACATCAAAACCAGATCTTTTCATCTGGAGCCACTTCTTTTTTAACTCCATATTTTGGAGTTAGAGGAATGGAAGCCATATCTGAATCACACATCGTTTTGCAAAACTAGAATGTGATGAGTAGAAATTTCATAAATTTTATGCAGCTGTTTTTGTCAGGAATTGTAGTTATCCTAAACAATCCACAAATCCATGGATGGCCATTGAGGTTCCCATTTTTCTAGTGAGGATCTTCAGTAATTAAGGTTTTCAGAGGAAGAAAGTGTCTTTCTGATGTGAGCAATGTGACAGCAAGGTCTATAATTATTCATGATTGAAGGCCTAGACCCAGGATTAAAATTACTAGTTCTTCTGCGACAACTCACCTATCTATACACTCACTACACAATGGTCTACAGCGTGGATAAACTCACTCATACTGCATTTTCTCATCACATAGTTTCTTCCCTTTTAATATGAGCTGCCAGTGATGTCATCCAGGTCTTACAGATCATGTGCACACTTTTAAAATCAGACCATGTACAAATGCACAATTCTCAGTTATTTCCAGAGAAGCATTACAGGGCATGCTCAAGCATGATCCTTAATCTGAAATAGAAGGGCTTTAATAATCTCTTAAGATTTGGAATTATAAGAAGTAAATATATATATATATATATATATATATCATTTTTTTATGTGTGTCTTCTCGTAGTCTATCAGCACAGGCTGCTGTCTTACACACTTTAGTGAGGAGTCCATTCAGGACTTAGGATATAAGGAGGACTTTACTCATTTCAGCAAAGCAGTTCCTGTTCTGCAAACACATGGAAAAATAATAAGCACTTGTTTTTGGTCCTTGAAATCAGCAGATCTGATTCTCCACATACCAAGGAAGTAGACTTTCAAAGGAAGAAAGTTTTAAGTCCTTAAGAGTCTTTATAGTGATATTCGCTGGAAAGGTGTATAAGCTTCCTCTCTCGCATTGCTCATTTAAAGCATGTGGCAAAGATGGAAAATATCTCCTTAATCTGTCCTTTACATGTACATTTAATACCTCAGAATAAGTTTGGGTTTGATGGCAACTTAGTACTTTGGGACCAAATATGTGTTAATTGATAGATTTCAGACATAGAAGGATTTTTCTTCTTTAAATTGATTGAATAAAGGAGAATTAGACACACAGAATTATATTCCGCAAATGTAAAACTAATTTAGCCCCACTTAGTGAAACAAAGCTGACCAAGAATCTGGCCCACAATGCAATATTCTACTTCCCAGAAGACGCAGTAATTTTGGAGGACTTGTATGAGTTTCTTAAATGAGAAACTTCATCACTTAAATGAAAAAAAAAAAAAAAAAGTCATGCTCAGAAATTTGACACTGTTATTGCTGGAAAATTTTACTTTTCCTTCCTCACTAGCATAAACATGTTCTATAAAAAGCATACTGCCTACATCTCTTAATCCCAGAAACTCAGCAGTCTACACTCCCAATTAGCTGACCATTATGAATGAGCTACTACACCTTAAATCCTGAAAAAGAGGGGAAAAATAGAAATATATATTGTAGCATTACATGTTTGGGTGCCAGAAAACACTTCAAAGTAAGTAGATCTCCAGATTTCTGGATATCCCAGAAAAGAAATGTAAGGCAAGTGAAGAACTGTGTTGTTTTTATCTTGCACTGTCTGAAATAATGCTGTGTAATAAGATAGGACCTGCATGCTTGAGCTGAGGAAGAAAATACATTAGAAAATCCTAGCTTTTGTCTAATACATATTAAGGACTTGTCCAAGAACACTTAATCCACACACACACACACACAAAAAAAAATGCAGGGAAGAAATAACCCTTCATTATAGCCAAGTTTGGTTACATCTGAATTGTTTAAACTTCTTAGTCCCATTTTCAGGGATTTCAGGATATTTGAGGAAGAGAATGGGGGTATGCATCCAATGATAGATACTTGCAGATCCCTGTATAAACTCTTCCCTCCTTTTGGATACATCTATCCCATAGATATTGATGTCCTGTGTGACACTGCCAAGCTATCAGCTCACACTCTTCAGTTTACTTGACCTTTTCTTACACTGCCAGTTTTACCTCTTATTATCCCCTCATGGTTGGCTCAGACATACTCGTATATTTAATACTGCTGAGTCCTCTTGGAAATACTCACTTTGGAAGGAGTGGGCTTGCTTTTTAATCCCAAAAGCACTCCTATCTTTCATTCTGTGGTGAGTAGGTTGTGATTTTTTTCAGCTGTAGCAACTGGACATACTCCTGGTAACACTTTGCACTCATATCAAGCTCTCATCTGGGACACTCAACACATTCTTCCTGGCTTTAGTTTCAATAACTCTTGTAGTGCTTTTATGAAGCAGGTAGCACTCTTACCCATTGCAAAGGTGAAGAAAGCAAGGTCTAATGGCTAAGTATTTCTTCTAAAGTCAAGCCAAACAGAGACCTGGACCCCGACTCCATGTTTTAACTATTTTCCTCACATTTTCCTGGCATGTAACAAGACAAGGAAGAGCTGTACTGAATTCCACATTACTTAAGCAAGAAACAGAGTCAGGCAGAGATTGTCAAAAGTGCTGGAAGCTCAGGGTGTAAAGATAATGCCAAAATGGCTGTTTCCAAGCAGGAATCATGAAAAGCTGAAGTTACAGTATCAAATCCTTCTCCCTCCTGCAGAATCACAGGAAAGGGCATTAACTTCATCTGCACGATTCTTGGTCCTTTTACCTTTGTGGTTAGAGGCACAGTTAACAAAACCCCTCTATCCTTCAAGGGCTTCAAACATAGAGCCCCATTGAGTTTTGCCTTTAGGTGGGCTTTTCCCCCAGCTTAGCACATATCTCCATCACTTGTTTGCTTTGTGCTAGGGAGTATTTGGACTTTGTGGTGCTAACAGAGATTGTTGTTTTATTAACCACACACTTTTGTGCAAACTGGAAACATGTAAGCCTCACAAATTGCTCACAACAGCTAGACTGCAGGAACTGCACCCTTTTATTTCTACCTACAAAAGAGAGCTGAGAAGTCACCCTTACTAGTCACAAACCTAGAAACTGTTGGTTCTAAAATTTCCTGCTTTGTATTTTTAGTGTTTTCGAATTAACTCCTTTGATCTGTGAGCTCCATTCACCTATTAAATTTTGCCTTCTTTTCAGTGCTGGTATAGGAAGAACTGGTTGTTTTATTGCCACAGCCATTGGTTGTCAGCAACTGAAGGAAGAAGGAGTTGTAGATGCATTGAGCATTGTCTGCCAGCTACGAGTGGACAGGTGAGTTCCAGAAGAACCAAAAATCAATCAGATAACATGAATTTCTTTAAAGTAACACCTGAAGTCTTCTACGTCTTTGCAGAAAGTGTCTTGTAGCTGATACAATATCTGAAATCTGTTACGAAATTATAATAAATATGCATGAGTCAAGGTCTTCAGAAAAGTCTGATAGGCATCAAAATTAAATATTCAGGTTGCTAAACATCTAACGTGCATACTAGATGACATAATAATTGCGAGTAACTGTGCTAGATTTTCTCGTGGCTCCAGCTGACCTGCTTCTCCTTCTGCTGATTGCAAAGGAAATTTTCCTACATGCACCATCAGCAGCTGAACTAGTCCAACACAGAAAGCGTTTGTGTAGGCTACTCTACGCTTTCTAGACATATGCAAAGAGTTATTTTTGTTTATACTTGAGGTCTTTCAGGACCCAAATTCCAGCTGCTGTTAACAGTACAAGGAGGTTACATCACTAACACCTAGAGCAGGGACCTGCCTTCTGTATGTAGGCCATGAGAAGGGACACAGGTAGTGTAGACGTTAGTCCCCCAGTCATCTCTAGCAGGAGAAACACAGCATCTGCCTTTCCCATCCTGGCAGAAGAGTGGGGATTTTTTTTTTCCATATATTTTTTTAAGATATGTTTTTGTTCTACTTCATGATGATGCCTGTGTCTCAAAAGTGGTTTCAGAGCTGAAAGAAGCGTGCAGTGATTGGAGTCTCCCACGTGAATTGACTACCCTACATTGCTGTTGTTAACTGAAAGTGAGCCTGTAGCTGCTGTAACATCAAGTTGTGGGTTACATCAGCATGGGGCATTCTCTGAAGCACAAAGAAGGGTACTTATGTCATCCAGATACCAGAGAATGGGGGAAAGAAACATAACCCATCTGCCCAGCATAGTCCATGTCCTAACAAGGAGAGGAGCCAGACTGAGACTGGTTTACTCTTCAGTAATGACTCTGAAAACCACTTCACAGCTGAATGCTGCTTTACATGGAGTGGCTGCCATCGCTTTTGCTGACTGGCATGACAGCATTAGCTGAGTAGTCAAAATTACTTTCATATTTAGATCCTGATTAAGGAATATTGTTTTCCGGGTGACTGGGTGACATTCTACTGAATGAAGTTCTCCTGAGATAACAATCCTGTGGTTGCTGGGCGTTTGGTGCTCCTCTTTTTCCCTCCTGGAGCTTTCTGCTGACTGCAGCATCCCGTTAGGTCAGAAGAGACACGGGGCAATCTGGAGGCAAGGATCGTCTTTGAGCCTGGATTGACAGGGACATCCAGGCTGACTCAGTGTGTAGTTCACAGCAGAGGGTACCAAGTCTGATGCTGCTGCTACTTCCTTAGCTGTGCTGGAGCTCCTTTTGAATCGGGTTGGCAGACCAGCCCAGCTTAAAAAAACAGCAAGGCATTTGCTGCAGAGTTTTCTTAAGTCAGATCAATTCCCTGATTGAATTCACAGCTTGGGAGCAGGGCTTGGAAGCAGGAACGCTGTAAGCCAACATTGTTGCAGAATGCTTTGTTTTGTAAAACCATGGCTGAAGAAAGATTTGTGTTGGAAAGGAGGATGTGGGTATTGTGTACAGTGCAAGCTGCTGGTTTGGTTGGACTTCTACTTCTTATTCTGCTTACAGAAACAGGATTTTGTATAAGGTAAACAAACAGGGTTGCACCAAGAACAGCAGAGTCTTGCTGTAGGTACCAGGTTATATAATCTCCTTCCAAGAATATTAACTGTTTCTGACACACTTTTCCTCTTTACATGGAAACGAGCCATAAGGGGTGCAAATGCTGAAAAAGAGATCAGGTCAAAGGGATAATACAGGATTTTTGTGTTTTGAAGCATTCTGAAAGGTACTGGAGCCACAAACTGCAAAAGGACCAGAATCCTTATCGCTTTCTGTGTTTATGCATCACCTCCCCTGCCCTTCCCCTCCCACACACCTTCATCAGAGTGGAGAATGTAACGTGATCCTTACAGGGCAGCATGAGCCACTTGGAGGGCAGAATTCTCCAAGGGGAGTTCCTGACCTGAAAATCACAGCAGCAGAAAAAGATGGAAGAGCTGAGGGAAAAAATGCTTACTCTGTTTTAAATTATCAACTCCACGTTTCCAGTGCTCCATCCTGATTATCTATTCATCTTGTTTTAAAAAGGCCTGTAGTGTTCTTCCCCATTTTAGTATTTCTATTAAAGTCAACCTTTTTTTCTCATTGCTCTTATGCTTAATTGTAGAGAAGTGAGGGCAAACTCTGTTCTCAGCTACATCAGTTTCTATTTCAAATATTTTATTATTATTTCAACCACAGGAAAAATGTTCCAGATTTTCAGCATTATTACTGACAACACAGTTTGGTTAAGTATATCTGGCTAATGAACTTTCTTATATGTAGTATGATCCTGGATTACCTTGGAAAAAGAATGGAAATCTGACCTAAATATAAACATTCAGCACACCGATGTCAGTGACACAAAGCTTGTAATAAAATCTAAGTCTTGTGGTTTGTGCGTTTTGATATTTTTTCAAGTTTCAGATTATTTAAATAGACTCCAGAGATCTTGGTGAGGGCTCCTGAACTCTACATGTTCTCAGGCATTGCCTGAGACAAAAAGTACATTTGTGTTCTAATTTTTGAAGGCATTTTTCTGGGCAAAACTCAGTACACCAGATACTCTTTTTTCTTTCCTTTTTCCCGTTGGCCATATTGCAGGATGGCTCTTGCTCACCTGGCAGTTAGTTTCTAGCAAGGATTGCTAAAGCAGAGCTTAGCAGCCACTGCCAGCCCAGCCAGACTGCAGGTTCATAAAGTAGCTGAGTGCCACTGTAACACACACAGAGCTCCACGAGATTAACTTCTCCTGGTGAGCCAGTCCTGACATGGGGATATCAGCTGGTGGTGTGTGAGATAAGGTCACTACAAGTGGCTTGAAGCTGGCATCCCACTAGATATGACTGCAAAAGCTGGCTGTGGCCATAGATGAGTTGCATTTCAGTTGCAAGTGTGGCCAACGGGAGCAGAGCAGGAACAGGGATGAGGCTTTCATCCTCAGGAAGCTGGCCAGTAGCAGGCTGCAACTTATTCTTTGTATATCAGATTGCCCTCACAAAAAGAGAAAACGGAGTGCTCAGACTGCAATCTGTGAGAACCAAACAAGCATACAGATAAATTAGAGATAGTGGTAAAGAGCTGTGCTGAAAAATGGATTATTTAACTGCCTATGAAGACCCTCTGGAAACAGAGTTGGAAATAGAGCTCCAACAGGGAATGGTGTGGGAGAGAGCTGCTCCCAATTGCAGTATGCTCAGGTGCTGGGTTCCTCTTAGCAGCTCAATATAAATTATGAGTTTGTTAAGGGGTGAAAGGATCTGGCAGCAGTCGTCTGTGCTGAGCTAACATGAGGAAATGGACCGTCCACTCAAAATCTTGACCCATGTTGAAGAAATAGCCGTGCTCTGTGTGGCTTCATAGAAAGACAGACCCTCAAATCTGCTCAACTTTATTTTTTTTCCACTTCATTTTTTATGTTTTACAACAGAAACAGGAAACGTTTGATGTGAGGCATCTTCAAGGTTTACTGTGATATCGAGAAACTTTGCACATTCTTAACCTTAAAGGCACATTCTTGGAATGACGTCCAATAACTTCGCTTTTGGCTCTCCAGACAGGATGAAAAGAGTTTCCAGTGTGCGTCAATTCATTGTTTAAGTGTTTTGACTAATTGCTTCAGGTTAGAAAAAAAAAAATTCCAAACGCCGCATCACATTCATTGTGGAGCGGACTGCATCCAGCTGCACGAGCAGCAAGCCAGAGGGCAGGGAACAAGCCCCTGCACCACGGCTGTGCAGGCAGACCTGGATATAGTCCCCAAACCCTCTGAGCACCGGGGTTTGTTCCTTTTGAAACCCCAAAGAAGCAGCGAGCCCAGCAGCTCACGGAGGAGCCTGAAGCAAGGCCTGGCAGAGAACGAAGGCTGCAGGCCCGGAGGTGCCACAGCTGCGGGTCCATCCCTCCTGGGCACTGGGGACACGCGAGAGGAAACCTCCCTCCCTGAGCAGATTTCCTCCTGAAACACTCTTCCTAAAAGCGGTGTTTTAGGATCACAGACAATTCCTTGATGTTAGGTGTGGGCTCTACACAAGAGCAAAGGGGAGGATCCCACGTGTGAGCACTGACAAGTTGTCTGACCCTCCAAGACCTGAGTGCCCCCTCAGCTGACAGGGATCTGCACTACTCTGCCCACACGGGGTTTAGGAGCACCACAACACCTCATTTTTTCTTGGGGCAAATGCAGTAGTGCTAGGCTCGACCCCAGCCAGGCTTTTATGTGCTTTCTCAGGGATCTTGTGTTACTGCAGCTCAACAGAGGTAGGTGCGAGGGTCACCTCCACCAGCAGCCTAGTGCAGCCAGGCTGGTTTTAACCTTCCCGTCCTGCCACGTGCTGCTCCCTGGACGCCTCTCCTCCTCCACCCCTCCTCACAGCGGATCGAAGCCAGGGAACTGCTCCCCGAGAGTGTGCTGGGGGACACGGAGTGAGAGCGGCTGGGAAGGGGCTGCGTGGGCCAGGCAGGACGCAGCAGGGAGCAGGAAGGAAGGAGGCCAGGCAGCACGGAGGACCAGAACAAAGCCCCCCCAGCACCTTTAGACGCTCACTGGATCTCCAAGCAAGAGACGAGTGCAGAGGAGAGCGGCTGCAGGCAGCCAGGGGTTATGAATGTGTGGATGTCTTTGTTGGCAAAGCGGAGAGGCAGTACTGGGGAAAGTAAAAGGGCCTTATGGTTGTCGGTGAACTTCTCTAATAATAAAGAACAGCATCTGTTGAGGCAGTGTTGCCGTTCTTCACACAGCTCTGTATTGGTAGATCATTTTGTTGCTGCTACCCCTGAAAGCGATCGCATGGGAGTCTGTCAGACCTGCTGTAAGCTGCCTGGCTTTTACATCGCTCTGGATCCAAATCCCCCTCTGAATTTCATTGCAGTAGTGAAGGTTTAGCTTATGCCAGACACAATACGCATCTTAATGTCATCCTTCCTTCTAAGTCCATTCATCCCCACAAAGATAAGTAGCTGCTCCAGGGTAAGCTGAGGATGAGCTTGTTGCTTTGACTACACTGGCAGGTGAGAGAAAGTGGAATTAAGTAAACCTAGGCCTTCATTCGATGAGAAGTGAGATCTGAAAGACATTAGTGCTGTCAGAATGAGGCTCTGTTCAATTTTAGAGCTGAATGGTAACACTCATAGTAAATATCATGCCTACCTCCTGTAGGACATCATCCCCTTCCTACCTCATTGCAGTTGGCACTGGACATGTGGGACTTGATCCTCACAGTTTGACCTGAAAAAGGGATTGTAATCGGTTGAATGTATTAAATGTAGGCATCTAACCCAGTCTGGCTGTTACTAGTCCTTTTTATGGTCAAGTTAAACTCTGCTGTATTGTTGGTGCTAAAATGAGTCACTGCTGTAAAATTTCTTAGGTGGCTGCTGTTCAGACAGGATGCATTGTAGGCGTTAGAAAGAGGACAGGAAGAGCTGTTCTCTGTACAGGCAATCTGAGGGTCAACGAAGGTTACATTTTTAGTAAAGGACAAAAGAGAAAGGCCAGATTCCGAATATTGCCTTGCTCCATCAATGGTAATGATGGTTCCTTGTGCCTGGTCCTCCTTGCCCAAATGTCTGAATGAATCTCTCTATGAATGTGTTGAATTTGAAATGTAGGTTTTAACAATGCAAACCGTTCCAGGTGTTTCTTCTCTGTAGTTCTTACTCTGATGGTATTGGGACCAATAGTTCATGCTGTACATGTAAGGCATGAAGAATGTACTTCTGCTCAGGCAAATCTCCCACTTACTCAAGCAAACTCTAAGTCAAACATTGAGGAAAGTCCTTGCGTTATCAGGTGGAGATGGGACTGGCATGGACAGGAGGTTGTTGCATTTGTAAGAAATAAGATTTCACTCTGCTGTGTTTCCTTTCCAGGGGTGGAATGGTTCAGACCAGTGAACAGTACGAATTTGTGCACCATGCACTGAGTCTGTATGAAAGCAGACTTTCTGCAGAAGCTGTCCAGTGAAGACAAAGAGGGTAAAACCGAATGTCAGTCTCCTGAGGTAATTTATTTCATTACCTACCAGCAGCTTCTTCAAGAAGTTTACTGCAGTGGGAAGAATGGCTTTGAAGCCAACTTCTGAAGGATTGTGGACAGTTTGGCAAGAGTATAAAGATTGCTGGACCCTTAATGTATATGAATGTATTGTGAGCTTCCCAAAAATGATTTATAAAGAAGGTACCATGCTGAAACTACACATGGATTTCACGTATATATCTAAAGGTGGGTTAATTCTGTAATACTGGTATCTGCCGTATGGAATGTATGTATGTGCTACTGCTGGAGTCAGCTGGACATTGGAACTTCTGCAGAAGAAATGTTTCTCAAGTGTATAAATGCTTTAGCGTTTGCAAACTGTCTTGTGAATGGACTGTCAACTGTACTGTAAAGTGCTATTACTGATTATGTGGTGAGCTTGTTTCTTGGCCACATAATATTCTTGCTGCTAAAATTGCAAGTGTTCAATTATGGATTTAAAAAAAAATTGAAAAAGAAGATGAGATAAAAGTCTTGTTTTTGAAAATATTCAAAAGCAGTCAATATTTTATATGGAAATATATGTTCTTCATACTATTAACTATTAAATGTGTATTTACTGTAGGTCTTACAGAGCAGTTGCAGAGCACAATGTCTGTTATTCAGTGTGTACGTATTTACCCTATACTGTTGATTGTCTTAGAACATGCTTCTGCTACAGACCCAAATCCAGTGTATTTGTAAATTGTGTAAGTCACTTTACTTTTGAAAGAAACTTTGTAGCATATATTAAATGGTAAGGATTTTAAATATTTGTCTGTCTTTTATTAATATGGGATTTTTTGCTTATCTTGTTTATCTGCTCTATCTCTTTCAATGTGAGATAGATGCCTTTAGTGGTATGGACTGTTCCACGACAGGTTATACAAAAAAGAAAATGCTGCTATGACTGTTTCCTTACTGCTCAGTAAGAATTTGCTTTTAAGAGAAATTCAAAGTTGGCATTATGACTTATAGCACTGGGAGGTCTGTTCACAGGGTATAATGAGTTTTTAATGCAGTGATTTTGACTTTGCTTCATACTGCTAATAAATTACACTTGATATAAAATACTTACTGCAGTCTCTATTTTTGCTTTGAGTAATGCGGCACACACTCTTGTACCCCCAAAACAGACCAGTACAATTTGGTTAGATCCCCCAAGGCTTCAGACCACTGGAGACTCAATCCAGATGACACAGGCAAGCTCCTACTGACACTGAGCGAAGCGGATCACCTGCTGAAGGCAACATCAGCATCACTGGGTCCTCAGGGGAGTTTGTATAAGACCCAGTACAGACCTCAGAGCTCTGCCTCCTCCTCTTCCCCTCCTCCTCCCCCTGTCTTCTTGGCTTTTAGGACTTGTGGAGCTACAAATATCATTATCAGGAGTTTGTTGATTACATATCAAAAGAAATGTGTATGCATTCCCTGGATAATACAGTATATACCTATTCAATACCATCCAGGTCACCTGTGGACTCATAATTTCACAGGCAACACATTACACAAAAGTACAATCCCTTTTCTTTGGACTTTTAGTCTAAACAGATTCATCGCCATCTCTTCTAGTGCCCCACGTATTTGTATTTTTCCAAAATAAAGCAACTAGTAAATTCTGAAGAATCATATGAAACAACGAAGTGGTGCAAAACTCCCCAAAACAATTGAATAGAAGGAAGTGCTCGTCACTGACTTTTTCCCCCTGTGAAGGCACATTTCCTTCCTAGCCTTCGCTTCACTTATCTGAGGTGTTTTTTTTTTAAGAGAAGCGTGGGGAGTTGCTAGAGGGAAAATGGATTCTTTAATTCACGTCCTGGTTTTTACCTGTTTTGCCTTGATGTCCTCAGGTAAGTGTCTCTCCCCACCTCCCCTCCACTGCATTGGTCTTTCTGCCCCTCCGGGGCAGCCGGTGACTTACAAAATCCAAGTCACTTCTTCGGTTGAGTCCATACAAAAGGAACGGGGGGCAGGGCCAACGTAGCCTGTTCTGTTTAGATTTCTTTCCACAGGAAAATAAACTGTCTTTTTCTATGCTGGATATAACTCTTATTTTTTTTAAGAAGATCTCATGCTAGACAATCCGGGGGTTGAGCTTTGGGACAAGCTCTTTGAAAGGGAAACTCCTATTTTTTGTCCTACTTTGTGAAAACTCCAGAGGCAGGAGCTTTCTGTGATGCGTAGTTAGAAACTAGCTGTAACTGTTAAAACAGAGGGGTGAAAAACCCCAACCGAGGGAAATAGGAATTGGTTTTATCACCTTGTAACTAATGAGGCTGGAAATGTTTGAGCAAAACATTATAAAAAGAGAAAAATGGGGCAGAGGGGCTGCCTTTGAAACATCCAGTTCTGCGCTCTGTGACACGTATGGGTTTTGTATCGGTAACCTCGGGGCTTTTTGATGAATGAGTTGTAGTTCTGCTCATTTAAGCATTTGTTGTATGTTTTTAAAGTATGGTGGCACAAAGAGCTGATCTGGTGTGAATCAGGGCGGTCACAGAAGTAACAGCCAGAGACATTGGAGTAAATCCTGTAAGAGATGCACTTCCTATCAGTAAAGAGCCTCCATTCTTGTAAGGCACGGGCACTGAGAGACACAGATCTGGGAATGTCCTTTTATATGTTTTCTTCACTAACACTGAGTTTTAATAAACAATTCGCAGGCAGTAAATTAGATTGTAAAAAGACTGTGCCATAAAACTGGAAAAGAAAAGGACTTGAGAGCTTTTGTAGATGTCTATATGCTTTCAAGCAGAGGAAGTGAAATATTTAGAACTGGTATTTAAAGTTAGAAGTTCTTGGATTTATTTTATATACAGGTTTTGGTGGTTGTTTTTCTGTGTGTGTGTGTGTTGTTTTTTTTTCATTTTTACATATAATGAAGGTCAAGGTGAGCTTTGTCACAACAGTTTGCTTTTTGCATCCTCACTCTTTACATTACCATGAAACAGTGTTTGCATCATGCGGGTTGCATGTTTGGTGTTCTTTTAAAGAGGGTCAGCACAAGGAAAGTTCATGAAAAGTTCAACATGTAGAAAGTGGGAAGAGAGCTTTATTCGCTGACATATTTAAAATCATCAAGAATTTGCTTTTTGTTAAATAACCATGTGTAATCTATTGTGTTTCTCTGGGATTTTCCTCTTCCAGAGGGCTTTCTGATTATCCATGTGCAGAAACAGCAGTGTCTTTCAGAAAAGAAAGGAGTCATTATGGAAAAGTGCAGTATGACCAGCCCCAACCAGCAGTGGCAGTGGATGGCCGACGACAGGCTCCTCCACGTGAAATCTGGCCAGTGCCTGAGCATCTCCACGCGCTCCGCGCTGTCGTCTCGCAGCATCATCGTTGATTGCTCCCAGGCAGTCAGGTGGACTTGCCACGAGGAGGACGGGCTCCTGAAGGTGGCCAACAGCTCACTCTTTCTCACAAAGCAAGGTCAGAAGGTAATGGCCAAGCAGAGTAAGAAATATCTTCATACGTGGATGCAGCTTGAAGCCAGAGAGATGGGAAAACCTGTCTATGTAAACCTGTGCTCAAAGCAAGGTGAGCTATGCCTTCGAGGAAGTATCCTGGAAGTTTTGGTAGCAAAAATGTCTCTTTTATATTTAATCAAATGTTACAAACTATGTTGTTTTATTCATATGGAAAAGCATTTTTCATAGTCAAAAATGCTTTTAGAGAACAAAAGAAACAGCTGACAATTGGTGTGTTTTGTAAAGCCATTTTGCATTTTCAGGATGTCCCTCCTCTTCTCTACTCCCAATCTTTGGATCAAAGTGGCTTATGTGCAATCTCAGCTCACTATTTTATGTCATTTCCTTTTACATTTTTAAACAGAAATGTGGGTTATAATTCCTAATAGTTTTTTAAATATGGATGTGTACAAGTCCTTCTCCTCCCCATTCATTTTATCATCCAAATGCATATTCAATCTTTCAAGAGCAAGAAGACATCTGAAAATCAAATACAATTATTGCTTTGATTAACCCAAATCATGATTAGAAGAATCATTAATCCATGATTAGAAGAGCCATATGGCTTACACATTCATGCGTTTACACAGTGTCAATCTGCCTTTAGATGTAAGAACACTCAAAATCCTGAAAATAATGAACTAAATCAAAAATCTCAGAAATTCTTGCAATAACGCTTTGATATGAATGGGTCTGTGCACATCCTTCTGGACCTGTGAAGTTTTATGTTTACATATCCACATCAAAAGGGAAGGTAGAATGGTTTGAATATTACTTAATAATGTTTTCCTTGATGTCCTCTTGTCAATCCTTCATTCTGACCATTTCATCCTTTTGATATTCTACTTGCACACTTTTAAGCTGTTCTTCAGGGTAAATAAGAGCAACCTGCCCAGCTAAGTGTTTTACTGGGAAATGCACCATTTATTCTTGTCTTTACAGGATTTCAAAAATGTTTCGTGATCCACTACTTTTGTACATGGCCAAGTTTTCAGAATGTTTGAAACAAATTGCTTGTTCTTTCTAACCTGAGAATCTTGAGGCATGACTGACAGCTGATCCTCCCATTCCTTGTAAGGCTGGATATCAATTTTTTCACCCAATTTGCACTTGTAGAAATCTGCTCACAACAGCAAGGCTACTCACCCGAGTGGAGGTCCAAAAGGACAGCTTGCAGAATCAGGGGATGGAAAATTGGCCAAGATGCCATCCCAGCCCTCCCATACATTTTAGAGATTAAAAATGCAAAATCATTTGAAGTCCTGATTACAGGGTAAGAATGGCTTGCTTACTCAAAGACACCATGAAGACCCAGGCACTATTAATTTCTGTAGATAGCTGGGTAAAGCGTAGCTAACATTTAAAACCTTGCATCCTGTTCTTACTCATCCTCAGAGGAGGAGCAATTTAACACCAATGAGAACTGAGTTAGAAAATTGTCATGTAGTATCAAAACACCTTCTCATCTATTTACCGTGCACAGTTCTTTAATGAATTTACCTTAATTTTCCTGAAATTCTCCCCGTAAGGAAGCCTGTTGTTCAACTTTCAGAGTCTCATTGTATCAGTTATCTCCTTTTGGACAGCTCTGGGAAGCTGAGAAATCAACAATACATTATGATCCACAGTACCTAACTAAGAACTCTAGGTATGTAAGAAGAAGCTCATATAGCACAGAAGTAGTGCAAAGAGCTGCATTTTTTAAAATAATAAGGATAAGTACTACAAGAAAAAAAAATGCCAACAGTGCTGGTCTTAATGGTCATATGAGTATCAAAAATTTCAATGTTGAATTCTTAAAATTAGTCTTCCAAACATATCTGTCTAATTTCAGTGAAAGCTGCTGTGGATCAGCCTAAAATAACATATTTGGTCTATATTTAGATAAGATAGTAAAAAACTGAGCTAAGTCTTTGGAGCTGAAATGGCTGTATGTTTTTCTATTCCTGAGTAACACCATATTTTATTATAATTTACCCTTGTTGTTTTCATAGTACTCATAAAAAAAGTAGAAATATTTTCACAAAGGAATAACTTACTGAATTACATCCCAAACACCTTATCAGCTCAGATTAAGTACAAGCTCCAAACCCAACATCTGCAACTACGTTTTTGTACTGGAGCTACTTCAATTGCAAAGCGTGAGTTTTCTGAGCTTGGGTAAAGTCTGGGCTTGGATTTGGATTTCAAAACAGACGTCTGAGATGTGTTTGGGTATATAGTTTTTGCTACAATCCTGACCTAAATGACTCTGTAGAAATCACGATCAGTTTACACGTGTATCCCAGCTCTGTTCAGCCAGAGATCACTTTAAGTCTAGCAGCAGACAGCCTTTCTCACACAAAGCCACGGCTGATTCTGGCAGCTGGCTGAAACAGCTGACACGACGAAGGCTCACCAGGTAGCATCTCCCTTGATTGAGATGGTGAGACTTCGGTTCTCATCACGTTCATGAGGAGATTATGGGTGGAGAGATGCACAGTCCCAAAAGAGCTAGGGCCTTCTTTTCAGCAGCAGGAACCTGGGGTCAGAGCTCCCCTAAGTCCAGGATCCAGGAGAAGGAAGAGGAGTGTAAACAGGGAGGAGGAAAGCATGGAGGAGCTGGATGAAGGCAGGATGATGAGGGAGTGGTGGCACTTGGAGAAACAGAACACACCTAAGGAGCAGGGCAGAAAAAGAAAAGAGAGCTTCAACTCATTGGAAGCACAATGTGTCTGGGACAGAAGGAGATGTACATTCTGAATGTTAATTATGATAATCAACGAGTAGTTGGAAATGTCCTCATAAGGATAGTGGAAAACTAGGCAAAGTATGGTTTTACACACAGAGAACTGGCAGACTCGAAGGACTCTCATGCTCCTATTTTGTATTTGGAAGTATTACATATTTGCACAGGAACTTTGTGCACAGTAAATTATGTTATCATTACAAACTACAGGCTATGTTATTTGAGAGGGGCTAAGATCTTCACTTATGCCTGAGAAGAGCAAAAATTGTTGCATGCAAATAGCAGATAACCCAGGGCATCGCAAATAAAACACAACAATGCTGTTGTCACTTCTGAGAAGGGTGAGCAATTCTTACCAGTCTTTTTTGTTCTGGGAAGATTAGTTTCACTAAAATATGCAATTACAGATCAGAGGCAATGCCGTCTGGCACCTCAAATATTATCAACAAACTTCAAAACCACCGCAGACCAAAAATTTTTCAGTCAGTGGAGAATGATTTCAAAGAGGGAAAGGCGTATGCTGAAATTACTCACTGAGCTCCAGAGAGTGACATGCAGCCTGTAGAGCAGTGTGGACACAGAAGGTGACATGAACTGATCTGTAATGCAATACTCTGTGCTGCATTTCCCTTCTGCTGTATCATAGACAGTCGGGACATCTCCTGAAGTAAGTGTAGCTGCAAAACCCTACAAGTGTGGTTACCGGGACTGAGCCCCGTTCAGAAGAGAAGCTGACTTTGTGGAGGAGCATGGCTTTGTTATTCACTGATATGTGCTGGGTACTTAAAAGCCATAGTGGGATCTACAAAGACTACAAAGACATAAAACAAAATAGACAAGGAAGTCTGAGCATGAGCTTACTCAGCTCACATCCCGTTGCTCACATCAGTGGGTGGGATGGAAGGAAAAGGAGACCAGAGCAGTGCGTGCTCAGAGCATGCTCCAAACAGCCGAGCAGCAGTATCACAGACTCACAGAACGGTTTGGGTTGGAAGGGACCTTAAAGCCCACCCAGTTCCAACCCCCTGCCATGGCAGGGACACCTCCCACCAGCCCAGGTTGCCCAAAGCCCCATCCAGCCTGGCCTTGAGCACCTCCAGGGATGGGGCAGCCACAGCTGCTCTGGGCAGCCTGTGCCAGGGCCCCACCACCCTCTGAGGGAAGAATTTCTTCCAAATATCTAAGAGCAGCACCAAGGAAAGGTGGCAGACACATAGAAAAAGATGCAACTCCTAATATTTTTTGCGATCATGTTAGTATCTCTCAGCCTTCATTTTTCCACACCTTCATTGTTGTCAATAACTACAACAATCCATCCATGGGTTCATAACAAGTTGGGCTTTTGTATGTGTACCCTTTACACTTTTCTCCAGAATGAAAAAGACCAGGAAGAGTGAGCATATTCATTCTACCTTCGAATTGACTCAAAACATTTTTCCTAAAAAACATCCAGTTAAACCTGTTTTGATCTCCCTAAGGTGTTATTTTATAGGGTTTTGTAAGTGAAAGAGTTTGCTAACATCTATGTGAGCCCATGAAATACTAAAAAAAATACTTGAATCTTCTTTCTTCAGCCAAAGCAATGTATGGCTGACCATTTTTGCCCAGCTCCTTCTGGAAAAGGAAAGGCATCAGTGTCAGGTCCTTGGATATAATTACAAATCCTTGCACACAATCCCATACCATACTGAGAGAAGCTCAAAGATAAATGTGTTTTTACAGTTTCTAAAAAGAAATGGAAAAACCTGCAGTGTAGTCCAGGCCTTTTGTTTTGGTTAATTTTCAAAGTCTCTCTTTATTTTGCATGGATCTCTGTGTATGGAGAGGGTTTCAGCTACTAGATATCTAAATATGAGCATCTAAAGAAATGGATTATTTCAGTTGTCTCGATATAGTGCTTTTATGCCATCTGAGGTGCTCCATTCCTGACCTCTAACGGTGTACCCACAAAGACATCAGTCTCCCATCGGTCCTAAGAGAGCTCTGAGCAGCTGTCTCAGGTGTCCCAGGGCATTTCTCATCATGCTGGGTGTCCACGTTTAGGCAACTGAACCAAGCCCTAGGTGTCTACATAGTATCTACCTTTCTAAATTCTCTTCAGTAGAGACGTAATCCATGGAGTTTATGGGGTCTTGGTACCTCGCAGTGACCAAAAATCCACTTCAGGGTGTGCTGGGGCTATTTGGAGAGTCAGAAATAGGGCTGATAGAGCTGTGGTATTATCACCGTAGTTATCTGGGATGTTCCCCCAGTATGGTGCTGAAAGAGCCTCCAAGTGGCTGCTTCAGCATTTCAAAAACAAGCAAGTACAGGGGCAGCTCAGGATTACTGGAGTTTCGACCCCTCTGACGTGAGATGCAAGCATCTCTAATCTCTACAACCTTTCAGACATAGAAGACATTTTTCTAAAGTAACATACATTTTGCAGTTTTCAAGAGTATGGGGAAAGACCATCTAGTGTATTTTGGTCTTCTGTCACACTCCTACAATCAACAAAAAATCCAAAGTGCATTTTTATATATATATAAATATATATGTATATATTAAAGAGAGCCTTTATTTTTTGCAGTCTATTTATGAGTTAGTAGACAGCTAGAAAGATAATCCACTTTTCTGCATGTACAGAGACCTTAAAACAACCCCTTCAAGTTTAAAATCTTGCTGTCAGCAAGTCAGATTCAGCCTTACGCAGCATTTTTTTTTTCTTATACAAGCAGTATCTGAATCATTTGTGTTTCAGAAGCAATTCAGCCTCCATTTTCTGAAGCTGTGCTTTAAGGGGTGGGCAGACTGGTGGGATGCAAGCAGTTTCAGAAAGCTGCCCCACGCTGGCTCACCCGAGTCTGAAGGCACCACCCCAGGTTCTCAGTACCCGACGAGTAACCAGGGATGGACGCACGGCGCTCTTGCTCATCGTGCATCCATGGCGTATGGATTTCCTTGTCGTGTAAGCATCCTGCTGCTGTGCAGATGCTGCAGTACATCCCATGGACGAAATATGTGCTCAGTCGTCATGCCATAATTTCTGCTGGGTGTGCTACTGGTGATTACAGTGCAGTGATGATTACAGTTCACACGCTGTACATCATCCAGCCACTAGTGATCAGTGGCAGCTCTGCAGCCCTGCTCCCGTGAACGGTTTCATGAGTGATTTCCACAGAGACTGCCAGAACAACGTTAAATACTTGTGGGAAATCCCACTGTTGCAATTCCTGTGTACATTGCCGATGTACAGATAGGAGGTGAGGTTTTTTCCTGGATAGAAATTTGTGCAGAAAAGTTGTGCAGAAATCTACGTGCTGGGATCTTATAATACACAGTTTTCTTCCATAAGTGCCTGCTGCTGAAGAAGGGATGTGAGGGCCTTTAGGCTAGGGCTGTAGTGGCTTTCCTTAGAAAGATAATAGAAAACCTCATTTGCTTGAAGTGAGGGCAGATTTGGACCCTGTTAGTCCAGTGTAGCATGGATGAGAAGTGCTGGTATGTATACCTGAAGCTCCAGTGCTATGTCCAAGTCGTTTCCATCTGCAGGTCGTAGGTTGTCAGCCTCTGCCTGGGGAGATCCTTTACCTTACAAAAAGGAGACAGGTGGTGCAGTGACTGTTCATTCATGGGACCTCCTCAGGCTGGTGGCACGTTTCTGAGGGCCAAGCGTTTTGCTGCCAGTGGGGTTTTTGGGTCAGGCTCTCCCCTCGGCTCCTGCACCAGGAGTGCCACTTACCCACTGGATGCCAGCCCCATAGGTGCCTCTGGCAGCACCGTTGTCCCTTTTACAGAGCAGCAGCTTTCCTAAAACACAATTGGCACAGGAATGTAAGCGTCTTCCTGTTGGAATAGCTGCTATTTGTCTGTAAAGAAAGCCAAGATTTTTTTTTTTCCAAATGTGCTTTTAAGTTGGGTGTGTAAATCTATATTTAGGAACCTCGCTGCATGGCCTTTTTTTCCTAAGCGGCTGCTGACCACTCAGATGTCCTTTTTGTTAAAGCTATCTTTCTATCAGCAGCCTACTCCCTGCTGAAGCTGGAGATATCTGAGAGGCACAGAGCCAGCAGGCCTAATTCTGTCCTAGTCCTTGGGGCTGTCATTTCTGGTTGCCTACTGCAGACTTTCAGAGACCCCCAGCTAACAGGAGATCCCCAGGAACAAAGACCTGAGACTTGTGTCAGCTGAAGGGCTTACTGCAGTAGCTGATGACAACTTGAGCCGACAGACTCTTCTCCATCCTTTTGATGTGGGACATGAAGGTGTTGTGGTGTGGGACCACAGCAGACTTCACACCATAGGCACCCTGTGGGGGATCCTGCACAGGCAGCAGCAGCAGCATGAGGATGATCACACAGTGTTGGAGCAGACCTGAGGGTCTGACAAAACCCTTTGCACTGTAAAGGGTTATTTCATTGTAAAAGAGAGCAGAATTAGGTCTATAGTGTTATTTTCAGTGCCTTGATTTGGAATAATATTTGATCAGCAATTTTTGTAATGAATTGGATACCTGGTCGTTTTTATTTCCAGAGAAACACAGTTAGATCGTAACTGTGGATGTGAACAAGAGTACTGTGAGTTTCAGTAAATAATCACATTAACACGCATATTTACACATATACGCAAAAAAATAATAATGACTTCATATAAGTTTACCCACCGATCCTTTGGGTAAAGAGGTAATCACACATTGGCCTGCTAAGACATAATTGCCCACCAAGTAATTACATTTGTAAGCTTCTGCTTCAATTTAACACAGTCATTACTTTTTTCTTTTTTTTTTTTTTTTTCTTTTAGAGGACTTGTGAGCTAAAATTGTTGTAAATGGCAGCCAGCCCAGTGGCTCAGCAGCAAAACAAGGCTCTGTCATGCTGGAGACCCCAGTTCAAGGACAGACAAAGTGTCTTGGGCGCTGGGCCAACACACACGAGCGGTGCTGCAGCGATGGCAGGGCAGCTTTTTTGTGAGAAGGGGCCAGCGAGCGACTCCAATCGCTGAGCTGAAATGTGATGCTACCAGATGTAGAGGCCACCACGGATTGAACCCTGCCCTCCCAGCCACAAAGAAAGGATATTAAATGCATACCAATGGGGAGGAAGAGCCGTGAAAATGGGGAGGAAAAATGTGTAGTAAAATCTTTCCTGCGCTCTAATTGCAACTTTGGCGTTCTCCGAAGCATACGTGACTAAAAAAGCAAAGCCACGGTTATATTTGCAGGCACTTTAGTTCACCGATACCATTGTTAGCTGAACCTTGGGAGCAGCCAGGGGTTAGCGTGGTGTCTGCATGGGGCAGACCTGAAATGCAAGAGAAATGTCCCATGCGGGTGCAAGACACATCGGTATCTCAAATAAAGCCATGATTTGAGCTTACACCAACAAGAGGCAGATGAGAATCTGTCCCGTGTCCGTAAACCCTGGACTTTTTATTGGCCATGTAAAACTGAAATTGTGGGCTGTTTGGTAAAACTGATGTAAGTTAAAAAGCAATGAGTGAAAACATCATGCTGCTAATGATAAAACACAGCCTTTCTCTTTGCTTTGGACCCAGCGGCGGACTGCTTTTAAAGTGAATGGTGTGAATGTTCGGGATATTTGTTCTTCTGTACTTTTCTTTTGCACAAAAGCTGATGTTGACACAAAATAATATTTGTACTGAAAGTAAGAAACTCCAGAGCTGACAGGTGCACTTAAACTACTTAGAAGCCTTTTCAACCCCATTTATAGGCACGTAAAGAACTGGTTATAAAAATACAGAGCTGATTTTAATCACTTTCCTTCGTTTATCTTAGATCTCCAAGATGCAGACACTTCTGTGCGGAGTACTACAGCCACATCCTCCCCTTTAAGCACTATCACCTCTAGGCCTGAAAATCCGCTGGAAAGTAGCACGGAGGTGTTCGTCAGCAATGTGACTGAACACGTCAGTAAGAAGTTAATTGAGAACCTCTACTTCGACCTCAAGTCTGCCGTAACAGAGAAACCCTGGATCCCAACAACTACTCCTCAAAACCCTAGCACAACAGAGGAGGTAAGGCAGAGGAGGTATTGATTGATTTTTATTAAGCCTGCTCCACTCTGTGGAGCCTGATAGCTATTACAGGTGGATGCTTCATAGACTTAAAAAAAAAAAAAAAAAAAAAAAAAAAAAAAGGAAAGAAAGAAAAACAGCTGCAGGACTCAGCTTTGTTCTATATTCTGATGGGATTCTTTGTTCATGCTGATAGTCCCCTTTGCTAGAAGTCCAGCTGCAGAAAAAATCTTCTCCTTCCGTACAGCACAATCGTGGTGTGCACAATGCACTGGGAAAATCTCGGAGCTCCAGGGAAAATGCTCAGGATACGTGAGGAGCAGTGGGAAACTCATGGGCGTAGCAAGAGACACGGGAGCTGAGGTACCTGTTCCCAGTGACAGCCTCTGCCGTTGGTTTGTTGTGTGACACGAGGGCCTAGCTCTAAGTATGCTGTAAGAAACAGTCTGCTTTGTGAACTCCTTTAGGAGTTTTCTGTGGGTGAGTCACAATTAAGTAATTTGAGAACGAATCTGGTATCATCATTGGCAAAATGTCCACAGGCAGTTAGACCTAAAGCACTGAGGAGATCATTGGCCACTTTATTGATATTGACACTTGGGTGTTAGAGCTAAAATTCCCTAATTTCCCTGTAGCTTCTTGTCCAGGAGACCCCACAATGTACTGGGGTAGGCAAACGTGTCAGTGACTGCTTTGGGTGTCAGTGTTACCGTGGATGACACAGAAATATGTTCTGTGTTTAGGAGGGCTGTGGGATGGAGTAGTCTTCAACAGGAGCTCATTCTTCAACGTATCCTGATTATTCTAAGGAAATCCTGTACATTCTGGTTCAAACAGCGTCACTAGAGACTCCTTCAGACAGGGGGAGAGAAGAAGTAGTGTTACCCAGGACTATGCTGGCCGAAATTACTAACTTGAACATTTACGGTCCCTGTCACAGCATGGATTTCTCCATGCCTTCTGCTCATACACAAACCCCCTGCACAGAATATCGGTCTCCTCCAAATGGACATACCCTGTAGAATATGTTATTACCCAAAGTGCCTCCAGCACTCCTACTGAAGCCCCAGTGCTGCTGGAGAAAAGGCGCTGTTTGCATTGAAGCTCCCACCTCCTGTGCTCCTACCCCAGCCCATCTCCTCATTCACACAATTTCCACTGAGCAGGTTGCTTAGGTCAAAGCTTCAAAACCAGATTCCTGATGATAAGCATGCTAGGCATCACCATTAAAAAAATAAATTAAAAAAATAAATCACAAGTATCTGTCCCTTGGAGCCTCCAGCCAGGTCTGGACATTTGAATCTAGGTACTCCATCAGATACTCTGACATACAAACTGAAATGTTTTTGGCCTCCGTCTTTCAGCTTCCTTGTCCTTAGAGTGGAATTAAAAACATCTTTGTCAAGCTAGCAGAGATGTTTAAAAGATTAATCGGAGTTAATGTGATACTTTGAAAACAGGTAGACTGATAAGGGCTGTTAGGAAGACAATCCTTCCCGTGAACTGCGTCTGCCCCAGGCCAGGTCCTCCTGTTTGTAGAACTAAAGCCTTGATGTTATTTGGCTGTGAGCATACAGGGGACAATGGTGACACTTCAATCACACAAAATGTTTGGTTTAGAGCAGCCTTGGATTTCAAGTAAAACTGCAGCTTGCACTTTCAAGCCGTGACAAAAGCTATGCAAAGCCCATTTCCTCTTGATTAGAGAGGCAGAGAGAGAAGTTGGTGTAAAAAAAAAAATAAGTCAGGAAACCTTGGGAAAGTGTCTGAAAGAGACTTCGGAGCCTGCTATTAGAGACATGTCCGGCCACTCCCAAAGCTCACTTCCACTTCTTTTTTTTCTTTTTCTTATTCTTTTTTTTTTTTTTTTTTTTTAATTAGTTTCTTGGCTTGCCACACAGATCAGTAAGTGTTAAAGGCTGCATGGCTGTTGATTTGCTAAAAGCCCATCTATTCAATACCACTCTGGAAATAATTGCTCATATTATGTTGGCTATTCTATATACATACATTGCCACCAGTGAATGATGGATCCCTCCTGTTCTGTTCCAGTGCTGGCATGGACGTCTGTGGCAGACATTACCCCCAGAGCAGTCTTGTAGCGTATAATGTACAGAAAGAAGTCTCAAACCCCATAAAACTGAATTTTCCAACTATATAAGAGGGTAGTTTTAAAGATTTTATGATAGTAATAATAAGGGAAATAAAGTAGAAACTTCAAAATTACGGGCAATGCTGAGAAGCAGCAATATACCTTTTCTCCGTACATTATCTTATGTCAGCTGGAGAAGGCAGACAGACATTTCCAAGAATCTTGAAATTTCACTTTTGATAGGTTAAATTTATTTTCTCAATTCTATAAGTGTGCACAGACTTGATTTTTTTTTTTCTTTCATGTATCACATCTACCTAATTTACACCTATATGTCTGAGTTATCTATTTCAGGTTATGCATATGCATTTAAAAGTCCCTAAAATGCAAGCTCCAATTTTCCAAGAAAATGCAGCTTGCTCTGAATATTCTCATTTTCAGAGAGGAGTCTGAAGTGATCCAAACATCCTGATAAGCCTTCATATTTTCTATTCTCCAGTGCTGGGAAAGTGTTGATATAGTTTATGCCGTTAGGTCCCTAAAACACAATTGTCTAAAGATGGTTTTATGCTGCAAAAATCTTTCACTTTAAGCTGATTACAAGACACTTTTATAGTTTTAGTACCAGTTTACATCCAATACACACACTTTGTGTTTTCTGTCAACAGATTTTTTACCACTGTAATAGCTCTTAGAGGTACTCCTTTTGTCTGAAGTATGTAAAACATTTCTTCCAGGAGAGATCTAGTTCTGCAATGGGCTTGACAATGACATAATAATCAATATATATTAATAACATCAAGTAAGATTATTGATCCTAAAGTTATCAGTCATCCTGAGCCTTTGCAGAGTAAAGCACAGTACTCTCTGTGCTGGGTCCCTAGGACGAGGCATGAAACTCCAGAGACCAATGAAGCTTTCCACAGGTCCAAGTCACCACTCGAGGGTGCCGAGACCTCTGGTTTCTGAATGAAAGAATAAGAGCTAAGCATTTTCAGATATTTATATCTTATTTGACCGATTAAGGGCCCCCCAAATCCTACAGTAGCAGTTCCCTGAAAGGCAGAGTAACCTTTTTAAGTGCTAGCACCTTTTCTCCCTAAATATCAAAATGGGGCAAAAGCGAAACAGGGATGGTACTGAATTTGCTTGAGATGCTGCTTTTCGAAGTTAAACTTCTGTGTGCATCTTGCAGGACAGAAAGATGCAGAAAAGTGCCACTCCCATGTGAAGAAAGTAAATGATGAAATCCTCCCCCTGTATGCAGCCACAAATTTACTCGGTAGTTGCTAAGTTATTGCTTATCTGAGTATCTGATGGTCTGAAACAATTTTAGCTGTGTTTCTCCTCCATCACCCCACCCTGCATACACATGCATAAGAGCTTTATAAGGCTGAAAACTTAAATAAAAGGAAATGGGTGTGCATGACAGAAACGGAGAGCTGTGCCGCAGCTAGAGCCGAATTCAAAATTGCGCGCAGCTTGTTGTGTGCTGTCTAAAAACAGAGGTTTCTTTGCCTTTGCTAGCGTGTAATTTTAGCTTGGGAGTTATTCCGGGGAATTGTTTCAAGGACAGAAGTTGATGCAGAGCAAAACAAAGAGCTTGGGCGCTGATACACGAGCTACTCCTCCGCTGTGCATAGGTGGTGGCGAGCGCTGCCAGGGTGCTCCTGGCCTCATGGCTGTGGTCATGGTGTCACAGGGAGCGGGCAGAGGCCTCGGTGGTCCAGAGCAAACCCCACACGCCCCTCGGGCTGCCGGGTTGTCCCACAAAAAGACGCTGAGAGGGACTTTTGGGGCTGGCTGGGGTCAGAAGGAGGCAGGGGCCGTGAGGCGCGGGGCGTGAGGTGAGGCGGGCGCGGGGCGAGGCGCGAAATGGCGGCCGCCCCGCCTGAGGGGGGCGAGGGGCGCGGAGACCCCCGGGGGCATCAGGAGAGGGAGGAAGCGGCGAGGAAGGAAGGGAGGGAGGGAGGTGGGAGAGGGGGGAAAGCCGGGGGGGCGCAGCGAGGCCCCGGGAGGAAGGAGGGACCGAGGGGCGGCCGCGGGGGTGGCGCCCCGGGCAGGAGGGCGACCCTCGCCCCGCGGGGACCCGGGGGTCGCGGCTCGTCCCCGCTCCGTGCCGCGGGGCGGCGCCGCCCCAGCCCCTCCATCCCCCCCTCTCCTCTCCCCATCTTCGGGCGGCGAGGAAATCGCCTTTTGATTGCGGAAGCCCGGCCGGAGGGCTCCGGCGGAGTCAGCCCGGGTCAGAATGGCAGCGTGGGAAGCGGCGGCCGCCTCCCCCGCCTCCTCCGCCCCCCTGCTCCTCCTCAGCCGCCGCCGGCCGGCCGCCGGGCAGCCCCCGCGCACCCCCCGGCCCCGGCCCCGGCCGCCGCCCCCCGGCGCAGGCGGGCAGGGAGGGAGCGAGGCAGGCGGCCGGGGCGTCCCGCGGCGCATGCAGCAGGCGGGCGGCCCGGCGGAGGGGGCGCCCCCGGGACCCCGCCGGGCGCGCTCGGCTTCTCGCCCCCCTCCCCGCGGGGAGCGGCTGAAGGCGGGCGGCGATGCTGAGCCATGGAGCGGGGCTCGCCCTGTGCGTGGCGCTGGCCCTGAGCGAGGTGAAGCGGGGTTGGGATGGGGGGGGGGGGGGGTGCGTGGAGGGGGGCAGCGCTCGGCGGGGCGGCTTCGCGCAGCGCCTCCTCCTCCTCCTCCTCACCGCGCTCCCCTTGCCTTCTCCCCGCAGGCAGCGCTGGGGGAGGCGGCGGGGTGCAGCGCCAACCTGACGGAGCGGCGGGTGGCCGGGCAGGGCGCCTGGCTGCGCTGGCGAGCCCGCGGCCCCGCCTGCAACTTCAGCCTGAGCGGGCGCTCCGAGGACGGGCTCCCCGCCGCCTGCCAGCCCGCCCGCGGCAGCGACGGCTCCTACGGCTGCAGCCTGCAGGGCTTGGAGGCCGGCACCTGGTACCACCTCCGCATCCAGCCGCTGGCCGGAGGGGAGCACACGGCCGTGTCCCTGCAGACAGGTAGGGCACGGGGGCGGGGGTGGCGCTGGGGGGGGGTGGGGGGGTCCCGGTGCCTCTGCCGGGGGATGGGGAGCGGGTGACTCTCTGCTCCGTGCTGTCCGGCACTTTCTGCTCTAAAAGTAAGGCTGAAGCTTCTTACATGAAGTTTCTGCCCTTGGCTTCGAGTGCAGCCGCTGAGGTGTGGTGGTGGACAGCAGCGTAAATGCTGAGTTCGGATGCACCGCTTGCTGTCAGACCCATTTCCCTGCAGTGGCCATACACGGACAGTAAATGAAGGATAAGTTCAGAAAAAGTCTAGCGGCAGATCTGCTGGCGTGACAGCTCTATGTTAAGCTCAAGTTATGTCACCAGATAAAAACAAGCAATAGTTTCTATCCGGTGATTTAAGTCCATGTCATGCATCACGCCAATTGTTTTCTGTATTGATGACCTGTAATTTGAAAATTGGAAGAACAAATCAACCACTATCAGAGTGACAGGCATGAATCACCATCGTTCCTGGGCAATAGAGTTATAATAATGAACACTCAACACTAATGATGAGGTAGAGGAGAGTTATAATAATGAACACTTGAGATGAGGTAGAGGAGAAGAGAGAACCTTAGACCACATTTTGAATTAGTGTGTGGTCATTTAGACAGTAGTTTGATTATGCCATTTATGAATTATTGGTACATAGATTTTTGCAAGACCGTAAGATGATAAAAGTGAATGAAGCAACTACTGATTGAAGGCATGTTATGTAGCTAACGTCAGTGAAAAGACTGATTAAAGTACAAGTTGACATACTGCAAATTAGTTGACAATACTTGAAGTGTGGTTTGCGTTTCGGTTCTGGATAGCAGAGATTAGTCAAAGCAAGAAATAAGAACAGAGGAGCTTTAGAGGTTTGCTTCAAAGACAGCTAGCCAGGTTGGTCTGTGGTTCCTCACTTTCCTTGATTCACATCTCTTGCATTGCTTGATAGTATATAAAATACACAAGTAGCTCTAGAATATGACAGTTTTGGGTTTTTTTGTTTGTTTGTTTGTTTGTTTTTTTCTAAAAAATATGTAGGGTTTGTTATGCCTCTCAGCAACCGATGTTGTGTTCTCGATTCCATGCATTTCAATGCTGAAGGTGGTCCAGTACCTTGTTCCCCTGTATGTTTCCACTAGGGGCAGCATTTTAAACCAGTTTTTTGGGAACTCTTCACCTGTTCCTTTGTGACATAGCGTCAGTAGTTTTGCTTTACGATCTACAGAAACTGAGTGTCTGTAGGTGTATGTTCCTGGAAACTATCTGGTGAATACGGAAGTATGAACAATATTTTCAGATATATTGTAAACAGAATTTCCACTGATTGGATGGCAGCGGAACTGAGCTATCGTGAGCCATCTAAAAATACGATGTCTGACCTTGCTACTTGGTGAGGTTCCCTTCCTGAGCAGCATGTCTTAAGAAAGATGGGATAAGCTGGCCTTTGGAGGTGCCCAGCTCGTTCCACCACCTGGGAAAGGAGCCTCGGTTAGACTAGGCACCTGAGGTTTTGATGGTTGAAGTTAAGTGAGAGGAATCCTACCTCACATTTACTTTCGCAAAATGAGTTTTTGATCGTCTGTATTGCCTTGACACAATAAATCTACACAAAGAATTTCATATATTCATATTTCATTGAGAAGCTTTAACATTTTCCTCATATTCAATCCCATTAAAACGTTCATGTGCTTATGTCTGTTGGAAGTTCAGTTTTTCATCACATTTCTTATATAAAGTGCTGGGCATCTAAACCCATAAAATATGAAATATTTTGTCAAGTTTTGAGTGTGATCTGTTCTGATCAAGGACTTCTGGTGAAAGTGATGGATAATGCATATGAACAAGCGTACTGCATAGTTACTGTTACAATGTAAATATTTGGAGAGAGCCAAATCCTTAACTGAATTTGGCCTTTTGTGTCTTTATTTTGCATTGTTCTGCATTGTCATAACTACGGTGTTTTCTGTGCTATGTACAAGTTTGATATTGTGATAGAGTGAGTGCGCAACTTGCCAGACTCCATAAACTCTTACATAATACCTCAGCGAATCTTTGAGTAGAGAAGCGGCTTCTGTTGAATTTAGGGATACAGATAACTGAAAACTAATAATGTAGGAGTAGTGATGCAGTAAACCATGATGGTCCACCAAGATGGAGTCTGTTACATCTATTTACTCAAGAAATTTTGACCTACAAATTACCAATCTGAAATGTTGAATATTTAATCCTCTCAAGGAGACCTAAAATTGGTCCTCAGAAACGATGGCAAGTGCAATCACATATGCATCGTATAAGCCAGGAATACACAGACACGCAAACACGCATGCAGTGTTGGTTTTGCTATTTTGGTAGAATAGGAAATGAAGAAAAGGCTGATAATGCCATTTATCACCTCTGAGCTACAGTTAGATTTTCCACTGGAAACCTCAGATTACAGATGTTAGCGGGCACAAGTCTGGATATTAAGTTTATTTCAGGTTATTATTTGCCATTTGTTATGCTTTTAGTGTGCATATTTATATGTCTATATAAAATATCTCTATAGATCTATAAAATCATGTAACTAGTCAACGTGCTTGACATTCTAACATCAGAACAACACATGCACCTGCTGGTCCTTTCTTGTCTCCTTTTTTGATCTCAGTAAAACTTTCTGTGACTAAGAGCTACTACAGTATGACAAAAAAAAAAAAAAAAGGTAGACTTGTGTCTTTCTTGATTTCAGAGAAAACTCTTTTAAGTCCTCAATTTTCCAAATGTTGGTGCATCACCATCACTATATTTCAGTAGTGTATTTTCAGTGAATGATTAGATTTTTTAAAGTAAATTTCCAGTTGAAAAAACAGTAGCACACGAACATAATCTAATTTACAGCTAAATTTATTAATTTCAATTCTGAATTGAAATTCGGAAGTAAAACTAGTCTTGAGAGCCATGGAAAAACAGCTTGAGAATTCCCCTGGTTTCAAATAAATCTTCTAAAATAGGCCTAAAAACATGATTTTCAACATTGTTTTCTAGGAAAGTGTTGCAATGATATGTTTTATTACTGCTTGATCCAACCTACCTGCACTGAGAGAACTGACAGATAAATAAAATTTTACCAGAAAAATTGCAAAGTATTTGAATGAAAAGAGGTTAATAATTTTATCATCTAAGACACAGACTGGCAGGGTATTTTTCCATTGCACCACACAACTGTAAGTGCCAGAAGCGTGGCTTGGCCATGTGTTTGCTCCTCTAACTTTCAAATTGTTTGGGATAAATCTGATTTATTAGCCATCTGTAAGAACAACTACTGTGACATGGCTCCAACTATAGTCTGTATAATCCTATGATCCATAATCATGTAATAATTATGATCATTGTCTCAAATGCAGAGTATAAAAAGAAAATAAATGACAATGTAGGTTGTTCTAAAGATTTTCTGTTGCATATCATCCCAAAGAAACGGGTATTTGTACTTAAAAATGGTGAAATCAAGCCCTTTGAATTAATTTTCATAAGAGTCCTTGTGAAGTAGGCCATATTTACTGTTTTACGAAAAGGAAAAATGAAGAAAAATGATTTGGTAGGAGGAGAGCTGAGGCTGAAGTCAGGAATTCACAGTCCTCAGACTGTATTTGGGGGGACTGTGTGAAATATATATACATTTCACAAGTATATATTGTTTCTGTAGAATACATTTATAGCACCTGTGCATACAAAACATTCTCCCACAAGTCAAAATGAAGATGCGGTGTAATTAAAGCAACATGAAGCCTTCTGGAAGAGAAGACCAGGAGACATTAATTCATACGGTATCAAATGGTATATAAATATCTTAGAAAATATTTTATTTCTGTGATATATCAGTGTTGTATTGTTGCCAGCAGAGACTTGTATAACAATGTAAATGGCTTTTTAAGTGTTTGTTTCCATCCAGGGCTCTTTCAGCCCAGGCACTTCCCAATCTCATTGTTCCTTTGTTCTAACGGATGTACAGAGCACTGAGTGTTTTGTTTTCTGGACCAGATAGATTAGATAAAGTCTGAATTTCTGAACTTCACCTTCCAGGCACGCAATACTTTCTTTGCTTAATGCACCTTGGAAGACGGATTGCCTAGGACAGTATAAGCACTTCCAAAGATGTAGGAGGTGTCTTCTTTTGTGGAATTTGACAAATAATGTGGATTACAAGGTTGATTACTTTTGCAGGACAAAAGAACAGTCAACCTGATTCTAACTTTGTCAGGGTTGAACTTGACAGTTATCATGACCGTTCGCTGGGTATTAGTTAAATTAAAACTGTTTCAGCCGTCGGTGCATCTGACCATATATAGTGCTGAAATTCACTTCTGACTGACAAAGTTTGACCTTTTCTGGTTAGAACAATTGCCTTCAAGGCACAAGTTTATACCCCTGCTATTCACTTTTGCCAGCATAATAGCCTTTAGTGACTTCGTGCATGTTATAGGTGGAGCTGGTACTCAAGCCCATTGTTAAGATTTCCTGATGCTTTTCATTAAAACCTCCTGTTTCAATTGCTGTAACTGAGTGAAGTTTTAACTATCTGGCCTGAAGTTTGATGTCTTTGACTTCAGTTTTATTTATTTATTTATTTATTTATTTTCCAGTTTTAAGCAAAAGTAGCTTGGCCTTAAAGAAGGAGGTCAAGAAAAGAAGAGAGTTACTCTTCTTCATTAATCATATTAATTTATTTTTCATCCTTTTTTTTTTTTTTTTTTTTTTTTTTGAACACCAGAGTCTTTTTGGTCCACACCAGGAATCTGGATTTAATCACGGAAGTAGGTTCAAGAGGGGTAGTATTTTACCCCTGAAATTCCTGCTATATCTTCCTGACAGAGTGTACCACCAAAACCTGGCACTAGTACATCTCAGCACAGTTTTGTGGGAAGGAATTAGACCTTTGGAAAAGAGTTTAAAAGGCTCCTAGCCCCATGATTCCCCTATCACTGTGTTCCTGGTTTCCTGGGGCTGACTGCGATCTCGTACTCTTTCATCTGCCTTGTTCAGGGAACAGCACAGCAGTGATTGCATTGGAAAAACAGTCTTACTGTTCTGTTTTTAAGGCACTGCTGACATGGAGTCCTCACTTACCAGCCTGTATCACAGGATCACAGAACAGCTGAGGTTGGAAGGGACCTCTGGAGGTCATCTGGTCCAACCCCCACACTCAAGCAGGTCCACTTAAAGCAAGAAGCCCAATTCTATGTCCAGGTGGCTTTTGAAGATCTCCAAGCAAGGAGACTCCACAGCTTCTGTAGGCAACGTGATCCAGTGCTCATTCACCCACACAGTATAGAGGAGCTTCCTGATCTTTAGACAGAACCTTCTGTGCTCCAGTTTTTGCCCATGCCTCTTGTCCTGGCACTGGGCACCACTGAAAAGAGCCTGGCTCCATCTTCTTTCAACACTCCCTTCAAGTATTTATAGACATTGATGAGATCCACCCTAAGCTTTCTCTTCTCCAGGCTGAACAGGCCCAGCTCTCAGCCTCTCCTCATAGGAGAGGTGCTCCAGGCCATTGATCATCTTGGTGGCCCTGCGTTGGACTCTCTGCAGTAAGTCCATGCCTCTGCTGTACTGGGGAGCCCAGAAGTGGACACAGTGCTCCAGGTGCAGCCTCACCAACACTGAGAAGAACAGAAGGATCACCTCTCTTGAACCTGCTGGCACTAATCCACTAATTTTTGAGGATGCACTCTACCCCATCATCCAGATGATTAATGTTAATCATCGGGAGATGTTAAACAGGGCTGGACCCTGGGGTACTGCGTTTATCACTGCTCTTCAACTAGACTTTGCACCACTCACCACTGCCCTCTGGGCCCAGCCATTCACCTCACTGCTCATCCAGCCCATACTTCAGCAGCTTCTTGATAAGGATCTTATGGGGAACAGTGTCAAGGCCTTACTGAAGTCCAGGAAGACAATATCTGCTGCTCTCCCCTCATCCATCAGGCTGGTCGTGTCATCATAGGAGCTTATCAGGTTGGTCAGGAATGACTTCCCCTTAGTGAATCCGTGCTGACTGCTTCTGATTTTCTTCTCCTTTATGGGCCTGGAGGTGGTTTCCAGGATTAGCTGCTCCATCCCCTTCCCAGGGACTGAGGTGAGGCTAACCAGCTTCCAGTTCCCCAAGTCCTTCTTGCCCTTCTTGAAGATAGGAGTGACGTTTGCTTTCCTCCAGTCTTCAGGCGCTTCTCCCAGTTGCCATGATTGACAAAAGGTTTTTGAGAGTGGTCTCGCAATCGCATCTGCAAGCTCTCTCAACACTTGTGGGTGCATCCCATCAGGGCCCATTGACTTGCAAATGTCCAGTTTGCTCAAGTATTCCCTGACCTGAGCCTCTTTCACCAGGGGTAAATCTGCCTTGCTTCAGCCTTTCAGCTGGTCTTTAGGACCTGGGATTTCTGGAGGCCAGTCTTGCTGGTAAGACTGAAGCAAAGGAAGCATTCAGTACCTCGGCCTTTTCACTGTCCTGTGTAACCAGGCCTCCTGTAGCAGGCTTGTATTTTCCCTAGTCTTCCTTGTGTCACTGATGTGCTTGTAGAAACCCTTCTTGTTACCCTTGATATTCCTGGCCAGATTCAGTTCCACTGGGCTTTGGCTTTCCTGACTCCATCCCTGGATGCTCTGACAGCATCTCTGCATTCCTCACAGGAACCTCTGTAGGTTTCCATTTTGTGTTTTAGTTTTTGTGTATGGCCAGGAGCTCTCTGTTCATGTTGGTCTCATGGCGATGTAGCGCTCTTGAGCTCGGAGCAGGTCATCCTTGAATATTAACCAGCTTTCCTGGGCTCCTCCTCCCTCCAGGGCTTTATCCCATGGGACTCTACCAAGCAGATCCTTGAAAAAGCCAACGTCTCCTCTCTTGAAGTCCAGATTTTCAAGCTTGCCTTGCACCCTCCTCACTGCCCTAAGGATCTTGATCTCCACCATTTCATGGTCACTGCAGCCAAGGCTGCCCTTGGCCTTCACAAGTTGTCTTCACTGAATTCCAGAAATATCCTAAATCGCCTATGCCCTGCTGTGCTGGCCCTCCAATAGATATCAGTGGCTCAAGTCCCTCAAAGGACCAGGACTTGTGAACACGAGGCTGCTCCTGTCTGTCTGTAGATGGCTTCATCTGCTCAGTCTTCCTGGTCAGGTGGCCTGTGGCAGACCCCTAATATAATGGGAGTCTAACTATATAACCATATATATTTGCGTGAAGTCTTGTGAGTGATGAAGTACCCATGGAGAGTACAAACAGCCACAGTCTTTTCTTTTGGTCATCTTTTGTTTGCTATTTCTTTAGAGTGTATGATATTTTGCAGGTCATTTTACTTGAGAGCTATTTACTAAAGACGGTAATGAACACAAAGAGTTTCTCAGATAAATAGCTCTAATTAAGTTATTAAATTGTTATTACATTCTTTCCTAAAAGCTTGCCCAGTGTACTGTTTGTTTGTGTTTTTTAATTTCTATGAACAATACTACACCAGAAGAGAAGCATGCTTAATCTGTTTGAAGAGGTTGAAGTTAATATGAAAAACAAAGATCTGGGGCACTTGAAACGGTGTAAATGCTCATGCCCATTAGTGATAAAGTGTTCGCTGTGAGTGCTAGGAAATGAAAGCCACTAGTACCATTGTATCTATAAAGCTGTGTTTCACTGAGGCGTTGAGTGTAATCTTTTTTTTTTTTCAATGTTTGATGTTTCTTATTAGTCGTTACTGTTTTACTATCATCAGATTTCCAAGGTCACGATTTACATCCACAACTGGAAGTGCTTTTCCAGAGGGGCATGTGTATGTATGTACACATACACACAAGTAACATTGCTGAACTCCGCAGGAGTCTCGTGAAGGCAGATTTCACTGATACGATGTTTTAGAAATGGAAAAGACTTCTTGAAAAGCATTGACCGTATGATGATGAAAAGGGAGAGTTTTAGAAGTTTTTGTAATGCTACGTAAAGCTTCTTTCATTCCCAATGTGAGAAATATCAGTTAGTTTTCTGTCTTATTTTGTATTTATTTATTTATTTTTAACTACAGATCCCTTACCGCCATCTCATTTTGAAATTAATAAGGAGAAAACTACATTCACCAGCTTACAAGTTCAATGGGTCCGTTCCTCAGGAAAGGTGGACTTATACAACCTAGTATTATTTGATCACAATAATACAAAGATACAAGAAGTCTCTGTACCAGGAGGATCTTCAAAAACAGAAAGCACTTTCACCAGTCTAATCCCTGGGAGTAAATACAATATTGTCCTCACTGCAGTTGCTGGAAATAAAAGTACCCCAGAACTTCACATAAGTGGATCTACTGGTAAGACTTCTTTGACTCATCAAATGACTTCTTTGTTCATTTAAGTAAAACCACTTAGAGAATTTTGCAGTTCTGCATTTTGAAACTAGCAAATATGTATTTCTTTTACTTTGAAATATATATATGTATATATATAAGTATCTATTGTCAGATAAAAAAACAGATATAAACAAAGCATGGCTGACTAACATGAAGAGTGATTTGCTAAGAACAGAGGAATGTTTTTATGACTTATTTGGCCGTAAATATGAGGTTAGGTTTTCACTAACCCTAAAGAAACTCAACATAATTGAAAAGTAAATCTGTGCAAAGTTGCTGAAATTGTGGAGATGACCACTAGACCTTAAACATGTGTTTTGTTTTGTTTTGTTTATTCCAACAGTGCCATCCCCTGTGAAGAATATTCAGGTCAATGTCAAGACAGACACTATTCAGGTTTCATGGTCTCCCGGCTCTGGGCATGTGGATCTATACAGGGTGGTGTTACTGGATAATCAAGTTCCAGTTCATGAGATTCAACAAGAAGATCCTCTGACTACTTACACTTTTTCTGGACTTACAGCAGGGCACGTGTATAACCTTTCTGTCATAACCCAGGCTGCAGGATTGGAGAGCACCAGTTTTCAAATAGTTAGGACAGGTATGATTTCAGAATTTGTCACAACAGAACAAGAAGTCAACGCTATAATCTAGCAATATTACAGGACATACTTAATGATAAATGGATCATGTTCCAAATGTATCTTCCCAAGTCAGCGTCTGACTTACCCTTGGCAGGTGTTTCTCTCGAAGGCTATAGAGGGAGTTACAGACACTGTGACCTAACTTACCTACTGAAGTTATCATTAAAGCAAAGTTAGCCGCTCAATTAGCTTTTAAGGTGACTGCAGCTAACTTAGCTGCACTGCTTAGTGTAGGCAGCTCCATCAAGTGTTTCAACTGATTAACAATTTGAGCCCAACTCACTGGTATCACAAGTGCCCTATCTGTGACATAGTTTCATCTGATTGCTGTATCAACTTTGTTAGTGAATTGAGACAGTATGTAGTCTGGTTATTTCACGATATTGAAGAGGGTTTAACTCCATGATTCTTACTTCTCTTGGTTGCAAAATAGCTGCACTTCTGAAGAAGAAGTGGAAAAAAAACATAGAGCAGGTTAAGGGACTTTAAAATTAAACACCTTTTTTTTTTTTTTTTTTTTTTTCCCTCCGCAGAGAAGTATTGATTCACAGAACTAGAGTTTTAGAGATCTTTTTTTTTTTGTTTTCTAATAAGTTTTTCAGAATGGAGTTCTCTGGTCATAGGGTGAAAGATAGGACGATGCCCTACTAGAGCCCAAAAACATACATGTGTGCACAACCTGGGTCACGTCTCTGCTTTTTTGATTTCTGGGAAACTGTAGGCCCAGTTTATCTTTCAGAAATCTCACCACGTATCCATAATTTAATATTAAGTGAATGATATTACAATGTCTGGGACACAGAGATGAGTGCTGTTGTCATCTGGCAGTAGTTGTTCTGGGGATTATACCCTTATTTCATTGTATTTCTTCAGAATCCTTGATTTCTTCCTCTTGTGGGGTGCAAAAATGTCTCACAAGTTTTTCCAATATAAAAGCATTCCATCTAGCTTCTGGCATGGTGCTCCATTTCAATACGTGGAGTACCCCTTGCCTGCAAATGAAGATGTTAAGAGGTGGCCATACTTTTCTTTTGATGAGGAGTTGGATTAAATGAGTCTTATTCCAATCCCACTGATGTAAATTAGGCAGAGCTTTGATGATGCTGTAGTGTTCAGTAAAATCTGTGCAGACACCCCCATTCTTAGTAGCATCTGCCTGGTTTGCTTTATGGTCAGAACAACTAGTGCAACTACAGACATGGCTCACGGGTTTTCTATTCTGTGAAGTGAGAGTGGGCAGCATAACCTCTGGGGTAGATTACTTTAAGCGGGGCTGAGTTCAGTTGCACTGTGCTCAGCCTTTGCCCTTTTCACCATTGATACGCAGTCATTCATACTCCATCTCGTAACAAAAAGCAAATCTTACTGTTTAATTTATTTAAAAGCAAAACTCACTATTGCAGTTTGGAAGCAGTAACTCTCATATGTTCTTTGATTGAAATATTTTATTCTCTTTCTTACTATCTTTTTTTAGCCCCAGCCGAAGTCTTAGATTTGACAGTGACTAACGATGACAGCTTGGATACATTAAAAGTTAAATGGAGAAGACCTCCAGGAAACCTCGATTTCTATAATATCACTCTGTCTCATCTTGGATCAGTTAAAGAAGTCAAAACTTTACAGCCAGCGGTCACAGACACTCATTTTGACAAGCTAACTCCAGGACGTCTTTATCAGGTTACTGCCCGCACAATCAGTGGTGAACTGTTTACTGATAAGATGGCAACTGGCAGGACATGTAAGTCTTCTGCTTCAGTAAGAACATTTTAACCAATGCTATTTTTGCCAACACTGGCCTTGTAGAAAATCATTGCAGGAGACAAAGTGATTTGGACTCCAGGCAAAATAAGCTAAAGAGCACAGTATCGTTCCGGGAGTACCCCTTCCTGACTCTCTGGCAACAGTTAATCTGGCAGTCAAAAGCAGTTACAGCGTAGTTTGGGAGCAGGAAGCAATAATGCATTTTGGGACCGTATAGTTGGGTGAGTCTGTCACAAAAGTGTTCTATGCTATTCCACTTCTGACAAACTTTATCTTGAATTCAACTCAGCATAGTATATAAAATGATTTACATTATGGGGAAGTCTGTATGTAGTCAAATTGTTAATGGAGTTTTAAATAATTTTGCAACTTCTGATAATATTATCCCTTGCTCTAGACACAAATCTACAAATAAGGAAAGATTAGGTCTCATCTTTCTTTACTAAGAAAGGCATGTGGCAGTCTGGGTAAAGCTGGGTTATGTTTTATTTATCTTCTTTCTGAAGTATAATTTCCTCTCAGGCAACTCTTGTATGAGTTCTCAACTTGAGAAACCCTGGCATAATTCTCCCACAGCATTACTAGCCACGGAGACATTTCATCTTCTCCACACCAGCTTAACCCAGGTAGAATTTAGATGGGAGAAATATAAAAGTAGTTGAAGAATACCCACATAAATTGTTAATAAACTCAGAGCCAACAAATACCAATTGTGTGTGTGTGTGAGAGAGTATTTATTTTAGAGAATATTCATAATTTGCAACTTAACCCATGTGAAAGGCAGGAATATCCTTGGCATATCTAGCTGCTACCCTCAGTGCAATATCATGTGGCTGGAAGATGTGTGAAAAGCCATAAAGCCATTCAAGTCCAGTAAGTACAGAGCAAGACCTGTTTTATGTGTATTGGTTTTTGATTGCCTAGCTCTACCATTAAAGACCTTTGAGATTACCTTTTCCATTTGAAGGGACTGCTTCAGATCCTCACTTCGAACTCAGTGCCTTGTATGTGGAAGGGACTAGGACATGAAAGGCCTTTGTGGCAGAAGCTGTCAGGCTTTGCGTTTCTGTTGTTGAGATCACAATTTGGCCCACAGTGTCTGAAGTTTTGGCCTTAGCTTTGAAAAAATCATTGACAATTTCTAAGTGAACTTAATTGACTCCAGAAAACAGCTGGGGAGCTGACTGAAACATTCAGGACGTATTCTGGAGGTGCACGGGGGAGATTTTCCCAACCCTAAGGAGGGTTCTCTATTTCTGATGTCAGAAACCAACAGTCAAAAAGTGAGTGAGTGGTGTGTGGGAAAGAGCAAAATCACCTTCAAACTGAACTACAAGACACCTGATGGTGCTGTAACTGATGCAAGTCCTTCTACAATAGCTATGCTGTGAGGCAGGTTTTGCCAGTGTCCAGGTATGTCTTACCAGAAATACCCCGCTTCAAAATTACTCTCCCAATCTCTCTTATTTCAGATCCCCAGAAAGTTTCTGAGCTGAAAGCCGGTGGTGGTGGCTGGCTGAGGTCTCTGCGAGTGAGCTGGCTGCCCCCTGCGGGAGACTGGGAGAGGTACCGCCTGCTCCTCTGGAACCACTCTGCCCTGGTGCTCAACACCACGCTAGAAAAGGAGGCGACCGAGCACCTCATCCACGACGTGGGCCTCATTCCAGGCAGGCAGTACGAAGTGGAGGTCGTTGTGGAGAGTGGCGATCTGCAGAGCAAGGCTAGCTGCACGGGGAGAACAGGTGAGCAAGTGTGAAAATACAAAACCTGGCTCTGTGGACAATCAGAAAGAAACAGCACTTGGGAATCTACACATAAATTTCGTTTTATTATTACATTAAAAAAGAGCTCCCTTGTAAGCAACAGAAATAGTTGTTTTAGCAGTTCTGTGAAAATTTTCAGGTGTTATTCTCGTGATAAATATCTTAATGAAAGTTTTGGGAATTACATCACCGTTCTGTCGTGACTGAGGCATGACATTAGATGTACAAAATTTCAGTGTTACATGTTGTAGCTGGTTGCAGGTATCTTATATAATTCTTTAAGCAGGGCAGTATAGAGCTTCCTGAGTTGTTGACCAGTATCTTCAGTGGCAAACTGGTTTCCTTGTCAGCCTGAGCAACATAGTAATATAATAACAGTATCAACAGCATTAACCAAAGCTGGCTGAGGTGCATGTTTGCATGACTGTTCCATAACATCACATTTCTTGTTGCTGAAAGAAAATGGGGTTAGTTCAGTTTAGCCTTTCCAGAGGAAATCCATATGCACTGCAGTGACATTAATGGATTTTTTTTTTGGAACGTGTCAGTCAAAGCCACATCTGATTGCTTCAAACTTAAGAAATAGTTGCAATATAATTGTTAATTGTTCTGCTCTGTGATTGTAAAAAAGTGCAGTTGAGAGGACCAGAAGACTTGGAGGAGAGGAGTATTTGGCAAGGATCGAGGCAGAGCCTTATCTCACTGGGGAACGTGTGCTAAGATGGGACCACCCTACTTTATCCTCACCCTTCCTGGTGGCCACCTTTCCTGCTACACCCTTACCTGTCACTCCCCAAGGGTTTCATTTTGTTAGTTTTGCATGACAGAAGGGCCAGTAGAAGCTGAAGTTTTCTCTTGCTTCTAGCCAGCTTGATCAAAGCAGGACAGATCCTCATCTCGCTTACTTCAATGTAAATTACAGATAACTTAAGCTCATGGTGATAGTTCTAATGGACACAGCTAAGAGATTGAACGTGGTCAAATAAATAATATATGGCAGTGGGTGTATCACTATTGTATTTGACCTCAGGTGGATACATAATGTGCGTGTTAGGAAGCATAGGGATTAGTCCCCTTTCTCACTTCATTTTCTTTTATATCAGCCTATAGGCTTGGAAAGTGAGTTGGATTTCAGCATAACAGAGACAAAATCGGATCAGGGAACTCAGGTGACAGAAGCCCTCTGTGTGTGCGTGCGCACACACACATGCACTGATAAAAGTTTGAATTCTTCTTTTATACCACTGTAAATCTGGAGTTTCTCCCAGCTTCACTGAGATACAAACCAGTGCAAAATCAATGTCACTCTGAGCCTGTAATTTACATCCTTGTTTGTCACAGCTAAATTGACCTAGATGTATTTTATGGTACAGATGTTTTATGGCCCTGTCTAGCACCCACAGTTCAAGAGAGGGCTTAGTAATTTCACTGAATTTCTATTCACACTAAAATCAACTGGCATCAATTTAAACCTAAGCATTGCGGCCATAATGCATTACTGAAGTCTGCTGCTACAGCCCCTTATTTGAAAGAGCAGCAGAAATAATAGATCAGTAAGATTGGCCTCCTAGAGGAAGGTAAATAATGTCCTCTTTGCTACAAATACTCTGTTGCTGTCACATTTCTAGCTTGATTCCTTACAGCAGCTTGAGATATGCATGTGTGTTCACTACAGTCATGTTCTTGTGATATTTGTGTACTTTTGCAGCTCCCGAGCCTGTTCTCCAGCTCCGTGTGAAGTATGCTAATGAATCCTCACTTAGTGTCATGTGGATGACCCCCGTTGCAGAATGGGACAGCTACGTGGTTTCACTGGGAGACAGGGATCTTACTGTCATAAAGAAAGGGCTTGCAAAAGAAGCTAAAGAATTTACTTTCACTGACTTGGTGCCTGGAAGGAAATACACAGCTACCATCACTACCATTAGTGGGATATTAAGCAACTGGACTTCAGTGGAAGGAAGAACAGGTACTATTTTGTCAATCTCTTTTGAACTTTATTTCTGTTAACTATCTACAACTTTGCTTTGTAGTGAAAAGAATGAGCATGGTGTCTAAATATCAAGAGCCTTGAATTTATGTTTGCTTCCTCAGTAGAAGAGTTACTTTTCTGAGTCTCTAATTCCTATCTCTCAGATATCTTGCAGTATTTATTTAAAGTTTTGGAAAAAAGTGGATATGTAATTCTCAGCAAGATTGCTTTCTGAAATATTATGTCATAACTGATCAATCTACATTAGCATAAGATTCTATATATGAACAATTTTTACTGCGTATCTTAGGGAAGGTCACTCCCTTGATTCAAAGCATGCATCATCTGGAAAAAAACACACAGGAAAATGTTGATTTAGGGCGAACATTCCAAGGTTGACAGACACAAAACATATGTGACCTTGCAAATGTATTTTGAATCTCTCTGCTCTTCTGATTCCAAAATCTGTATCTGTTACTTAGAATGATGACTGTGACACGAGGAAAGTCCCATTCCCACCCCCTACAGGGTGCTAATTTTGTGCACGTGTGCAAGTTTTAAACCATATGTATTTCTTTGCTCTGCTTGACTTATGCATTCTCCAGTGCATACGAAGTCTTGAAATATAGCTCTGATCTGGCACAGCCCACAAAAAGAAAGAAGTTTCTAGTGTATGAATCTAATCATGCCTATGCCTTGACAGTGGTCCTTACTGAAGTGTTGCAACTCCTTCCAAGGCCTGAAAAGTTTGACTTAAACTTTCATTTCTCTGGTATGTCATTAAGTAGCTGGGATTTCACTTCCTGCTGCCTTACACCCCTTTAGGAGCCCTGTTTAGGCATAGGAGTTACAGTGGCCCACTTCACTAAAATGAATCAGGGCCTGAAAACACGTCAGGCAGGGACAACATGCCAGCAGTGCATTCAAAGCGACGAAGAACATCGATACATCTGAATATAGGTCTCAATAAGCATTCCAGACCTCTGGATCTCCTTCCCAGTAGGACAACCTACTTGACTTTCAAAATAATGCTGTGAATATGGCAGAAATAGGTTTTACATGCACCCCAGATTGGTCAGCTTTTAGTGAAGCCTGAGGTATCAATAAAAGTGCCTTTAGCGGAGCCATCTGGCACTTCTGTGTTGGAAGACCATGATAAGGTGGACACATTATGTTGTGACGGTGTTATAAAACACGTGTGATTTTTGGTTTGCATTTATGTGAACATTGCCTTTTTTCATCTATGGGTCTAATTTTCTAGCTTTTGTTAACGATTGCTAATCCAGTAGTATGTATGCAAAAAGGTTGATATGGAACAAGAGGCTTGCAATCACATTTTCCAAAGTCTGAGGGTTCTTGATTTCAGTTTGTTCCTATAAGAATTTTGAGTAAAATCTGTGGTAAATACTACTTTTTGTTTTTTCTTTTTCCTTTTGGTTGTGGCTAAGTTCACCAGCTTATGCTTAGATAAAAGTTATGTTTGTTTAATAGTTAATTAATCATTTGATGCTAGAAAAGTTATTATTCTGCAGACCTTATGACACAAAAAGTAAAACCAAAAACCTCCATCTCAGTACATCCTGACATTAAAGAGTCTGATGTAGAGTTCTCCAAGGTATAGATGGCTCCAAGGTATTCATCAAACAAGTGTGCCATTTAATATGAATGACAGATGGAGAACAGGAGAGGAAAGGGAGAACAAAAGAACAGACTATTTGAAATTGTCATAACAAAAAGAGGTGATTTCCTATATTTTGTTCGATGGTATTTGTAAAATGCTGCCTCTTCCAGTTCTGTGATCAGGCGTCATTTTGGTCTGACCAAGGAAAGCTGTGCTGAAGCCTGAAAGACCTTTCTGTGCCATAGTTTCCCATAGACCACATCCCATCAGACAGGAAGCAGTCTACAGATTATTTTTAGTCCTGTTTGAGTCTGGCTTCAAACTGGAATGTTCTTTTGATGTATTTCCTCAGTGTGACTAAACTTGGGTTATTTGGGGGGTGTTGCTTTGTTTTATTTTGTGTCTCCTCAGTAACACAGTGACAATTTGCTTTGCAGTGCCAGCCCAAGTGACGGGTCTGACTGTGGCAAGTCAGGGATCAACCAACAGCTTGTTCACCAACTGGACAAGAGCACTGGGAGATGTAGACTCATACCAAGTACTACTGATTCACGAGAACGTCGTCATTAAAAATGAGACTGTTCCCAGTGAGACCACCAGATACCACTTCTACCCCCTGAAGCCTGGAGGACTCTATTCAGTTGTAGTCACCACGGTCAGCGGGGGGATATCTTCAAGGCAAATGATCGCAGAGGGGAGGACAGGTAAAAAAGAAATACTCCAGCGTGTCTTTTTTAAATTCCTAGAAGCTGAATTTTTTAAAGAGAATGGTCTTGCAGTTAAGACACGGGACTGGGATTTCAGAAATACATGGGTTTCAGCCATGTACTTCCTGTGTGTGACCTCAGACACATTATGGGTCGAGATTCAGGTTACGTTGCTTTATGGAGCCAGCTGCTCTGCCTACAGCAGGACAACTCTGTAGCAAAGATAAAAAGATGTCCTGAGGTTGATGTACAGCTGTGGTGGGTGAATTGCTCCTCGGAAGGTCCTTTCTTGTTGCCTTGACTAGATGGCAGTATAGGGCAATTGCTCCTCACTGAGGTGTGCAAATCAGCTTTCTAAAGGTGGTAGGATGAATTTGGCTTGCAGTCTCTCATGAACTATTCTTTTTCTCCAACATTAAATTATGTCAACCAATGATGCTTACTCCTTATGAGGCCCTCCTGTACAGCATAGGACAGGTTTTACTATTGCATCAACTTCTCTAAGTTTAATGACCTATGACATATAATAGCAATTCTTTGGGTATTTAACTAGAGGAGAAAAGTTGACACCACAGTGCAATTTCACCTTTTATATGAAGTTGGCAAAAGCCAGGCATTCTGCAGTTTGCTCCAGTGTTCTCTTTGAAGACAACCATTTTCAAGCAGAAAGAAAAATAAAAGCAATGGGAGAAGAATAACACTAAAAGACTTAAATCACGTGGACATATATTGTGAAATCTAATAATTTTGATTCTGAGAGCTGATGACCAGCTCCTCTACTGTGGTAAGTCAGTTCATTGTAGCAGAGTTCAGTGAAGATACGTTCCTTATGATCAAGGTCTTCCACTGTAATAACTCAGGTAGTTTTGTACCTGAGACTGATGGTGTTCTGGCTGTTTGGAGACTGTGAGCTCATCTTGCTGGATGGAGAAACAAAATGAATTCACGTTTTGGCCACTAGGCGTCAGAGAACTCATTGTAAATGAAACGCGTTCTGTGGGCCTTAATTTCATAGAAGCATCGGTGGTTATTGCTGTTAGTGAGAAGTGGCACTTTGAGCAGATAACTCATCTTGTGGGATTTTAGGAGTGATGCGGTGATGCCACCACAGACAACTTCCCTCACTGTTCCAAAAGGCAGACTGCTGCTGAGTGGGAGTCAGTGCAGAGCTCCCTAGTCCTAGGTGGTTTATCTTGTAGCATTGAATTGCAGGCATTCTCAACACTAGGAACGAGCTAGTTACAGCTCTTCTTTTTTTTCCTTTCTGTTGCACAGTTCCTTCCAGTGTGACTGGAGTAACAGTAAATAACTCAGGTCGCAGTGACTACCTCAGTGTTTCTTGGCTGCCAGCTTCTGGAGATGTGGACAGTTATTTGGTAACACTCTCGCACAATGACCAGATTGTTCAGACTCTCACCATTTCCAAATCCCTCAGTGAATGCTCCTTTAGCAGCCTTACTCCTGGAACACTTTACAACGTGATGATAACCACAAAGAGTGGAAAGTATGAAAATTATTCCTTCAGCCAGGAACGCACAGGTAAATAGAGTCGTTGAAGAAATCCAATCACCATAACTACATTCGATAGCCATTATTAAAAACCTATGAATATCTGACCAAACTAAGATGGGTGAGTAGAAGTTGGAGGGTCAAACCACAAAATTACAGCTTTACAGACCTAGTCTTATTCTTATGCCCCTACCACTGCTAGAAGTGCTACAAAATGACCTTAGCATTAATAGAAGTTGAGTGTCAGTTCTTGTGAGTGAACAGAAGTCATGTATCAGCTGTGGCTCAAGTGTGTTTTATTGCTCTTAACCTCTCTATGTGGCTCTTGAAATACATCCTGCAGAGCACCCTCCAAATCAGTTATTCAGACACTCGAGGAAGGGGATAGGAACTAACTACTAAAATATTAGTAAGATGTCACATAAGTGAGTAACACCTGTGGCTATTGTTTATGCAGTGTTCAAGGAGATTATAACAGAATAGAGAAATTGCAGAGAAGGGTGGCAATAATGATGGAAAACTTTTCCGAACTTCCTCAAAGATTGAAAAGAGGGGGATTTTACACTTGGTAAACCAGTAAAATAAAAGGAAATATGGTAAGGGGTGTTAAAATGACAAAGAGTATTAAGTTAGCGCAATAAATGCAATTATGGACTTCTCATGATATAAGTGAAAATCCAGGGGACAGCCATATAAATGAGAAGAAGCAAATTCATGACCAGTGTCAATCTGTGGAACTCACTGCTGTAAGCAAAACTGACCAAGTTGTTCCAAAAGACTGAAAATGAGAAAGGCAGACCATTGTCATATGATGTAAAGCATCCTGGAAACTCTACAGTTACTATTTTAGAGGGTAGGGTATTGCTTAAATCCATGTTGTGGTCTTTTTGCAAGTTCCTCAGAAATGCCTGGTAATTACCACAGATATAATCCCACTACAGCAACTCCCGTTATTTCAGGAAGTTACTGCTTTCTGAATCTTTAATTATGTTTTTTTGTGTGTGTGTGTGTTTTTGGTTTTTGTTTGTTTGTTTGTTTGTTTGTTTTTTCCTTTCAGTCCCTTCAAGTGTTCAGGGACTTACTGTCAGCAATTCAGCCAGAAGTGACTACTTGAAGGTGTCCTGGCTACACGCCTCTGGATATTTCGATAATTATGAAGTGATCATTAAGAACAACAATGATTTCATCCAAACAAAAAGCGTCCCAAAGGATGAAAATGAATGTGTGTTCACTAATCTGGTCCCGGGGAGGCAGTACAGCGTCACAGTCAGCACAAGGAGTGGGAAATATGAAACCAGCGAGAGGGTCTATGGCAGAACAAGTAAGTAAATACCCCAGAAACATCCTGAGACAATCCAGGATTATTATTTTTTTATTTACTGTATATTGCTCTTAGAAATACTGTATGATTTTAGCATAGGATGACTCTTGAGTGTGACTCTTCAAATGCATGTCATTCCAAAGATGAAAAGCAGTATTGAGTTTATGAGTGATGTTTAAGTTACAAACATACAGAAAGTTAAAAAAGGAGACTTGTGCTGTGACCTTGGAATGTTAAATCTTGAAACACGGAAAACTGAAAACGAGAGCTGTACAGATTTCCACATCAGCTTAGTATTTATACTTGAGCTAGGCCAGAATGTACAAGATGAGGATTTTTCTTGTCATGGAAATGTACAAGGATGTTTAGGGAGGCTAAGTGCCATCTGCTTCTTTTAGTAAGGAACTGAATGAAAAGTTGTAGCTCAGTGATGTGGCCTCAGAGCTGTTATCTTTTTTGCTGTGATCTGGTAAGAAGTACTGAGAAGTTTTCTTTTCTCACCTCTTCAGTGCCAGAGTCAGTGAAGGAATTGACTCTTAGTAACAGAAGCACAGAAGATCTGCAGGTGACTTGGTCAAAGGCTGAGGGTGATGTGGATAAGTACGAGATTCAGCTCCTCTTCAATGATATGAAGATCTTCCCACCCATTTTCCTCGGAAACACTGTTGAGGAGTATTGGTTCACAGCTCTGACTCCAGGACGTCTATACAAAATTCTTGTCTTGACAATCAGTGGAGATGCACAACGTGCTACTTTCATAGAAGGCCTGACAAGTAAGAAATAACACGGTATTTAAAATGTGTTGGGGCTCTTCTAGGTGAAAAAACGAGGCACAGAAAATCAAGGCTGAATCATGATCTTATTTGAGTTCCTGTAACAGAGGCATGAACACAAATCTTATTGAAAACCACACTACATCAACTAACTTTATCTGCACTTAACAAATGTCATAGTTGTCAATATGTGATTGTTGGCAGATAATCTGATGTGCTGCATAGGAAGGGTGTTGAGATGTCAGTGCAAGGGTTGCTGTTATTCTCACACATGCCAGTTTTTTGCTTAGTATCTCTGGGTAAATCAGTTAAGTTATTTTACACCTCTGTTTACCTACCTGAAATGAGTGGGTGAGATGATAACTGCAAAATGGCTAACTAATTCAGTGTACATAAAGAGCTTTGATCTTCTGAGGTGTTTGTAAAGCATCACTTGAAAAAGAGGGAAGTAATCCTGATAAGGAACATTTTAACTTTTTTCTGTTTAACTTGCTTACATTTTCTTTGCTGTTGTTGCCATAAACACTTAGAATTGCTTTTCTAAAATAGCACAATCCAACACAAATGTCTGAAGCTTTACTTGTGTTTACCCATGAGTGAAATTGTTTGTACCTGTTAATGCTCTTTGTCCTTTGAATCATTTGTGATGGCCATAAAAATGTAGGAAACAAAAAGTCTGAATGAACCAGGAACTTTGTGAGCAGGTGTCTTTATGTTCCTTTTTTTTTCCTCCAGTTCCAAGTGCAGTGAGAAACATCCATGTTTCACCTAATGGCATGACAAACAGCCTGAAAGTGAGCTGGACACCTGGAGGTGGAGATGTTGATTCCTACACAGTGACTATATTTCAGCAAAACCATCAGCTTGATTCCCAGAGTGTCTCCAAACACGTCTCTGAGCACACGTTTCACAAGTTGGAAGCTGGGGAGCTGTACCGGGTGGTGGTGCAATCAAACAGCGGTGCCTTGCACAACAGCTTAGAAGCTTTTGGAAGAACAAGTATGTTTCTTTTGAGACAAGGAGCAAGTTTTATTGTGTCCACCCAGAAGCTGACTCGTATGAAATAAGTTACACACTGCCTATTTATGCAACACACCATTGAGTGTGGGGAGACACAGACTCATGAGAAGTGTTTTTATTTCAAAGAGCTTGAGTCCTTGCTCTTGCAAACACTTAGGTGTGGCTCCATTAACAGCAGTGAGATCTGTCACATAAGTAGCTTTACCTGGGTAAATGTGTGTGGGATTCAGGCTCCCAGCCCAAAGTGTGCCTTTGTAGGAGGAATGAAATTTCATCCCTGCCCAGTCCTGTGCCTGAATCTATCCAACACATGCACCTGTGGGACTCTGCAGTCAAATGCTGTGTGCTGGCAGTACCCATTGCGTGGTCAAGGCTTCTTAGGTGATACAATGCCCCAATACACTACTTGTCAGGATGCAAAAGACAACTTGTTTTTAATCCGTCTTCTCTCTTTTGCACCTGTATGTTTGCTGTGGCCTTGACTTTTGTGCAGCAGTAGGTGGCTAACATTTTCTATTTTGTGCCACTATTTTGAAACAATTTAACACTTTTTTAAATCAGTTATTCTCCATACACCTTTTTAACCTGCTTCAGACAGTTCATCCAACTCTTCATCCCCCTTTTCATTGTAATTTAAGTATATCTTCGGCTTTTCCATGCCCAGTTCAGAGATCCATGGTGTTCTGTAACTTCGCCTGACTGTATTTATGTCTAGGGATTATTTACTTGTGCAAATACATGCACAGGCATCCATCGCTTTTCCCATGAATGAACATGCAAATGTATATTCTCTATTAATTACTCAAAATTGTGTACTGAATGGTCTGTATTTCACCTGGTAATGTCATGCCTTTAATTGTTGCTTCCAGTTCCAGCATCTGTCCAAGAATTATTAGCCCACCACGCTTACAGCAGTCATTCCTTGTTAGTAACCTGGCAGAAGGCTCCTGGTGTAGCTGAAAGATATGACATTCTGCTCTTGAATGAGCAAGGAGTCCTACTGAGCAACAAATCAGAACCAGCTACTGCCAAACAGCACAAATTTGAAGATTTATTAGCTGGCAAGAAGTATAAAATACAAGTTTTGACAGTCAGTGGTGGACTCTTCAGTAAACGAGCAGAAACTGCTGGCCGAACAGGTAATTAGAACATCTTGGTTTATTTATAGCTCCCTCAGTAAGATATCATTGAATACATGAATCATCTGTATGTCTTGATACTGGAAAGCTTCTGATAAGAACAGACTCCAGATATTCATGCATCATTTTTCCTGTTATGTGCTTGATATGTGACTTTGAAATTTGCTGGCATAATAAGGTGGCCAAGGTGGCCATACTGCATATAAGAATACTAAAGCAGAGTTTAAGTGCCTCCCTCAGTCTATCCTCTATGGAATGATCTGAATTCCATATTGTTAAGAAGTTTTTAATTCACAGTCTCAAGGCTCTTAGCACAGGACTTCATGTAAATAAGAATCTCTAAACTTTGAGCCAAATCTTGCAGTCTTCACTCTAGTAAAGCTTCTTGTAGAAGTTAATGGACAGTTCTGTGCTGAGCACAGGCCGGAGAACCAGGCCTACTGGGAAATACAAACATTATATTGGAGGGACGCAGTGGCACCTCATAAATGCTTTTTCCTTGCTTATGAAAGTTGCTGTTGACATTACTTAGCTACTTGTGGCTTAATTGAAATATATTACAGCCATGAGTTGTTACGTTATTTAAGGTTCAGCTTAGTGCATAGTCACCCTGATACTTACTCTTGCATTTATCCTTCTTTTCAGTTCCAGCAGCTGTCACAAACCTGAAGGTCACCGAGAACACCACTGACCGCCTGTCCTTTAGCTGGACCACCTCACAAGGAGAGCTTGATTCCTACGACATCTTCCTGTACAACCCAGACAAGTCCCTTCATGACAGGATTTCAGGAGAACAAAACCTTCAGCAGTGTTCATTCCTGAACCTGAGGCAAGGCAGGATGTATCGAATGGTGATCGTTACCCACAGTGGAGACCTCCGGAACGAGTCATCTATCTTTGGGAGAACAGGTAAGAACATGCAAGAAAAGCAAATGTCTCGAGTGTGGTACTTGTGAGAGACACCAGTGAGCTTGTCTGGGCGTGATGCCCATGCTAGATACAAGCAACTATTAGAAGTATGTCAATTTTCTTATACATGAGAGCATTAGGCAAATAAGAGGGAAAATTCTAAGTTATGTACTTACAAGAAGAGAAACGTAGCAAAAAAGGTTTACTATCTGTGTTTTACAATAGTTCCCAGGTACTCAGGTTAGGAGAAGGGCATCCCAATTTATGCTGCATAAGCTTTAAAAGAAAACACGTGACTCCCTCCCAAAAACCCATACTGGTCGGTGAGTGGAAAAGACAAAAAGGCAAAGCAAGAAGGGTTAACGGAGTAGGCAGTCTTCCAGTGCAATAAAACTTGTTTCCCATGGGGAGCTCTGGAGGCATCTCCGTATTTGCTCAGCCACATGTGGGAAGCAGTTTCTGAAGCAGCTCTAGCAGACCTGACCATCTGTGAAACCTTCCTTTATTCTCTGATCCTCAGCGTAGTAACACCTGTGGACCACTGCTTCTGCACAGTGATGCACTTTCTCCAGCTCCATCACAACTGGATGTTTCCAGACACTGGCTAGGAAAAAGCTGCTTAACATCTGCAAAACTATCTATTATGAACATTTCAGCTCCTTTTGGGGACAATGGCTGTTCAAAATATGAAAGCAAAGTGCTGAGATGTACTTCCTGATGCTTCCTGCATTTCTGGCCAGCTGCGGTGTCTGTCTACATTACTACATGTCTGTCATGATGTGAAACCCTTATATCTAAGTATAAGGTCTGTCTGTTGCTTCTCCTCACCCTAAGGAAGTTCAATATCCACTCCCTTTTTTTCAGTACCAGCGCCAGTTGTTGGTCTCAAGGCATCCAACAGAAACATGACAGACAGTCTGTGGTTCACCTGGGGGCCAGCAGCAGGAGACGTCGACTTCTATGAGCTGAATCTTTACAACCCGAATGGGACACAGAAAGAAACGTGGCAAAGGAAAGACCTGAAAGAGTGGCATTTCCAGGGGCTTGTTCCTGGCAGAAAGTACACTCTGGTTGTGGTGACTCACAGTGGTGACCTGACCAACACAGCAAATGCTGAAGGAAGAACAGGTAAGACCCAAAAGGTTTGGGATTTTGTTTAGTCATCTCTGTCAGGATTCAGATCAGTTCACAGCTATGCAACAGACTTTTTTTCTGATGATGAAGGATTTATTATTATAAGAATCATTTAAGCTCTAAAAGATAAAGGATATCCCTGAGGGTATTAAACCAATGGCGTGTGATTTTGTTCAGCACCATTTTTCACAGAAACAGAATGGTTTAAGTTGGAAAAGGCCCCTGGGGTTCATCTGGTCCAACTTCCCTGCTCAAGCAGGGCCACCTAGAGCAGATATTTCTTTCAAAGACTTAGGAATCCATAAAGGCTCTGGAAGTAACCACAGTCAGTGCAGATGCAGTGTATCCAGGATAACATCAACTACTTTGTGATGCATGAAGAAAATAAGGGATGTTTCATCTTACTTGGTTTGTGTAAAAGTTTGGTAAGAATCCCTCTCTCTTTTTTTTTTTTTTTTTCTTTCTGTGTAGCACCCAGCCCTCCTAACTCTGTCTCATTCACCGATGTTGCAAACACTTCTCTGTCAATCACATGGCTGGGTCCTCCAGACTGGACAGACTACGATGATTTTGAGTTGCAGTGGTTCCCGAAGGATCCCCTCACCGTATTCAATCCCTACAGCAGCAGCAAATCAAAAGTACGCATCATCTATGGCCTGCGACCAGGAAGGCTCTATGAGTTCAGCGTGAGAACGGTCAGCGGTGACAGCTGGAAGACATACAGTCAGGCTCAGTCTGCAAGTGTGAGAACCAGTAAGTAACCATCTCCATTGCCCCCTAACACGCAGCTAGAGAAGTTGCAAGGCTGTTAAATCTTACCAGTTCCTTTCACAGTTAGTAATTTCCATTAACAAGTTCGTGAATGACTGGCAATGAATTCAGATGGACTCTAAAATAAGCCTTTGCTGTGTACAAGGTCAGCTGGTCAAAGATTTAAAATGGGCAGATACTTGCAAACGTCACATCCAGAGTGGGGCTGTTTGGTTGCAGAGTCTGAACTGATCTGTTTCAGGGGTAAAACAAGGCTGAATATCCGAACTTCTCTGACGTTAAGGACAGTAGGATATTGAAATTGTCAGAATATTTCTGAACGATCAGAGGAAGGCTGAATGAAACCCTGCTGTACTAGATTTGAAACTGGAAGCAAAGTGTTTCATTGGTGTGCATTTCTGACAGTCAGTGAATGTCTGGGGGTTTTCATCACCTCTGCCTGTCACCAGCAATCTTGGTAGCAGGCTGATTTGAAAAAGTGACGTAGAATTGTAAAAATAACTGAGCCTTGGCAAACTTTCCTGTCACATGGTGTGGGGTTAAGCTCCAAATTCACCCCAATGTTTAGTATGCTGAATAGCTCTTTAGACTACATTCAGTATATTCATTAAAAATGACAGCATAGCTACCTTCTTCACCTGTATTTAACTGCTTAAATGTAGGTAGGCGCCTGCCATCTGAAAGTGAAATCCTGTTCTTGCTACATGTCGTGTTATATACGATGCTCCAATTTTACATGGACAAAATATACTTATCTGATATGCTTTAGTAATACGGACACACCAAACACTATCCAGAAAATCCGATCAGTCATGAGATAACAATATCAGTCCTGATTGATACTGTTAATCAGATGGAAGCTCCAAATAAATTGCAACACTGCTAGAAATTCATTGCTTTCCAGTGTTGCTTTTCTTAACACTTTGGCAAGTAATTTTGTTTGTTTATTTTTTTTCACAATTAATTACTGAAGCTTAAACCTGATGAGGCCAATGGCACTAGCTCCAATTTCAGATGCCTGAAATGAGCTAGGCTGTCTTGCTTCATAATCAGGCAGCACAGGGTTGCAGGAGAGAAATTTTGGCTCCCAGCCTCCTGCTCTGATCAAAGAGCTGATGAAGAATCTGGGGCTGCAGCCTGAGCCATGGGGTTAGTAGAAGTGTATATGATGCTTGTCCCTTTTCTCACTGAACTTTAATTTCTTAACATCTCTCTAGAACCAGACAAGATACAAAGCCTTCACTGTCGGCCCCAGACCTCTACTGCCATCGCGTGTTCCTGGACTCCTCCTGACTCTGACTTTGATGGATATAGCGTTGAGTGCAAAAAGCTGGACACTCGGGAAGTGGAATTTTCTAAAAGGATAGAAAAGGACAAATCTCTGCTTAATATCATGACCCTCGTTCCCCACAAGCGCTACCTGGTGTCCATCAAGGTGCACTCTGCAGACATGACAAGTGAAGTAGTTGAGGACAGCACCATCACGATGATCGACCGTAAGTGGAATGCAGAATCACTGCACAGGGCGGCAGTGAGCAGCTATAAGTAATTGCTGGTGTTAGCTAGACAGCAGAAGTTCTGAGCTCTGCAACTGCCAGTACGTGGCACTCTTAATTGGGTAGCCGAAGAAGAGAGAACCTGTCCTTTGGCCCCCGTGGTGACAGGCAACGTGGGTTTTTAACTATCCTGCCTCTCAGTACATTGCCAAACCTGCTTATTAGGCTCATTCACGAAATACAGTTTGATAAACAAGAAGAATTATCCTGTCACTCTGATGGTCAGTCAGCACCAAAGATGTCCTCATTATTACACACTTTTAATTGCCCTCGCTGTTGCTGCTTGGCTTCTTGTGCCTGGCTGTTTCCCCTCACAGACAGCAGCCATCTTCAGCACAAAGATCCCTTAATAACAGCGCTGGGTTATGGCTCTGGGTCCTCTGTGGGCTCTCTCTGCTCTCTTCTGAGATGCTGCCTGACAAATCACCTGTAGGATTTAGACCTGAGGGAGGATCATAGATTTCCAAAGCTTGTGCTTTGAAACAGTTCCTGCAGTTTCTCCACCCCTAGGCTGCTGATACTCTTATTTCTCTTGTGCAGAGCGGAGGGCAGCACCTGCTGGTGCCTCTGTGCTGCCAGGCATCTCTGCGGTCAGCAGCACGCAATGGCTGGCCCTAAAGCTGCCCCAGTTCTAGCAGCACCTCTGAGTTCAGTTGCATGGTGTAACACAGAGGACCTGAACAGCTCCAGGGCTGAACTTCTTAAAAATGACAGGATGGCCAAGAGGCCTATGCAGAGTTCTCTCCCTGGCTGCTTACTTAAAGCCACACGTGTGTGAAGCGCTAGATGGTGAAAGTTATGTTTGCTTTGGGAGAGTTCGGTTACAAACCCACCGTTTCCCCACCCCAAAGCAATTGTCACAGAATCACAGAATCACAGAATTTCTAGGTTGGAAGAGACCTCAAGATCATCGAGTCCAACCTCCAACCTAACACTAACAGTCCCCACTAAACCATATCCCTAAGCTCTACATCTAAACGTCTTTTGAAGACTTCCAGGGATGGTGACTCCACCACTTCCCTGGGCAGCCTGTTCCAGTGCCTCACAACCCTTTCAGTGAAGAAGTTCTTCCTAACATCTAACCTAAAACTCCCCTGGCTCAACTTAAGCCCATTCCCCCTCGTCCTGTCACCAGGCACGTGGGAGAACAGGCCAAAATTATGTCGTTTAATTGTAACTGTGTCCATCCCCTCCTGTACCACAAAGAATGGTACAAATTCAGACCTAATAACAACCCATGCAACAAGAAGTTGGGCTGAGTCCTGTTTGCAGGTTAGCTGTTCCGTGTTTGCTCTCAATTGTTTTGCACACTGCTGCTCTCCCAGTTCATCACTGGAGGCCCTTCCCTAAGGCAATACAGCTCTTCCCCCCAAAAAATGAAGCTTGGCTTTATAGATTGAAGAGATTTAGCTAAACACCATAAAAATGTGATTTTTTTGGTTCTTTTTCCAGTCTGAAACCCTTTGAAGTTAAGCCACCTGCTTACGTATTTGACGTGTTTTCTGTACGTGCAATATAATTTCAGTAGTGCAGATTTTTAAACAGTTCTGCAGTGTAGATCCTTAAAATCCCTACTTTTGCTGCACTAGTTCTCTGAAGGTTTTTCTCTACGTTCTCTGCTTTCCAGTTTAGTTCTGCAGTGTCACAATTCGAGGTATAGTTTTCTATCATACAAAGAACATTTCCTGTAGAAATCCTGCAATCAGCCTGGGAAATGGCACTTTGTAGTTGAATGCTGTGTCTGACTGGCACAGTGCTCTTCATTTGGAAAGGGAAGCAAACATTTAGATGCTTAAAATAGGCAACTTCCCGTAGTGAGTGTGCTAACTGGCCTCCACAAACCTGATTTACACTTGTGTCGTGTTTAGCATCTACAAATTCTAATTTCCTAGATTTAGCAAGACTTTAATGCATTTCCATGTGGCCTTCTGGAGGAATTCCTGCTGAGGAGCTGCCACTGTTATTTTGGTTAACTCATTGCTGGCTTGTTTCATCCTTTGGCAGTTTTGCTGTGGGAGATGAGGACACTTTCTTGATTGCAAAGAGAATAGATTCAGAAACTTGGGTCCAGTCAGCTGAGCTTTATTAAAATTGCATTTCCTTTGCTAGGTGTAGCTCACAGCAAATACATAGACAATGCTTTTCCTTTTTTCCCCCTTATTTTGTTTAATTTTTCAGGTCCTCCTCAGCCACCTCCGGACATACGAGTGAACAAAAAAGAGGTGCTGATTACCAAATCCTCCATCAACTTTACTTTTAACTGCAGCTGGTTTAGTGATACCAATGGAGCTGTGAAGTACTTCACTGTGGTTGTCAGAGAGGCTGATGGTAAGTGTCGTGGTTTAATACTGTTCTCTCTGTGGCTTGTACAAGTTACATGAGCTACACTCCCATCACTGCACAGCAGAGTGACTTCTCATATAGTTGCTGAGTTTCACAGAAGTTTTGGACTTCCTAGCCTGGAATCTTCAGCACTCAGTCTTCTCCTCAAAAGGTCAACAGCAACAGCAGAGCTCAGCCAGAAGCAGCCTTTCCTGCAGCTGGCCTATATGTGACAAAGCAGATGGATGTTTCAACAATTAATATGCTGTTTTTTAGAAGTGGCTTCATTTACTGGCATGCCAGGACATATTTTATGATCCCTAATAAGATTTCTTAATCCCTCTGTCCGTCAGCCCTTAAGTGAAAAAGCAGAGGTAGTATTTCCACTGTCTACTTTGTCGTGCTTGTGCAGACTACAAAACTCTGAGAAAGTCTTTTACATGTTACTGTGAGTTTCCTTTCAGCAGACTCCTGTCGTTTCCTATTGCAGTTTTTCTCTGTATACGCTAGACCCTGCTAGTCCGTTTGTGGGATTTTTTTTACTTGCTTTTTGAAATAGCTGGTAGTAGGATCCAGGATTTCGGACCACAGATTGCCACCACCAGCACAGGAAAAAATGTCATAGCACTGAATTTAAGCTGTGCATACCTGTTACAGTTTTGTGACTGGAAATGTTACAGCCAACTATTCTGAGGTCTTCTGAGGAAATCTATTTGAAGTTCCCCAGAAAAGTAGTACCAGCATTGATCCTAGAAACAAGGTACACAAGATACTCACTGGACAGCCAGTGCAGCCCTCCAAGGAATGCTGGAAAGCTGGATAATAAAAATTTTGTCTGTCAACACTTTGAGCTTATACTGCTGCACCACATTAATGGCTGTGATATGTACATCTTCTCTCTTTCTCCACATGTGATGTAGGTAGTGAAGGAGCAAAGCCTGATGAGCAGCACCCATTGCCTTCCTACCTGGAGTACAAACACAACGACTCCATACGCATCTACCAGACAAATTATTTTGCCAGTAGGTGTGCTGAAAACCCTGACAGCGACTATAAAAGCTTTGACATCAAGCTTGGAGGAGAAATGGAAAATCTAGGAGGAAAGTGTGATCCAGATCAGCAAAAATTCTGCGATGGACCCCTAAAGCCTCGGACTGCATATAGGTCAGATTTATGTTGGTAACTGTGCTCTGTTGCGTTAGTAGGCATGGTGCTATCTGAATGCCTGATACACTTGAGCTTCTGCAGGTTGTGCATTACACAACTGTGTTGTGTAATGTTCTTTCTGTTTCACTTCACAGTTTATAAAACCTTTATCTATGCCCAGTTCCATAGGTATAAACCATTCTTTCATTAGCATGGGAATGATACAGGTAATTATGCATAGTGAGTAGGTTTATTTATTTCCTTTTGATGTGAGCTTTCCTGTAGTTACTAAATCTTTCTTTAGAAAGACTTAAGACTGTCGTCTAAGTCAGAAGAGTATTTAGGAGAAGAAGGCAGGGATGACACACTGAATTTGTGTGGCACTACTACCCATACCAGTCCTTTTGAGCAAGTTAAAAAAACCTAGAGGTTATTCTAACCCATGGCACAGTTCAGAGACTCCAGAGCAAGGCCTGAGTCAGCTGTAGGATGTAGAAGAGCACTGCTGCCAAGACCAGGCTCAGCAGTTATACAGGCTGTGAGACCAAATGGGAGCTCCAGTGCAGCTCAGTCACACCTTTCATGCTGGCAAACACTTTGCAAAGAGGTCTGCAAGATGCTCACCAGACAGCCACACGGACAGAAGGCACATGCCAGGCAGTGGACATCAGGCCTCTCAGCTTCTTCATAGTCATTAAGACGTTGCTGTGGAGCCCGTACCACTCTCTGCTCTCATTAGGGCACATTTCCTAAAAATTCAGTTTGGGAAATACCGAAGTTACCAGGAGAACCAAAACGATTGTAACATTTCTCCATTAGCATGGCCCAGCCCCCACCACCTGAAGGGAAAACATCTCCCCACTGAGAAGCATTTCTGAGTCCTCTCACCACCACAGCTTCTGCTGACCCTTCAAACTCTGTCAGTGCCAGCAGCAAGGGCCCCATCCATCACCTCAAAGGGTACCTCTGAGCCCTCCATCTGTGTTAGCTGGGTTGGGATTCACCTCTCCCAGCTGCTGTACTTAAGCACTTGCATTAAGAGCTGTCTGTGGTCGATGGACAGGTTTTAGTGTTCCCTAAGAGGCAAGTTCTTATCTGAATCTTTTATTTTTCCACTGTTGGTTCTGAACATCTGATAAGCTTTAACTATTACCTGTACCGTTTTATTTAGGATCAGCATACGGGCTTTCACCCAGCTCTTCAGTGAAGACCCAAAGGAACTTCCCAAACCACTCTTCGCAGACACCTTCTTCTCTTTACCAATCACTACAGAAGCAGGTTAGTTTCAGGCTTGTTTTTCATTCACTGTAGCAAGTGATTATATATTGTGCCTCAAAACACTCTGGTGTCCAGGGCTATTTGCAAGGAGTGGAACAAAACCAGATTGTTGTGCAGTGTCTTTAAGGTTACTTTGAAATGAGTCTGAAGCCATGGCTTATATGTGGCCATTATTTGCCATGGATAAGCCATGAATTTGAAAATTGAGAGGACTGATTGACAGAGCTGCTGACAGTGAAAGAAAGGGTGAGTGCTCCCTGGAAAAAAAAAAAAAAAAAAAAAGCTTTGAAGTACAAGATAAACAAACTCCCATATGATGAGGCTATGTTTTCTTTTATTCTGGTTGGGAGTGCAAAGTTTTGCCTAATGTTTAGGAAAAATAAGAACAGAGGCCAATCAAGGCCTGGTTCAGTTACGTGTTTTGAATTTCCATGAGTTTAACCGTTTTCTGTAGACAGTAATAACATATTCCCTGAACACTGTTGATTCTTTGGTTCTTCATATCTTTTCTTCCAAATATTTAAATGTGCTGTTTCATTTCCAGAGCCTCTCTTTGGAGTTATCGAAGGTGTGAGTGCTGGCTTGTTTCTGATTGTGATGTTAGTGGCTGTTACTGCTTTGTTTGTCTGCAGACAAAAAGTTGGGTAAGTAGAGTCCTTTAATCAGCCTCTATTATGAGGCTAGGACAAATTAATTTGATAGAAGCAACACAATATTTAAAGCATAACTGTAAAATCAGAGTAATGCACTGAACTATTCAACAGTTGAAATATGTGTCCCCTAGCGTCTATGCACTCTGTAGAACTAATGACTTAAATACTAATAGATGAATAAATTCTGAATGGGAGATTCAACCACCCACTGATGTTAGTAAGAATTGTCACACAGAGGATCCCTGCAACTTCTAGTTTTCAGTAAGAGTCTGAATATTTCTGAAAAACTGGTTTATCTTGCAAACTCAATGTCTTTTGTCAAAAATGAAATGTTTCAAATTATTTTCATTCCTGTTTTAGATGAGTTCTTGAAACTGTTCATTTAGACTTTATTATTTCAGTTCAAAAATTTTCAAGTGTAACATTACCTCGGTGTCCAAAACATTAGTTCAAACTTTACTTCCCCATTTTCTGTTGATGGTAATTTTATATGTCACATTATAGATGAATTTTAAATAGTGAATTTATATTTTTTTTAAAAAGCGAAATACTGTCTCAACTTTGAAAAAAGCTTTATCCATTGAAACCATTTTGCATGACTGAAAGAGATGCAACGTTATTCGTAGGAAATAGGACGCTCTCCTTAATGATAAGCTGGGAGGAATGAAGTCTTGTTGCCTGTTCACATTCATGTGCCCAGCATCACTTTTAGCAAACTAAAATGCAAGAAAACTGCCACAGCTAAAAACAGTATCACATGATCAGAGCCATAAATCAAAGCAAACTTTTTAAAATTCTTTTTTTCCAGCTTGCTGCTGTAAGTCATGCTACTGGCAGCTCTGATTGGTGTCGGTCTGTTGTAGTAAAACAAGTGAAAATACCTTCTTTTTTGTTCCAGCAATGGCCACGAGAGACCTACAACAAGGCTGAGCATTCGCAGGGACAGGCCACTGGCAGTCCATCTGAACTTGGGGCAAAAAGGGTAACATCAAAAGTTTTGTTTCTAAGAGCGCTATTTTAACATGGCATCATGGATGAGCAGCCCCGTTCAGCTTACTGATGAAGTGTTTCTTTTTCTTTTAATACCATTTCTAGGAACCGGAAAACTTGCAGGTAAAAAAAAAAAAAAAAAAAACAAAACTTTAAAAAGCTTGATAAACCAACTGGATAAATTATGACTGTGATTCATCCTGTGATTTTCTTCCTCCTGTTGAATATTTCAGTCCAATCAAAGTCAGTCACTTCGAAGCACACTTCACCAAACTCCAGGCAGACTCCAACTACCTCCTGTCCAAGGAATATGAGGTGGGAACCAAATCTAGACAAAACATCTTGCTTTAGGAATGCGCGGGCTGCTTGAATAAATGTGTTAATGCATTTGAAAGGCCTACATCTGTGTGTCTCACATAAACCAACATAAGTTTGAGAGTTTCACCTGAACTCCACTTGTGCTAATACAGAAACCAGCTCTTCCGTTGGCTTAGCATCTTCTGGTTGGTAGCCTCTGCCTGATGCCTGCCTGGCTGAGATCAGGGGCATTCATCTGTGTGCCACGTGTGTGTGACAAAGCATGGAAAGCATCTGCCAGCCGTGTGCTTGCCTTAAACCACTGTGGCTAGCTATTTAATTTCAGTTTTGGTTTTTTGTTTATTTATTTTTTGTTGTTGTTTGTTTGTTTTGTTTTAAATACACCTTTTCCCTGTTCACAGCCTTTGGGAGCTGAAAAGCACAGTGCTGTCAAATCTCATCCTTTAATTATTTTCACCTCATATTTTATTTCTAATTTTTTGCAGGACTTAAAAGATGTGGGTCGAAACCAGACATGTGACATAGCACTTCTGCTAGAGAACAGAGGGAAAAATCGATACAATAATATATTGCCCTGTGAGTTTTACTTTTGGTTGTGTAATATTACATCACGCCAGCCATTTTTCACTTTCTCAGCAAGCCTAGTGGAAAAGAGAGTGCAGCCAGTCCTTTCCCTCCTTTCTGTCAGAGATGAAATACCTTTGCCAGCTCAGGTCCTGGTGCTTGGAGGCAGATGATGTATGGCCCTAAGCACGCAGACCAGTAATTTCATTTCACACTAGAGATGTAGCAACTGGTGTTCAGTCTGGAGAGAAAAAGCTCAAGCTATTATTGGCATTCAGTCACTGCTGATAACAAGGATAGTAGAAATAACAGTAGAGTTGTTTACATACTGGTCTCATCCATTCAGTGCTGTCTGACATGGCTTTGTTGACTGTTTCTTTTTCAGAGGACAGAGCAAACCTACTACGCCATGTAGAGCTAGTGTGGGTCTGCATGGTGGGACGTGTGTGAGGTTGGCTGTGTTCTCTTGGGGCAAAACCCCTCACTGAAAGCTGCCCCCTTTAATCACCTATCGGGCAGCTTTAAAGTTAACAGGTGCTGTGCAACTTCTGGCTTTTTTTTTTTTTCTGTGCAGTAAAATTCTGTGCAACAATTCTGTACAACTCGGCAGAGAAATTTTTGGTTATTCACTGCTCCCATCTCACCTGTCCACCTTGTAGCCTTTGGAACACTCCCCAGCCCTCCTGGATGAAAGAAGCAGTACAAACATAAACAGTTTTGCTTCTCTATTAGCCCTCTGTATAACATCCCTGTAATAATCTTGCTGGTCCTTTCACAGATGCACTTTTATAAATGGGAGAGGGACTGGAAATCAAGACTTAGCCATAAACCTCTTGTCATCCTTTTCTTCCTAGATGATACATCAAGAGTGAAGCTTTCCAACGTTGATGATGACCCTTGCTCAGACTACATCAATGCAAGCTACATACCAGTAAGTGACTCAAGGATGTTATTTTACAGTCCTCCCTCCAGTGGCAATTTGTCCTTTATCTGAAACTGAATACAAAGCTGGAGGCCTAAGGCTCTCCTCCCCCTTCATTTATGCATTTTAGCTAAAAGTCTGAGAACTCAGTTTGTGGGTGTGCTGAAAGGCTGTGTCTGACTGCCATTAAGTTAGCTGTGAGTGATTTAGCCAGCACTCAAGGACACTTTCTTGGATTGCTGTCGTTATGTAAGATCGCAGGTCTAATTGGCCAAGGACACATTTTCAAAGGTCACTGATTTTATGCACTGTCCACAGCAAGTGTAGCTATCACTGCAGGTGGCATCCATATTGTGAAGCTGTAGCTCATCCTGACAGTGTTGGCATCTTGCAGGATGGGGAAGCTGGCCGAGATTACAGTAATGCCCTTTGCCAGAGAGCTGTGATTGATAATAGCAGTGCCTTTAACAATATAAATTTCAAGCCAGCACTCAGCTAATTTATTAAAAACAGTAAAAGTAGAACAAAAGCTCGTAGTAGTTCCAAATTGCTTGAGACCGTGCTGTACACAATAGAACAATTAAAAACTTTGACAGTCACAAAAGGAAGAGTATTTAGATACACTGCTGCAGTCTCTTCCTCTCTGAGCTCCCACCAGCCTTCTGCTTCAAAGTCCAAGGGAACACTTCAGCTTTCAAAACCGTTGTCCCAGCAAGGGCACCATTGCTGCAGAGCCCTGGCTGTAACCCCGTGGCTTGTTCAGTTGTTAGAAGATCATTTTTCTGCCTTTATGGAAACTAATGGAGTTCTCTTTACTTGCAGGGCAACAGTTTCCGCAGAGAATACATTGCAACTCAGGGCCCTTTGCCTGGCACCAAAGATGAGTTCTGGAAGATGGCATGGGAACAAAATGTCCACAATATTGTCATGGTAACCCAGTGTGTTGAGAAGGGCCGGGTGAGCAGTGACTTTTCTTCATTATTAATGACTTTATTATTGTTTTATTGTTTTTTTTTATAATGCCATTATTAATGTTTTAATATTTATAAAGTGTTCACGCTTATTATTCGCATCACACTCATGCCAAAGGCCCCACTCAAGGAGATATATGGTCATACACAGTAAGAGATGAAAGCTGTAATCTAAAGACTGGAGACAGATTGTCTGTGAAGTGAAGGATGCAGTGACCATCCCAAGATCATGCAGCTGGTCAGAGTTAGAGCTCGGAACAGAGCTCAGGGCTTCAGGTCTCCATTCCAGTACTTTGTGCACTAGTAGTAATGTAATTCCCATACATATGCAGAAGGACAGCCAGCCACAAAAGAAAAGCCAGATTATCACATCTACCCCTACCAACTACTACTTTAAATATAAATTTGAGAGCAAATGTTCATTATTAAATAGATGGCATTCTTTTTGATGCATAAGCCCTGATGTAGTAAGCAAAGAGAGCACTCACACACTTAGCAGCATTACTGAGCACCAGTTTAAGGAGGTTGTTTAGCTGCCTCAGCAACCCACCTCCCCATGGATGACCATATCCTGCACCTTCTGTAAGACAGGGACTAGGTCTGTAAAAAGGTTCAACTAACTTGAAGTAGTGTTCATCTAGTGGACTATATGGGGATATTTCCTTTTAGTTTACCATTTTTCCTTGCGATGGAGAAAGCAGATGCAAGCAGGCAGCAAGCCATCTCTTCCTGCACCTCACTGGCTCAGGGTGGGACCCCACTGTCATGTCTCAGCAAGAGGAAGGGGAGCATACATCAGAGGCCTAGTTCTCATCTGTGCAGAGCTTTGAGAAGAGCGAGCACAGAAACATTGTGGCATCAATGAAGTGCTTCCCATTCCACCCACCACAAACATCTATGATGAGAACTCTCACTTCCAGCCCCATCCAAGTCGCTTCCCATCCCAGCCCCTGTTTACTGAGCTGAAAGGGCAGGAGGTGGCATCTCTCCCTGAATTCAGCTGATCTTAGTATCGCCTTTCTTGGTCTCGTGAGGAACTTTGACTTCCCAGATGTCTGCAGGAAATACAATGCAGCAGAGAGGAAACAGTCTCGGAGATTCCTGGGGTGCCTGGAGGAAAACTTTCTGATGCAAGTGGTGAGGGAGCCAGGTGCCCCACTTGACCTGTTGTTTGCAAACAGGGAAGCACATCTGGGTGATGCGATGGCTGGAGGCTGCCTTGGGCACAGAGATTATGAAATGATAGAGTTTTTGATCCTTGGTGAAGTAAGGAATGTGGTTAGTTGAACTGCTACCTTGGATTTCCAGAGGGCAGACTTTGGCCTATTGAGAGACCTGGTTGATAGAGCCCCCTGAGAGGTGGTGGTTTTGAACTGTAAAGCCTGCACCTTCTTCAAGAACAAAATCTTAAAAGGTGCTGCAGCAGGCGGTCCTAATGCACCAAAAGGCGAGCTGGCAGGGGAGATCAGCCTGGCTGAAACACGAGCTGAGTGAGTGAGTGCACCTCAGTAAGTTTGCAGATGGCACCAAGTTAGGCAGGAATGTCACTCTTCTTGAGGGTTAGAAGGATTTGCAGACAGATCTGGACAGACTGGGTCAATGCGACACACCCAACTGTGTGGCATTCAGCAAGGGTAGGAGCTGGGTGCTGCACTTGCATCATAACAGCCCCACGCAGTGCTACAGGCTTGAGGAAAAGTGGCTGGAAAGTTGCCCATCAGAAAAGGACCTGGGGTGCTGGTCAGCAGGCAGCAGAACATGGTCCACCAGCGTGCCCATGTGGCCAAGAAGGCCAGCAGCATCCTGGTCTGCATCAGAAATAGTGTGGCCAGCAGGACTAGGGAAGTAACTGGTCCATCAAACACTGTGTTCAGTTTTGGGCTCCTCAGTACAAGAAGGACATTGAATTACGTGACCATGTGCAGGTGAGAACAGTGAAGCTATTGAAGGGACTAGAAAACAAGAGTGATGAGGAGCAGGTGATGAAATTGGCTGATAAAGCTGTTCATTCTGGAGAACAGGAGGCTGAAGGGAGACCTCATCGCTGTATGCAACTACCTGAAAGACGGTTGCAGCAAAGACAATGTCAGTCTCTTTTTTCATTGAGTGATAGGATGCAAGGAAACTGTCTCACGTTGTGCCAGGGAGGTTTAGATTGGACATTAGGAAAAATTCTTCGTAGAGAGAGTAGTCAAGCATTGGAACGGGCTGCCCAGGAAGTGGTGGAGTCCCCACCCCTGGAGGTATTTAAGAGACATGGATGTGGCACTATGGGACACGGTTTAGTGTTGGGACTCAGTAGGTCAGGTTGATGGTCGGACTTGATGATCCTGAAGGTGTTTTCCAACCTAGATGATTCTGTGATTCTTCCTTCATCCTTAGGCACAGGAGGGCTGAAGTCTGCTCCTGCTGGTTCTGCGTGGAGGCACGGTTTCCAGCTGTCACTGACATGAATCAATCTTCTTCTGTGTCCCTGCAGGTGAAGTGTGATCACTACTGGCCCCTCGACCAGGATTCCTTGTACTATGGAGACCTGATCGTTGAGATGCTGTCAGAATCAGTGCTCCCAGAATGGACAATACGAGAGTTTAAAATCTGCAGTGTAAGTTTGCATTCATCTTTTTTTTGGGGCGGGAAGGGGGAACAGCAGGAATAATTGGCTATTGGGTTAAAAATAACTGCAAGGCTAAATCAGGAAGGTTTATTTTGCTGTAGCAGAGTTGCATCATGCCCAGCTTGTCTTTGGTGGTAGCTGTAGCATTCTGAAGGTCCATGGTGTGTGTGTCCTCCTCTTTTGGCTGTTCTGACCCCCACTTTTGTACCCCGACAGGAAGAGCAGCTCGACTCGACGAGGCTCATTCGTCACTTCCACTACACTGTGTGGCCAGATCACGGTGTGCCAGAGACCACCCAGTCCCTGATCCAGTTTGTCAGAACTGTGAGGGATTATATCAACAGGACCCCAGACACAGGACCGACTATTGTGCACTGCAGGTATGCACAGCAGACAGAAGTCAGCAGCACAGAGCCTTTGTGCCTGCCATGGGGAAGATCCCAAGTATTCCTACCTCTTAGGATATGGGCGGCCACAGAGGGATGACCAATGGACTCAAGTCCCTGGATGCGTCAGAGCAGCATTTCCAAGGCACATGCACTCACAACCGTGCCCTGGAGATGTCCCAAAAATGATTCTCAGGGCACTACTGTGTCTTTGTGGGACCAATGGAGAGCACTTCAGTGTCAGCAGCTGCCATTGCTCAAATGTTTTTGTGTTCTTAAATTGCCTTTGTGCTGCTGGTTATGGCCCAACATCTGGATCACAAAGGAACTTTCTGAAAAGTAAATATATACCAAGGGATGAGTTTGGCTACATATGGATCTGACAGATCCATCGTTTACCCTCTTCTGACTGAGATCTCTCCCCTCCCTCCCCATCTCCTTTGAAATCTCAGGGTTTGTTTTCTTTTTCAGTGCTGGTGTTGGCAGGACTGGCACATTCATTGCACTGGACCGAATTCTGCAGCAACTGGACTCAAAGGACACTGTTGACATTTATGCAGCAGTGCATGATCTAAGGCTTCACCGGGTTCACATGGTTCAGACAGAGGTAAGTTTTGGGTAGCCTGCAATATACAGCAACACCAGCTGCAGTATATAATCAACAGTCTCTCATCTTCAAGCACAGCACAGTTACTCCACTGTGAAATACTAGTTAATTCCTACTGATACTAGTTAATTAATACTACTATAATTCTAAAACTCTAAGCACAGTGACCTTGTAGCTTTGAAGTTTGTGTTTTACTGAGCTGCTCTGCCCATTTTCATTAATGGTACTGGAAGAATCGATCACCCTTCTAACATATTATGCAAGAGGGGGTATATACATTCTACAAGTGCAGAAAAAGTGTTCAGGATTTCTTTCTGTTCTTTTAAAACTGCAGGAAAATCACTTTAAGTTAATAGCAGCTAAACACTTAGGAGCTGATGTAATGAAGGAGAGTTGTTGAGGCAGTCTGTGTTTTGCCTGGGAACTGTTAATAGAGGAATCAGAATGTTTGATGGGTCTGCCTGTATTAGCTTGATGCTAATGGAGCTCTTTGTTGCAATTTGGAAACAAAAATATCCCTGGCTGAGCTTCTTAGCAGAAGTCACACGAGTATAAAGAAAGGTGCCATTGGGAATGTAAGAGAGATTTCCCAGAACTGTCTTAATTACAGAACGCCTCCTCTTTTAAGGGAGACAGGTTCTCAGCCTGATCAGGGCATCCTCAGAGAGGAATACATTTCACCTTCCACATGTTCCCACCATCCATAGTCAACAAAGGCAGGCAGCAGGCATCCTCCCTTTCCTACTGCCAGAGCACTGAGAAAAATGCACAGAGCAATAGCTGAATTTATTATGGAAAATAGATAGATAGAAAATGTGGGGGGAATAAACACATGCTTATTGAAGTAATTTTATCTTTGACATGAAGTAATATTAAAAAAATACATCTTGATATAAAAGATTCTCAGCCTAATTTGGGAGTACCCTGCTACACTAATCACAAAGCAGTAACGACCCATTTCATAAACCCTGAAGGGTGGCAAAGCATGGGGATTTAACAATCTGTTCTGTAATGGTAGTTGATAGTCAGTAACAACATGCTGATCATCTCTGCATTGGTTGTGAATGTCATCTTAGCTCCCTTCTAGTGAGACACATTCTGCAGAAAAGATGGTCTGTCATTCACTGCATATTCAAAAGCAGTCTTATAACTTGTATTGGACCAAAAAACACAGTTTTTGCCAACAAAATCTAGATCTTGAAAGTTCTATGAAATGTTGACATATTTTGATAAAATTATGTGGAAAATACATCTTTTCAGAACAAACAATCAGGAACTTGTCTCTTCCCTGTGCTTCCCTGTACATACCAGTTGCTAGTCACACAGGTTATCTAAGCATTCAGAAGTAGTAGCTGTGCAGCGTAGCCTCAAGTCAAATTATGCCTTACAGTTGGTAAAGCTTTCAGTCATGACATAAAAAAACATATTATGACAGTCAAAACATATTGACAGTCAAAACATGTTATGTTAGTTTATGTTTTAATGGTACAGTTTCTAAAAACAGATGATCTCAAAGTTCACTACATTGCCACTGTGAAAAAGAGATTGATTCCAGAAGTACATTTTCACTTTTAGCACCGCTCTTGATTCTGTGGGAGTCAGCCTGTAGTGATTTTTCACAATAAAGCAAATGAAATCATGAAATTTTCCGGAGTGACTTAAAAAGAAAAAAAATAATCTTTTGCAGTGTCAATATGTGTATCTACATCAATGCGTGCGAGATGTGTTAAGAGCCAGAAAACTTCGCAGCGAACAAGAAAATCCCTTGTTTCCAATATACGAAAATGTGAATCCAGAGTATCACAGAGGTAAGTGGAAGTTTATCAAATTATAAAGTATTTCAGATGTAATAGATCACTGACAATGTAATTAAGGGGGCAAATTGCTCTATCCCTTGCCATTGATGTTTGTTCTCTTCTTGGACATTCAGTTCTTCACTACTCCTTTCTTGTGACTCTTGCAATTTCATCTGCTTCGTAAGGGGCTTGCCAACCATGTTTCAGCAACTTCATTTCCTTCATTAGTAGTATTTATAGCATCTCTTCCTGCTCTTGCCTTATCTTCATGCTCTCCCTGTCTCACACTTCATGATACCTATGTCGTTGGATGAACTGAACCCCTTCCCTAGCCCGATACTGGCCTCCTCCTTTACCTCACAGCTCTTTACACCATCTACTTTTAAGCATACTGAGGCCACTGGCTGGGATCCCTGGTCTCTGTTGTCATCCATGGTGTTCATATTCTGTCCTGAATCACCCCCATTTTCTGTTCTAAGGTGGCCTTAGGGGACTTTCTGCCTGTCCTACCTGTATGTGTCCAAGGCTGGGCTCTTTCCTCCTCCCACAGCTCTCTATGTTTACAGGCTTTTTTCTTCCTAGCCTATATCCAGTTCCTTGGGCTATTCCTTGGGGAATTTAGAGAATTAGAGAACTCCTGTAGAGAACTGAGAGCTATACCCACTGAAGGCACTGAAAACCCTCAACCCATTTGGGTTCCTGGGCTGCCTGTACAGGTAGGCCTTGAGAAAGAGGTGCCAGGAAACTCAGTCTTACTTAAGGCAGAGATGAACATGAAGCCACCTGTGTTGTTTTATTTTTTCCTAATCCCAGTTTTCCTTGTTTTCAGATGCTGTTTATTCAAGGCACTAAGAATGTTACAGACACCTGCATTTGTGACCACATTTGTTAACTAGGGGCTTTGTTTGTTGTTGTTGTTTTTTTTAAATGTATGTATTTCATGCACTAGAAAGGTGCCAGACCTTTCTATTGAGACTGTATTATTTATTGGTCTGGTGTTTTTTTAAAAGATATATAATTTAAGTGTAATAGATGTTAATGTATATAATTGTATTTTGGCATTATGTAAATATGTATTTTTTCTATAATGTTTATATTAATATTAAGCTTCAGATAATACTATTTTTTCTTATCACAGTTTTTATGAACTGTTCTACATAAACTATTTTAAATTGTATGGCTAACAGGACTGCTGCCTTTTGAGCAGGTTATGTATTGGCATTGAACACACAGGAAAAATCCTACAAGGAAAGCCTCATTTTTTATTTTTTTTTAACTAGTTCAGTGTTTGTGAGATGAAATAAGCTACTATTAGGAAAGGGAACAGTAGTCCTGCATAAGAGTTACAATGCTACTTTTCACTTTAACCTTACTGCTTATGATCTGACCAAAATGGATGAAATCCATGCCACCATGACATATCTTTTACAGAACTCATTAACAGCCAAGTAAAACAGGGTCCACCTCACTAGAAGCAACTGTTTCAGTCTAATGTGACATAGTAGAAAAATATCAAACAACACATGCTGCCTTGAAGTCTAGCTGGCCTTTCCCCACACACGTGCTTTGAGGGGAACAGGTCCCATCCTGATTTCTTTACACTGGTTTAAGAGAGCAGAATCAGACCACAGCGTGTCTGTGCACTTTTACTTGCATACAATTACAGTAAGAAAAGGTTTCAAGAAAACACCTCATACCCTTATGTTAACAGACCCATGAGGATGTGAAAGCTGTCAGCTTCCATAGCTCATTAAAACAGTGATGTACTATGACAGTGCAGGAAGTAGAGGGGTTAGAAACTTACTGAAATAAAGACACACAAAATACATATCCCACAGTTTGCACAACTGGCTTTGGCTTTGAGGTGCTTGTAGCATAGCTGCCTCAGCCCAAGTGCAGGTCTCCTTTGAATGCTGTTTGCTTTCACAGAAGGTAAGCATGGCCCCAGGATGTCCTCACAGAAGGACTCCTCCACTTAGATATTGCCTGATGTCACCACTGCAAGGGCAGATGGAATAGAAGAAGGCTCATCATAACCCAGGGGATGTGCTCTCACGATAATTAGCTCCCTGTGCTAATCATCAGATGCTCTCAGAGCATCCTGTGATTAGCAAGAAGTGTAATCCAACAGCACCCACCAGGTATCCTGCCCAGCCAAGCAGTTTAGGAACATCCTCTTTCCTCTCCAAAAGAGGCTTTTCCTTCAAGGAACTGATTTGAACACTCTGCTCAGCTGTTCTTTGTCTTTGAAGAGCATTTTATAAATAAATAGAAAAGAGGCAGTGCGCAGTTCATCTCCTTCACATGTAGGAAGCGTTTGATAGTTCTTTTATCTATTCATTCCTTCTTTGCTTAGAAAACCCTTAGCCTGCTTCTGAAGACAAGTGCCTAGATTCCACTTCTATTTTGGAGAGAAATCAATATTTCTGAAGGCCTCCAGAGAACCAGCCAACGCATCCAAGTGCCTTAGTTAGAAACTGCAGTGACTCTGGGAGAAGATTACCGTGACTTCACCATGGAAGTGTGACTTCACCATTGGAGCCACACTCTCCCTGTGTGACGATGGGTGAAGAAGTCTGCAAGATTTCTCTGTCAGAGTTTTCTTAAATCATTTTAAAACAGAACCAGAAGACTGTTCACATCCATGTCACTCTGGTTCTCCTGCAGAGAAAGAAACAGCCCGATAGTGCCTTTTCCTTACTCCAGCTGGAGTCTCATCCTTTCTTGTCCAAATGCCTTCAGCTGCCTCAGGAGCAACCTTTCATATCAGCTTTCACATCTGCTCAGAACACATAGGCTCAGATAAGCTTGTAGGTATCTGTATGAAAAAGCTGCTTCTTCCTCCTGTACGCCCCTATTGGCCCCCACACAAACCTGATTCACCGCCCTTGGTGGGATCTGAACCAGGGACCAACATTGCAGCAGAAGCCACCTTCACAGAGGGAAGTGTTGGCAAAAGCACAAAGAGGGGCGCAAATTTTCTGCAGGCCTCTTCTCTGTTTCCTGTGCTGCAGAGACTCTAGGTTAGCAGGCAAGGACAAACAGGCATGGCAGCAGTAGATTGATCATTGGGTCTGCTAATAACAGCTGAACTTAGGGCATGATGGAAATTGCTTTTGTGCTACGTGTGCTGCATTTAGCCCTTTCTTTCTGCGGCAGTGGCTGCAGAATGAAGCTCATGTTAGTTACCAGCCGTACAACAGCACCGTGAGGTTGTACCACGTGTGCTCTGTAAATGAGCTCAGGCGATGTATTACTGGGTCATTCTGTATGCTGAGGGAAATGGAACTCGCTCAATAACGCACGATTGGATGGCAGCAGTCTGACTGCATACTACTATATATGTACGTTGTTCATGGTTTGCAGACGGGCACATCATTCAGCTCTTTATTTCAGTGTTGTTTCTCAGCTCCCTTCTCAGAGGGAACTCTGTAGGGAACACCTACAGAGCTCACAAATCTACACCCAAAGTGACGGTGTCACAGCAAACACCTTTTCTCTCAGCTCATAATGGACACAGTGCGTAAGCCTCTTCCTCCTCATCACTTACTAACATGACAGATGACCTTAAGCACTCTGGCACAGTGCTCTTGAATAGCTTTACAGCTCTGCCTAGTTAGGTCATGCAAGAAACTGTACATACACTGCATTGCTCTGGTTCTGCTTTCTGGCCAATTCTGGTCTTATAAACCAGTGTAAATCCACTGAGAATAAGTATAAATTATCTATGTAGCATTTTTTTTAATGTAAGACACTTACTTACCAGTTTAATTAATTATATTTACTGTGCCTCTAAGCTAAACAACAGAATCAAAGGGAAATTATTAATGTAACAAGAATGGACTTGAAGAAGCCTGTGTGCTGAACAAAGATGGCTCTGAAGGAAGGAGACATCCTCTGCTGAAGAGGGTGCTTCTGTTGTGAATGTCCACGAATGATGTTCAGACTTCCCTTCTTGATGTTTCCCAATAATAATGTTATAAAGCAAGGCTAGTGTTATTGCTGATCCATAAGCTAAGATTTGCACACTTGGAGCCCAGTCCTGTGAATATCCACATTGTCCACAAAGCTACCTGAATACCTTACTGAAAGTCAACTGGAATGTTTGTCTGAGAAATACCATGCAACTTGTGAAGCACTTGCAGGGTTGGGCTTTTAGGTTAATTCAAATTTTTGTATTGAAAGTTATTTAATAATGAAAAAAATATAATTAATGTTTTTAATCCGTGCAATACAATTACAAGATCCACTACCGATCATAGAAAAGAAGTAGATTTTGCATAGCTGGAGTTGATAAATGATATTTTTTGTTACTAATGGAACACAAAAGTGGGTGAGAAATAGGCATACTGTGAAGATGTCATAAAAGTGCAACTTTATACATTTTTCTCTGCTGCTATAGTTATTTATACAGCTTATATACGTGCCTAAAATTGCCAGAAATATTATTTTATGCCATGATATACTATGAATTTTCTTTCAGTTGTAGAACAGAGAAAAGAATATGTGTGAGCTTTATGTTTATATTATGTATTGTATACGGTTATCTGTGCTTTAACTTAGAAAGCAGAAAGTCCAGTACTGAACAGATCAGAGTACATGAGCACTTAGCTGTGCTCATCAGCCTGGGAGATAATATGTGGGCTAAAGGAATGAGCAAATAACCATCTAATCACTGTATTAGCATCTCCTCCCAGGGTCACAGATCAGAGAAACACGTCTGACATTCAGAGATGCAGCCTACAGCAGTTACAGCTTCGATACCAAGGAGCGGCACGTTGGGTGCTTAGGTTTATTCAGATTTCATACAGGTTATTTTTTTAAACAAAATACATTATGAAATGACAACCCCACCCCTCACGGTCCTGTCACAAATGTGTGGGCTCTGGAGGCTGCAACTTTGAATGGAAGGTGAGTGTGCACCACTGCATGTAGGCAGCTGGCTTTGGACCCTGTGCCCTTCACTGTCCCTCCCAAGCTGACAAAGTCAAACTCCTGACCTGTTGGTATGGCTAAAGCAAAGAGGTCTGTTACCAGTGACCCCACAGATCAATAGCAAGTTCAGACTGGGATATGTTTTGTAAGACTGGCAGGAAATACTGGAGACTAGGGTCTCGCTAAATTTAGCAAATACTGTGGAATTTGGGCACAGACAGTGTCAATGATGCTGGTAGATTGATATACATGACTTGGTTGTTTCTTGGTTTATTTGAAAGCTAAAGAAATACTATAAGTAATGTCAAGTAGATAAATATATATTGCTCTCTACCAGGGCTGTATGTTATAGTGAAAAAAGCCATGATTTTGAAATACAGCTAGCCATAAATTCTTTGCCAGTGCCTGGAGTAAAGTGACTGAAAAATTCTTCAGCACATACTCCATTGTCATATGCTATATAATTACTTATATTTGTGTTCCAAACAAACACTGGGTGAACACAGAATTGTGCTACTCTTGTCAATTTAATTTATGCATTTGTTAAGTATATTTTTATATTTTTAGCTACAGTCAACAAATCAAATATATTTGAGTGTATTTTACACATTTTTATAAATAGTTCATGAATAAAACATTCATTTAAAAAATCACATCTTTCTTTGTCTTCTGTTTGACTGCCTTTGCATTATGGATTTTGTTGTCCTGCTGCTCACAGAAAAGGTCATAAGTGAGTTTGATTTCAAGTGAGATGATCTTCAGAGAACATTAAATTCATCAGAAGCCTCAGCCTACTGGGGAAAGGGGCTCTGTTGTTGCCTGTTGTCTGGATTAGTGCCCATGCAGAAAGATACAGTTGTTCCACCCCTCAAGTTCTCTGCCCTTATCCCCAGACAAATTGTCTGGATTATACAATGTGCATTTGAAACAATGGTGCAACTCAGGAGCTTGAGTGCCTGTTATTTTAGAGATGTTTTGCAAAGCAGTTGTGCCAATTAAGACTGCACTGGAGCTATATCGCTGTCTACCACCTGAAGATCTGAACCACTCTTTATAACAAATATATTTTTTTCTGCTCCCCCTCTCCACAATGCTTAAAACCCATTAGCATTCTCAGGGGTTTAGGGAACTCAGCAGTAGTATGTTTATTGCCAGTCCTGTGTGTGTCCATTAGTCCTTATTTGTCACCAAAAGTGTTTAGAACAAGGTGATTCAGTGTGTTTTAAAGGAAGAATGATGTATTGGGTTACGCATTGTACTGTGAGCTATTTGCTGAGAGGCTGTGTACTGAAGGCTGTGTTGTTAGATATGTCCTGAGGAAGGTGTTAGATTTTTTCTTGGTGCTGTAAAAGCTTACCTCTTCAGCATACTCCATCCTGAAGCCAATGCAGGCACAGAAAAGCAGCAATAAAGATAATGTATGGTTAGTATCTCTGTGCAGGAGAAACATGGCCAGCACTGCAGACAGGAATAAATACAGATGGTTTTACAAGGTGCAGCAAGGAAACCGAAACACAGAAGGTCTCCGACACTTTGGTTTACCAAGAAGACAGAATTTGGTTGGCAATACCAGTACATCAGCAAATGCCACAAGTGAAGATGCAAAGTGCTGCTCACCAAGCCTTTACACATTGCTCATTTAAAATACCAGCCCTGACCTATGCAGACACCCCCCAGCAACAACAAAAGACACATAAAAGAGAAAAACAGCATTCCAATTGGCGAAAATAACATCGTATTGCGGAGGAGTTGCAAAAGCCGGGCATGCTGTTCCTGTCCCAAGGGACTTGGTAGCTGTTCTTATCTGCATAAAGAGGCGTGTGGGCCTCCTTCTTGGGGTCTGCCACCTGCAGGTGCCTGATGTTACATCAAAGCGAGGTGCTAGCTGTCATTTGCGTCTTCCAAAAACCTCTCCACCACAGGCAGCTGTGCTTCCTGCTTGCGGCTCGGGGTGGCTCCCCAGGGCTGTAGGGCTGAGCACCACTCTGTGGGCGTGCAGGCACCAAAAATCCAAGGAGAAGCTTTTTTGCAGACCTCAAAGTATTCGATTCTCCATGCCAAACATCAGCTCAGCACCTACAGCTTTGCTGTTGTGCAGGTCCCGGGGCCCCCAAAAAGGCTGAAGTGCCCCGAGTGCTGTCACTGACCAGACAGGGTCCCTACTCAGGAGGGTCCCAGCTGCAGGCTCCCCCTTCTGACCCAAATTCCTGGCCACACAGGGTGGCAGGAGGCTGTCCAGCCCCTGGAGGTGCTCCCAGTGGTTGCACACAGCTTCAGGGGACGAAGAGAGGGAGCGAAGTGCCAGTAGGCCCAGCTGTGCCCAGGCTCAGCACCGCCTCGCTTCCCCCCTCCACACAGAGGCCTCAGTCACTGAGCCTCAGGGCCGCGCACCCAGCGCTTGTGGGAACAGCAGCAGGGACAGGCGAAAAGCTGGGGCAAAAAGGGCAGAAACCACTGGTGTTGCTGCAGCCCTGCTTGCAAAGCAGCTCAGAGGAGGCTGAACACTGCCAGGAGCCCGGCCGGGGCTGTGAGAGCCGCAGCCTTGGGCAGCAGCCGAACGCCGGGCACCGAGCGTCGCTGGCAGACGCCGCGCTGGCGGGAACGGGTGCCTGTACATGGCCTTCCCCGCGCTCGTGCCAAAATCCCTGCCAAGTTTCACACCATGTCCTTGCTTGTCTTTGGTGTTCGAGCACCCAGTCCTGCTTATGCTCCAAATGAGCGGAGACCTGCAGCAGATACCTTTCACTGAGGGTAAAGGCGGAGTTTTCTTGCTCTCCCCACAGTGCTGAGGCCACAGCTGGTAGCTGGGTGCCACCCAGTCTGAGCCCTCTCAATATAAGAAAGGGCCAGAAACCAGGTATTTCTGCTCCCACAAGCTACCCCATTGTCTGAGGAGAGGCACTGTCCTGCCTAAAAGATGGGGTACAGGCAGAAAGGGTGAGCTGGGTGAGCCCCTGCATGAGGGAGGTGTCTCCCAGCTGCCCTGTTTCATGTGCTGGCTCTCATGGATAATTTTTCTACATGCGTTTCTTGGCCAGGCTGGTTTGCACCGGGCCTTAAAACTGGGCATGTTTTGCTGAGGGATGCTGTGGTGGCATCTCAGGTCCAAAGAAGTTTGCTCTGGAGACAGAACAAACACTAGAAGTGTTTGCATCTGCTCACACACAAACTTTTCTGGTACAGAGATGTCTGGGGCAGACTTCCCCTATGATCGCCCATCCCCAAATAACCAAAAGTCAGAAGAACAATACCCCAGTCCTCAAAGACACAGAAAGTGGTTGGGCTGACAAAGCAGATAGCAAGGCGGATAGCTACAGTGCCTATGTAGATATCCATGGGCTTAAGTAAACTGATTACTGTCCCTGTATCCTGGTCATGTTTGGGATGGATGAGGAGTTGAGCTACTTCACCCTGCCAAATGGCGGTGATGTGGGGCCACCTCGGGGCCTTCAGCCCCTCACAGCTTTGCTGCTCAGCATTTTCTGAATGAAGCTCTGAATTCACAGCTGGTGAGAAAGGTGTGCAGCTACAGTCAAGTCACTGATCATCAGACTAGCAGAGCGCTGTGGAAAAATTACCAAGGGTTTCTGAGGGGATGAAAGCAAATGCATTGAGTGGCTCCACAGGACACTACCACTAGATCCAAACAAAAAGGGCTCTGTAAGAAATTCCTTACCTGTCCATGGCATAGCACACACACAAGTCATTGGGAGGGGGGATATATTTCAAATCCATTTGTTTGAGTTGTCAGACACCTACTGGAAGGTGCAAAGATAAGAAAAAGTGTTTCCACTTTGCAAATTTATTGCTAGCAATTTTGAAAGTGATCTGTTGCAGCTATAACCTGAGGTCTCTCCTGCTCCCATTGTATATGTGGGACAAATGTGTCTGGTTTTAGCCCAGACCAGGTTTGAGGCTCTAGTGCAGCCAGCACAGAAAGAAGACCCTTATTTTGTTTTCCATCCTACAGAGAGTAAGGAAACCTGAAGCTGAAGAAGAGACCAGTGGTATTATGGATAAGAAAGCCCATACTTGCTGGAGATGGCACGTAGTAAAGCCACCACAATAGAGTTGGTATGAACTGAGCCGCACTGTAAAAATACAGAGTAAAAATAATCAGATGCAGACAGTAAAGTGAAGGTGCTCTGAATGCTCTGCACAGCCTGGCTAGGGAGGAAAATGTTATGCAAATAAAGGACAGATACAGAAAGGTCCATGTGTTAATTGGGTGCACTTCTCTTGCCTGTCACTGACTAAAGCAACAGTAATGAAACCACTAGGAGAAAAATATGGGTACTTGCAAAGGCAATAAAGACTCGTATAATGTCCAAAGTACCAAACAGATCAGTAAAGATAGGCTCAAGACACCAAGCATGATAAATGACAGCATCCTGTTATCTTAAAGAGGATCTAAAAGACACCTGGAGCCAAATTATTTGTGAGCCCAACTTGGAAAGGCCGAACTGGCAGACAACTGGAATTAATTAATGCCCTACAGATCTGTGCTAGAAAGATTGGGGATCACTAAAAATAGCTGAGGAGCCTGTTTCTTACACATCATAACAATTAGATCTGGTTGGGCTGTGACAAATTTTCTGTAAACATCCTGATGAACAAGCAACTCCCCCAGGCCCCCTCCAGGAGCTCCTGGGCAGCTCAAACCTTGCATTAAAAATGCCCAGAATTTCAAATGGCAAAAATAGAGAGGGGAAAAAAAGCAAAAGGAAGCGCTGGTGTCAAGTATGTTGTGGTTGATTAGCCAGGGTAGGTGGGAAGATTTCTGATGCTTGACTTAATGATGTTCTGGAGCACAAATTTCTGTTTGCTTTGGTGGGATTAGACCTTAAACATCTGGTTGTACTGAGTCAATTAGAGGAAAAGAAGAAAAGTCAGAAAATACGGTGAGTGCACTTCTACTGCTCTTGTCTAGAGAGCATGTTACTCACCTCTGTTGGGAAAATTGCATCTGGGTAGAAGGGTAAAGAGGGGTAGATGCCCTGGTCTGTTTCGGGAGAGATCTGTTGTGGCAGAGCCTGGCCTGCCCCTCACAACCCCACCAGGATGCTTCAGGTAAAGAGGCCCAAACCCAGCTCAGTCCCCAGCCTGACCTGCATCCACAAGGAACAGGGATGTTGGATTTGGAAAAAGGTGGGTCTAATGCTGGCCTTCTCATAGCTGCGAGTGTGGCTGGTGGCTGGGAACACCCCTCGGGGAAGAGAGGAGCACAAAAAGGGAGAACAAATCTTTGGGCAGCAGGAGGATGCTGGGTTTGGGCCCATGCTCTGTGTTAGGCCAAGTGCATGAGACCCTGGTGTGGTGGGACTTTGCTGGCCGCTCACACCTCCTGTGTGGAGATGGGGAAGCTGAGGGGTTTGTTCATGTGGTCAGGTCTCCTTTGCTCCTGAAATGCCACTTTGCACCTTCAAAACAAAAGGGAAAATGGGATGCAGAGCCTTCAGAAAGAGCTTTTCCCCTAGCTGCATCTCCACATCTTCCCCTCTCTAGCACTTATCTTGATAATTAAATTATACAGCTGAGGAGAGTGATTTGGAAACAGATGGCGTGCAAGATGCTGCAGAAAACAGCGGTGCATTTCAGTCTTTCACAGCAGTGTGCAGACAGATTTGGCTGGTATATCGGCCTTGAAGTAGTTGAACTTCAAAATCTGCTTGTGCAGTGGCCTTCAACCAGAAGAAATGAATAGCCCTTTAGCCTCCAACTTGATACTCAATTAAGTTTTAAAATCAAAAGTGGTTTTCCCTGAACAAAGTGGCCAGTCTAGTTTGCCACGCCAGTCGGTGTGCCCTAAGTGAGGTTCCCACTAAGCTTCAATGACAGTGACCAAGGTAGGAAATACAGGATTTGGGCAAGGTGGGATATTGAAACAAGCAGTTTAGACAAACCTAGTCCACAAAGTATGGGAGAATGGTCAAAATAAGAACAAATTGTTAAGTTGTGTGAGAGTAAAACATTAGACGTGCGTGAGGCATCTCCTCTTCACTGCAACATTTCCCTCCTTACTGTGACTGCACATCCCAAGCAGGCCCCATGCTCCAAGCCCATTCTCTTGCTGTCCTCCTTGTTTTAAGTCATGTAAGACCACTGCATGAACTCAGTGGGGTGAGGAGCAGCTGTCCTCAGCCCTGCTGGCACAAAACCAGGCAGCAGGAGCCCACTGCTGCCTCCCAGCCATGGCCCACACTGTGGGGAAGGAGACCGGGAGATCTTCCATCGATGTGAGCAATGAAAGGGGTGCACCCACTGCATCTGCTGCTGGATCACTGCTAAATGGGTCTTCACTCAAAACTTTGATGGCAAAAGAGATTGTGCTAGATGACGCTGCTGCCTCCTTCCAGGAAAATAGCATGGTCCTCAGATCCCACCCTCTGACACGATGCTGGAAACTGCCTCGTCCTCGCTATCCTGGTAATGAAAACCATCACGAGAGGAGCCCTCCTGGCAGCTGTTTCCACCACTGAGTGTATTTCCACACAAAGCTGGAGGCAGTTCTCAGAGAGACTAATAAATTGGACATAAAGAGTTTAAACTGTCTGGATAAATAATGACAGATGCCTGGGGAAGGAATAGCAGGCAGAAGTATGAGTTTTGCAGTGCCCGCAGTTCAAAGAAAATTAGTTCAGAATGTGGGGGCATTGTTCAGATGAACAGCAAGGGATAACGCAGCGAGGGGCAGGAGAAGCTGTCGCCTTCCCTGTCATGGTGATCCGCTGCTCCGTGCCAGCACCATGCCAGCACCATGCATTGGGTGCAAGGGGATGGATGCAGACACCGTCATTTGTGGCGAAATGCTGAATCCACCAGCAGAGGTAGGGACCAAGGACGTAGTATCCCTACATTTTGTGTCCTTCTTGGCTGTTGTTTCATGGTGTAACCCTGTACACAATGCTTAACTCCCGCATGCAGCAGTTCAGCTGCATGTATAAGAAATTCTTGCTTCCTGGGGATCTGAGGAGACTTACACTCCAATTAAAATCCCTCTTTGAAAGAAGCTATTTAAAATAACCATGCTGCCAGCCCTCTTTTTCCTCACCCAAGGACGGAGCAGATTTTAATACGGCACATTTGCCAGAAAAGGGAAAGCTCTCCTGAAAAGGGAAGCGAACTCCGCATTGTCAGAAAGGCTGCAGCACTTCTTACAGGTTGTGGCTTTTGTTTTTGTTTTTTTCTTTTCCTTCAGATTTCATATTTCATAATAGCTGCTATTTGAATGGAGAGGGCCAAATTATCAGAACTCTTTCAAGCTCCATAATGAGCGATCCTAACAGCAACATTTGACTTGGCAACATGGTCTTCAAGGTTATTTAGCGAAGCACAGAATGTACATCGAATTTAAAAAAAGAAAAAAAAAAAGTGAACGCTAATGTGCCTCTGCAAAATAAATATGAAACTAATCAATCCGTCACTTCTCTTTTTGTTTTGGCTATCAATAAAAGCAACCTTGAAAGTGTAACTGGAGTGTTAGAGAGCGATAGGGGAACAATGCTACGAGGAATGTGAGTTGGTATAGACTGTTTTAGATCATTATAAAGCTAATTATTGAGAGAGACAGCTCAGTGTGCATGAATACAGAATAACGATGAGATTAGTAAACATCTACTGCACGGTGTGGTGCATTTGTGTGTCTGGAGAAGGGTGCTTAAGCAGGAAGGAGCAGGGTGAAACCAGAGCGTGTGTGCCATGCCAGCAGCAGGCAGGAAGGAAAGGCCATGCCCAGCCCTTCTCAGGGACAAATCGCTCTGACAGCCGCCCTCTAACGGCACGAAAGGGGCTGGAAGTCACCAAAAGAAAAAGAAATCATCCCCACAAAGTTGTCACATAGGTCAGAATGAAATTTGAGCAGATCATTAGAAGTAGCCCTGGTTTGAAATGCGAAGTTTTGCCCAAACTTTCATTTATTTTCACAGAATCACAGAACTGAAGGGGTTGGAAGGGACCTCAGGAGATCATCGGGTCCGACCCCCTGCCAAAGCAGGTTCCCTAGAGCAGGCTGCCCAGGTAGGCGTCCAGACAGGCCTTGAATATCTCCAGAGAAGGAGACTCCACAACCTCCCCAGGCAGCCTGTCCCAGTGCTCTGCCACCCTCACCATGGAGAAGTTCTTTCACGTGTTGGTGTGGAACTTCCTGGGCTCCATCTTGTGGCCATTGCCCCTTGTCCTGTCCCCACAAACCACTGAAAAGAGGTTGGCCAAATCCCTCTGTCTCCCACACCTCAGGTATTCACACACATTGATGAGATCCCCTCTCAGTTTTCTTTTCTCCAGGCTGAACAGGCCCAGGTCTCTCAGCCTTTCCTCACAGGGAAGATGCTCCAGGCCCCGTATCATCTTTGTGGCCCTCCGCTGGACTCTTTCCAGGAGATCCCTGTCCTTTTTGTACTGGGGAGCCCAGAACTGGACACAGTACTCCAGGTGAGGCCTGACCAGGGCAGAGTAGAGGGGGAGGATCACCTCCCTTGACCTGCTGGCCACGCTACTTTTAATGCATGACATTTTGCTCGATTACAAAGCAAAACAAGCTAAAAAACAACACATCAGCCCCGTGTTTCCCCAAGAAGTCACTGAGTGGCAGCTGCTGAAGAGAAGGCCAGGGCATCGGGGCAGGCAGGTGCTCTCAGCGCTTCCTGCACCACGCTGCTGAGCGGCATCACCCCTGGCAGCTTTGTGGTCACATTTCTCCTTGCTAAGAAGCTTTCTCCCCCCAGTATTTGCTGTATTCCTCCCATCCTCATTTACTAGTTGGTATTTTTCAAAAATAGAAAAGACATTTCAGTCTTCTGATAACGCTCTTAGCTGCTCATCTTTGCTTTTGCTTCCTCTGCCCATCAAACTGCTGCTCATAAACCTCCTGATCTGACATATTTTAAAAATTCAATTAATTTGCCCTTTACCTTGCCATGTCATATCACGAGTAAAGCTGCTGAGACTCCTCACCCCACACCTGCGCTCAGCATCTCGCAGTTCATTATTGCCTTGTGTTGACACTTCTTCGGCCCATTTTCAGTCTCCCTGAGCTTGTTGCCAGCCTGATATAAATTAATTTCTTCAATAAGTTCCCGAGGCATTATTTAAAATGCTCCCTGTGGTGTATTGCTTCCCGTATGTCTCCATTAGTCTCCAGTTTGACTGTAAAGGAGCAGCAAAGTTCACAGGACACTGCCTGCTTTTAACGCAGCAGAATCGCTGGCTGCTGGGATCCACTCATCTGGATGCTTGTAGGTTCACAGCATACCCTCAGTGGCTTTGATGAGGAATGAATATTAATCCATCAAAAGCCAGACAAGCTAGCTAATTCCAGAATTTGTTTTTTTTCCTTAGGTATCAGGCCAATTTTTCATGATTTTTCAGGAGAAAAATCACCCGGGCATGTGAAGTGCTTTGCCCAGAAACCACCACCAGCTGCTGGGGGCTGCTGAACAAGCAGTTACAGAAAAGAGCTGAATATTTGATTTTTTCCTGCTCCTTTTAGTGAATGACAGTTGGCATGCAAGTAGGAAAAGGGACAAACAGTTTGCCAGCCAAAATGTTACGGAAAATTTATAGGTTGTGGGTTCATGTTTGACACTGCATTAACTCATTAAATTAAATTACGGGCGGATTACTTTTTTTTTTTTTTTTTTTTAAGCAATACCAAAGGTGATTCAAAAGGTGATTCAAGTAACTTTTACTGCATTTCTGGGAAAGTAATTTCAAAGGGATTGCTGTCTGTGCTACATACATGTGTGCTACATGCTGTGTGTCAGGTTACCAACACCATGCAGTCTCTCAGGCACCAGCTTGGGTCCGATTAGTCTGCTGGGGCCCTGACCTGACAAGGCAGCGTGGTGAATCACACACATCTTCCCTCCAAGGTTTCCTCACTCACGCTTTCTGCACTTTCTGCAGCAAAGATAAACTCCATGTATCATCGCAGAAAACCCCTCAGAGGGCGGAAAGGGGAGGGCTTTGCTTCTGACTGGGATTTACTGGAGGAGCAGCAGCTGTTCCTTGCTGAGGAAGAGGTGGGTTTTGACTCCCAGAGATATTACACACGGAATTTGTTGCTAACTCCAGCTATAGGATTTTTGTCAGAGACCACAAGAAACTATTCACTGGCTACACTGAGCTTCATCATAAGGAATTCTGCTGTGCTTCATTTTGTCTGATTAATTAAATAAAAGCCATCACCTGAGTTTTGTTTTGTTTTGTCCTCACTTTTCTTATTCCAGGTGTCTTCTTCCATGCGGACATTCTTGCCTTTAAAATATTTATTTCTGACCATTTAGGCGAAACTGAGCAGAAACACCATCTCAGTGTCCAGCTCCTGCATTCGCAGTGCTGAGCAAACAGGCTTGCGCAGCACATTTCTGCCATTAGCAGGCAATCTGGTGTTGTGTTAGACCCACCCAGATGTTGACTTTGTGATTTAAAGGAGTTTTGCATTTTCAAGCAGCCCCTCAAGTGAAAGTTTTTTTAAGCACCGGCCAAACTTTCCCCTTTCACATCTTCTACCTGCGCTCACAGGGGACAGCCAGTGCGGGTTGAGTGCCTTGGTCCCAGGGGTCTAGGGACACTGGTGGCAGCGGGAGCAGCTCTGCAGTCCCCGCAGGGACAAATTGCTTGACAGACAACGCTCCAGTGACTGCTTCTAAAACGAGCCTAAGATGTTAGCAGAGAAAGATGCTGTGTCAACAAAATGATTTAATTGCACCACATGAAAGAGAAAGCGGGGCGTGCTAAAGCTGAGCGACAGAGAGCATGACGGAACAAAATTCCTCAAAGCAAGAGCGCATAAATATTGAATAAAATGGAAAAGGCAACTCTGTGGATGGCTCTGAAGAAAGCAGACATGCTGGCTGTGGATACACTTCAGAGAATATGCCACAAAAACTGGAAATACACAAAGCCAAGGGGGAAATCAGTGTATAATCCTCTGCAAGGAAATCCCCAGCTTCCACCAAGTATGGGGATTAGAAAGACATTTCTGAATCAACAAAGTGCAGGCTGTGACAGAAGAGTGAATTTTAGGATTTTTTTCTCAGCATCACACACCCGCTTGGCAGAGATAGGTACAGCCTGACTTCGTGTGCCAATTTAGATGTTTAACTTGTGATGTTAATCTCTCTGCAGAATGATTTAATATTGTCCCTGCAGCCATGACTGACTTCCAGAGGCCCTTGAAAACTGTGTTCCTACCACACTTAAAGACACAACTTACAGTTGGGTGAGCTGCATGAACTCAATGCGCTTCTTGCCTTTTGCTTAGAGAACCAGTTCACGCACAAAAGCTTCTGAAGGAAAGACAGAGAGGATTTTGTTAATCTGGATTTGTAAACCCCAAGCTACTGGCTTGACAGTCCGGATGAATCTGTGTCACCACACCTCTCCTTCTCTTTTAGGAAGACACAGGACACACATGTGCAGAAAGCCATGGCCATTCCCCTTACCTGTAAGAGGTTACCAATCGGGAACAGAGGATGTGAACTTGGCACTGCTTACACACAACACAAAGCTGACCCTATTAAATGTTAGGGGCTTTAAATTTGGGGTCTTTTTTAAAAAATAAAGATAAAAATCCCCCAACCACACACATGTAATGTTTCAGAATCACAGAGGATGCAGGGAGGCCACGCTGAGAAGACATGAGACGTCGGCACACTCGCACACGCCAGGCTGTGTGCCCTGTTTACCCTGGCAATACATTTTCTGCCCGTCTTTTCTGCAGGCCGAGATGGCACCTCTAAGTAACAGGCATCCTGGTAGGGATGGGCACCAGAGGATGCTCCAGAAATCACCTGCAGTGCCCCAAGGATGAGGTCAGGCAAATCTGGTTGTATGGGCAGGAGCAGGGAAAGCCCTGCAGGGAGTGAGCCCACAGATCCAGAGCTCCAGTGGGGCAGGGCTGGGGGCCCCGTTGTGCTGGTGTCCTTCCCTTGTCACCCACAGCCCGGTGGCATGGGTGACACCAAGGCTCGTGGCCCTCAGGAAGTGCTCAGGCACCCTGCTGTTTGTGACAGTCTCTGATGAAAAATATTGAGGTAAAAGCACACCAACAAAATGTCTGCTCCTTAGGGCCAGAGAGCATTTGGGGGCAACCGAGAGGGGGTGAGAGAAGCTGTAGGGACTGAACACCACTGAAGCACTGAAATTAGATCCAGTATTTAATCACCTTATCCAGTAATTTAGGTGTGTTTTTTTTTCTTTGTTTGTTTGTTTTTCTGTTTGTTTGTTTTGTTTTGTTTTGTTTTTGGGGGGGCGAATATTTCTGAGGGGTTTTTACGTTTCCTCACAATATGTGTGGGATGGTGAGGGATGTGAGGTGATGATGAGGGATTCTGTCTAGACAGAAGAAAAGTTTGAGTTTTAAAGTGATACTCTTCTACTCCATGAAAAATAACAAAATCAGCACAGTGATATTTTTGTCTCAAAACTTTTCTTAAAAAGAAAACAAAACACAAAACAAAGGTTAAAAAAAAAGACAACCAACCTTTATTACTTTGGAAATACAGTCTATCATAAAGGAAATATTTTAAATAGTTGATATTAAACAGTAGCAAAGATCACTTTGCAGAGATGAAATGAGCCACGTCGGGGGTTTTCAGAAACTGTCTCTCAGTACCGCTAGGAGCTGGGCAGCTGCTGGTGAGGACTAACAGAGCACAGCATATTGGTGCAGAGTAGGGTTTTTTTTGGTAGCATATACTTATTTATTGCCATAGCAGAAGAAGCAATTAGCTGGCGTTTTGTAGGGCGGTCTCCCAGGATTTATCCTCAGGCAAGAGCAGCTCCACCACCAGATGGGACGCCGGGGACGCGCGGTGTGTTGGGCCTCCCCGTGTGAGACTCGCGGCCCAGCTTCTCCATTCCCCTCCCAGCCCTTCGGATTATGAGTGCTTCTTCTTCTTGATGGCCTCCGCCCTCGCGGCCAGGCTCCTGGCGCAGGCGGTCAGCAGCACGATGAGGACGCCCACCAGGAAGGTGACCAGCGGCCAGAGGAAGCAGTGCAGGAGGACGGTCTCGTCGTGGGTGCGCTTCAGCATGACATCGTCCGGCCTGCAACGGGAAGAGATGAAAACCCGCCTGATGTCACCACCAGGGGAAAGCATCTGCCACGAAAATAATTAAGGCGCCTTGTTTGCAGCAGCGCTGGGTGTGATTAAAAGCGGCCTGCTGGGCTCCGCTCACCGCCTCGGTTGGCCTGCCTCATCAGCACCCATGGCAGGCCGCGAGGATGTTGCCCTTGCAGTGCTTACAGACCAAAAAGTTCATTCAGACAGAAATAAATAAAAAAGCGCTGGTACTTTAGGTCTTTCTGGGGTCGTGGTAATCACAAAGAGATATAATATCACACTGCGGATTGAAAAAACACTCCATAAGACAGCAATTACACAATCCTACCTGAAACGGCCTCAGACACCACCCGATGAACTCAAAGTGCAATTAAAGCTTCCCTCCCAGCTGTGAGCCCTGGCGTGTCTGTGGGGCTGCACGGAGGCTCCTGAGGGAGCCCTGGCTGTGCTCTGGGTCTGGGTGGAGAACCAGCCTGGGTGGAGAGTCACTTTGGGACCCCCCTAAGGACCTGCCCCCACGCCTCTGCCAGGGGTGGCTAACACACAAACACATAAGTAAGTGACGTGCACATTCCCAAAGGGAAACAGAGGGAAGGGTGGAGGAGGAGAACAGCAAGGAGGAGGCATCTCAAGAGGTTTGACAATTCAGCCGGCCCAAATGTCGGAAAGACCAGCTGTCCACCTGCCTTCCCCCAGCTTGGGAAGCTGGTCTGGACGCCTGCAGGTGGGTTTTCCTCAGCTCTGGCTCTGTCTGCTTTCCCTGCAGTTTAACTGTGCTATTAGCCCCTTTTTGCCTCACCGAGAAATTAATTAAGGGAGGTGCCCGCAAATAGGCAGATGCTGGCACAGCACATCTCTGTTTGTGTAGGAACCAGCAGAGTAAGTCTCTGATCATGAGCAGCTCGTCTACATAAAAGTTGAGACTCAGCTACATACAAATTGATCAAAAGAAACCCAGGTGTATTCAACAGGGGAGCATGTGAAGGCTGCTCAGCCAAAATCCTCCAGACACATAATCAGGCACATGCGGAGACCGCAATTTGAATGAAATAATATTAGTGTGATGTGCACAAACTCACCAGTCTATGCCAAATTAATGACAGCACCCAAAGAGGAAATCCTTTCCCAGGAGGCATAATACTGCTTCCCTCCTGTTTACTGTATCATCACCTGTGAATTACAGAGTGCTAATTGGCCAGGAGACCATAAATAGACAGCATTCAATCCTCTTGGCTCCAAACTTGTAAGAGACATTGAATTTTAAGTATTTTTTTTTAAAGTGGGTACTAATCAAAGAGTTTAAAAACAAAGGGCATGCAAACAAAATAGAAAATTGGATTTGATTAAAGAAAAGAAAGCGTGGTTAGGGAGACCTAGATATCCTTTTAATTGAATCTTCAGAGATTTTGGAAAGCATTTGATGTGACAGCAGTAATGGATTCCAACCTCTCCTTGCAGGTGGGATTGTGACTCTCGTGGCTTAGTCAGTTAAAAGGGTTTCCCTTTTGGAGAAGAGGTGTGTTAGTGAGGTCTCGGGATGAAGGCTGCCTTCAGATGTATGTTATGATTAGTATTATTGCAGCAAGAGTCCCTGTTTAATTCATAGATTGTGGAAGGTAGGCAGCAGCTCCCTGTTAGCTGCTCACAGCACCTCTTCAGACATCGCGTTGTCAAAGCAGCTGTCCTCAGGCACTGGAAGCACAAACAGAGAGCGTCTGCGAAAATCCCTGGGACAACTCATTCTGCAGCAGACACTGAAGATAAGGAACGAAGTCTGCCTGTAGCAAATACCCTGAGCTTGTTGGCAGAGCTCTGCACCAACCCTCCTCGTGGCCCAGCAAGAGCTAGGCCCATCCTTCTCTCCCGGTACAAAAACCTTCAGCTTTTGCTCCACAGCTTACACAGTGGGATGTGATTAATACAAGAGAGCTGCCTGCAAGTTTTTTGAATCAGAATAGTGCACCCAGAGGTAGCTGTCAGGAGAATATGCCTCTTGGTGTTTACCACCTGCCCACGACTCGGAAGCCCACAGCAGAAAGAAAATGTTGCAGCCATCCAGAAATGGTGCACGTGGACCAAAGGAGCAGAAAATGTAGCTGCAATCTCTGGATTCCACCTCTAAAGCAATAGCTCTTGGCAGTAGAAACAAGGAGAGCAGAGCAGAGGCTACCAAGTGGGCAGGGAAAACAAGAGGATGGTGGAAGGGTGAAGGGAAACAGAAAAGGGAAGGTGCCTCCATTCCCGGGGGAAGCCCTGACTGCACAAGGATGTGGCTTTGCTGGAAGTCCCCCCAGCATCACTCCCCCGGTCTGGAGGCAGTGACGATGAAGCCCCAGGAGGTGTGTTGTGCCTGGAAACATGTTTATTTTCCCAGTGAAAATCAGGGGATTTTAATTACTGAGTGAGGGGGAGCTCGTCCTACCCCAGTGCACGCCACCAAGCCCTGGAGGTGCTGCAGACAGTGATGGATGCTACCCAACACCACCCAAACAACTAAACAACCCAAAACCACCACAACTAAAGTCTCTACATTAACTGAAAACATACCTCCCCTTTTCCTGCAGAGACAAGGACAGCATAAATCTGTTTTCACTGTTAAAAGGTGAAAGCAGCACTTATTTTTAGCGAGACTTCTTGCTCGGGGTTGCAGCCTTGCTGGCCCTGACCAGGCGCTGTACGATGAGATGTCCTTTCCCTCTCTGGCCTGAGAACAGCTCCACAGGCCACACAGTGAAAGAAAGAATAGAAAAGAGCAATGCCGTCATCTGGCTGCAGGGTATTAATTTAGAAAATTGTGTGGTGTACCAAGGCAAACTGAGATTTCTGTTCCACCCTGTATGGATGAGCAGCCCGATGGCCACAGCGCCCTCGGCTTCTGCAGATCATTATTCCCTCATAAATGGCCTGAAGGGTAGACCTGACACCATACAGGTGGTCACTGCTCACTAAATAGTGTTTGCTCTTCAGATCTGGCATGAATTTGTGTACAGCACCCTGCAGCAGACACTGAAAGGGATCAAGCTGTTCTGCAGCAAAGCAACCACAGTGCATTCTTGCTGTCACGCATGAGCCCAGAGCTGAAGAACAATGATGCCACATACATGAGCCACTAATAAATGAACTGACATATGTTGCTCTGTCTATCTCTGCATGGCATGAGATTGAGGGGTCTGAGCTGATAGAGATCCTTGTTTATTGCTTTTTAATTGATATCAATGTCACCTGTAACTTGAAGAAATTAATCACAGAACATCAGCCTGACCTACTGAGTCCCACCAATACACCACACCACCTAGTGCCACATCCATGTGTCTCTTAAATACCTCCGGGGATGGGGACTCCACCACTTCCCTGTTCCAACGCTTGATCACCCTTTCCATGAAGAAATTCTTCCCAATGTCCAATCTGAACTTCCCGTGATGCCAAGTGACAGGATCTGCTCCATCCTGCCCATTCCCTCAGACCCCCCCACTCCAGGACATGCAGATGTGACCCTTGTTTGCACGTGGTCGGGACTGCAGACCCCTTGGGGCACTCAATGGGAGATTTGAGGTGCCAGAGCTCAGTGCTTTCTCAAACCTTTGCAGCAACCTGAGAGCTTTACCTGAATTTGCTGCTTCTTTTGTGCTCTGCAACACTGGGAGCTGGTTCTTGCTGGGCAGCTCTCCCCACACGCCGGAGCGTCATCGTGCCAACAGATTGGCACCTTTATCAGAAAGCCAGAAAACCTAAGCCCTGCTTTTGGTTGCCTTAGCTAAATGTCAGGCAGCAAGTTGTGCTGGGCCTTGCTATTTATATCAACAGAGAATGATTGAAACTGCCAAGCTTGCTTCTCACCCCTTTTGTCTAAATTTGAACCGTACTCATTGCATCACTTTCTTCCTCTCAAACAAGCCTGTTGAAATGTGCCCCACCAAGCTGAAGAGACGAGTCGCCCAACAGCGAGTTCCACACGCGGCAACAATCCTGACAGTGTTACTGAATTAAGTCTGATGAAGAGGAGACAATGTTAATTCATCACCTTCATACTTACCTAGAATTTTATTCTACTGTCTCAAGAGAACATTAATATTGTGCATACTACTCCATCTAAGGGACCTGCCACTATAATTGTATATGTTTTGGACAGACTGAGAAGGAGCAGTGAGCTCCACCACACAGTTACTAAAATGCTGACAGAAAACGTGCACATTTCTATTCTGAAGTGAACAGAATTTTCCCTCAGTTTGTTTTTGGCTTTGTTTTTGTTTCCTCTTTTCCTGCTTGGCAAGCTCCTTAGTTATCATAGCTCCAGCAGTACACCTAAGCAAACACCTTTCTAGTTAGCAAAACTTATCTTTCGAAGCTCGCTCCTGTCTCCAGAAGAAAATGGATGGTGTGCACATTTCAGCTTAGGCTATCTTCAAGTATCTCTGGCAGTTAGCCTCCCTTCTAGCATATATAAATTGTTGTACAATCAGCAAAAGGCAGCGCTTCAAGGCAGCCATAACATTTGGCAATAACATTGAACAATATAGGATGCGGCAAATACAAGGAAAAAAAAAACTTGCCTGAGTGCTGCACAATTGGCATTTTACAAATGCTCACCACGACAGCGGCTGCCTGCCCAGTGGGGCCAAAGCCATCGCTTAGCTCCTGCTCAGCAGATCCGAGCACTGGCAGCTTGTTGACCAAAGGTGTCCCAGCAAGGGCGCTGCCAGGCATGATGCCACTGCCCCGGGTGCCCTAAGATTCAGTCTCTTTATGCTCTAGACAATGCTTCACCCCTCCCGTAAGAAGCATTTTTTTTTTTTTGCTACAAAGCACTGGTAGTTCCCCTCTGCCAAGAGCTAGCCAGGGACACCAGTCTAAACCCCTCAAAACCCAGGCTGATCTGAGGATCCTAAGTATCATCTTTCCACCTCCCTGTCTCCATGGACCTGTGATCCCCTCCACAGCTGTCCTCCCTCACTCCTCCCAGCGTGCCCACACACTGTGGTAGCACTCAGTTCCAGCCACCACGTCACCTTTTATTTCCCAGCACATCACTACCAGAAGGAGACAGGCAAGAGCACTCCTTCCTAATCCCATGTACTGAAGGGAGGAGACCAGCTATGACCCTGATGCACGTGTAAGTCCCATCAGCACTGGGAGTAAAAGGAAGAATTGCAACAGAAGAGGTGATGCTTCCAGTTACAACTTTCTACTCTGCAAGCAGTATGAAAACTGACAGTTCTGTGAACGTTTATTGAATGTATCCGATTAATTAATCCTCTCTGAACACAATTCCCAAGTTGGTTTGCACTATTTATTGTCTCCCTTTTTCTTCCAGCCCCTTCCTTTGAGGGAATGAACATTTACATGTATATCCAAGCCATAAAGTTGCCACCAGAGTGTTAAAAACCAACGTGTTCTTTGCCATAAAATGCCATGTTTAAAGGAAACTTTCCTTAGAGTTTTGCATTTTTACTTTAAGTGGTAGAAGCCCTTTTTCACTTTCCTTGTTGCTTTTCATCAACAGAGTTTGCAAAGCTCTGCACCAAGCACTACGCACTAAACCACATCACTACACGTGTGTATGGGCATACATACGTATATAGACACATTATTTTCAGACAGAACCCATACACAGCTGTTAAACAGATGTGTAAGCACATCCGTCCATGCAGATGTGGATTACTTACCTCAAGTGCTGGTTAAAATAGCATGTGAAGGGTTGCGAGCCCACTTTCTCCTTCCAGTACTTCTGCTTGTACGTGACATTCTCTGAGTTCTCCTGATCGTCTCTGGCGCAGGGAGGGATGTACGAACACTGCCAACACATGTGAGAGTTACAACAGAGTTACTTCTGCGCTCAGTAACGATGCACCACTTTCTCTGCATTTTCCCCGTAATTCTTGAAATGGGCAAAGAATAATTAGTGCAAGCTCTAAAGAAACAAATCCGAAATTTTACTTGAATCACTGGTTACATCCTGCAGGTAGCGGAAAAGAATATGCCAGCGTTCACAAACCAAATAAAGGCTTTATCACATTTTGTTCTGTTATCAAAGCAACCTGCCACATAACATCTGCTGTGTTTGTTGGTTTTCCTTATTTTTGCACGATGAATGTAAGAGCAATCGTTTAATTTTGAAGTACTCCTACCAGCTGCCCGGACTGGGTTTGAAGCACTTCCCATTTGCAGTGGGACACACAATCACCAGTTCTGACTAACACCATGCTAATAAATATTCCAGCAAATCCCAGATGACAGGATATCTGATATCTAGTCGATATCTCTTGGCACAAGACACTCATTCAGCCACTGTTATGACACGGGTAACAAGCACAGGCTGTTCAAAGCCCCAGTTCAGCAAAGGTTCAGCGTCTGCTTCTTCCATGGAGAAGCCAACAAAAGCTGAGCACACAGCACGCTGGGTGCAGATCCCAGCCTCAGACATGTGCTGCAAAGACCAAGGAGACAAAGGGCAGTCTCTCCCCTGCGAACAAGCTGAGTAACAGCTTAACTTACCCCCACATAACATGAGGCATGGGCAGCAAGACTACCACTTCTCTGCTGGCAAAACTTTAGCTGGATCCTTCAGAGACCTTCCACGTCCCCCAGATGTTGTGTGGATCCTCCACAAAGTTCATGACCTGGTGAACCACTGTATTCCCGTTCTGAACTTCAGGCTTAGGAACAGCTACAGGAACAACTATCTTCATGGGAAAAACACAAAGGAAACACACGGGGACTTGCCATAAATCATTGGGACCTCATTGCTTGAACCTGTCGAGGACTGGCCATCTCAAAGAAAGGAGCCGTCCCCACCTTACGCTACTTTGATGTTTTTTCTTTAAAAGTTACAAAGAAGTTGGAGAACAGCACCTAAGTTTATTCTGAATGTCTCAGCCTAACAGTGTGGAGACCTTTTCAGAGGATCTATTGGTACACGGTGCACCTCCTACACCATATTGCAGCAACAATAACATTATTATGCAATTCAAATGCAGTCCCAAGTACGCAGCTCAGAATCAGTACCAGGCTGATAATACTCTCTCTTCAGTCAAAGCCACTGTTTAGATAGATGACTCAGGATTCAATTCAGCATCAGAGAGCAGCTAATACACCTTCACACCAAGGTTTTTGTGAGCTTTGTATCTGGCATGCGTTTGCTGCTAGGTGCTCACCCTCCGGTGTCCCTGCAGATGCCTGAAGCGACTCTGGGTTACTCTGAGTGCTTCACTGGAGCCTCCCATGGAGGAGGGACAGAGGTGTGAGCTCTGGTTTAGCTTCCAGTTTGCATTCCTTGCTTTTCAAAGACTAATTCTTGCCTAATTCAGTAAAGTTTTTGAGAAAAAGAAGGCAGACTTGGTAAGCTCTGAGGGGAGCTGTCTCAAGCCTGGAAGACGTCGACTACATGAAGAGGCCAAGAAAATCTCAAGTGCAAACAGACATCAGGGCCCAAAGTAGAAGCAAGTCAATGCCTCAGTGACTCTACCACTTCCCTGGGCAGCCTGTTCCAATGCTGCACAACCCTTTCAGTAAAGAAAGCAAACACAGGCATGAAGCAAACATGATGTCCTCTCACTTGAGCCCCTCTATAGCAGGGTGATAATTAGCTCCTAATTTATCTGCTTGTATAAAGATGCTCTAGGTAAGTATAATTGAAAAACTGCAACACACCACTAAAAGTAACACCACCCAACTCCTCATCTCCAGGCAACGTATGAGCTCCTCCTGACTTGTGCAGGTATCTCCACAGGTTTCTGGGTTATCTTCATGGCCTGGGAGCCAGGAAGCGCTGCTGTGACCACCCTGCTGGTGAGGAGCAGCGCTGGGAGATGAGCAGGGGCTCATTCATAAGCACAAAAAAGTAAGTCCCCACAGCTCACGGTGCTGGCTTCATGCCTGGCTTTCACCTACCTCTGCCACCAGACAAACCCAGCAAGCAAACCCTGCTTGAGACCTGAAGAAGGAGCAGCACGGTGTACTGGATTGCAGACAAGTCTGCAGCCCATGCCGTGCCCTTGAGAAGAGCCACACAAAACGGCAGAGTTTAGGAAGACCCCTCTGGGCAAGACAGAGGCCATCTGGAGTCAGGAATCTCGCCGTGACCCTCACACCCTCAGGCTGAAAAGGCTGATCCTACAGACCTAGGTGTTGCAGTCTAAGCCGAAAAGTCTGAAGTCTGAGGAGCGAGAGAGCAGATCTTGGTGGCGGTGACGTGCTCCACCACAGCTTCACCCAGCTGACCCTCAGCCCGGTCCCCGCACGCCCTGTGTGTGCTGCCATCTCGCTCCACGGCCTTCGCAATTAATCCCCCCTAAGCCTTATCTCGGAAATGATTATTGCTATCAGCGCAGCTGAAGAAAGGCTACCGTGGCCCTGCTGAAATTTCTTCCTCTGAGACAAAAAAAAAAAAAAAAGAAATCCACAAATCGCTCAGACTGAACACAAATGTAATCGTGTGCAGTGCTTTTTATATACATTTCTGGATTAACTCTGACCCAGCTACATAATCTTTTAAGAGCTAAATGAATCCTGGGCTGTACAGCGATGTGATCGTCTTAGGACACAAGGGGAAAAAAAAAAAGTCTTTTCCTGCAGCCTGCCCTCACTGGAATAGACAGATTGATAACCACCATGTGTATGTTTATACACCAGCCCACTCTATTACGGAAAGTGGAATAATTTTAGTCTGATACACTGGGGATGTTTTTTTTGGTGGAGTGAAGCTAGCAGCTGATGCAGCACAGTTGGGTGTTGCGAGGGGCCTGAAATATGCACAAAGAGCCACCCCAGGAGGAGAAGCAGCTGAACAGAATGGAAAATCCTAAGACCCTCCAAAACAAAATTGTTCAAATATGTATTTTCTTCCTTCTGTCTGGGAGCTGATCAGCCCGCTGTATGTCTAATCACACTAACACGAGCCAGCGTGCTACAGGAAGGTGAGGGGAGCAGGCAGGGTTAAAAGGCTCCTCAAGCACTCATTCATAAGCATGTACCAGACCCAGATCATTAAATCCATCAGATTCCTGGCTTGTTGCTATGACTGATCTATTTTAGCATAAAATCCCGAAAGCTCTTGAAGACGGCGAGACCTTGGGACAAAAATAAAAAGGAGACTCTCAGTGCCCGGCTAGACAGACGCTAAATCCAGGGAACGAAAGGAAACCAAAGCACATACTTCACTTGGTTTAACAGGATATAAGTTCCTAATGAGACCTAAACAACCCTTGAACTGCTTGAAAGCCCCTGCCGCACCCATGAGGGTTGCAGGAGATGCTCAGCCCGGGCACCCCGCACCCATCCCTGCTGGATGCTGGTTTTTTTGTCCCTGCCCGTTGCTGACAGCCCCAGCCCCAGGGAAAGGCAAAGTTTGCAAAGCTCCCTCCCGGGCCAGCGCTTCGCCGCCGTCCAGCACTGCAGCCTCATCGCTCATCGCGTCTGAGCCGTGCCAACAGCTTAATCCAAATCCTGTCAGATTTACCGTCCTGCTTCCCGCTCTGCTGACTTCTGAACGTGGGGAAAAAAGCAACGCGCAGCCCCTGAGCTGACTTAATCCTTCTTCCAAGGGCCACGCAGGTGTGAGCAGGGCTGTGGAGGCTGCGAGGCTGCGTGTCCCAGCCTTGACACGTGAGCCCGCTCCCACCGTGGCCCCTACATGGGAGCCAGCCCGCTGCTCCGCGGCCACATCTCTTGTTGGAGAGCCAAAATCTGCTTCTCCGGTATCGCACCTGGGCTTGGGTGCTCCTGGGGACAGGGATTTTCTGTTTTTCTGGGAACTACTTAGCAAAATCTCCTCCGCCCGGGTGGAAGGCTGCCAAGAGAGACTTTACTCGGTGTTAAAAGGAGAGAGCAGGGTGAAGTTACTGCCTCTAAAGACAGAAAGAAGCAGCACGCATCGCCTTCACGCTGTTGGGGCGTGCTGGAAGCTGCAACTTCTTCCCGGCCCGTGTCCCTCTGCGCGATGCAGAAGTTTAAGAATGAAATGAGCAGGGAGGGAAGTCTGGCTTCAGCGCAGACCCCCTGGGTTTCGGGGCCATGGGTCAAGACGTGTGTGAGAGTGTGTGTATATATATAATGTGCACACATAGATGCTTATAGAGATAGATATGAACATATACGTGCACATACACACTTATAGAGATAGATGTGCATATATAGGCACATATACACACTTATAGAGATAGATATGAACATATATGTGCACATACACGCTTATAGAGATAGATGTTAACACATATATGTTCAAATACACACTTGCAGAGATAGATATGAATATATATGCGCACATGGATGCTTATATAGACAGATATGAACATGTATACCTGCACATACACACTTATAGGGACAGATATGAATACATGTACGTGCACATACAGGTTTATATAGGTAGGTTTATATGAGCACATACACGTGTCCATACAGGTTTATATAGGTAGATATGAGCACATACACGTGTCCATACAGGTTTATATAGGTAGATATGAGCACATACACGTGTCCATACGCACTTCTATAGGTAGGTATGAACACATATCCGTGCACATACACACTGACAGGGATAGATACGAACACACAGACACGCACACACCCACTTTTTGCTGACTAACAGCTCCGGGACAGCCCCGAGAGCCCCCCCACGACCTCCCCCTCCATCACCGGGCCCCTCGGCGCCGCCCCCAGCCCCGCGGCTCGGAGGGGGGTCCGGGCGGCTCGGGGCTCACCTTGGGGTTGGAGCGGAGCTGCCGCTCGTCCTCGTGGAGCAGCGCGGGGCTGGCGGAGCGGGAGGTGCGCACCAGCACCTGCAGGCAGGGGTAGCGGGCCGTGCCTCGGCAGGCGGCCCCGCAGGAGAAGGTGCAGGCGAAGCGCTCGCCCAGCTGCCGCACCGCCAGCACCGTGCAGTTGGCGGCGCCGCCGCCGCCCCGCTCCTGCAGCGCCGGGCGCAGCCAGCAGCAGCCCAGCCCCAGCAGCGACAGCAGCCCGGCGGCGATCAGCAGGAAGCCCAGCCGCATGCTCTTGTCCTCCGCCTCCGTGTACTCCGTGTGCGCCGCCCGGCTGCGAGCCATCCCCCCCCCCGCCTGCCGCCGGCGGCCATCGGGGGAGGCTCTGCACGGCCCCGAGCTGCGCCGGCACGGAGCGGGCACGGCCCCCGGCACGGCACGGCACGGCCCCCGGCACGCCTCCGCCCCGAGAGGGGAGTGGAGGGGTGGGGAGAATGAGAGGGGGGTGAGGGAAGGGAGAGGAGCGAGTGGAAATGGTGAGGATGGAAAATGAGGGAGGAGAGAGGGGAAGAAAAGGAAAGAGGAAAGGAAGAGGGAAGAAAAAGGAGAAAAGAAAGGAGGAAAGAAGGAAGGGGGAAAGGGAAAAGAAAGGAGAAAAAGAATGAAAGGTAAATGAGGGAAGGAAGGAAAAAGAACAGAAAGAAAAGGAGTAGGAAAGAGACAAATAGAGAACAAAAAGAAGAAAGGAGAAAAAAAGGGGGAAAAGGAGAATAAAAGAAAGGAGGAAAGAAAGAAGATAAAGGAGAGAAAGATAAAAGAGACGAGAAAAAGGAGAAAGAGTACAGAAAGGAACGAGAAAAGAAATAGATAAGACACAAAACAGAGAACAAAAGGAAGAAAGGAGAAAAGAAGGGAGAAAAGAAAGGAGGAAGGAAAGAAAAGAAAGAAAAAAGACAGAAGAAAAAAGGAGGAAAGAAAGAGAAAAGAATGGAGAAAAAGAGAAAAAAGAAGAGATGAAAGAGAAGAAAAGGGAGAAAAGAAGAGAAGAGAAGAGAAGAGAAGAGAAGAGAAGAGAAGAGAAGAGAAGAGAAGAGAAGAGAAGAGAAGAGAAGAGAAGAGAAGAGAAGAGAAGAGAAGAGAAGAGAAGAGAAAGGAGGAAAGAAATGAAAGAAAGAAAAGGAAGAAAAAAGGGAGAAAAGAAAAAAGAAACAAGGAAGGAGAGAAAAAAAGTAATAGGAAGAAGAATTAACACAAAAATTAAAAAAATGGATAAAAAGTAGAAAGGAAAGAGGAAGTAGTAGAAAGAAGAAAGATAAAAAACAGATGAAATAAAAGTAAAAAAAAAAAAGTATAATCGCAATTTAAAAAATAAAAATACAATATTTAATTAGTAAACTAGAAAAAATATTATTAAAAATATATATATACCAACCCATCTGACCTAGTTTGGGTCCCTCCGGGGGTGGATGGGACAGCTTGCGATGGGATTATCTGTCCTGGGGAGATTTGCTGCAGGAGCGCTGCAGCAGATTAGTGCTGAGCAGTGCACAAGGTGCGATGTCTAGAGGGGGGCTGGCGGGTGGGGGGCACGTTGCTGGCCCCCTGCCCGTCTGTCTCCTCTAAGGCAGCTTCCCCCCATAGCCTGCCCGAGACCCAAATCCAGCATCCGTACAACCTTGGGGTCATTCGTCGATATGTGAAGACAGGTAAAACCAACGTAGGCTGTCGAATGACTTTGGGCAGGAATTGCTTTTATCAGGAAGGTATTGGCCTTCATAAGGCAGCCCTAAAAGTGCCCTCTTCACAGAAGGGCTGTATAAAGGATCCAAGAAAATGCACTCACTTCACAAATAGGGTTTGGTTATTACCCAGCGCCACCCACCATGGCAGCTCCTGCAGCACCTCAGTGCCACAAGCGCCTGCCACGTCTTTATTCCGCAGTCGTTATCGCAGGCAGTTCCGCAGAACAAAGTGTGACAATTTCTGAGATGATAGCTGAACCTGATGATACAGCAGGCAGGAAGGTACAGAAATAATAGAAAAATAAATAAGGCAAACAGCACTTTCCTCTGGCCGCACTTTTCAATCACTTTTCTGCTGTGGAGAGCAACGTCAAACTTTTAAAAATAAAGTTGATCCATAGGTTCTCCAACTGGAATATTGAGCATTGGTTGGCAGGACGGCTATTAAGCATCCACACTGTGACAGGAATATAAATGGATGCAAATGTTGTCCTCGGCTGCACCAGCGTGCTGCTGCTCTGTCCTCAGGCTAGCCGCTCTACGGCAGCCATTCCTAATGCTAGAGGTTTCTCTGGAAAAGTTTGCTGACTCCAAGCATGGGATTTATTTTTTGAACCTGCAATGGGTTTTTCTAGCAGCAGGATGCTAGGTGCAGTCTCTAGTGGAGAAGCTTCCAGCGTGGAGTTCCTAAATGACAAAAAATATCCTTGTGATCAGTTAGGTTTGCTGCTTGCCACCTTCATGATCCTGAAGGCAAGCTCCAGCCCCGGTTCCCAATCGTCCCACCTTTAATTCAGATGGGCCGTGACCTCTTGGATACCTTCCCCTTGGAGCAGCTGGTGCCCAGTCTCTGTGTGTTTGTCACTTGGTTCAGCTCTTGGCTGGGCCCTGCACACAAAGTGCCGTCAGCCAAAAATTAACACTCTGGGTGACGCTGTAACCTTGAGAGCTGGCCTTCTGCGTGCATCAAACCCTGCATCTGAGATCTGAGGAGACAGCGGGGCTGTTTTACCTATATTTTCACAGTCCTGCACTGATAACTAACTCAGGACAAGTCTTTTCGGGTCAGTTGGAGGAGCAGCGGACCATTAGCACCCGGTTTGGAGGAGCGCAAGGCTGGGTACCCGCAGCTTGGGCTAGGAGCAGCCTGGTCTTAGAAATTCAGCAGGAAGGCTGACATCTGTGTGACGGTGCCCAACGTCAGGAAAAGGCCGGTTCTGCAGCAAACACTGAAGCACGCGGCGCTTGGAAAAGGTGACTTTCAGGAGACTTCTGAGCTGAAGCCCAGCAACCTTGCTGAAGGATGAGCACCTCCACAGCCACCTTCAGGCAGGCCAGGCCGGTTGCTGCCTGCTCGCTGTCAGCCTGTCCTTGTCCTACGACCAGCATGCCGGCTTACCTATCGCCATTAGCGAAGGGCCCACACGCAACTACAGGCCAGCTTGTGAGGCACACGGCGGGGACGCCTCCATCTTGGGCACGTGTGGGACCTGAGGAGCCGTGTGAGCCTCCCTCGGCAGCAGAAGGCCCACCGCCAACCTGCCCCAGTGGCAGCCCACGTTAACCAGCACCATCCATCCAGCACGAAGGAGAGATGGGGCAGGTTCTCCACACCCATCTTTGTGGGAGGTTCTCCTGATGTGTGAATACACGCCGACAAGGACAGTGGATGGGGAAGAGCTCTGTGAGGTGTGTCCGTGTGGAAGCCTGGTGGTGGTGGTGCCGGTGATGTCCGTCAGGGAGCTCTTGCAGCCTTCCTCCATCACAGTGCCAGTAGCAGGCTGCTTTTCTGAACAGCCACGATGTGTATAAACACAACAACAAAACGCCTTTTCGAAAGCACCACCGTGACACTCAGCAGGAAGTAAAGCGGACTTCAAAGGGAGGAAGATGACAGCTGGCTGGTAGAAACACATCCTGGGGCGGGGGAAAAAAACCTTTATCCGAAAAAAAGAGCTGTGGAGAAAAACTGAAGGGCTTCCAAAAATTTTCAGCAAGGTCTGCATCAGACAGAGCAGCTCCAGGATGCTTCCCTGTGCTCCTTATCAGGATCGTTTTGCAGGCGATGCAGGATGTTGCAGATAACTGTGAAAATCGGCCAGTTTATTGCTGTACAGAAGCGAGGTGCAGAGTCATCTGTTTATTTAAACCAGAGGTGGTCGAAAGAAGTCTTCTTGCAGAAAATTGTGACACAAACCTACACACAACACTGTCACGTTTATACTGGCAAGGCAGCATGAACTGCAAAAGATAAACCAGAGCCTAGGAAAATAAGATCCAAGAACAGTCAGCACTGCTAACCCTGAAGTGGCTTGAGTCTGTAATGTTCAAAACCACTGCTCAGTGGGTTTTAACACTGGTTTCAAAACGTAAACTTCAACCCCAATAGCCTGGTTTGGAGAGGTAAGCGACCAAAGTCATTCAAACCACAGCTAGAAAACAATGCATCTACCTGCATTTCCTCTGGCCTTTCAAATGCACCAAAAGCACTCAGATCTGCAGAAATGAGAGCGTGCATGTTTACTGAGGGGGTGGAGGCATGTAAACAGCATGTTAACCCTGGCACTCTGTGAAAACGAAAGCATCAGCCAGCCAGCCAGCCACCCAGATGAGCTGCTCAACCCAACCGGCATGCTTCACCAACAGTCAAATTCCACTAGTGTAATTTTTAGGCAGCAGCAAGTTTTGAGAAACATGAAAGGGTATCATATCTGAAATGTAAGCACATTTAGACACCTTGGTTTAGTAGAAGCAATTGTTATAGTTAGCATCTTAAAACAAAAGCACTGCCCAGCTACCTCACATTCAGCATCCCAGCTGTGCCTTTGGAAGCTCTTCTGAGTGTGGCAAAGAGGAGCAAGCAAATTCTCCTTTATTTCAATCAATGTCCAGCCATGGAAATACTTTCAATCAGAAATTACGGGAGTTATTTATTTAATTATTTTCCTTCTAGATGATATATACCCATATCTTTAAAACGATGTTATTTAGAAACTGAATACCCTTCTTCAAGAGCTGTTGCCACCTATGCACTGTGCAGGATCGAGCTGGCTGCCACACAGCCGATCCAAAGGTGGCTTCTGGTTTCTTTATAGGTAACAGAAAGAGCCTGCCAGCACACTGCAAGCATTCTCAGAAACCAATTTCATGTCTGACCACAATACACGTGTATTTTGTGCAGTTTCTCAAACTTTTTTTTTTTTCGCCCCACGGAAACTAAAATGGAAAAAAAAAGTACAAAAAATACTGGCTTAGGTAGAGAGGATTTACAAACTTTAAGTAACAGAGCTCATAGTCACATGCAAAATAGATCAACAACGTGAGCATCTACAGGATTCCCACTAGGGTATTCATTTAGACTAATAAAGCACCTGAAGGTATTTAAGTGTGCATGGCACCAGGCACTAAGGCCTGAGTGTTTTCTTGGTTCTTTTTGAACACTAAGGTGGCTTGTCCTTACCTCCTTCCTCCGGGATGCCCTGGCAATTAGGTGGACTCACAAGCAGGGTGGGTTGAGTAACAGCTGTGAAAATAGAAGCTATCGGTGCTCTCTGCAATACTGGTGATACTCAAGTGGGTAAAAACCATTTTAGCCCTGGAAATTAAGGGGAGCGGACTTCTAAAAGAAAAGCAGCTGTTTAGTGATTCAAGAAATACTTATAAACAACGTGCACTAAGAAGAGATGAAGCGAGTGTGTCTGTTCCACGGGCCAGTAGTGCTTCTAGTTGTCTTTTCGTTGTTTCCAAGAATGCTGATTTTATTACTCAGAACTTACCTTGCACAACATTTTAATTATGGGGGGAAACACAAGTAAATGTATTTTTAAAGTAGAATTCTATTCTCTGCCATTATTCATAGCAATAGTGAAAAAGACGTAACAAAAGCCTCAGACGGTAGCTGTCAGTATTAAAAATCTCCGGTTCAGTTCAGACACCCATTTGCCATGTGTAAATGAGTTTTTTCTTCCTTTCAGAAAAAAAAAAAAGGGGGGGGGGAGGGAGGCAGCATAGGGTTTTTCATTTTGATTCATTGATGTGGTATCAGGCTACCAAGTGCCTCTAATTTGATACCTTCTTTTATATCTAAAACTGTTATACCTGCTTCAGGTAACATGAAATTAGATCTGATTTTACAGTTTCTGTGTATTTAATGACACAAAATACAGGTGAGGGATGGCTTGCGTTTCCCCTGGGAAGAGCAGATCACCAGTTCCTTGCTAACAGTTGAATCCCACATCTCACATGTCTGAAGCACGGGACAGTTGAATGTGACTATATCACTGCAGTAACCTGCTGAAAAACTTCTGTCTCAATTTCAGCTTGGTTTTGAAGTATCAAAGATATTTAGCTAACGAGATATTTTTAATGTAATTCGCCTTGGCCCCCTTATCACATCTGGCATTAAATTCCACGAGACTAGCTCTGTGGAGAAAACAAACCAAAAATCGTAAGAAAAAAAAAATAAGTGATTTGAAGCAGTATACATTATTTCCAGAAGCTTTCAAAAATGCTAAGGTCACAGAAAACCTCTGGCAGTAAAAAATAATAAATTTAAAAAAAAAGCGTTTATCATGGAGTGATGAGCAAGACACTTTTAAAGAATATCCTTTTTAAAATTTAGAACTGTATGCTTGAGTAGGCAAATACATGCATACATATTCGTATCCGCTCCGAGAGATGAAAAAGCTGCTATGTTTTCAGCTGTGTTAAACATCATCTGGATTGTAAACATCCCTTATTTCAAGTTGAAGAAGCAGTTCAGTTAAATAAAAAGATGATCATTGGCATTTTTATGTCTATCATCTTGAATTACACATAGAAGTGTAGCATTTAAAATTGCTACACATCTGAACGGTCAATTTCAGATGTTCACAGTTCAATAAATTCCATGAAGCTATTTTTTATTTTGCACTACACAGAAAAATAGGTTAAAACCTAGAAAGAAGAATAATTCAAAAAATTAATGACTTTTTTTTTTTTCTTGTATGGTAACTTCAGGTATTTTGAAACAGTTTGCACTACCAGAGGCAACTTAAGGAGAAATATCAATCACATCAGGAGAAAGAAAACTATCCAAATGGTTCAGGTTTTTCTTCTTCCACTCTAAAGAAGAATTGTGCTTTTTCCACAAACAGTGCATATTCATGTTTGTTCAAGTCTGGAAGTTCAAGTACTAGTGATCATCTAATGAAATGTGTATCTAAAGTGGGAAAGTAGCAGATCAGAAGTAAGGTATGATCAGCTCTAAACCAAGCTTCTTCCAAGCTTTCCTTCTGTGATGAGTTCTTGAAGCATCTTTTTAATAATATGAAATGTCATCAACCCCCCCATTGTACAAATGACAAATGATGTGTTTTGCTTGTTTGTTTTCTGAGGATTTCAAACCAAGATGACCAAACGTTACAGCCTACTGCAGAAAAAAAAACGTAAATTTCTCTCATAAAATTACTTGTCAGCAGCAAAAAGACTCTTCAACAAGTGCCTTAACCACTGTACAGCTTGATAGTTTTAATACTTCAATTTTTTTTCCATTTTTCATTGTTGAAGAAATAATTTCACAATCTCAAATCAAAGTCAACACTGCAGTGAGGAGAGCTTTTCTACTTTATTACAAAGAGAAGAAGCCTTTATGTGGTCAGAAAATACAAGATTGATCTTTTTTTTTTTTTTCTCTTCCTATGAAACGCTGCTGTTCAAACAGCCAGAGTGAATTGTCTCAGTTCACTTAAGTCCCATCACATTCACTTGGGTATGGATGTCCTTGGCTGCTGAAAATCTGGCCCTTTAGTGCACAGGGCGACAAAGTAGTCCCCTGACCAGCAGTTCCAGAATGTCCCGTTTTCATATATTGCATCCATGCACACCTCCTAAAAATGAGGTACAGCAGGGCAAACATTTTCCAAAATAGATGTCATATATATAATATATACACATTCGTACATACATACCTTTATTCATGTGATGTCCAAAAATTTAAAAAAAATGTACACATTTATTACAAAATCGTAACAAAGACTGGACAGTGTTTTGCTCATTCTGGAAAGATGAAGCTCAGTAATACACAACTCTGGAAACTAACCAGAGATTGTGGCAATATCTTTCTTCTAAACAGTCAGATATTCTTGCATTAAGCTTGGCGAAAACTGCCTTTCAAAAACAGAAGGGGAAGTAAAATGAAGGAAGCAAACCTTGCTCATCTTTCCAAATGAAATACGAGAAGGATCTTCACATAAAAATGCACAAACATTTTTATTACCAATAGTGCTACAATGAACAATGCAAATTTTGTTGTCTAATTTTTTGTCTTTTTTCTTTTTTTTTGTCTTTTTTCTTTTTTTTTTTCCTCCTTTTTACATTTTGGAAAACTAAGTGGTAAACTTTTGTCAGTGTACTCGCTTGTCTTTACAGACCCAAGCTTGTCTGCTGGCAAAAAAATAAAACAAAAACAAAAATTCAGACCCTGCTCAAACTAAAGAAAAACAATTACAAATTTAGTTGTTGGGCAGCACATAATTAGTAAGGCAGGACCTCAAATGGTGACCCTTCGCATGAGCCAATTGCCAGATCCTCAAGGAATTAAAACCAGGATGCCTGAGCCACATCAGTTCTGCAGTTATGTTGAGTATTGTGCTGAGACAGCCATACCCCAAGAAAAGGGAAGTCTTTAGAAGGCTTGCTGAGCAGGGTTGTAGTTGAAGGTTGATGGCAGATGAGGCCTTTCTTCTAATTTGTCATATTCCAGATGGAACTCCTACAATTAAAAAGAAAAAAGAAAAAAAAAAAAAGACAAAGCCAAATAAAACAACACATCATTTAACTGTAAAAAGCTGTTTGCTACAAGCCATGCTTGAACAGCACAAATACAGAAGAGATCAAGTCTTCATCTACCTTAAGGCAAAAAACTCATGATTTCTCTATCTGGGATTCTACATTTTAATTAGAAGAACTTTAACATCCTGAGCAATCACACCTGCAACGTATGGGCTCTTTCTCTCCTTTTAAAAATGAAACAATACATTACTCTCGGAGCCTTTGGTATGATCACAAACAACCACACATATAGACATGTATACTCATAAAACACATACATACAATCATTGCATGAGCTGAATTATGAATAAAAGTGTACGTCTGAAATGTTGAAAGACAGAAGGAGTCTTACTTTGGATAATCTGAAGTTTTGAGATATTTTGTGGAACGCTACCAGGCCCAAGCGTAAGTTAAACTAGCTAGATACAACGTTGGGAAACATGACCTAAAGTGCTAGGGACAAACTTCTGAAACCTACTTAAGCCAGAGTTGAACAAAATATTCCACCACGTTTCGTACTCAAAATTAAGCCTCAGACTTAGCCAACCCTCCTGCACTTGCTGAGTTCCTTGCTATTCTATCACAATTTCATGAGACATTCACCTGGTGTTTTATAAACAACCATATCAAATAGAAACCTTTCCCTATGTGTTCAGATGCCACACAAGCTACTGATGCATAAATAAGTAGCTTTAGTGTCTCACTGGCACAATCACCTGACTTTTGTCCGAGGGTGTCCGCATTGTGTAATTATAAAATCTCTCAGTGATCTAGCAGGAGTTTTTAATCAGACTACAGCAGTTACTACAAATCAGGCTGTAGCCAGCCCTGGTGTCTAAATGCCCCCTGATGACTACACTGAAAAAAAAAAAAAAAAAAATTCCCCTCTGTGACCTTAATTTGTGCCCACAACCCTAATCAGTATGCTTTGACATGTGGTGCTCGTTACTTCATACGTGCAAAAATGTACAAGGACTTACTGAAATCTTACATTTTCAGATCCTTTCAGCAGCTTAACTGTGTCTCCTCCCCATTTTATCTTCATTCAAGAAGCAGAGTAAGTGGAAGTTGCACAATTTTCTTTAAGGCTACTTCCTGTTAATTCAACAGCAGCTATACCTTGGGCACACACAGTCATTTATTCTGTCTAACTGCCTGGTGAACCTCAGCAGATCATCACCTGTATCTACAGAGAAAACTTATCCCACTCTTTTTATGCACCAGTAGAAACACTAAGAGTACCGAACAGATTACTACACTATTTAATCACTTGAGGGAGTGTTCTAAAGTATTGTAGTTTTTGCAGGTAGACAAACTAAGGAAAAAGTCAGTGCAAGATCAGAATTAACATCTAGGAAATCCAGCTCCCAGATCTCTCTTGCAAAAACAAGGTCTATCTAGCACAGAAGGTACATTGACCATGGTAATGAAATAAATCAGGGAAAAATGCTACGAAATCACTGTCTGTACTCCCCAGAGAATACTGTACCTAAACCTGGAAAATCCTAGCAAAGCCTATGTGAGGTTACAGCCATCTGCACTGAAGCGTTGCATGTCTACCTTGTTCTTGCTTCTCTGCTGTCTGCTCCAGACGGGTTTTTTTCTTTCCTTATTTTTTGCATTATGCCCTGTGTAGCCTTTAAGTTACAGATACAGGTCAATTGCTTTTGGCATTCCTGATTAAGACCATGTATCTGCTGGTGTGTGTTCTCCTCTTGTGCAAATCCATACCCATGTGCTGGTGCTGAAGAAATGCCTGCTCTCTCCTTTTGTCAGAGGCAAGATCAAGGCGTACAAATCTATGCAGGTATTAAGCTGGTTTATGTTGGGTGAGTCTTCAGTAAATCTGATATAATTTATATAATCGAAAAATACCTCGCAAACTTCTCTCCCATTCCTGGCTTCAAAGCTTTCATTGTGCACATAACCATGGAAGGGTCTGCGGATTACTAGCAATCTACTGTCAGCTGTTGGGGAATTGCTTCTTTATCAGAATTGTAAACAAAAGAAAGGGTTAATGATAACAGCTTACATCGGTTACCCGAACCTTCACAGACTCTGAAACACCCTTGAAATTACACATGGAAAACAGCTACTTAAACTGGTAAGACAGTACCAATTACCTAAAAAAGGGGATTTCCAAACTTACTGGGGTTGCATGCCACTGTTGGCAGTAGCTGCTCTGCGTGAGGTGTGTGTCTGAAGGAAATGCTCGGTAGCTTGAGCAGTGCTTTGTGTGCCACAAACAGAAAACCCTTCATTTAGAAGAAGGAATAGGATTTCCTACTAAAGTTGCTTTAGAAGTATGAGTTGATACTTCAAACTGCCATTGATTTTTAAAGTAAAAGGCTTAAAAGAGCCTTTTTCATTTGTATCCCTGCATCAGCAGTGCTGAAGCCCAATATCCAGCAGTGTTTAAGAATACCTAAAGTTATATCTGAGAATACCAAAAAAAAGAACTCATTCACCAAAATTTGTTGAAAACTAAAAGGTAATTATTTATTACATATAGAAAAATACTTATATTACATGTATTTTATGCTTTACTTTTGATTCCAGGGGCCACTATAGTTTAGGATGTGAACAGCAGCACTGATATTTTTGTATATAAACAGATACAAATAAGGTGTAGAAATGCCACTTATCCATGGACAAACATTTGCTAAATTGTTTTATTTTCCACATGGAAGTAATTATTAAAAATTAAATACCTTTTATTAACCAAGAATAATGACTAGTAAGTGCGTGTGGAAACTTCGAGCACATGTGCAACACTAAATAAGAAATTGTTCTGCGCAATGAAATCAATCACTTCTCGTGTCACTCTGAGAACTTATTTTGATGGCAAAGTTACATCAGCCTGCACATATACAAACAATAATAGAATACTAAAAATAAAAGAGAATTGGTTAAGGTGACCCATAGCATTAATAGAGTAAATCAAAACAAAGTTTGCTGAATAGGAAGTGTCCGAGTGTCCAGACAAAATATTCTGGACGGTGTAAATCCATCAAAGGAGATTGTTGACATTTCAAAATGGGACCAGAAAAGCAGCATTTCTACTGGATTAAGGGTGGATGCAAAGACCCAAGGTTAAATTAGGGACTGAATTAAAATGCTATGGCACATTTCTATTAGAAGAACAAATTTAACTTTCTAGCAATTATAAAAGTATGTAAATTAATATTGATCTTAAAATGATAGAAAGTAATTTAATACAGGCAGCAACCCTTACAAGCAAATAAACACTTGGAAATTTAATCTTCTCTCCCATAAAGAACTCCACGCGTTATAAATACAAAACCAGAGTAGAAGGTTTTAGATTTTTTTCCCTTTAACCAGGATTAATTCTCCTTACTTTTCAAAGGAGAACTTCCAGACAGTTCATACTGCAGACAATTTAAATCAGGATTTCAGTAAATGTGCAATTGTAGAAGGCATTTTTGGTCTCATATCCACTTCCCTTCCTCTCTCATTTGAGTGTCTTTCATGTCTCCTCAACAGCAGCAAACTACAAAGCCAAATCCTCAGTGAAAAATCAAAGTGTCTTTAACCATATTGTACTTTCCACATGCCCTAGGATGAAAAACCATATACAGAGACATATCTGTAGTCAGCATTTTCCTGGGTTTTGTTTGGCATTTAAGGTGAATTTGAAGTTAATTGTCATTCACATGTAAAACCACGTATCAACGTGGAATTAATTAAAACCTAACAGTTTAGGAACTGTCTCATTACTCAGCTATTTTGCTGCATTTCCTTCTTTTAGGAAATCGAATAGAACTAGGAATAGAAAACAAAGCCTATTCTTTAATATAAAAAAAATGTTTTCTTGAAAGAAGTTATGCAGTCTACCTTATTGGGCTTTGTTTTGACAATATCTAGATTGGTTTTCCCAATCTGCTAAACTATGTTTTTTTTGCATTTTACAAACTTAGCTGTAAGATTTAGTAATATTATCCAAAGTAAACAGTTACATGTCACTGTATCAATTATAATGCAGTATAACTTTAAAAATTAAATGTTATTAATTTGTAGATAAATACGTAGGCTAATAATTGCACAATGTAGCTTCTGCAAAGCATAAGACATTAAAATCTGTTGCCCTATATTTGAGCACATACATTAAACAGCAGATGAATTGATAAAGCACCTTGAAAAATAATTTAATTTGCACATATAAATAAGAGAGAGTAATTTACCAGAAATAATTCTTGACCGACTGCTTCAAAAGAGCACTAATTAAACCACTAAAAGAGCAGTCACTGTTATGGCCTTCTAAGGAACGAATATTCCCAGTACTCACTAATAATATAGCTGTTACAGTAAAAAACTGCAATTTATCAGAATTCTCTTTTTTCCCATCTTCTCATATTTTTAATTTCCTGAAACATTAATAACTCCTGTGTTTGTTAGAAAAAATTACTTGGCCATATTTCCCCTCGCTTTAAAGGTCATCAAATATTGCCGCTCTTCTTGTATTATTCCTCTTAGGAAATGTCAATTCGAGAAAATATTATCAGAGGTATCATCATTACCATAGAAAGCCAAGAACACACTTGACGTACATTTATAGAAGTTCTTATTTCCTTATCATAGATGGCAGTCTCACAAAATTACTTCCAATAAGTGATTCTTTTTCCACGTAACAACATACCAATTTTTCCTCAAATCCTCTTCTAGCTTCCTACGATCAATACCCAACTTGTCTGGTGCACTTTGCACCAAACTAAAATCGAAAATACAAAATAACATTCCATTTCCAATTGTTATATTGAGAAATGTGCAAGCATAGAAGAAAAGATACTGGAATTGATATGGATATTGGAAAGAAATCACGTTTCCTGTTAGCTTACTGCAGCAGGTGAAAGACTAGAAAATTATATCCCTCCCCTTACTAGCTGTCAGTTGCTTTTTAATGTTAGGAAAACTATTTTCAGCATGGAAAATAAAGAGAAGAGAATCTGTATAGATCTCGGGCAAAATCATTTAGAGAATAACAGTGTTTTGTGTATCTGTGTCACCACTACCTCCATGAATGCCTACTATATGAAGCAAGCTTGACTTTTTAACAGAGGAAGGGATGTAGAGGGCCAAAGAACAACTCAAGCACTGGCTGCTGAATTTCAGGACAGCTCTTACAAATTCAAATACAGAAAATACCATCTTCAAAAGCAGCACTTAAGCATCAAGTAGCAGCTCGGTACGTTTGCTACAGGTAGAGAAAGAAGCAACGCTAAGGGGTTACTATCCTTATACAATGGGCACCACTTCCATCTAATAGAAGAAATTTTTTGTTTCCAGATATGGTAAAAACTCAATCTGATCCTCTGCATAGGTACCTACATGAGGCTCTTACTGTTCTTTAATAAACAGAACGTATTAAGTTGACTCCAAAGAAGCAATCTGTTCTTTCAAAAAGTAACTACTTCCTCTCTGAATATCTAAAGTAATAACAAAATAGTTTTAAACAGTGCCTTAGGAAACCTAAGTTTTACTTAGGGTATACCAAACAACAAGTAAATAATTAAAAAAAAATAAAATTTTGCTTTTGTTTGTGTTCTCCTTTGAGGTGAGCAATGTCTGCTTAAAGGTCTTGGAATCACCTTGCACATACCCCCAAAAAGTTAAATAGGCAAGGCTGGGGCTATTAAAACCTTCCATTTGGAAATCTTAGCTTTGTTATGACCACTGGAAAAGTAGCAGAGACAACAAATCACATGTGCAAATGGATTGAAGAGCTCCCCACATCGTTTGAGACAATTAAAATGTAAATTTCTCAAGGGGTTGTACAGACTAAGAGAATTTATTGGGTGAAAAGAGATCCTACCTAGTTAATCTCTAGATGATGGCAAACTTCAACATACTGGGTAGGAAGAAATTTAATGCACTTAATGGAACAGGAATACTCAAGTCTAACCCATTCAATTTAAAGTTGATGTTTGAAAACACATCAACCAACGCACAAACAATTCAATGGAATATTTCATCATCTCAAAGCATGTAGATGCAACTTGATCACAGGAACGAAATGCTTTATCAGAGAGCAATGCAGAAGAGAGGCTCCAGGTGAAAAGATTTCAATTTAAAAAAAAAAGACCTGAACATGCAGAACCACAATGCATAGTTCCAACATGTAGGAATCCCATCTGATGATTTCAAGGCTTCAAGATTAATTTAGTCTGGTTAGTGAATGACAATACTCCTGATAACTCAAAAAATGTTCTGGCACGTATCCTCATTAGAAAAATATTTGCTTTTGTGGAGTAAAGAAATCACAGAAATCGTGATCCAGCAAGGAAAAGACACTGTACAAGATTGCTTTAAAAGTTTGAAGATATTAAAATACTGAAAAAGAATTATCTTTGGGGGAAGGTGGAGAAAATCAAGCACAATTCCATACAATGCAAGTAAAGGGTGAACATTATGGACAATATTTATGATCAGAAAAAAACAAATTATCACAAGTGGAAAAGGGAGAAGACCGTTGTTCTTTAGTGTTTTTTTAATGCCTCTTGGCCTAGAATACAGAAAACAATCATGAAAAATACACCTCCTCCCTAAAAGAAGTGATCTATTTCAAAATACTTGGACGTTCAAACAACAGAGCACCAAAGTCCTATGTTATGCTCAAGGATAGACAATATCCGAAAAACAAATATACAAAAAAGCCTCCTCCCATACCAAGCACCTATTTTTTTTATTTTTTATTTTTTTTTTTTTTTACTTCCAAAGCGTGATATGGTAGCTTCCTATCCAATTTTCTAAAGAAAAATAATAAAGTATTTATTTGCATGCATAATTTCTAAAATGCCAAGTAATCCTTTATATTCTATAATTTTGTAGTTGGGAAAAAAAAAAAAAGCTTTCAATCTCAACATATTTTACAATGAAAATGACAAGTTCTAGCTCCTTGTACTTCCCAAAGAAATCAGGACATGGAGAGAAGCTCCTCCTTCTCTACAATCAAGCCATTTGTTTTAGGCAATCTTTGTTCTTGCACACATCAGAAATTAAGATGATGAACTTAAACGATAGGAGGATGATAGGAGGTTAAAAAAAAACAACCACAGACTTTTGGGAGGAGCTTGGGTTTCTGTCCTTCTAAAAATACATGGTTGAGAGACTTAAAATATCCTCACAAGGGAAAAGAGGTACCTTAGCTACTTTCCTCCAGTTAAGACAGTCAAAGAAGTAATATGTTCCCCTCTCGTATGTATTGGTTTTCATTGTTGGCTCCATGCCGGGTGCCCTGGTGATCCATACTCGTTCTTCTTTGTGGTATCTCCAATCTCGGTTAAATCTTTTATTTTCAATAGGAAGGAAAAAATATTATTTAGTATTAGTTCAATTCGACCTCATAAACTAATTATTTTTTTTTTTGTAAAGTTTAAATCAAAATTATACAATGCATTTAAAATCAAAACAATATTTCTAAGATATCACTATACCTGCTATCTCACACCTCTTCCATACAATTATTACACGTCAACCTAATCACACATGAAACTTCAAGAAGTTCAAGCAACAAACTCTTTTTATGCTAACTTATTGGTTTTCATTTTGCTAAAGATGGCTAATTTCAATGTTTAACAACTACTGGCATCTGCATACCGCTTTTTCACGTTGTTTTATAAGAATACCAAATGTATGAGATAGACATTTGATTTCCACTATACGAATAAAAAAAGGTACAAAATGGAACCAATGTTGGAGGAGGTATTTTAAAAAAGAATTCCAGTTTTAGATTGTCTAAGCTTCTGTTTTCCATGTCTTCTGTTTTATTACACGTACTACTTCATTACTGCAATAGATTAAATCAAATAAGACTGACAAAATAGTTTGAACGTACAGCTCTACTGCTGCTAATAGCTGTAATACATCTCCTCCATTCATGTAATAGAGATAAAACAGGAGATCTTCTCCATATCGGCCAAGTTTTATTGCAGCCAGCTGCAAAAGATTGAAGAAAATGAGGATGAAAAATCACAATAGATAAAAGTTTAAAGACATTACTATCCCACTTAAATAACACAAGGATACATCCAGAATGTGCTTCCATCTTAAGTGTGTTGCAAACAATAATCTAACACAGCAAGAGTAGCAGTTATTAGAACAATCATTTCTTCTTCACTTTGTTAACCTTTCCAACTAACAGGATACAGTAGGAAAATAAATAGAAAGAATGAATCAGCAAAATAGAATTTTAGCCCTGTACCTGTGTCCATCATCTACTTTTTTATTCTTATTTTTTTAAACCATTTGAATGTATTTGCTCACTTTACACTGTATTAAGTAACAATACTACAATTTCTTACCATATTTCACAATAATCCCTCTTAAGGAACTACAGTACTTGAAAGAAAACATAACTAACAAAAATTCCTATTCAAATATACATGGGAAGCAACAGATAAATGTAAGAATATCTTGATTCACAATTCTGATCTTATCTCAAGAAGAAATGTCTCATTTTAATATGGCATCTGAATATTATTACAGTATATGGTTTATAACAAACTTGTTTTTTGCATGAAAGGAAGAGTTGTAAAAACATAATGCATTTGTTAACTAAGCATGCCCATTCTCAGTTTTATTTTCCCTTTCTTTTTCTACGGTGGAATGGGTACATGATACATATAATTAACTGGTTAACGCATCACTGATCTTAAAAAGATTGAGAACATCCATAAAATGCACTGATTTTGAAGAACATTACCTATCTGAAAGAAAATTCAGAAAATTACTGGTAATAAACAAACAAAAAATATGCACACACACACACACGTACTCACCTTATCCCTAATGTGAATGTTAGTTAAGTATTCAGATGGAACATGGAAGTCTAAAAGAGAATCGGAATTGATGCAACTATTAAGACATGTAAATGAATATAATTTGCAAATATTAATATTGAACTGAATAGTCATTTCTCTCTTACCTATGTCTTGAGGTCGACAAGGTGATGATGCCCAGGGTGATGCAAATTTGGGATAAAGATTTCTGAAGAAAAAGAAAAATAGGAATTTACTATTTTTTTTTTTAATGTAATAAACATACCACACAACCAACATCACTACACCTGGGGTGAGAAGTAAGGAGAGGGGGAAATTTCCAGCCCATTTTCCTAGAATAGCAATGTTTATTCATTTTTTTTAATATGGTTTAATATGGTTAATATGGTATTTTTCAATAAAGGTTGCATTTAAACTTCCTTAGGAATCTACAGGGCCAAGATTTCCTTCCTAATCTATCATTCCTTACTTATCATTCCAACTTCAGTGCCAGGGATCCCGGCCCTTTTTAGGGACCCATTTTTACCTGGTGTTTTAACTTGATCAGGAACAGTTCATTTATTTCTCCGACCACAAAAACGCACTGAACCCCATGCACAATATTAAAATAAATTTATGAAGACGTAATATTTTGCTTTCAAATAGATTTTACTAACATGTCATTAAAGTCATTAGTTCAATAAAGAGAATATTATGAATCTGCTAACTATACTACAATGACTGATGTACCAAGGAACGGAGTTTTCCAATTAACAGGTAAAGGACTGAAAAAAGGACCAAGTAAAATACACTTTTGGCGTGCAGCTGCAATGTACTTTCACTTATCCACAACAGCAGGCTATTATTGCATGTTGTGGAAATGAAACTTGTGTATGGTACGCTCTATTAAATCTTTGCTTCCTTCTTGTCAAAGGCTTAATAGTTGCTACAAAATAGCTGAAGCCTACAAAACTACCTGAGCAAAACCAACTCCCAGCTGAGCTACATGGGCCAAAAACTACACTGATAAAACTGTGTTAATCTTGTTCTAGGTTAACTAATCTTCGTGTTAGCAAAAGCTTGTGCTATAGAATTTGAAGGAGCGAAATTTGCAGATGTTGAAAATCACTAAAATATTCTGCAGGAAGCCTAGAGAGGCACTGCCCAAGAAGAGGAGTCTTCCTGCAGCTCCATCACATCATGCATGCCCTAGAGATCTCATTTCCTAGGGTAAAGAATTCAGGATTGTTACAGACTCCAACTGCACTTAATACAATAAAAACTGCAGGGTCTGTGCACAGCGTTCCCTATGTGACATAAATAAAACTATACTAATTTAACATTTTTCAAGGAGGTATTGGACAGCATACAACCTATTTGATTAACATTTTAGAGTGCTTCTGAAAATGAGTGAATTACTACATGATCTCTAAAGAATTAAATGAAGTACTGCCATTTGTATTTTCAGTTTTGCTCACGCAGAATATTAATTTGTCTTAAGGAATGAAAAGCATTTCTCTTCACAAAGAAATTAGGACTGCACAGGCAATACATAACCATTCTTTCAACAACTGAAATGAGTGTTAACCTACCTGTACAGAAAACATTTATAGAACTAGGAGTTACAGGGGTTAATTCAAATAAAAATATATACAGAATTCTAGAATTGTGTTTCTAAAAGCACATTTATAAGTGTTTAAGTGGTATAGGTGGCTTTAACATCAGAAGTACGTCATAAAGCAGAAAAAAATCCAAAAAACATGTAAAGCTTTTAGTTTTTCAAATGACAATTTGTTAACCAAGCAAAGGATGTCTAACATAAGAACATTTTCTAGAAATTATCATTGTTAAAAGTTATACCTCTAGAAAGAAATATGCAATTCAACGCCAATAATTTCAAGATAGCAAAGATCAGGAGCCATTTTTCCTGTGACTTCCCTCTCACCTTGATATCCCCATTCATGTCTTCCCTAAACTCACATATCCAGGGTGCAGCTGTGCATAAATTTATGAAACACAAACCGTGTATGTATGCTGTTAGGCCTTTGTTTATATATATATTATACAGAAACCCTAGGATGCACATACTACACTGCCAAAAAGCCTAATACAATGACAATCTCTGCTGAAATAAAACATCACAACTCTTTATCCAAGGCAACTAAGTATCTTGTTTTGTTTGTTTTTTTTTTCCTCCCACAATTTGTGCAATTGCACAAATATGATCTCAGTGAAAGCTTGTAGCTGCACTACCATGGAGGTAAGGTAAGTGACTGAGTTCTGCTTTTTATTTGCCAAAAAAATGAAAAAATCCATTTACATAATTTAACACAGTAAATCAGGATACGGAAAGATTTTAGCAAAGGATATGGTAAACACTAGGTGTGCTTCCTACCACTTCTATCTTCATAGATTAAAATAAGTCAGCAGCCTATAGTCTCCCTCAGAGACTCCCTCAAAGAGCAAGGTAAAAAATTCTTCAAGACTCTAAAAGAGTCATGACAGCACAGTCTTAGCTGAAAGGGTACCAGAAATTCAATTTATCTCACACAACTGCAGTCCCCAAGACAGGCATTTTTCCCGAAACTGATCATCTAAGTTCCATCTGTAACAGGTAGAGAAAAAGAAGCACCCTAGGCTGGTGATTCACCTTACTATCTTAAGAATTTCTCTTACCATCGTGCAGTCACCAATTGCTTTTCTCTCCACTGCCTCTAAAGGAAGCCTGGATGACTAAACTTAGGTGAACTGAATGACTGGAACTATAACACTACATTTTCATCTTTGGTGCAGAGTAAACACTGTAAATGTACTAATATTTACCCCAAAATTAATGACATCTAAATGCAGGTATCCTCAAGGAATAGTATTATTTGAAAAATAATGTATACATGAAATTTATTAACAATACACTGTTGTCAATTCCTTGAAGAAAGTCCTGAAGGAGCTAGGAGAATAAACAAAGCCACTAGGTTTATTGAAAGCTTGCAAAACAAGATCTCAGTATGCCTTGAAGCACAATTCTCTTGTTTATAAAAGTTTTATTTTACTGTCATTACATTTTCAAATTTCATTTGGCAAAATATCTTGTGGGTTTGATACTTATGTGAGCTAAGTGAGCCTATTATTATGAATGACAGCATAATAAAAACAAAACTGAAGAGAGTACTAAAAACCAGAAACTTACTCAGGAGAGTTGAGATTGAGACCTAGTGTTGTTAAATCACTTCCTAATGCAAGATGTACCATTCCTGGATCTGTCTCTGCTGCCCTGATGAATGTTAACAAGCCAATCATTCCAAACTGGTCCGTCACCATCCCTTGAGGAATGTTGGTAACCCGACCTGGGCAAGAAGAACAAATTAATTTTCTCCTTTCAAGAAGGGGAGAGATCAACATGATGTTCTAAAGGATTGCCAAAACCTCTGAAGAGGACAAAGTGGAACAATACGTACCGTCAGGTAACACCTGGATCCCTTTTTTCTGCTGGTTGTTGTTTTGCGTAGTTGAACTTTTATCTCCAGGAAACTTGGGCCCATCTGTGCTGGATGATGTTTTGCCTGATGTATTCAAATTCTATTAAAAATAATTGGTAGAGTTGGTATGATGGAAACAATCCAGAATGGAAAGACTGGTTAACTGTATCTTTTGGTCAGGAGCTCTGAACAGTAGAACATCAGGTCACTCTAACATATTAGGCACTAAAATGGAACAAAGCTGAAACTCCTGTGTTCTGCTGACAAACCTTATGAAATATTCAACACTTCCTAAAATATACCTCCCATTCAAAAAGGGCTATTAATGAGCCTATAGCTTGCAATATAAAAGGATAAGAAAATATTTTACACCTGTGTTTGAATACACAATGGATATCCCAAGTGCCTGTGGTTAGCAAGTATTTTGGACTCATCACATCATGTATTTTTCCGACAGTCTTGCTCCTGCAGTCCATTACACTCCACGATGTAGCAATAAACAGTAACTGAAGCCAATTTCAGGTGCAAACAACATACAGTTGGCACCTTTGCAACTATCAAGAAAGAGATGTAAACACTGTCTGGCAAGAAAACTCTCCCTGCTCTCCAGGAGCTCATATACTGACAAAAGGCATTTTCCATAACCCTGATTTCTTATTCTTTAATGTGCTTTAGAACAACTCTGCAGTAATACAGTATAATCACATCTACTCCCTTTTTCCTCACTGTATTCAACTCTAAGCATATCAGAATGTTTTCCATACCATAAAACTGGTGACAAAGTTTGGGGGCCAGGCTTCCCACCTGGCCCCCACCTTTTCTGAAGTCACATTTTTCAGTTTTCACAGGAGTTTGTAGTTGCATATAATATCTACTTATCGGTACTTTTGGCACCCTGATTAACATATTTTTGCAATTATAAACGATAAAACAATTGTAAACTAGAACATTTTGTTAAATTCGGTAGAACACTGTTCTCTGCCACCCAAATTTTAGTGTATTTACCTTTCATTTGTAAGAAAAAGAAATTATTCCCAATTTTTCAGAGTACATAGTGAAAAAAACACAGTAATTGCAGCAATATTTAAGATATAATGTATCCAACTAGTCTACAACATACCCATGAATACAGTGGTCTCTATTAAGAGAGCTTGTTCCCTGTGCGTTCATTTTCCCATCAAGACTTTTACCTTGACTAGATATTGTAACACCTAACATTTAAAGGATTTGACAGCTTTGAAAAAAGATGTTATAATGTATAAATTACTACTACTGATGAGAGGCTTCAACGGTGAAAAATGAGCTGGAATTGGTAGAAAAGGAAGTTATAAACTGCTCAACTTAAAAGAAGTTTGCGTCAGTTATTGAAAACAAGTTTCTTGCAAGTTCCTCCCTGTCGAGCCCCACTCCAAATACAAAAGGATACACAGAACTCTTATGAAGCTAAGACAGCAAGGTTACAGTGACTGTTGGAACAAAAGATCTTCCTGAGAAATACTATCTACATGGCCACAGATGAAAACCTGCTTATTTAAGATTTCTCGTTAATTTAGGGGAGCAAATTTGAAACTCTTATAAATTTCCACTGTGAATTCCACTAAGATTCCACTGTGCCTTTTGTAACTTAGCCATCACGAAAAGTACAAACACTTGAAATAAGAGCAGCTTCATGGTTTACTTACAGATTTATTGTCATCATTACTTGATGTTGGGTCTTTGTAGCTGGAGCCTGGTAATGCTGGAAAATCTTCATTGTGTATTGAAAAGTCCTGGGACTGCTCACTTGCTGGTTTTGTTACCATTCCAACTATCACCAAAATGAAAGCAGGAATAACATTAAATGACTGCTAAGAAAAGAATTTTCTGCTGTTGATCTTGCTTACTGCACATTTTCATTATGTGCACGTTGTACAGCAGCAATGACTTTCAAAGAAAACGGGTAAAACAAAACAAAGCATATTCGTTTACAACATCCACACAGATTAGACTAAAGCCTCTATTTAAGTGTGAGCTGAGAAACACTCTGGGTTAAATTCATAGACAAATTCACCGCTTTAAGAACGAAGCCCAAAACTTTTACCACAAAAAGCACCTATTTTGCACCTCTAAATAATTAAACCATCTTTACAGGCATTATTATAGTGGTGTTTAAGGAAATCTACTGATGGAGGAAGGATGTACAGCCTTCGTGATTGCACATTTTTCCTCCATCCCCTAATTGTATGTAGAATTTCCTAGCATAATCTCTTTAGAAGCAGGTATTCTGAAGACGATGCCCAGCTGACTTGCAACAGAACATATCACCAATGAAATACTTGCCTGTGACATAAGACCGACTCCTACTTTCAGTATGAAAACTGAAAGCATTTAGCCTGCAACTCTCAGTGCTCTGACCCTAATTTAAAAAAAGTAGGCCAGTCACATTGGAACATGGATTCTGACTACTGAAAAGCAACATTTTTTCTATGCCAGTTCAAAACCAAACCAACCAAACAAACAAAAAACCCACACCAGGCACCCAAGGGCAAATACTCATTGCTGAGATAAGTGATACAGTGACTTGTTTGCAAACTACACGACGAGTAAGCGATGGCAGAGGGAAGTCCAGGGCCTATTTTTCAGTATCTCTTAATAGATGGGTAAGATCTAAAATGGTTCAGCAGCTGACAATATGTGTGACTTTGTCTAGTATTCTTAAGTTAAAGGTCAAAGCTCCTTCAAGAAAAAACGGAGTTAATTTTGTTTCTGCTGTAACCCCTTTTTATCCAGAGTTACTACGATTTTTTCCAGTGGGTGAGTAGAATAATGAATTAACTCTATTGCATTTTCTCCTTCTACGTAAAAAGCATTTGAAGGCTTATTTTCTTGAATAAGATAAGCATGACAGAATTATGCCTCTGCTCAGAGTTTCAAACCTTTTTCTTCACCACAACCAAAAGCACTCTCCACTTTTTGTTGGTGGAGACAGCGTCCAGTGCATCTCATATCCCTGTGTCTTAATTTTTTCTACCATGACACCTATCCCCTGCACTTAGCAGATGCTGAAGGAAACTTTTCAGACAGACTTTTATTGCCTGGTTCACCACACAGTCACGCAAACAGGTACGGTAGCACCAAAATGGGGAAATGCTGTAAGCAGAGGAGCAAGTGGTTATTTTTTTTTATTATTATTTTTTTTTAATGCAGCAATGCTGCTAAATGTTAAACCCGAGACCCATGCTCCAAGTACACCTGCGTGGACCTCTCTCCTACTTTCCATCACTTTTCTAAGTAGAGGCTTCTCTTGAGGAAAGAGAAAATCGTGTGTAAGCTACGAGCCATATTAGCTCTCCACTCTCAGTATGACTTTCTAGAGCCTTTATTTGGGGAGTGACTGTTGCCTGTGTTCAGGAGCACTTCAGTTTAACTTGTTTAGCTGTTTCTCACAGCTATCTTAAGCAGAGGGCCTTGGTTACACCCAATCCATGAGGCTACTTTCTCCTGATAACGCAGTATCTATTATTTCTCTCCAATTAAAATTGGAGCTATCTCCTAAAAACACTAGCTTTTTTTAGATGGAAAAGACTTAGGTATTTTTAGTTGGAAATTTGACAAGTGTCACGAAAATAAGTTATAAATGCAACTTTTCAGAGCAGCTGATGCAACATGCATGTCAAAGTCTACTAAAGCAGTAACAAAAAAAAGTTTTGTCCTTCATGCTAAACTTACCTAAATTTTTTCCAGACCCAAATAGCAAGATTTGTATCCACCCTTAAGTTTTTCCTTTTATTATTTTTTAAGCTGTTCAGCAAGAGTTATATAAGACACAGATTTGGAATCTGACTGATAATAGTTGATGCTTACAGGCTATTTTTTTCGAAATCTGATTCTCATAAGAGTGACAGTGAACAGTGCTACATCAAGTACTATCAATAAACAATGAAAGTAAATGGTATGCTTATAACTGCTACAAAAATATCTCTAATAATTATTATTTCTAAAACATACTATTCAGAATTCAACAGGTTTTGTATGCATGCAACTAGAAAACAACTTATTGCTCAAGACATTTCTTGAGGTTGAGCAGCTTTAGAGTTATCAAACAGACTGAAAACCCCAGCAGCCTCTATTGGTGGTGAATCTAAAACAAGTTAAGTACTAATACTTCCAAAAAAACTGAGGGAAATCTCCAGTCATAGAGATATCCTGATGGTTTATTTCAAAAAAAAAATCAGACTTTGGAGATGGCATTTTAGAAAAGGCTACCCATTGTCTTAAAACCCACAAAAGATGAAACAAGCAAATACATATTTCATTCAAAGAGTTTTCAATTATATAACCTTACCATAGGGAGCCCTTCCAGCTAAAGGGTTTATTAATGGAGTTGGATTGCCACTTCCTTCCCTTCTGTTTCTGTCTGCTAGCGCTGGAAAATCTGAGAGGTCCAGTCCTGTCACATTTTCACTTCCATCTATAATAAAAGCAGGCATTTTAAATTTCCATATTTTTTTTTTTTTACTCAAGGACTTCATTATACACAATATAAATGTTAGATATAATTTCTTCTTTCAAATTCAACTTTTTTCTTACTATAATTATCACAAATAAATACAACTTCTGTGTTACGGGACTAGGTGAAAGAGCATCAAGTTTTTATTTAAACAATATCAAGTCGGTAGGATTTAGTAACAAGGTTTGCTCATTTTGAATTAAAAACTGAATGTGTAACATCCAGCCAGACTAGCAAAACTACAGTACTAGGATAAGTAGCCCATTTAAAACGTAAGGAGCCGTCAAGGAAAGATTTCAGAGAAGATAATAACCCATATCAGCAACAGCATCAAGGAGCTCTTTTTTCCTTAGGAAAGGTAAGACACGATAAAGCTCAAGCAGGTGCAGTGCCAACGCAGGACAAGTAACATGGGAAACATTTTTGTAATGGCGAACACACGACATGGGCAAGGTGAGCAGGGCAGCTCCGTGGAGATATCAGAAGGTGCCGGGGACACCAAACCCCTCGGCTGAGCCTTCCGTGCTGTGACATCAGCGGTGCCCCCGGGTGGGTGGCCACCAACAAACCGCAGCACCCATGAGCCTACAGCACCATCAAGCAAGAGCATCTCCCTCTCTCGAATCATTAAAATCAGGTGAGAATGTAATTTCCTGGGAAAAATCACAACTGAAACAGCTGATTGAAAGGATCACTTCATAAAGCAGCTGCTCAAAAGGAGTTTGAGGTCTCTAAAAGCGCTGTCCTGCTGTGTTTATCCTCTGTAATGCTTTCATAGGAACGTGAATCTTTTCTTCTCTGATTTCCTTTCTGATTCCGTAGGTTATTTTGCATTTGTAACCAACCAGGTGTAACTTATAGTCACGTGAGGTACAGTGAGTATCTGCTCACAATCCATTGGCATGAAGCAGTGACACTGGGTGTCATAACACTGCTCTTATGTTGCGTTACGCCATGAGAAAAAACAAACCAACCATTAACACACTTGTATCTCCACTGAATCTTCAAACTAAAATAACAAAATACTTTTCCCACATTAACGTCAGGGTTACAGACTCTGCTGAAGATCACAGAGTTATTTTGTAAGGGCAGCGCTTCTGTGCAACAACTGCACTCCAAGTACTTCCAACCAGCCTTATCCAATAATAAATAAATAAATCTTTCTGCTGTACTTCAAAATCAGCATAAATGTGAGTAAACTCACCTGTTCCATTAAAAATGTTACTTGATAAGGAGTTATTCATTCCGAACGCCTGATTTCTGTTCATCCCAAATCCAGACATACTGTGAAAAAAAAAATCCAAGAAGTCAGAGAAAAAGGTATTGAGGCTTCCTAATTCCCAGCTGAAGGCATTATGGAAAAAAGCCTAAGACACTTAAATTATTTCAGCTAAAGCAACACCTACTAGCCTAAACTAATTTTTTAATTACTTTCCTTTATACTTTTGAAATTTCTGAGCAAGCACTGCTGAATCAATACAACCAGAAATGACTTCAAAACTTGATTTTTTTTAATAGCCACAATATCTTAGATATCTGTCAACCAACAAACTATGACAAACGCGATCATTACTGAAAAATTTCACGCTGAAAAATGAAACAGCAGGAAATAAACTAGCAAAAAGTCAGACTAAAGTATTCGCTTGCAGGTGGTAAGCTGGATCACAGAAGCGATCAAGTTCGTAAAGACTCAATTAAAAGCTGGAAGTTATTATGTGCAATCACCACAATGTACACACGGCAGTATCAGGAACATTGGTGTGGTTTCTGCCACACAAGGACACCGGTTAAAATGAAGTTTCATACAGTCAAGCAAAAATGTTTGAAGACATCTAAGAATTAGGTCTGACAAATGATCTGCTCCGTCCTATTCAAGCTGAAGATGTTGAGAAGGTAGCCCAGAACTGAGTGAAATTTGGAATTTCTGCCCTATGGGAAACCCTAACACTCACTTCTCCCTGTAACAGGACGTAAGTTGATATTTTAGAAGTTTCTGTGCATAAAAGTGCCAAATGTTTTCCTAGTGGAAATTTTATCCATATGAGTTTTTCGCAATTCCAAATCTGCAGCATTTAATTTCAATTTGCAATAACCCTAAATGCTTCAATTTGGGCAGAGACATCAAGAAAGGGAACAGTTAGTCAGGAATGGTCCTATCCTGCTTTGCTCCAGCAAGATGGTGCATTTTTTTTTGAAGGATAAAGGACATTATCCTATCCAATTTGAAGGACATCCAGATCTCTGACATTTCATGCACTGGAAGGAATACATTGCTAGTATCCTCTGTGAATCTTAGACCTAGTGAGAGCACCAACTGGACACAATTTGATCTTGAGGGTACATAATCTAGCTTGATAGCAGACCATGTTTCTCATACAAGGTTTGTTTGTTTTTAAGGCAATTAGAAATAACCAGGTCAAGAATTTAAAGGATAAGAAAGGGGTTAGGCCACAAGATGCGTGCTTCCCTACAATTATTTGCAAACTGTGTGTTAACCCGCATCATCTCAGCTTCCAACATCTTTTACTGATAGGACTAAGAAAGGCGAAGTGAAGTATTTTATGTATTCAAAGTATTAAAAACATTCGTTGCTCCAACTAAGGCATTAATTCACAAAATACTTCATGGAAGTCACATAACTCATGCACATCTCACTAGGGAACAAACTTTTTGTTCCCTCCAAGTATCATTTCACCATTTAATCAAATTAACCATTGGATATATACTATTTTGACACTTGCAGACTAATAAATTGTGGAATAAGAACTTGTCGTTGTTCCAGTGATATGTCCTTCTCTACTTGTAAAAGCTGTAGCAGCATTAACATGAACTATACAATGCAAACAGTGAAAGATGAGGATTTTAATTCAAACGCTCCTACACACTAGGATTTCATTATCTTTGTCCTACAGCTGGATGTTGTTTAAACAAGTACTTCCTCTATATACGTATCAATCCCCAAATTCATTATCCTCTTCATGTAGTTTTCAAATATATTACCATTTCAAACTTTTGTGATGCTCAAGTTTCAAAAATACCTTAAAATATAAAATTATCTTTTGAAATTATCATTTCCTTTGCTTGCTGCTACATCACAGGAAAGAAAAGGCAAAATGCGAAGTCTTCTCAAGCTCCAAGAACACAAACTACTACCACCAAATCTCTATTACTTTGATTAATACAAGTTTTATTGAATGACTACATCATAATGCAAAGCTCTAGAACTAAACAGATTGGGCAAGTTTCAGATAACTCTGACATTCATTTCTCTTTATCTGTTTTGTAAAATTCTAGATTGGGTAAGAAGTAGCATATGACTGTAAGGAGTGCATTTGTGCTCAGTGTAGCAATCAGTCCCCCAGGAAGGGCCTAAAGTAAGAAAAAAGGAAGAAACTGGGAGCACAGGGATCACAAGTCTGGGGAATGAAACCTGGAAAATGGTCAGTTGTGCGAAGCTGTGACTATGTGCTATGTAATTAGAATCAACACACTTTTTACTACAACGTAATCAATATAAACTAAGCATAACCATACCAACAAATCATAGTTTAAAGCCCAATGATTTCTGATGCCAGAATCTTGCCCAAAGATAGAAAAAAAGGTTGAGAAATTTCTAGCAGCAAATGAACACCAAATCCTTAAATGAGTGGTAACCCACTGCTCTCCATGTTATTCCAGAATTCAAAGAAGTAAAATACAATGTCCCTATTGTGTCCAAGTCAGTTAACAATTCTTCCAGAATAACTATTATTGTTATTGTTAAGTAGTTATTCTGTATTATGTCTTGCCTTACTTCTTCCCAAACTCATAGATGAATAGTCTTAACATGGAAGGATATACACAAAAATCAGGGTATGTTTCCAGAACAAATTCAGGAACCCAATAGAAACATCACAAATTTTGTATAGGTAGTAGTAGAAATTCAAAAGTCAGAAACAGAATTTAGCTGAAAGGCCTCAAAAAGTCCATATGAGTATTAAAAGCAGCTTCAAAGCTTACTACTGACTGGAACACACAAAGCAGCACTTTCAAGTTTTCTTCTGATGGATAAGAATCAGACTTTGAGAGGAGTACTAAAGAATGAGGATGTCCATCCATGGCTGTAGAGGGATGGTCTGACCAAACAGCCTTACCTGTTCACAGTAAAAGGTTGTCGAGAGGGTTGCTGCTTTGGCATACATATTATGCTTGGAGAGCTTCTGTTGGGGCTGCCTAACCCTGAACTGCTCATGCTGTTTGTCCTGCTGGGAATTCCAATGCCCTGACCAACTTGGGAGTGGTTCATCATATTCCTAGGATTCATAGGCAATATCCCCCTGAAAGAGAAAAACCATCCATACAGATGAATCTATACAATACTATTTGGTTACTCATTTAAATTACTAACATAGGATGGACTTCGAGCTGTTGCAACTTAATTTATGCTTAGATCAACACAGCTTGTTTGGGTTACTCTCTATAATTAACGTAGTTTGGGATTTCTTCAGAAACACCAGATGACCCATTGTGTACTAATCAAGTCCTCAGTCAGGTTTAGATAAATACTTAAGTATTATGCATTCAAAAAGGTGTTACAGCTCTGTATTAAAGAGCACTTCAGACCTACTACCTTAATATTTTCAAACTGTATGACATCCATTTAAAAACTTTAACCATTCAATTTCCAGAACAGCCAAAAAATCCAGTCTCTTACATTCTGAAGCAGGATTTGCCAGCAAACTGTCCTTTACATACCGAAATACTGTTTTACAGTAAGTCTTATCTTACTGTTTTACAGTATTACTTACCTAACACAGACAGCGGTCAATAAAAACTATATTTTTTTTTATTTAATCAGACTAAAGTAGCTGAGGCACAATATGCAGAACATTTAATAAGTGCCCTGCAGAAAGACACAATTGCAGAAACATTGGCTATCAATAAATACCTGCTCGGAGATGGAGGCGTGTGAAGTGACATTGTTGGTACCCCTGTTGTTGGCGTTACGTGGCTCGGTAACTGAGTGCCTTGTGATAAGCTGCGATTTAACTGAGGGGTATTGTTGCTCATTCCCCTCATTGGAAGGCCTAGTGCACCTATTGAAAAAAAATTCAGAGGGGTGGAGATATATAGCAATCCGGAACAAAGTCTTAGCCATCAGGTAGGTGTGGGTGGAAACAATTTACGCTGACAACCTAAAAAAAGTGCAACGACTGAAGGAAAAGTGCAGTGTAAAAGCTAAGTCCTTCTTTGCATAGTAGAAGCCCCGTTATCACACAGATAGCCCCGTTTTTGTGAAACTTGAGCAATTTCAGCCTCTGAGTCACTAACAGCATTTTGTTGCCTTTGGGATGTACACTGAAGAGAACAGGATGAGTTTTGATTTGTTGATGAGGACATGGAGATCTATACATCATCTTTAAAAAAAAAGTACCATTTTGCAAATATATAATAAAAAATAAAATTTTGAATTTTAAGTAACACTGCTTTCAGGACAACAAAATCAACCTTTCGGGAAACTTCTTCGTAAACTTTAAGTTTCCTTTAGATAAGAGTTATGGTCAAGTTCGATTTGATTCTTTGAGGAATGAAAGCAAGCAGGAATTTAACTGCCCTCAATTAGCAATTATAAGCATACAGCAGGGTTTTTGTTATTTTTTTTTTTCCTGCTTTTTGAACATTGTGATCAGGAGTATTTTCTACACAAGGATTTTGGTGCAATAAAGTTTGCACTTTATTAAATATATATCCATATCCATATATACATATGTAAATCACCTTAACTCAGAACAACAAAAAATAGCCAGTTGGCTGCTCTGTCTCAAAATACCAGAAAACTTCATGAAGTTTGTCATCGTTCTCACATTGCTTTTCTGTATTCATGAAGTTTCAGAGTGATGTCCAAAGACAAAAGAAGCCATTTAGTGCAACATATCAACAGAAGTACACTTGCATATAAACCCTGAGAGCTATAAATAACAGCCCTATCACCTTAGCATAAAGCTGCTGAGGTAGACTCGGAATTCAAAACCTTATGTGGTAGACAAAAGGAAAGAAAAATTAGGAGGGATCAGCACTCTCTGATGATAGATCACCCCTTCAGAAGAGCTGAATATGCCAGCGTACGACATGATGAAGTACGAGGAATGCAAAGAACGGACAGAGCATACGCTCAGGTTATTGGTACGGACACGGTCTGAAGGAACCCTGCAGCTGTTCAGCTCCCATCCTTGCAGCACTGCCTGCCCAGTGTTTTACCCTACAATTTGCAGCCCAAAAAGCGTGCAACGAGGAATTTTGATACCACGAATTTCTCTCTCTACGCTCAGACTAAGAGGTAGCGTGACTCACTGTAACAAGCCTCGCAAGACTTCAGTAATTGCTGATTGTATCAAGGTGCTTGCTGTAAATATTTTGGCAATTTGCTGCATCAGAATAATTTCAATGAGCGTGTTATAAATATTTCACACTAATTAACAATTAGGTGGAATTTTAAAAATAAAATGGTAAAGAAAATACATTATTCGAAACTAGAGACAATACACTGAAAAACATAATTACTGCATTTAGGTTAATTTTGTCAAGCACTCGCTCCAACAAAGCCAGTTTTTCACTAATAATGTTTTTTCTTGATGTTGGCTTTCTTTAGATCAGATTTCATTTTATGGATAGCACTGTCACTATATTTTTACGTTTGGCAAGTAAGGGCAGTTGAAATATTCACCATTACAAAAAAAAACTTCCTTATGCTTCCCTTTTTCACATTTTTTAAACCAAGACGAGATCTACATGGGCTACATCACAGCCTGATCAATGAAGTGGCTTGTTTTGTGCTTAGAAAATAAGTTTAACATTGTGCTAAATGATTGACACCTACGAATTTGAAAGCATATGGACATGAGCTGCTTTGTTTTTCCCCAAAATATTTAATCAGAAGCATTTACTCCCCCTTCTTTCTCAGTACTTGGAAGAAAATGAACTTTTACAATATTTACTTCCTAATTTTCAGCCATGCATGTCTCCACGTGAGATTAAGTCCTAGAAAGAACATACAACTGGCTGAACAGCCAAGTTTCATGAAAAAAAAAGTTGCCAATAAAAATAATCAACAAATAACAGTGACAAACAGAATAAATCACTACTTCAGTCTCTTTAAACAGCTGAGCCTGAAAGGTTCAGCAGTGCCACATTGAGGACCCAAGCCAAAATCCAAACCTGACTCTCAGACTGGCCAGAAACTGACTGTAAGGTCTCAGTAGAATAATCAAAAACCACTTGGTGTAATGTGGTCACCCATCAACAGCCTCTGAGAGGGTCAAAAATCACTATAAATTTTAAACTATTTGAAGAAAGCCTAAACAAAAACTTTTACCTCAGGTCATGTACCTAAGAGACAAAGCTTTTAGTTTGTCCCGATTAAAAAATCCACACTCTAAAATATCCTGAAGACACTTTTCCTTAGTATCTGAGTGGGAAGCACTTGGCTAGAAAGCTGCAAACATTCAAAAGCACAGTGATGAAAGGCGTTCACAAACCTGTTTTACTTGTGTAACTCTATCTAACTCAGGTGCTCTGACTCACTCTGCCTGTGCCCCTCTTGACTACAGGGAGGTTCAGTTCTTAACTCTGGCACTTAGGTCTGATCCAGCACTGCACACTGTGACTAATTCTCTGTATCTTCAGCAGCAACAGTATACACAAGACTGGCAGATACGGGAAAAAAAATCCTCAATAGATGGAAAGAAAACGGAACAGAAGGAAACAAAACTTACTGGCGTAATTCTTTGCCAAATGTGAGCTGCCAAACATATAGACAAGACTTAATTTGCTCCTGCAGAGCATCAAATATCAGTTATAATTTGTTTTCTTCTATTCCTTACGTGTTTTTCTGAAGCAGGCTCATTTTGGCCATCGTTTTTTTTTCAGAGCCAGTTAAATCACAGACACTCTTAATAGGATTACTGTCCTTGGATATTTAACAGCTATATGGTGTCAATACATGACACTTTGCGTGCTAAACACTGCAAAAAATGGATAATGCAAAAGTTTATCTTGCAAAAATAAATAAATAACCAAAAACCACACACACTCAAGCAGACAGCCTTTACAATCAGCAAAAAAGCCCAAAGAGCTAAGAGTTCTCTCTCTGAAGTGCGTGAAACTAGAATATCTAATAAAATCAAGAAAAATAGTTCTTACTTTGTTGCCCGTATAAACTTGCCCCAAACTGAGACAGCTGACCTGATGTTGATGGTGATGCCAGCATCTAAAATTTAAAAGAAAGAATAAAAGGTTAAAGACACAAAGATATCATGTTACCTTGCTCCGAAAGTTTGCAATAGCACATTCTTTTGACAATCAAGCAAATGAAAACCCCCTCTTCTTCAATCATCAAGTTTTAGAAACTCCCTAAAATATCTGCACAATACAAACTGCAACAGCACATTACATGTCAATAAGAAAATCTATGACTTGGAATGTATAAAAACAGACTTTCTTTAACTTGCAACACTTAGCACAGAGGAGGAAGATAGAGAAATAATTTAGAAATAACGCGTATTACCAGGTATTGCCATTAAAAACTTTTTTTTGCCCACTTCCAGGCACTACACATGAAATGTGATAAACTACAGACTCTCAAGAGTAAGTATCTGAAAGGTAAGAGTAAAATCTAAAAATCCATGACCCATGAATAAAGACTGTGATTTGCACACTGCCAAAACGAAGGCAACTAAGGTAGGGACATGGACACCAGTCACAACTGTGAGAGGAAAAGAAGGAACTCTCCATGCTGCTGCAGAAGTGGAATGCATTGATAATATATTTGAGGAACAGGAGATTCAGGAAAAAACAAAACAAAACAAACACTTTGCAATCTTAAGGATAGTTAAGCATTAGAACAGATTACACAGCTTCCTTCAGCAAGCCGCCATTCCAGGATACATATATTATATAAATATATATATATATAAAAAAAACAAAACAAAAAAAAACGGGAATACCTGGATTCCTCCAGGTAATGGGATTTCAACCTTGCTCATCTTGAGAGAAAAAAATTCCAATCAAAATCACTTTCACTGTGATGAACTGCAAAGTGTTTTGCTGACTTAAACTAGACAGATGTAAAGCTGGAACAAACCTTAGAAACTGGATTTGTTAGCTAGCTGTCTATACCTGAGTCAAATCTAGATGGCAGAAATGAGAAGTAAAACTTGCAGGGTAGACGCTAAATATCAGGAGTGGTTCTGATGTTTATAAATTACAGAAAGTATTTATGATTTTTTGAACACATACATAGGCATGAGAGGAAAAGTTACAGTAGAAAATTCCTATAAGCTGTCAGAAAATATATTGGAAATATTACCTCAAACTTCTACACAATCACGTGTACTTTGAACACTGCGCACACATTTTGTAGGAATCAACCACAGCAGTAAGCACACACGCTTGCACATATAAGAGGGCTGAACTACTAAGACAAAAACTTTCTGCAGAAAAACAATAACTGAAATACATGCCAGCGTGGATCTAAGCTCCTCCTTCTTAGTGAAAGACTGCCTGAAGGCCTAACATATACACTGTATACATTTCTAACTGGAGTTAGCCTTAATTAGAACACCTGATCCTGTGGACCAGTTGCCCATTAGTGAACGCAATATGACTGGTGCACTCCTGGAGCATCTCTTCCAGCTCACGTTGCTCCCAAAGGAATCAGACAGATTCACACCACGGCTGCTCTGTGACATGGACCAAGGTGTGGTGAAGTGGGGACACGGGGGAGACAGGCTCCAAAAGCACACTCCCCACCCAAGCTACCAAACTCACGTATGTTAAACACTGATAAAACAAGCTCTTACGCCAGTTTTACTTCTGCTTTCCTTTCTTAAAACACTTAGAAAAACAAACACATTAACATTTGACAAGTTGGAAAGCCTGGAATGTGCTGCAAGGGATGGCAAACTCTAATTCCACGGAAAAATAAGTTTGACAGACCTCAAAAGACAGACTGACCAAAAAAAAAAAAACCAAAAACAAAAACCACAACCTAACAGCCAATCAGGCACCAAGGCACAAGCAGCAGACCGAATTACTACCCGCTTTCGGACAGATAAGCAAAACAGTTAGACCAAAAAGAAAATCCCACAAGAATAGCTGCTTAGGTTAGTCCAAACTTGCAGTGATAGCATGTGATATAATAAGCAGAAGATGGTACAAATCTCAGCATAAAAATCTTGCAGTTATAACATCAGCTTGCATACATAAATAATCACAGACCTAGGAGGTACTAAACTATTTGAAAGAGAGGAACATAAAATCCCCTCTCTTCTATACTGAGTACTAATTTTTTAAAAAAAAACAGTTAAAAGAAAAGAAATGGCGAATAACATTTAAGGAGCAATGCTTATAACAAATTGGATTTCCTTTTGAAACACTGCAAAGTAGGTCACATGCGTTGCGCCATTTGCTGTTATAGGAAAAGTGAAATTCAAAAGGACTCGGAGAGCAACCCTCATGGAAGGCCAGAATAAAGGCCACGTATCAAATTCAGCACGTCAAGCAACTCGTTTTAAAGTCATGTTATCCTCCATATCCTAAATATGTTAATCCTCCAGAAGAAAGAAGAAATACAGCGGATCCCTAACGGGCTGATTAAAGTTCTCCAAGAGTGTACTAAAAGCAGTGGCTCTAAGTCACTCGTGAACTTCTTTTGGTCTATAACAACCAAAAGGCACCACAACCTTACCAAAGCTGAAGCAGTCTAACCCTTAGGGTCACTAAAGATCTTACCAAGTGCAAGAGAGGCTTTTGAACTTTACTGAATTCTGTCCGTATTTTAGGAACAGTGCTCAAAATTATACCTGCAACGACCTTTGGGAAAACAAGGAATCCTACCCAAATTACTGAAATCACACCAATGAGCACCATATCCCAGCAGTAGGCACCCAACAAGCTCCTGACACCGTCAGCTTTTGCTGCACACGTACAGATAACCACCACTCCTCAAACTTTGGCATTATTGCTTCTCTTCCACCTTAGGCCGATACAACTAACCAAGCTATTGCAACGGGCTTTCCCCTACATGTTGGGAAGCAGGACAGGAGGAGGCTCAGCAGCACCAGCAGTGCTTATAGGGTTTCTTTCCACCTCCCTCCCGTGCCGCAGCATCCTGCCTCCTCCCCGCAGCCTGCCACCCCACCGTGGGGACAGCTGGCTGTCACCATACCTGCCGTGGCACAAAGAAACCTTCAGTAGAGCAACGCTCCTGCAAAGGGCACTGCGTTATGCAGTTACAGCCCGAAGCCACTTTAACACAAAGCCGACCTCAACCTGACTCTAGAAATGCAGTTCCTAAAAGCAAAAACACGTTAGAAGAAGCAAAGAAGTGTGTGAGTAATATCTGGCTTGATAAATGATGGCTTTCTCACAGGTGCAAGCATCAGCATAATTTTGTATTTGCACTACTTTATTTCTGGTATCTGCCATCTGTGCTGCGCTGTTTAATAATAAAGCAGCTGACCCACAGCCTCAAAAGGAGAAAGTGTTACAGTGATGCCCAAAAAAACCCTATCCAACCCAACAAATAACTGATAAAAATGTGATTTTACATGCTCTTCCACTTTAATATTTAGAATTATCAGTCCTCCTCTATATTGCAAGCTGTTTTTTAATAGTGTTCACAAAATTCACACGTTGCAAAAAAATATTTATAAACCTGAAAATCAGAGAACAATGAGCAAACTTTGAGAGCCTGGTAACTGGAGGGAATTATTCATAAGCGAAGATTTTACTGATATCCGTTACTTGTGAAATATAAAAACAAATACAATAGAAAAAACAAACAAACAAACATGAAATTGTATTCAGCCTTCCAGATTTCATCATTTAAGGTTGTGGCCTCCTGTCTCTGGTGGTGTTTGGGCAGCACACGGAGTGAGGAACGCGCAGTAAGCACCACCTTCTGCATTATGCTCAGCTGGAAGTTTTCTCTCGTTGGCAGCTGTATCTGAAGGTCTTAAAGGCAGGATATTGCCTTTGAGTGACAATGACATTATTAATTGTCATTAATTGTTAATGACAGAGGTTAACGCGGCTATGAAGGTAAAAGTTTTAAAACAAATTTTCTCTGTGTAAGACATTCAGTCCGATGTTGCAGTGCATTAATGAGCCAAGAGGTTACTAAAAACTTCTTGAAAGCTGCTACAAAAAATGCCGTAAGCCATTAAGAACCAGGACAACAAGCAAATATTTTATTCTAATCAAATATCCAGTTGCATACTAAAAGCTAAAACCAACCAAACAAAAAAAGAAAACCACCGCCACCACCCCCCACACACCGAGAGTATCAAACACCAATAATTACAATGCAATCTGTTCCGTGAGCTGAATCTTTGTGTAAGGGACCAGAACTTTTCCCTTTAGAAGAGATGTGATTTTATGCATGGACGTAATCCGGTCCAAGGAACCACTTCAAATGCTGATGCTGACGTGTGAAACCTATCTTATATCGTTGGTTTAAGTGAAGATGGAATAAAATATAACTTTTAGATAAAGCACAGAAACAACACCACCTACCACAGTGTAGTAAAGAATTAAATGTGAACTCAACAGTATAGAAGTAATGCTACAATCATCAACAGTGAAATTAATTTCTTTGTGACAATTTCAGATTGTAACGTAAGTGATGTGAAACAAACTAATTTGGATATATGCTTCTTGCAAACCGTCAGGATATGTAAATCTATTTTCTTAACTAAATCAGCTTATCATGTATTGTTTGGTTTGATAACCCCATCCAAATACTAACTTACAGGTGAAACGGAAAAAGGGGGTTTTGCACTTTGAACTTTTGATACTTCCTTCATAGGCCATAACTTAAGTTCAGACAGGCCATATGAAGTTAAGACAGAAATGCAAGCTGTAAGAAGAATGATGATGGATTCTGAAAAGGTGCACTGCATTAAATTAACAACTTGAGAAAGTTTCTTCCATCTCATCCCATAGAAACCATCCCAACTGTTTTCAAGTTAAGGCATTGCACCTTTAATCTGTTCACAATGTGTTTTGTTAAAATACATTACGCACCCACTAAAAGATGCCAGGCATGTCAATCACTCTTCAGGAAGGTAAAATGCAAGCCCATTGCTTTGCATCTCACACTTCAAGGAATATATCTCACAAAGCAAGGCAAATGAACCCCCTATTCAGTCAAATCTACGAGTACATTTACATGCAATATAACGCATATAAAAATACTCATTTTCCATTTATAATAGAAGACATTACTTTATTTTCTCCTAAAACAAGCCTTTCTTTTTCTTTTGTCCACAAATGGATCAAAGCTATTCTGAATATGAAAGTTATCTTCATATAAACCAGCTCAATTAAATCCGTCAGCATTAGCTTCAGCGCTTCGACTGCTCCTTCTGATACGAGGGGATTGCATGGGAATTTTTAAACACAACAACTCCAAGTGCAGCATCTGAAGTTGAATTACGACTGACTAAGCTAACAAATTCTCATGCAATGACTAAGGCGAATGCCAAGCAAGATGCCTTTGGAAAAAAAGACACCACAGGATTCCTCAAAATCCTCAAGAATTGCATGAAAAAGTCCAGAGTCAAGCTAGAACAACGTGTGGTGGTGCTCAGCAACCCTAAACCAAAGATGTCTCCTGAAGAGTGATAAACCCTTCCACATTTAGTTTCCCAAATCTAGCAAGATTCTGGATCTCAATCTCCATGGTAACCTTAATCTTGTTTCAGTGCTTTCACCTATGGTAAAAGTACCACATATTTCTAAGGCTGTGTTTCTGACAACACAGTAAGTTATGTAAAGGTTCTGCAAGTTACTTTAAAGTAAAGTTACTTTAAAGTAAAGTTTGCAGGAAATAGCTTTGACAAAAATCTTCTGACCACCCCTTTGTAATATTATCCTCTCCACTACAAGACAACAATACCAACACCTCCCTTCATGCCACTGGGTCTGCAATTGTCTCATGAGAGAGGAACACCTGAATTTAATCCATGGTGAATGTGCTTCTGCTATGCAAGGAGGACAGAACCCTCTGGAAAGCAGGTTCCCAGAATCAATAATCCATTTCACCTAGCTCAGGATCCAAATCAGAGGGCTTTCTACTTTAGGAAAGTTCAGGAAAGTGGTGTCACAGAGCCATATTAATACTTGCCATGAGCCAAATCTAATCTGCAGGCTTGATGTTACTTGCTCCAGTTGTTAAAATATATTTGTTTTCACAAGAAGCCGCATTTTGAAAGAACTGCGCTGCAAAAGAACATCAGGTCTCAACTGAGAAAACCCCAAATCAGTTAAAATATTGATTTTTTATTTTTATTTTTTATTATTTTTTACACAAGGGAATGAGCTCTGCAAACTTTCCCATTGGAAGTGCAAATCAGAATTATTACTATACTGCTATGAGCCCTTTATCATCTGTTGAGCAACTAGGAGAAAAAATGAACAAGAAAGCATGGGAGAAGAAACAAGGAAAAGCATTCGCTGCAAAAAATCTAACTTTTCTCACAGTTTGTGCAGACCTTCATTAAAAGGCATGACTGTGCACAATCAGACTTGTACCTGCAATTAAGAACAAAAGAAGATACTTCTTGACATAAAGCATATTTTAGTTTCAGCACTCCCTACCCCAGGAAGAGGTGGTTGATAAAATTGCTTCAAATGCGAATGGTCGAATCAATGGAAGATAAGTCTACCACAGGTCTTTGCAGGTAAGCTGCCCCTTCTTTTTCACAAGTCCCTGAGCTGCCAGACTTTCCAGGGCAAAATGCTGCCCTCTTCTTATATTAGGCATCCTCAATGGATTGGACCAGACTGGTCAAACCCTGCAGGGGCAACGCCTTGCATTCTCATGCATGAGAAATCAAAGAAATTCACATCGAATGGGTCCCAAGTTTGTTGTCATTTTTCCCTTTGTTTGAGGACGTTAGTTCAAAAGTATATGAAATCTTTGAATGACTGATTTCTGTCATTCTCTCTCTATCCAAATAAAAATACACGGAACCCTGTCCTTAAAATGATCTTACTGAGTACAGAGCCAGCTCAATTAGCTTTGCAACACCAGCCACAAATAAGCTGGGTGATTATTTTGTGGGCACAGCATGCCCCTTCTTAGCAATTCAAGCTACAGTACCACGTTTGCTTCACGCCAAGTCTTAAACTGTTTTATTTTATACAAGTCCAATAAAATATGCCATTTCTTGTATTTTTGACCCAGTTATCTCATACTAAGTGCAGCAGAATTCAAAGAATGAGCATTCAGGGCTACGCTGTGTTCCACTTGCCTACTTATCACAGCAAGGCTGCGATGACTCATGGCAAAGCCACCCATAAAAGTGGCTTTTTTAGTAAAGAGGAAGTGTTAGATAGCTTGAATAAAATCTAAGGAACTGCTCTTTTGTTCTCAAAACAATAGACCCTTGCAGCACCCATATGATTTTAGAAGCAATTGTGTAGATAAGCAACATGCAACTTTCCCATTTCAAATGGCATATAAATCCCGACTGTCTAGAACAGTATTCCCTAGTGAAAAAAAGGCAAATTAGAGGAAAGCTTTTCATTTTTTAGCTAGAGTAAGGCTCTGAAGCAAAAATATCTGCTAAACTATTTGCTGCTACTTGCTGCCACTTGGCAGAAGCCTTCAAAATTTAAGATGAGTTTAGAAGCCTTTACTTAGTTCACTTTACCTTCAGGTAAAGAAAATTCTTTTAAAAATTGAACTAGCCAAAGCAACAAGTCACAAGAATACCAAATCAGTAAGTGCCATAAAAAGAGTTCATTAAAAGGCATAAAATGTTTTTTTCACATCTTTTTCAGACAGTCTCCTAGTGTTTTTTCTATCCTAGCAAGTGAAGAACTATTTCCTAGCACAATTTGAAAAAAAAAAAAAAAAAAAAAAAAAAAAAAAAAAAGGATCTCTAACTAAAGGAGTTCTTTCTACCTTGTTTTAATACGTAAAAAAAACTCCCAACCCTGTAAAATTGCGTGCAAGGCATCACTGTACTCAACCTGAAGGCAATGCCACTTCACAAGAAAAAACTCTGACGTCAAAAGTAAAGTGAAAAATCAGCTCTGCTCTGGGCTGAGCAAACCAAGGGGCCTCAGCTGCTCCACATACATCTTGTCCTCTAGACCCTTCTTCACCATCTTTGCAGCCCTCCTTTGGACAACCTCTAATAGTTTTATGTCCATCTTATACCCTTCACCCAAAACTTCACACAATACTCGAGTCACAGAATCATTAAGGTTGGAAAAGACCTCCAAGATCATCTGGTCCAACCATCCTTATTCTACTCCAAATTTGAGGAAGGTTTCAGTATGTTCCTCTGCTTTGAATGCACACGTGTAACTCAGTAACAACCTCTTGGAAATTAGGAACTTTTACCGTGTCTGAATTCATCACCTCAATAAAGTCATACCAAGTTAAAAAGACCACCACCTACTCACTTTAGTGCAATGGCAAATTCCAACTAAGTTTTAGCCTTTCCCAAAGAGCAGTATTTAAGGAGGCCACATGCAGTGAGCTTCCTTCAGAGCTACTCTTTCAGGTTGAAGAGCCCCACAGGATACATGAAGCATGTACTGATCAGGGATTTGTATGTATAAATGATACACTGGAGAAAAAAAAAAAAGAAAAAAAAAAAAAAACTATTTCAAACCCATTTTCTACACACTTGTATCTAAAACCTGTAGTACATTATATAAAGCTTTACCTGCTCTGAGTAAAGACACGCAAGAAACTGAAGATTAAAAGACATGGACATGGAATAATTTAAATTGCATAAAACTGCATAATGTTTAGACAACTCTACTACAAAAAGACAATTTTTTCAATTACTGTTGCAAACAGATTGTGTGTGCTAAGTTTTAGTCATTTTATTGCCAGTTGCAGTTTCTGAATATAAAAAGTGATCATTGACTTATTTGCCCAAAATTTCCTCTAAGTTTTTTCCCCCCACATTTTAATATACTCTATTTCAATGTGTCAAATGAGAAAGACTGACAAATGTTTCAAGATCCAGAATGTTGGAAGGTTTTCCCACCAGGTGTTCATAAGTCTGGATCTAGGTTCTGAACATGATCCTTTATTAGTTTACTCATTGAAAATTCTGACAAAACTTATTTTTGTCTGTCAGTAGTAAGTGTTATCCAAATAACAACACAATCAATATGTTTATTGTGCCTTCATACACAGAACACCATCTTACATAAAACTCCAGGTGAAAAAGTATTTAAAAGGGTAATTAACTTTGGTTAGAAAAAGTTTTCAAAGCTGCAAAATTGGTGGGACAGTATCAAGAAAAGACAACCACCTTTGCAGATGTTCTCAACTGTTGTGAGCCATATGAGACACCAAAACAAGTAATACATAAAATACATTTAAGCTGTACATAAGTGATCAAAGGTGTACCAGAGAGTCTCAATATCACCACCACATATTTATTTTGATCAACTTTTTAAGAAGTTGTTACAATAGCATGTAATATTTTAAGATTTCATGAGCATAAACTCAAAGTTGTAATGATCAATAGTGAAGCTACACAGAAAAAAAAAATCCCTTAACAATGATTTTGAAATGAAACTTTGAAAAGCTTTTACAAAAATCACTTTTCCATTTCCTTTTGGTACGCCATCACTCTTCTCTGCCAACTACAGCAGCTTCTATGCCCCATTTTGTCCACTTCTCCCACAAGCTTTCAGGATTTCTCTTTCCTGGTGACTGGAACACCCACCTTCCTTCTCTTGAAGTCCCATCCTAAGATCCACTTCTGCAACATTGCCTACAGAAAGAGTAGGCAACTAAAACACTCATTCACCATGTCAACAGCGTGCCAAGCATCAGCTTTCACTGTGTAGACCGCGCAGCATGGTGCCTCACTTACCACATCTCAATGATTTCTCCCTAAATGTATTAAATCTAGAAGTGGGGATTTAATATCCGAGAATCACTTTGGAACAATAGCATCTATGGTTTCTGAGAGTACTCGTTGCACCTTTACGTAAAGGTGCAAATCTTTTCTATGTGTGTCAATCATTTGCTAACTCACCTGAAGTTCCTCAAACTCATCAGAATAACTTGTGAAACAGAATTGGAAAGCTTCATTTAAGCATTTTTTGCACACCCAGTAACCTAAATATTTTCTATAGGTCGTTTATGAAATTTACACAGGTGAAGGTCTATCAGGATTATGATCAGTTTGCTATTAAACCATATGAATTTCTGGAGAGCCATTTCACGTGCTTTAAACTACCTCGCTGTTGAAAGGTGAAAAACAATCTTATTCTACTTACATCTTTTTCTGACCGATGTGGGAACATCGATGATTGGCTGTAGTACATGTTTTCATCATGGTAGTCACCATCAACCCCCTCTACAAACTTCTTCCTTGAAGCACCAAACATGCTGTTTGTCACCTAAAGAACAAGAAAAAAAAAAAAAAAGATTCTGTTACATATGGTTTGGTTTGCTACATACTTGAATATTACACATTTTAACTGCCATGTCTCAACATCACAGCTTTGTAGAGGACAAAAAAAAACAACAAAACCTTTCTATTTGACCCCGCCGTCAGATCTATGATGAAGTAAGAGCGAGTTGAGCTTAACCACACTTAACAGTGACATCAAGATTGGCAAAATTACTGCATCCATCCATAAAAAAATACACTAATGTTATTTTGCCCTTACTCCCAGAGGCACACACACACAGCTGCTAAGTCAGGAACTTGAAACTGAAGAAACAGCAACCAGGCAGCTGTTCACAGAGCCATAATTCATGAGAAAATTTCATCCCACAGTAAGGTCATACAATGTCGCTACAGGATCTGCTACATAACAGTGCATATTTATGCACCTGACTTTTTATTTATGTAAAAACACGCACTGCTGTCAGATTGCTAATCCGCCTGGCTACAAAACACTAAGAGAACCGTGCAGATGTTCAAAACACCCAGACAACACACACTGGCCAGCACCGTGTGGCTGGCCCGGTTTCTTGTAGGGTACAGAAGACGGGAGGGAGTGCAACGAGCAGGAGGCAATCAAACATGGACTGCTGTGCACCTTCCCGCGGATCTTTAACATCTTGTGAGATAAGGAAGGCAAATTGCAGTTAGCTTACGAAATGCTCTGAGCCATAAGATTCACTACCACTACTGACAGCATCGGCTAAACTTCAAAAACACAAGACCTTAAAAGCCTCCTTTTGCACTACCTCGGGCTCACGCTTGACACTGACCGAATTTCAAAACATTTTTCTGGTCAGCTGCGCCAGGAGTTACTTTCAGCTCAAAATCCTCTTATCCCTACTGCCACAAATTTCCTCCGCTACTCCTCGCAGAGCGTGGCTTATTCAAATTTCACTGACTCAGATTTCTAGGCAGTGTTTGATAACACGAGTGCTCCTACACTATTAACAACTCGTCCCCGCGATTTCAGAGTCACTGCACTTCTGAGTAAGCGTGGAGCGAACACGTCGGATGCGTGCAATGTGGCTGTGATCGCAGAAATCCTCCAAATTGCTCAGCTAAACAGCAGCCTACTCCACTATTCCTACACGAGATTTTCAGTTATTTAGACTACTGATGCCTGCAAAAATATATATAATCTATTAAAGACACGTAAAGGCAAGTAGAGGCACTGTGCATCTTCTCCAGATGCATCTTCTCCTTCTTGCACATTTTTGTCAACACCATAAAACACAAACGTGAAGTCCCAAACTGCTTGAATGTATCCAGCTGACTTTCACACTTATAGGGGAGCTTTCATTACACTATAAGCATATCCCACTATGCTAATCCCCTTACAATGCAATTATCACCTACCAGCTGGAATGGAGCATTTAACAGGCTAAGGGGATTATCTTGTCCTTTGCTCTGCCTGAGTAAAGTGCGGAGAAAAGAGTAGCTGGCTCTCACCACTGTGCAAACGATAATGAAATGTTTTGGTGAAGCTGTCCCCTAGCAATGATGAGAAGCTCAGCTTATCAGCCAACTACAGCTTTTGGAAAGGTAAAAATGCGGGATCGCACAAGTCCCTGAGAATTTTTCAGTACTCTTTACAATACCTGTGATAAGAGAAGACTTTTTTTTTTTTTTTCCAAGTAGCCTTGTCTTGTAATACACCCTTTCATCATCATCATAAAAAAATTACTTATATTTTTGTGATAGTATTTTAAAACTTGTGACTGAAAGCAAGTCACTGAGGCATACACCCTAAGGTACACACACACACAGAGTAAAGATTTCTAAGTCAGTGGGATAAGGTCAGAGAGCTTGGAGTCTCAAAACATGCTTAAAGCTGCCACGAGAAAGCTGGTAACGCCAGCAGATGAAGTCTACACATTGAAAAGCTGGGAGATACTGCAGCACTCTGCCCCAAATTAAAAATGTCTGAAAGATTATGCTCCATGCTGATAACTGTGTAAGAAAGTGGCCCAAAAACTAATCAAGATTCTGCCCAGAAGACTGATGGAACACACTGATATTAATACGGAGTCTTCCACATGCATGGTTATTAAGAGAAGAAAGCTTTTAATAGATAGATAGATTAAATACTGCTGGTTTTATTGGCAACCCCTGTTTCTACTAACCCAGGCACCCTGACAAATCGCAGGGAGCAGAGCAAAGTTATCAGGATGCATCTGAGGGGACAGGGCCAGCCCGAAGGAACCACGCTGCAGCCAGCTGCTCTTGAGTCCTTCACAAACCGGGTAAGACCCCTACGTTTTTTGGGGGTATCAACACATCTTCACTGTGGCCTTTTTGTAAGTGATCGTGTTGTTCGAGACTGCCAGGTGCAGTGGCTGTGCATGGGCCTTGAGCTGCCCCTACTGTTCCTGGGACGTGGCACCTCGCTTACCTGGGGCTTCCTCGTAGGCGAGGGTCAACAGCCCGTCCAGCTGCCTCCCAGCAGCAAACTGGGTTTGCACCTCTCCTTCCTTAATCCCTCATGCTCCGAGGGTGCCTGCAGATACTGAGAAAAGGCTCCTGCAGCACTGCTCCAGCCCAGCTGGAACTTGGCTGCTTCTTTTTGCTGACAAGAAGCCACCAGGCAGCCTCCTTGTGTACCAAGACCACCGCTTCTTTTTATTACAGATCGATAGATCAGCATCCAATCAGCTGCAGAATAAACACCAGCAAAGTTCACACAGCACCTTAAAACACATTTTAGATCATTTTGAAAGTAACAGTGATGTCAGTGTTGGTACCTACCCAGGCTCCAGAAGGATGAGGTGAGAGGCAGCAGTCAGTCCTCCATTCACACACACACACACGTACACTCACACTTATGCCAACACCACCTTACCGAAGTGGTACTCCAGCTGCATGGCATTTTTATTAAGTAAAGAACTCCCGTCTACTCGGCTTAATTTCATGAACATCTCTCTTACAATCTTGCAACAAGACTACTATTCTACTCTGTGAACCAGTCCTCCATCGCACAGAACACACAGGCAGAGCAACCACTCACTAGGGAAAGATAAAAAAGGTTAAAATGGTGACAAACTGCCATCAGTTTGTCCTCCACTATATCATTCGTAGCTTCAAGTCAATGCTAACCAACCCAAACACAGACCCACACCCGACAAGACCTTTAAATACTCCTGTTGACCATTTCCTACCACTAACCATTAGGGGTGACCTAAAAGCATCTCATGAGAAGGCGGCTGCTGTCGTTGACCTTTACCCTTCAGATCAGCACCTAACACACGACAACCAACAACGCTTAATTGCATTGACACCACGGGATGCTCGTGGCTGAGAATCAGTGTTCTGACAGTGTACAGAATTAAAAAAAATCAAAATAAAATCAGATTTCAAGAAACACTGTAGTGTAGCATATTTCAGCACACACGAAAACTTGTTTGTTAGCAATAACTTCAACCACATCACTGGCACAGAATTTGTCTATGGAAAAATTGCTAAGAACTTTTCCTTAAGCTGCAAAAAGATCTTCTTTACAATCATTTTTAAAACAGTGCTATGATTGCATATGGCATTACTTTAGCAGCTTGAAGCAAATGTATTATCATTCTGAAATACGAAAACTAATTACACTGCTGCTTCGCTGTGTTACTATAGGTAGTGCCCAAGGACAGCTCGCTCCCAACATTGACACAGGAAAGTCAGAACTAAGAGGATACTATAAAATCCCCCTGGAGAATGAATATTTTTAATTTTGCACAGAGCAGGAAAATTGATCATTGAGTTACAACTGATTAAACTCCTCATTATCTTTATAAGAACTGAGAACTTTAAGATAATACGGATTTTAAAAATAAACCATTTTAGGAGTTTGGGCAGCCTGTGCTGCTCCTCAAATGCCTCGGGAGAGCATTGTCAGCACGCACACTACCATCATGCCAGGGAGCAATTGCAAGTTACAGTCTCTGTGCAATGTTTGGCAGCTTCCACCACCCTCCAGCCTGGGGCTTCTGATGTTGTTGTTTAGCTCTTCGGAAGCCAAGTCATTAGTTTACTCAATTTTTGTTTCCTGTTAAATTCAGTGTTTCTATGTAAGGTAATGTACCTGCGTATCTGAAGTAGCTACAAAAGAAAGCCTCAATGAGCCTTTCAGTGAAATGCAGGTGTCAACTCACAAGTCATACACTGGTAACCACAAAACTGATCTGCAACTTAAGTTAAACCATGGAATTTGGAATTCCACCAGTTGGTATTTTTGCAAGACAGTATAAGTGTTATTTATAGGAAAAGCTGCTATCATTTATGAACCTACTTCTCAGTGTCAAAGATTATTCCAATCTGGCACAAAGTGGAACTGTTCTACAATAGAATATGAACTGCCAGCTTGCCTCATGCAAGAGCAACCTCAAACCCCAACCCTTTAGTGGGATTTATTATAGCTATTAAAAAAATGTACATGAGTACAAATTAAAAAAAAACACACAACTTTTCATTTTCAGTATGGAAGAAAAACAAAACGTGAAGTTGAAACACTTCATTCCCTCATTTAATTTCACAATCCTGGCCACTCCAGTTCTCCAAGGTGACTTATAACCTCTACCAGAGCATACTCAGTGCTTACACCGTGGTTACCCTTCAGATAACAGCTCTGTACTATCAACTTGGCATAAACATGGAAAAAGAAACATTTCACTTTTTGTTTGTATTACTTTTATTTACTGTTTGTTTGCATTACTTTTTGGTGTTGCTGTTAATGTTTTTTTCCTTGATGAACTTAGTACTAGCACAGATTTGTGCTCACTGTAAGCATGCAATAGTAAGACATGGCTTTTGTCCATCTTCATCACAGCTTTTATCATCTTTTAACTTTCATTTACAGGCTGCCTTAAGTCTCCAAGTACTTCAACATACAACATGTCTCCTTCAAACACTGCATGGTTCCTCCTTTCAGAAAGGAAACCATATGCCAGATGGCACACACAGCGACTTCTATGCAGCAACTCAAGAGCATGAGAGAGAAAAAGGACATTTAGTTACGATTTCAAGCTATCCTCCACTCGCATTCCCAAGAACAGACATCTAAAAGCTAGTTTTCCAAGTGTTTAGGGAGAACAGTAAAGCTTTCAAAACCAACATTAAAGCTGTGAATCCGTGCTGTATGCAAACTGTGTCAGTTAAGTGCAAAAGTCACTGACATCAAACAAGCCACAGCAAAGCCACAGACATTCCCCTGACAAAGACCTACAAGCTAACTGCTTCAAACCTTTAACCATGCTTAACTACTATGAAATGAACGTTTTCAAACTCTCCCGAAACAAAAAAACATGTCAGGAAAAACAACAGAAACCATCCCTCGTTAAAATGAAATCATCATCATCAAAATTACTAAAGCTAAACTTGAAAATTTAGATCATAGGAAGCCCCACTTGGTTTCCTAACAGGGTTGACACCGTGTCCGTTCTGGGAGCAGGTTCTGCTCCCGCTCATCACTGGCACAGGATTTGGAAGATGCAAGGAGCCAAAATGTGGCTGGGGCTATGACTGTTCCCTAAGCTGTGTGGATGCTTTTTATGGATCTGATCGATGAGGTGTACTCACAAAAAGAAGATACAGGCCAGGAAATACTCCTTGGACAAGCCATTCAACAGAATCCAAACATAGAAAAGACATTTAAGAGATGTGAAAGATAGCCAGCAAAAGAAGAGCAAATGAACTAGCACTCCATCTGGATCAGAGAGAAAGCCAGAAGCTGCCAAACTCATTCTACTTTATTTAGCAAAGTGACCCAAGCAGAAGCAGGAGCGTGTCCCTCTGTAGACGTGGCAATGAAGTCACACGTTGGCACTGAAACAGGCTGCCCAGGGAGGTGGTGGAGTCACCATCCCTGGGGGTGTTCGAAGAAAGGCTGGACCTGGTGCTTAGGGACATGGTTTAGTGGCTGATGGTGGTACAGGGATGGTTGGACCACATGATCCTGGAGGGCTTTTCCAACTTTAGTCATGATTCCATGATTCTAAGTTCTGACTAACTGGACACACACCCATGCACCGACACACACACTGCAGAATTTGCAGCTGGATCATCTGCTGAAGAAACATTTTAAGGATTTTGTCAATCAATGGGGGACAGTGGTTACTTGTCTGATATTATAAACCTGGTGTTACTCAGCCAGCAACAAGAAAAAACTAAACCAACATACCATCTTCAACAGACTGTATAAAATATGAGTACATTTACCCACTTCCTCTCTTCCGATGCTTCCAGTCCTTTGGAGTACGTACAGTTCATTTAAGACCGAGATTGGCCCTAGGCTGGATTTAACGTAGCATTGTACAACATTAAGCCAGAAGTACTATACACTGGACTGCGAAATGCCCTTCAACTTAAATGCATTGCCATAAAAATGATAGTTTAGAAGGAAGTGACAATTGTGCCAGTAACTTAAGTATCCTATATGCTGGGGGATAGAAGTCAACTTCAGTATTATTTTAGGTATGCATGCAGAGGAAAAACAGCAAGAACCTTTTTTAAAAAATTTTAAAAATTACATACCGGCATACTGTTACCTACTTACATAACTCTCACAGACATACTATTTATAAATTGAGCTAATATTGTTGTGTTTTGTTTTTTTTTCCAACTTTTAAAGTGTGCTTTCAGTTGATGGCCCATCAAGAAAGCTATCAGCTTTTAAATATGCACTGTATCACATTTACTTTTTTTTTCTGGGATTACCATATGATCTGAAATCAGATATGCTAAGAAACCAAACTTAAGCAAAATTAACTTCAGAAAATAAACACGCTTCTGAAGTACCTATGTTGTCAAGGGAAAACAACCCCCCAAAAAAAACAAACAAACAAACAAAAAGGAACTGATACACAAATTTGAAGTTCTAGAAAACTATTACGGTAAATCTGTCCATGAAAAACAGTAATTTTTTAATATAGAATTGAGTCAGCCTTAAAAAGGAGAAATTCAGCTGCTGAATTTGCAAATAAAAATAATTTTAAAGAACTATACCTCAGTTTCAGTTTGCAGGTCACCTGAGTCTTTCAGCCTAGCCAGACCAGGAACAATCCCTTTTTTTTGTAGGAACAATAAAAAACCGTGCTAATCAAAATGCCAAGAAAAATTACTGAGGTCATAAAATGGTGCAAAATCATAGCATTACCTGAGTTCTGGAAAGATAATCACATTTGCTTCAAATATTCTCATAATGACTGTACTTCTACAGTGGCACTTCTAGCCCCTGAAAGCTTGTTATGTGAGTTTCTTTCTACTGGTATTTAAACTTGAGCCATAAGAAAAGATCTTATTGGAAGACATTTCACCCTTTTTTGTGTTCAATAACCTTAAATTTGTCCCACTATGCAATTCAGAAATGCACTGATTAAGAACTGCTTGCAGCTTTGACTAAAAATTGATTTCACAATTAAACATTTCATTTTGTCACATGGACTGCAGTATTTTGCTGTAGACGCAACTTTTGCTGTATTTCAGAAATTAGCTTTTCATAAGAGATTAAAGATATCCTCCAATTCAACAAGTTTATCTCTTTGAATTCTATCTCAAGTTTTCTGCCTGAGCTTGACTTTCTATTAAAAAAAAAAAAAAAAAAAAAAAAAAAGGCAGAAAAAGGTACTTCACCCATTTGGAAGTTCTAGATCCCCTCAGATGTACCCTAAAGAGTTCCTTAATAGGGCATACATAATAGTAATGCCCAACTTTAAAGGATTAAGAAATAAGCTACTGCAGTACATTCTTTAGAAATAACTAAATCCTATCCTTTCCTCCAGTCCTCAAATAAGCTGGAATACAGCATTTTCTGAAACATTACAATACTCAGAGCTAATAGATAAAAGTGCAGTTTCTGTATTCATAATTCTGATTAAAAAAAAAAAAAAAATAAAATAAAATAATAATAATAATAATAATAATAATAATAAAAAATCTACTAGTTTCTCTCTTACCAAGCTTTAAACCTTGAGGTGCTTCAAGCTAGTTCAGTTTCAGTCCTAAGGTGCTCCCAGCTACACTTGCCATGGTAGCTGAAGCACCTTTACTTTAGAGCTTGTTCACATCCTCTCAGCTTGGAAAGGAGCAGAGTAGGCACAGACATTCATAAAATACCTGCAACACTGTATTTGGCCATGAGCATCCCATGGTGTCAAGGCAAGTATACTGTAACTCCTGCTCCCTAAGGAGGAGATGGGGGAAACACAACACTGAAGTAAAAAAATGTAGCCTTTATCTAAATGTGGGTAGTACTAGGCTACCTAAATGAGTGACAACCCTGTGACAGCCTCCCTGTGACCTCAGCCTTCCTGGCTGTGCACCATTCAGCCCACCAAGCTCCAAAGAACTCAGACAGGTGTGGGTAGCAGAGTCGCTGCTCTTAATGTGCAAACCTGGGATAATATTTACCTTCCTCAGATGATTCACAGTTCCTGTCTTTTTGGCTACTGCAGAGCAAGTTCTTGACATAACATTACTCATTTGTCAACTGCTAGAATACACTGAAGAAAAAAACCCAAAATGTTAGCTCTTGAGAGTCAACTATTTAACCTGCATCAGGAATCACACACCAATTCATTCTGTCACTACATGGACACAAGTTTGGCGTTGTTTATTTGGGGTGGGGGGAATTGCTTTTTGCATAAGGAAGATGACATTGAAAAGCATCCCGTCCCAGTGCCCAAGCACCCTCTGGGTGCAGAACCTTTCCCTAACCCCCAGCCTGACCCTCCCCTGTCCCAGCTCCATGCTGTCCCCTCGGGTCCTGTCGCTGTCCCCAGAGAGCAGAGCTCAGCGCCTGCCCCTCCGCTCCCCTCCTGAGGGAGCTGCAGGCCGCCATGAGGCCTCCCCTCAGCCTGCTCTGCTCGGGGCTGAGCAAACCAAGGGGCCTCAGCTGCTCCTCACACATCTTCCCCTCTAGACCCCACACCATCTTTGTTGCACTCCTTTGGACACTCTCTAATATTTTTATGCACTTCTTATACTGTGGCACCCAAACCGCACATGGTGCTGGAGGTGAGGCCACCCAGCGCAGAGCAGAGCGGGACAATCCCTTCCCTCGCCCGGCTGGCAGTGCGGGGCCTGATGCACCCCAGGGTGCTGTTGGCCTCCTGGCTGCCAGGGCACGCTGCTGATTTATATTAATTTTGCTGTCAACCAAAAACAAAACATATAATCAAGAATTGAAAAATGCCAGCAGTAAGGTGTTCAAACAGGCCTTAAGTATTCTGAGCCTTAACTGCAGGATCTCAGCTTAATTTATCCACGGGACACCTGCAGCTAGATGAACAAAATAAAATTGTTGAACGTGTGGTCTTGTCCCTCAGGCCCACATATGTCCTTAAGCCCAATTCTAAGGAGACAAACAACCAGTAAGTTCTCAATGGTACTTCTCTCCTGTTAGGAATTGCAATATCCAAGTGCTGTACCCAGACACACTTTCACAGCATCGCTTCGGCAGCGTATTTCAGTCTACTCTTACACTTCAGTCTGGAATTTGCCTCTCCTTCCCTGTCTCAGAGCTTTCCTTCCAAAACATGCCATCTCAACCACTACCTGCCCTCAGTCTGCTCTCTTCTAATCACAACATGCTCCCATTCGTTTTGCTTAACAGCCAAGAACAGCAAACTTTTAGAAAATAACCATTTCTTACACAGAAAAGTGGAGCATACATAATTCAAATAATTGGAGAAATGAACCCCTTAAAAAAAATAATCACACCAAGCACATGCAAATTGCTCTTCTCAAAGGCCTGCTGGAACTGCGACAGATTCTATGCATTTCTCATGGAAACAATAAAAGGTTATTGTGACAAAAAAAAACTACGAATAGACAAGTTGAGTTGGAAGGAACCTTCAGAGATCATCCGGTCCAACTGTCTGACCACATAGGGCCTAGCCAAAAGTTAAAGCGCATTACTGAAGCAAAGGGCACAACCTGAACCATAGGAGGTTCTGACTGGATATGAGGGGGCACTTCTTTACTGTGGGGGTGACAGAGCACTGGCACAGGTTGCTCTGGGAGGTTGTGGAGTCTTCTTCTCTGGACGTATTCAAAACCCACCTGGATGCCGTTCTGCACAACGTGCTTTAGGTGCTCCCCTGGGTTGGGCCAGATGATCTGCACAGGTCCCTTCCAACCCGGACCACTCTGTGACTGAGGGCACTGTCCAAACGCCCCTTGAACACTGGCAGGCACAGGGCATCAACCACCCTGTTAGGAAGCCTGTTCCAGTGTTTGGCCACCCTCACATTAAAGAAATTTTCCTTATATGTTGTCTGAAGCCCCCCCGGTGCAGCTCTGGGCCATCCCCACGTGTCCCAGGGAGCAGAAGCCGGCACCTCACTCCCTGCTTGCCCTCCTCAGGGCTGCCAGTCCTGCTTTGTCATCCTCCTCTGGATGATTTCAAGCACCTTAACATCCTTTTTATATTCTGGAGCCCAGGAGGGCACACAGCATTTAAGGTAAGACCACATCAACGCTAAACACAGCAGAAGAGTCACCCCTTCTGACTAGCTCTGCTGTTGTTAAAGCATCCCAACATGCAGTTTGGCCACCTGGCTGACATGGCACACTGCTTTCTCATGAAATGAAATTAGTGTTAGAACTACTTATACAATAATTTATGTAATATCAGCTGAAAGCTCAAAGAGGGAGGTGGTGCAAGACAAGGAGGCAAAGGAGGTGTTGGGAACAAAGACATCTCAGCATGAAAAAAAATGAAATTTGCATAAGCAACTGAAAACAGGATATTTCAACAGGGAAATGCCAGCCCACTGCTGAAGTACCCATAGTAACAGTTCTCTTGTTACTGTATTCCTCCTCTGCCAGGATGCACTGCAACAGGACAAACACTTAACCAGTACGTGTTCCGTGGTCTGCATATGGGCATGAAGAAGAAAAAAAACTCAAGGGACAAAGGCACTCCTGTAACTAGAATTAAGCAGGTCAAGGAACAGTGAGATACGCAGCAAGCCAGGTCTGAATTCTAACATCTTAGGTTGGACGTCTGCTTCAACATAAAGAGACCCCACCTGTACAGAATGTCTTCTGTAACAGTTACAGCCTCAGTACCAACACAAACACTTTACCATCTCTGAAGTTTAGTGTCACTCTAGCCAGCCAATACCTTTTTCTACAAACAGATAACTCAGATGACGCAGACATGGTCTAAGAGCTTAACCCAGAAAACGACCCGGGTGCTAACCCAGTCCAAGTTGGCCAATTGCTCTCACTAAGGTTCCACTTGGGAAGCACAGATAACTGCTCCCAGTACTACAGAAATGGTATGAAGGTTTCATTGAAAGGTTTCTACGTTGCACCTTATTAGACTGAGTCCCCAAAAAGCTGTAATGAAAGCCTTGCAGGACTAATATGCAACACTAATTTTATACCGAAAGAAGATGCTAACCTTTTTCAGTATTATGCCCACTCCAAGCAGTATGTTACCAGCCGATACCCTTCGCAAGAGTCCATCGATGTCCTGGAAGCCGGCGTCTACAAGTACAACTTACTGAGGGCAAGAAAAGCCATTTGCCCATGCAGAAGACAGATATCTACTTGATTGCCAGCTTCACTGCAAATAAGTGGTCCACTTTTCAGTGCTTCAAAACAGATAGCTGTGTGGTACTCCACAAATTAATGTCAGCTTCATTATACCTCCCTTTTAAACATATTTACATTTATTTACATACCAGCCAAGGGTGACATTATAACTAATTAAATATATATATATATATACACACACACACACAAACACACACTTAAGCCTCTAAAATAGTAAGACGGTTAAAATAAGATAACCTCAAGTAAAAGCTGCACACCTTACAAATAAGTTTGTGTACCAACAGCCTAACACCTTGCTAGTTCTGTGCAACTAAAAACTCTTTAATTCACATGTGAACTATAACCCACTGCTTCAAAAAAACTTCTACATTTCTTCTATTTGCAAAATTAGAAACTTTCCGAAGAGAAAGTCGGTGGTGAGCAGAGAGGAAAAACAACACTCAGAAGTGTTGGAGGCATCCAGGGGACAAACAGTGAAGGAGACCAGCAGCAACAGCACTGGCAGGGCAGAGGAGTGTGGAGAGGAGAGGGGACGAGGAGGAAACTCACGTCAGCTGTGGCTCACAGCCAAGGGAAGATGGTTGCTGATACCACAGCTGAGCTGAGAAGCGACTCAGAGGTTAGGAGGACAGCACTGATATGCCTGTCAGTAAGCACCCGCTCCGTGCCACTGGGAAAATGTTCTTCCCCTTTCTCTTAATATCCTGATGTGGTCTCTTGCATCACATCTGAGCCAAGCAGCTATCATCTCATCTGCCAGCTTTCTCTGTACAGTCACTACTGTAAAGTCATACGCTTCCAGCAGTATTTCTTAACAGTTTCTACATACCCTACTCAGCTGAAGCCAAAAACAAAGCTTTCTAAACCAGTATATTACAGCTTCTGTAATATATTAAGATTTATTAAGTTATGTATCTTACAATAACTATTATTAGGTAGTCTAACTGCTCACTGGCCACTATCTTTTGTTAGTTCATTTACTATTTAAAAACTTTTGCATTATATATCAAAGAGGTAAAGCTTACAAACAGAGGAAAAAAAACAGACTTTAAAGTAATTCAAAATTGGGTCATATCCTTAAGATATATTATGTCACAGAAACATCGATATCTTCTACTGTGGGAGAAGAATAAAAGATTAATGAACAGGAACTTTTGACTTTTTATCTGCTTTCTAACTTAAAAAAAAAAAAAAAAAAAAAAAAAGCAGTACTGCCTACCTATTACTTCCTGGACACAGCCAAAGCTTTCAAGTTTAAGCATTGTATTTGACGTAAGTCCTAGCTCCCTAAATATTTCCTACAGTTATAGTACTATATAGTAAGATGTAGATCATGGTTAGTGGAGTATCAGCAATAATGCTTTTTTTCTCCTTTTATTAGTTGGATGGAGTTTGCTGACATGCACTAATTCAGAACTAGGCCCATTATCACTCTAGCTTTTGCCAGGAAAAAAAAAGTTTCATTGTCATAGTTCAGGGATCACAATATATACAAGACAACTGAAAGAGAGCACAGCTAATTTTTAAGGTATATCTAGCAGTACATTCACACATACAGCATTAAAGTAAGCTGCAGACCACCTTTTTGAAGCATTGTCAAGAAAGAGGTAATGCCACTGTTTTTATTTTATATCCAATTTTAGGAAAGTGTTTCTTTTGGTCTGGTCATCAGAGAAATAACTCGGAATATTCTGGCCAGAGAAAATCACTCTGCACACAGAACACATCAAACATCTTGTCTTACCTTAAAATACAACTGGAAAATTCAAAACACTAAGAATGTTTAATATATTGAATTTTTGAAGGAAAAATATTTACGAGCTGCCACAGCTTCCTGGCAGCATACTTGCTTCTCAGTGACTCTCCTTCTCCAGACACCGCAGGCACAATAAAGGCGCACTCTGCAAAGGCAGGCACGTTTCCCAAGAGCACAGGCAGGTTAAAGTTAAATGCATGTACGCCTTTTTAGCACATCCTCCTAAAATATACCTCAGGGAGTCTGTGACTTTTCAGGGGAAACCCAAAAATGCAAAGTTAACCAAAGGATAGGGGTATTTTATTTTATTTTTAAACGAAAGCATTAAGTTGCTTTAGGAAGCACGTTTCTTAAAATACTCCAGGGCCTGTTTCTTGTAACCTCCTGACTACAAAGCCAGGCTGTGTTGTGATTACAACTGTGCAGGGTTCAGCCATAAAGTAAAGTATCACAAAACAACTCCGATGTTTTTACACCGTATCTAAAGAACAAGGACACAAGCAGTCTTCAAAATTAAAAGAATTACTGAATTTATTTTAAAGATAGTGAAAAAGTAGTAGACTTGTTTTACACTTTAACTTGCTGAACTGCAGTTGTGCACTGATTTTTTTTAATATATTTTTTTTTAAAGCATTAAATGCTTTTCAGAAAGAATTTGCAGAGTTGGATACCGTTCCATGCTGGGAGAGAAAAATTACAGACTCAGTGAGATCCCTAGCAAGGCAAACCAAATACAAGCACCAAGTAAAATTAAGAAAGTAGTTGAGTAGAAAGGCGTGATAGATGCATTTACTGATCTTCCACGTGTTTAATTTAAACCTATTCAATCACCCTGTTCACCATTAAGGCTGTCGAGAAATGAATTAATTAGCTGTTGCGCTCCCTCATTTAAGCAGGTGGACTTCAGTCAGACTGCCATCCTATAAAACTTTGGCTCGGCGTGCACTGTGAAGCGTTCAAAATACCAAAACCCGAAATAACGTGTCATTTTTCATTCTCAAGCAATTCTCCTTTGGAGTGACAGACTTGATGCCACAACATTTTAAAACAGAGCTACCCTAAATTGGCAGCCTGAGCTCAGGCTGCCAATGCTGCTTAGACCTGGCCCAAGTCCCAGACATGGGATGTCCCCTGCATCTCGTACCTTCCTCCCAGCGTCTCTGCAAGCACTGCCGCACGTACTTCGAGCACTAGGACAAGATGGCAATGTTCAGTGTCTCAACAGCATGGTAAAAACAGCAGCAATACAGCACTTTCTGCTATTCTGCTCTCATTAAAGGAAAAAAAAAAAAAGCTTTCTTGAAAATAGGACTATTCGGCCTTCTACTCGGATGTATAGTCTTGCTCACAATGAAAGTTTTGTCTTCGGTGAACTGTTTGCAAAAGCAAGCCCTTGACTTTCAGTTTTTCTACATCTGGTTTCATAAAATTCAAACCTTATTCCTGGCCAGCAATATTACACTTTCATCTAGAGTTGCAATAGCAAAGCACTCAAATCATTTTTAGTCTCAACCCATTTTCCCAGTATTGCAGAAGGGGGAAAATGCAAGAATTTAAATTATGACACCAGAATCTGATGCCAAATTCTTTCAAGTCTTCTCAGGGTCAGCCAAATCCTGGAAGACATTTCTACTTCTTAAATGACCCAATCCTTCCCCCCCCCCTGCAGTGTTGAAGCAGGAATCTTAAAAGTTTTGCTTTTAAAAAGAGACACAGCTCCAGCATTAAATCTTGTTAAGGAAAGATAACTGGGTGGAGAACGAGTAATTTATTTGACACATCTCAGACTGTAAAATAATTCCAGAGAACTCCATCCAATATACCCATGTATTAAATACAAAAAAGAAATTAAGATTTGCACTCAAAATCCAAATTAATACTTCAAAGGCAACAATATATCTCCTCCGAGCATCAGGCTAGTAAAAACACAAAAGGTGATATATTTCATCAGGAATCTATATGCTGGATAACTGGAGGCACTTACAAGTTACATGAATTGGTAACGTAACTATTTTTAAATTAAACAAAACATCACCCACATAATACAGCTCCTTTCAACAACAGGGAGTGTACAATAATTAGCTCCCAAGATCTAGAGGCGGCAAAAAAGCATTCACAAATACGGGAGCATTCTGCTTTTCATCCCCTTTGCTGCTGTCATCATTTTTAAAACTTTGTTTCTGAATCTCCGTGGTGTCACACTTTGGTACTGTACAGTTAATGAAGTGTATTCTTTGCCACTTTTCTTAACCCTTCCCCCCTTTTTGAAAAGGAAGTCATCAAAACGCTCACTGCTACAACAGAAAATGTTCCTGGAGGCAGCATACATAAACAGCCTACAGAGAAGCACTGTGCAGGATTTACAACTGCCAAGACCTGATCATAAACAAAGTGGTTTTCTAGCTCTGTTCTTGCTGCACAGCGTTTATCTTCAAAAAGCTAATTTAGAAACAACACTACTTTTAATGTATACGGGTAAGAATAAAATAGCTTAAAAAAAAAAATCCTTGTATTCTCTGGATATACATGTTACATCAAAGCCTAAAGCTTATTAACAGGGGAAAAAAATAGCAAGATTGCTGGATCACCCACATTTAAGTAAAAGGCAGGAAAAAAAAAGTCAAACAATTTCTTGGAAACTGAATTTATACAATTCTCAAGCAAATCCTGTTGCAGGCAAACTCTTTGTCTCCAAATTCGGCGATTCCTGGAAGGAACAACACTTCAGATCTCACTGCTTCTAATGCACCGGTCAGAATTTTGTTAAACAACTGCAAAGAAAAGTCCAGATGACTCACTCAACTGAATACCTGATGAAAGCTTTGAAAGCAGAAGGAGGAAGAACAGATTTGTTACTGATGGTTGGTCGAAAGCAGCAAACTTCAGACTCAGAAGTGCTGTCTGAGGATAGGAATGTTGCTCAGGGTGTTCCAAAATCAGCCGTTAAGTGATAGCAAGTCAGCTGGGCGGGTAACAAATGCATAACCGTGATCTGCTACAGTGAAATATTGATACACAAATCCACACAGGGTTTGCTACACGTCCTGTCCAACCTGTGGCTGGCACGAGGATCTCTGGGACAGGAGCAGGAGGGGAGCCGCTGGTGGCTCTCGCTTCAGCCGCTGCTTTCACTCCACAGGGCACAAACTGCCCTGCAGCACCCTCACGTCTCCTTTTCCTTACCTGTCCAAGTGCCCCCGCATGGGAAAAGGGCAGCAACAGTCTATAGAGGATCCTAAAAGATCTTAGCTGTGAGCCTTCACGCTTCTCAATAAAGTTCAAACCCTCAATCTAAAATTGCAACTGGAAGAACTCAAAATATTGACCAGTGCCAGCTAATTTGTGCTGCAGGTACTAAAATAAGCCTGCTAAGAGAAAATAGTCCTAAAGGAACAGAATCTGTCAGCAAGCCACGAAGAACATACAGAGAAGAAAGACACGGCTTGAAGGTCTGTGGCTTGTTTTTCTGTTTTTTAAGGAGATAAATTTGCTAAATTTTAGATTAAATGCTTTGATAGCTGGTTTGGACATAGGCCTAGTTAAGCAGAAAAAAACCTGAAGGACTGAATATTTTCTTTTAAGTTGAAAGCTTCTACTTCATGGGTTACTTTGGAACAAATTAATCCAACAGATTTTTAGTACGTTGTGGCTCTGAACTCTAAAAGAGCTCTCTGTATCCCCTAAGCATTCACTTTTCTGGACTTCTTGTGAAGTCTATAGTCAAATTAATTGACGAAAGACTGAAATGAAGCTGCTTAAGCTTTTTACTTTTGGGGTATGAAGTGCAGCCTTGGTCCCTTGTTTTCCTCCTTTTACCACTGTTTTCCAATTTAACAGCCTTCTTTCCACAGTTCTGATGCCTCTAAATAATTGAGATTTGAAAAAACTTCTTAAATTGATCCAACAGATTTCAAGGGGAGAAAAGACGGGGTTTAACTTAAAAATTCAGAAAAGTAATGAGTTCCTTTAGGACGTTAGTGACTTCTAGCATTTCTTATCTGATCTATCGCTCTGTACTGATGATACTTGCTAATTTCTTCTGATCAAGAGATGAGCAGGTGTGCTGTTGTCTCTATGAGAACAGCTCCTCGTACAGCACTCCACGTTCTCCAGTGCCTTTCTTTAAAAAACTACTGTTATAATAGGTCTTGTCCCTTATGTGAAAGTTGAATTTTACAGTTTCTCTCCCTACCCCAGCATGTATTCATATGGACTATTATATCCCCTAAATCAGTGTCTCTGAATTGTAACTACCTCGTTCTTCAAAACGGTGTAGATTTGTTCTCAATGACTTAATTCAAACAAAAATCCACGTTTGAAAACATTCTCATAAAAAGCATCCCTCTGTTTTAAGTTCTGCTCTAAAATACCTACTTCTAAGGGAAAAAAAACATACATTGTATACAGCCTTCTATGAGAGGATTCTGTAAAAGCCCTTGTCATCAATACATTAGGCTGGAAAAGAGAACAGAAAGAAAAGAGCACACAACCAAAGCAGGTTTCTTTTACAAGACGAAATCATGTTAACACTACGGAAAGACGAGAGCTGAAGATTACACGCCGTGAATTAATGACTTTCCATCTACGAATCCCGTATTTCAAAACAGGTCTGTCTGGTACTACTTCATAAAGCATCAGATCTAGCCCAAATTTAAATAAGTAGGGCTGAGCAGCCACTCCTGAATCACATGAGGAGGAGCGCACAAGCTCTACCAGTCCTTAATCCCCATGCCCTGTATCCATCTCAACAGCTTCTGACTAGAAGAAGTGACTCTATTGCTGGATTCAGAGCAAGTAAATTCATAAACAGGGCAAGTCACCTAATGAACTGTCGTGATAAGGAAGACAAGTCAGGATGGGTCTCGTCTTCCTGATACCACGGGTACCTTGAACTACAATTTCCATGCTCCTGGTTACCAACCTGCACGCTCTGTTGTGCTTCAAATGTTGGCTCACAAAACGGAGCCCTCACCTGGACATGGAACTGTAATCCCACACCACAGCTGCTCCAGCCCCAGCTTTTTTCAAGCAAGTCGCAGAAACTACTTGTTAACAGGCATGCTCTCTGCTGGGGAGGCAAACTACACATCCCAGCTCGGCTTTAGGAAAGGCAAAACAACCCAGAGAGTGCCTCGGAAGCACAAACAACACACTGATAAACTATTCCAAGGCACAAGAAACCAACCTGGGCCAAGCATAGCTTTTTCCCAACCCGTTTGTAATGCTGGGACAAAGGCTTGGAGCACGCAGGAGGGGAGCCCGTGGCCAAATTCAAATCCCCGAACTGAAGGCTAGCTGAGCATAACAAACAACCCACGGCAAATGGAAGGGAAAAAAACAAAACACACTCCTCAAAATGACTTCTGGGACTTTCCGCGGTACAGCATTAAATTCAAACACGCATGTGCCAAAATGTAAAACAAAGTAATCACAAAAACAAGCTGTTCTTGAGGTTTACTGACTCTTCTACGCTCATCTTATTTTAATGAGTCTTAAACTTGTCATGACATGTCACTGGGAACGTGCCCGTGCTCCTTTCACTCGGTATTTGGCAAAACCCAGAAGCTAACTCATACGTTTTCAGCTTTGTATCTTTATACCATGTTCATTTTTTTTTTTTTATTCCCAATAAACTGTAGGCTCTAATTAGCTTGCAATCTGCTGAAATTCTTTCCCAACCCAGAGCTACTCAACAAATTCTACTTTTTGCATGGCACAACACCTCCTTAGAAATGGTAGTTCCTGCCTTCTCTACTTTTTAGGTCATAAACATGAGAACAGGTCACACCATACAGCATATCCTGATTCGTGACTTCCAATAACAAACTGAAAGCACTGACTTTTGAATTCAGTGATCTCAAGAGACAACAAAAAAAGTTGTGAGGCTGACCTTCCCATCTCCACAGACATACGTACTGAATTCAATGCAATTCTATCCCAAAATAGCCTATGCTGGTAACATACATTTCGGGATAAACAACTAAAAATTGGTTTCTGGGATTATTATTTTTTTTTTTTTTAGTCTTTTCCATTTCAACTGAAGGAACACTAGGGATTCCAAAAAACATCTATTTACAGAGCATACTATATTCATATGAAAACCTTACACAAGGAGCTTTCTTTTTTTTAAATAAATAAATAAAATCCAGTTGTGATCCATATGCCAAAGTGGGGAACTCCCCTACCCACTGTACAATGCTACCACTGCAAAGTTACAAACACGCCACCTTGGCTCATTTTTATTATGATTACAGAATACTACAAAAGAAGAGAATTTACTGAAGTGTTAACTGCAATTGCACTGAACTTTGATGCGTTAAATGTAGCAAGACACCGACAGCCACTAAAATAGAGATGTCCATGCCCAATCCCTTCTTACCTTTGTAAAGTCACATTCAAGTTTGGAAAAACTGTCAGAAAGAGCACTTTGTAAATCTAAAGTAAAGTATTTGTAGCATTTTTTAAAAGCACATATGAAAAGTAAACACATTTGTTTCAATTCCTCTCTCACACGCATACATCATTCCACTACTTAAATAAAATCTCATTATAAAGGTGTTACACTTTTTAATACACTTCCAAGTTACTTCCTTCAACACCTCCTCGTTCAATCCACCGCCTGAGTATTTTAAAGAGCAAAATGTTATGTTCCGATGGCTATCCCACTCCCTTTGAAAGGATTCTCCTTGAGGAGCCTTAAGTGCACTAAAAATAGCTACCTACCTACAGACTGCACTTTTGCCCATTAATTTTTTGTCTCTGCTGAGGTAAGCAAATTTTGACCGGTGAACGCTTCCTGTAAATGAAGTAGATTAATAAAACATTATTAGTAAAAATACATTGTTGCCTTCTAAACTTCATACAATTCTTATTGTTCCATATTCTGAAAAACTAATCCATTTTAAAACACTTAACACACTGAAAACAATTCAAGCTTAAAATAATAAGCTTAAAATAAAAGATTTCTAAATAGTTTTAAAGCAAAATGTAAATGCATTAAAAAGCAATAATCACACGTACTAAAGTGAGTCATTAACCACCAAAACTTCACTTTTAAAATGAATTTAATAGCATTAATACTATTAATTAATAGTATTAATAGTAGAGTCTTAAGGGAAAAATGAATCAGCAGTAAGCTTTTTTTTTTTTTAAAAAAAAAAAAATCACGTTCACAGCATGAACTAAATGACTACAGAGACCTAACGTATCTACGTGTCCTTTGTCAAAGCAGAAAGGCTCAGATTCCTTGATCCCGTAAAGGCAAATGAATCTAAAAACACTACAGAAAACCACATAAGACATCACAAACACTCCCCAAATTATTTTTAACCATGCATATCTTTCTTTGTTAACCCCAGCTACACCTGAATGCTGGCTGACGCTTTCTGTTACACACCTTAAAGGCAATTTTGCCTCCCTATAAGAAATACAGACATGTTCCCAAGCCACCCTGAGACAGCACGGGAGCAAGTACAGATTCCTGCCTCTACGGTTTTCAGAGATAACCAGAAAACAAAACCCAAAACTGGAGACTTTGACCTTTTGGGATCTTCAGAACCAGCGTGCTCTGGCTGTAGCTGGTAGGGGAAATAAACAACGGCATCAGAGAAAAACCACATCACAGGAGTCCTCAGCGTGGAGTGCTATTCCAGGAGCTGAGGCTGGTGGGGGAGGCCCAGCACTGGGAGACATCAAGCTTTAAGTCTCCAAGACTATTAGAAGTTCAGTCACAGCATAAACAGCTGCTTTTAGGATGCAATCAGTGAACAGAGTATCAAATATCAACACATTTCCCTTGAAGGAGAGAAGGGACTTGGGCTGCAAAGCCTCTCCAGGCAGCGCCAGAGGTAGCTGAGCTTCAGCTTCTCCCTCTGGTCTCTGAACAGCATCAGCCAAGGACACCAAAGCAGCTCCATGTCCAGCTCCAGTGTGAGGGAGATGCCTCATGTCACTGCAACACAGACTGAATAAAACAGCACTGATGAAATTCGGTAACGCTCCAGCCTTGCCCTGCCAGGGATGGCAATTAAGAAAGCCCATATTCAAGTACCAAAATACGTCTTCAGAGAGCTCCATTAAAAACAAAAGGAATACATTCTGAATGAGAAACTGCCCTCATTTTGTTACGTATGTATGTGATGTTATATTGAGACTGCATCTTGCTAACACAAATATTGGCCTGTTTGAGATACGCACAGGAATTCTGGTCAGAATCACTACTTCCACCCCATTTCAGGGCTTTTGTTCTCCACCTCTCGTGAGAAATGAGAAGCCTTGTGGCCCAAAGGCTGTGCAACAAGCTGTATTCGTCTTTCCCAAACTAGATGTTACCTCGGTAATGAGGAATTTGTGCAGGATGAGAAATTCTGCCCCTCAAAGACAGACCTGATACTCCAGAGGGGCTGGCAGCTGCCGTCTCCTGGAGATGACAACCAGCAGGTTTTGGTTCCTACCAAGCTTTGACTTCTGCAGCAGGTAGGAGCCGGTATCTACCGGGTAAAAACCAGCAGCTCCCAGTCCTACTAGAGACCTCACACGACCTCCCGGGGGAACCCATTCTGCTCTCACCACAGCTCCCCCCCCCCCGACCTTCTAAAACCCCTTTGTACAAACATCATGACGATCTTATCTCTTCCCTGAGGGCAGAGAGCAGCTTTTCCTCTCCCTTTCCCTTTTTACTCTGGAGGCACAGTCCCTCCTTTGTGCTCTCGCTCCCTGAGGAAAACAGCTTGAGTTCTTCTCTCATCTTCTGGGCCCTCTCTTCTAGACCCGTGTTCCTCTCTGGTGCTTTTAGTGGTTACTGTACTTCTGTAAGTACAATACTCCACGTGAGCTCCTCCCATCTTTTATCACAGCACAGCCCGGAATGGTGTCTGCTTCCTCCTGCCCCTCACCAGCCCAGCGTGGAGCCGGACGGCTCGCTGCGCACCACACGCTCTGCTCGACTCAATAAGACAAACACGAAACCTTCACCGGGATGCAGTCCCCAGGGTTTCACAATGAGGTATTTATACCATGGTTTTCACAGAATTGTGGAAGGGCTGAGGCTGGCAGGGCCCTCTGGAGCCCACCAGGCCCAACCCCTGCTCAAGCAGGGCCACCCCGAGCAGGCTGCCCAGGGCCACGTCCAGGTGGGTTTTGAAGATCCCCAAGGAGGAGACCCCACAGCCTCTGTGAGCAGCCTGGGCCACGCTCAGGTACCTGCACAGCCAAATGCAACCCACAACACAGGGTTAGTTCTTCCACAGTCTTACCCATGTGCCTGACTCTCTTCTATTTCCTTTCAGAAATACCATACCCCATCTGTATCGACCCAGTCCCACTCTGACTTCCAGACAATGTAACTTGGAACATCTGCCTCCGTACCACCCAATCCTAGTTCAGCAACCCAAACAAAACAACAAAAACACACGCAAAACAAGAAAACCCAAAGCCATCACCTGCCAGCAAAACAGGAAAATACTTCACGCATTCCTAAGCAAAGCCAGCACAAAGGTGCCTCTGATGTTAAGCCCTTGCATGCAGTAAGGACAAAACGAATTATTTAAATAATGAAACCCTGTCAATACTGAACATACAAATCCCAGTAAAAATGTCAAAACAGTGTTTATACTGAAATAACATGACCATATACACATCATTTTTGCGTAACGTTTCCTCTCCGCCACGCTGAGAACACAGAGCCTGTTTCCACTCGCGATCGGGCAGTGCAATATCTGCATTATACATAATGGAGAAGGATGCCTGCGCTTTTCCCTGTAGGAGAATTACTCTGGAAGATATTTCCTCTGTAGTCGCATACTCATTAGTCACTGGCCTTGCACTCATTAGCCTGGACTGACTTACAGTTTCATTATTTTCAGCGTTGGTTTGCTGTTGCTACAGTCAGAAGATTAACCTATTTCAGCATCTTCCCTCACGTTCAGACAACCTGATGCTGCTTGGGCTTCGCATACTTGAGAAACCTTCAAGTGATCGGTGGTCCTAATCCCAGCCACTTCGGGTCCTTTTCAGGAACAAACCTCATACAAAGAAGCCTCTCTCCACCAGTCCGTACTAATGCAGGGAAAAAAGAAAAAGTTCCTCTAGGTAATGAGGCTCTTTGGTGCGTCCCGCTAAACCACACGGATCTGCATCATGGGGTCTTGGGCAGCAATGTGAGAGCTCACAAGCAGACAGCTGCGTGAAGGAGCCTGCTTTCAAAAGCCACACTGAAGTTCGCTTTAGAGTCAGTCGAGGGAAGTATTGGGGAGGAATTGCTCTCTGGAGTGACCTCTCCCCAGTGACTACAACGGAGCCCGAGCAGGTAGGTGAGCCAGACCTCCACCTTGCAGGTAATTAAACACAAGCAAGAGAGATCTAGTCACTGAGACTCTTCATCTCCTGTGATCTTACCGGCTGGAGCAAACTCAATATCCTACATTTGTTACCCCAGAATATGAATGGGTTACAGTAAAGAGAGCACCATCATTTTATTTGTTACACTGCAACGCAACACCATTTAAAATGAGTGATTAGCCACACGTGACAAACTAAACCCGAGCTTGCCTCGCATTGTGTTTATCTGCAGCACATTTCCTTAGGCTCTCACACACTGTTTCAGCTGCATCTCCTCCTCCTCTAAGGCAGCTCCAGCTCGCTCCGAGTAACTCAGGATGCAGCCCTTGAAGCAGAGCAGACACCAACGAGCCGCGCTTAAAACAATCAAAAATGATTTAGAAAGCGCTCAAACACACTGAACTTTGGCAGGGGCTCAAAACATCTCCACAAAAGGTAGTTAAGAGAAAACAAACATTAAACACAAAGGAGCTGTAATCTTGCCTCACCTCTCACCAGCCACCACCACTGCGATGTTCAGCAGGAGGCAGCTGCCCAAGCACAGCCTCCACTGCCTCGCGGGCAAATTCACCTGCGTGAGCCATGTCATGCCTGGCGAGGACAGAAACAGATAAAATTCCAAAAAAAAGGCTTCTAAAATTTCCTATTGTGGAGGTAAAATGAAGTAGGAAAAAAAGAAATACTTGACATTTGTTCTACGAGCCGTCTCCTCTTTTTCATTCTTCAAGTGGTTAAAGAAGACCTTTCCTTCCACGCAGAAGTCCAAAACGCAGCAGTATTTTCCATTCGGAAAAAATCAAATCAAATCTAACTTTCATGAAGAAAAATAATGCAGGGAAGTTTTCATGAATAGCTTTAAGATATTACCGGGAAGGTTATCCTGAAGTATTCACCTTTCTGTCCAGCTGACCTGAAAGAAATAAGCCTCACTCTGGGGCACCTCACAGCCACAGCTGTGCTCACTCCCACCCAGCAGATGACACAACAGCCCTAGCAGAAGACCTTGGTAGGACCAAGGTTAAGGGGTGGGAGGTACAAGCACCCATATATGACAGAAATTCTTGTGTTATCTCTACCGAAAGGCCTCCCTGTGGACCACAGATTCCAAAAGCTTTGAGCTGGCAGCACCCACAGGTTTCTATTTGTGCTTTTTGAACTCTATAATATTAGGTTCCTGATTCTATATCTCAACCCCCAAAAGCTCACCAAGGAGTAAGGGCAGGGTACTCAAAGTCATCAGACCCCAAGCAGGTATTCAGTTTCTGGCTGGTGATACTCACAGCCAGCAACATTTTTCAAGTTGCTCAAATTTCTGCATTAGCCTGCGTGGTCTGACAGCTCCTTCTCATCTCCCTGCTAATCCCTGCTCATATTGCGCCTCAGATAACGTAACGTGTAGCTCCCCATCTATCTGTGCACAGACCCGTGTCTTCCTCGGTACCCAGGGCGTGTATACTCATTGAAGATTTCACCTGAGTGGTGAATATTGCATGGGAAGACCACTTACATCCAATGAAGATGACTAAAATGACCTTTTATACCCATACTGAGCATATTTCCAGTGCTAAAATAACCCCAAGCGAGAATCAACATGCATATAAAAGGAACTTCAGATGGCTACATGGTCAGACAGGTACATATATAAAAGGGAACTACCTGGTTTGGGCCAGTGAAGGTAAATATTTACAGTGTCAACGGAAATACAGAATTTCCTGTTGTTACATGCTTGTATGGTCTCACAGATTTGGTCTGTTACCTGGAAGGTACAGGTACCCAAAACGTTACAGCTGTTCTTCCAGTGGTTCTCCTAGTAAAAAGGAGATTTCAAAATACCCACTGTAGGCAATCACTATTCTAATCCCAAATTTTCATTCAAGAAACATTAAGTGAATATTATCTTAAACATCTGAAAACATTACTGCTGGTAACAGGGAACTATAAAGCATCTCCAGGTTCCCGAGAAGGTGCCGAGGCAGCTCCAAACAGTAGTGTGGGTAGCACTTTCTCACTGGCTTTAGGCAAATTTTGGCCTTGCAGCAGCGCTCTTTGAGGGGTTCAGATCCCAACGCACCACTGCAGCGCCAAAATCAATGGAATTGCCATTGCAAGAATTTTTCTCTGAATGGATAACAGAGCTGACAAAGGTCCACCTGTTGACATCCATCTCTAAAATGACAGTCTGAATTTCCCATTCAGACCCAAAACCATGAAACGACTCCGTCTTTTCCTACAGTTCTCAAAGCACACAGAAATCTACGGCTAAACCCAAATCTTGACACATTAATTTACCTGGCCCTGGTAAGGAGTGAGTGACTTCACAATATTGTCTTCTTTGATACTGATACACACCCCCACTATCACCCAAAGGCACTCTTATTTACTCAGAGGTTCCTGAAAACTGATGAGACATTTCTGCTTCCTCAGGAAAAGCAACTCCAAGCAGCAAGACCAGCGCGCCCTATCTTAGATTAAATAAAATCAACTCAAATTGTAAGGAGCAACACATTACAAAGACAATCCTGAGGGATATCACAACGTAAAGACTTATCAAATATAGATAGGTTTAGGTATTTGCTAAATATCTTAATGCTGAGACTTAACAGTCCTAAACCCACCAAGGCAGAAGAGCCTTCACAGGTGATGTGTCCACAACCACCCCGGTCAGCTGCATCAACCTGATAGGATGTACATAAAATTTCTGGGTGCTTAGCATGCAGTTTGGTTCTCCAGTGAGACAAAAAGATGCTTCAAGTTAGTAAACAGTTTTCTGAGTCCCTTAAAAGACCCCTGTTTCATTATTACGAAGAGAAAGGGGTAACACCAGCACGAGAGAGTTGACCAAGCGGATATTTACAGTTAGCAGATTTGCATCGCTACAAAACACAGAGCACAGACACTTCCTCTGCCATGCTCACTGCCGTGTTTCCACCGTGGTGCCCTGCAGTGACGAATCCTTCCCCTCTGCAGTGCAACACAACTTCCCTAGCGCACAGGGAAAGTCCAGGGGCAGACTCCTGAAGGGAAAGGCTGGGGCATGCCTGCTGAAACTCCTGGCTACTGTATCAGGAACAGGACAGAGGTCAGAAAATAAAACGTTACGAGGCAAAGTTACAAGTTTCCTTGTAGAAAAGGAAAACTGCAGGCAGGGGACACAGCCCCTGAGCTGAAGCTGCTGGGACACCTGGAGTGATACCCAGGGAAAGCAGCTGGGCTGAAGGGTTAAGGCTGGCAGCATCTCTCGGCAGGTTTGAACAGAGATGAAGGGAAAACCAAAGCTGAAGTCTTCAAGCTCTGTAAAAGATGTATTGGTTGGAAAAAAGTACAGAGGGACAAGAAGTGACTGAACCATCAGGCTGAACCCCTGACAGAATAAAAACTGCACAGGCCAAGTTGCCCAGGTTTACTAAAAGGCTGACCCTCTACAATACCTACAAGCATTTTGCCCAAAGCAGATACATTTTTGCACATCCTGTACAACAAAATGTTGTACAACAAAATGTTGTACATTTTGCACAACAGCTACCCCTGAACTCAGGCTATTAAAACTTCTGTTTGTCTCAGGGAAGCTGTACAGGAAGGTAATACACAGAAATTCTTCCCCAGAGCTCCTTGGCCTTCCTTTGCACCGGCAGAGGAAGCAGAGGGCTGCAGCAAAGCAGAGCTGTGTCCACGAAGGCCACACTGGCAGGCAAGGCCACACCGGCAGGCAAGGCCACCTCAGCTACCGCAGAACATCCCTGGGGTTGTGGGATGCCTCCCTTCCTCCTTCCGTGTGAAACCCCAGGCCTGCAGCCAGCGGCTGGGGCTGGAGCCCTCTCTGAAGCAGACCTGGCAGAGGAGCTGTTGTACAAAAAGCTGCTCCGCTCCCAGAGGAGCTGGGGGTGACAGAGATCCACTGACGTAGTGCACAAACCTGCAGCCCGGAGTGTAAGCCCAGGAACATCAAGAAAACAGCAGATGAGATGAATGCCTGTTAAAGAAAAGGGCAAACAGAAGCTTTTGCCATCTTTTGGCCCTATGCACACAGCTTGAAGAGATGGCCAGGCCACTGAAACCAACGACAGGTAAGGAGGGGAGATTTAAAGGCCAGAAGCCCAGGGTAAAAAACTGCAGCTTGGGGAAACACAAAAATGGTAAAATGTCAGTAAACAGGGGATGGCACCAGGAATACTCCACCTGAACACCAATTTCAGAGGGAAAGGGCCATCTGGTTCACGTCGCTGTGGGCACACAAGGACCTGTGTGAACAAATGTAATGATTTTTCTCTTTCCTTTGAGGCACGAGCCACATCTCTGAGACACCTGCAACAAACGCCCATTTTGGCAGTGCTGAAGGAGCATCCCGATCAATGCAACGTTTGCAGTTCACTTGTGATACATCTCTGTGTGTCTCAGCCTGCTGGATGCAGTGTTCCTGCCCAGGCTGTGCAGCACGGCCGTGTTGGGCCCCATGGCTGTGGGAACAACCCGGGACCCCCTCGAAACCAACAATTTGGCTGGAGCAGGCGGGGAGTGAGGAAGGGCCGAGCCCTGCCCACCGAACCGTGCACGCCCTGCAGCACACACGCAGCATCACGGCTCTCGTTTGAAGGTCTTGGGTACACATCACGGCAACCAAAGCAAGTTTTACGTCGGAATTGGATTTCCTTCTGCTTCCTCTAAGAGATCAGGATTTCTCCAGGTTTCCTTCTCCTTAATTCCTCAAGCACCGCATGCTGACGTGGAGCTGCAGACACTTAGCTGTGCTAGCCTGGTGTAGTCAAACACTTGCGCCGTCATTTTGCTTCGTCTTCTCACACAACACAGCCCAGAAACTACCATCGCTAAGACAGAGCTGCACCTTTCCACTCTTTTTTTCCAGCTTTTTCATTTAACCCAGCACCACAGTCCCATCTCCTGTGAATGTTTCAAGCATTTTATCCATCGTGAAGCTCACAGAATACAACAGATAGTAGATAATCCCCAGTTGAGACAGACTCGAGCACACGGCTTCAACAACCATACCTGCTGTGGGCTTGGTTAAAACCACCAAGCACTGACTCGGGCTCTCGTCAGCTCTGCCTGCGAGCACATGTCTCCTCACCAGCGAAAGTTACTGAAAATATTTTTACTATTTTTGTTTACCGGGTTTCAGAGCGCTCTGCAGGGACTGGTTTCGTTCTTAGTGGCGCTGCCGGGGCCATACGGGACCGCCGCGAGCTGCTCAGCCTCTCTGCTCACAGCTCCAAACAAAGGGCAGAAAACTCTGACCCCACAGAGCCAGCAGGCACCGAAGAGGGCGTATGGAGGAGAACAAACCAGCAAGGTACCTCTGCTGATGTGCAAAAGGGTTTTTGTAGCACAGTGCTGATCAACAACAGAGATGCAAAGGGGCAAACGGACTCCAATAAATAAAAAGGCTTCCTGGTAAAATATTTAAAATGTCTTATCAGAAAACACCAACTCCAAACAGTCAGCAATGCCCCTGCAAGCACTCTTTTCTCTTTATACAACCTACTCAACTTGAAACACGACACGCACAGCTCGCCTCGCTGAAGTCCGACGACAAACTCGTGTGTCTTAAATCAAGCCCAGTTGGCACTGCCTTCGGTGCTGTGACACGGTGACACACTGATCCCACTGACACCACCACAGGCCAGTCTGTGCCAAAATTAAGATCTGGAGGTTATGATGCTGGAGAGAGAAAGGGCTGTGGAAGAGCTCTTTTCTCTTTCCTCCTCTAAATAGAAAACAAGGAAGAAAAATCCAAGGGGAGAAAAGCCCCAAAACAACAACAAAAAGCAAGAAAGGCATCGTGGTCTACAACTCCCTGGTAATAACACACCCTTCGTACAGGACTTACCAGAAAAGCTGGTTTTCACATTAAATAAAAGAGCATAAGTAACATAAACACCATAGTTTTTCCTAACGGAAAGCTCACCTCCACAGCTGGCTTGGGCCAGGTACACCAAAATTTGTGCTTCTTCACTTTCAACACTGAGAAACTGACGACAGCTTACTTAAATTCCTCACCAAACATTGCAGCCTTTGCAGAGCACATCTAATTATCAAGCAAAATTACTAAAATCTAATTGCATTGAACATGTAAACGTACTGCAATTGTTTCTTGTAAGGCTCACCCAGATATCACAGCCCTTTATAGGAAGGAGCACACCAATTTGCACGCCTCTTCCAGCTGCTCATGTTCACGTTATTCTGCCATTGATCAGAAAACTCCATAATGGATAAAAAAACAAAGTAACTAGGAATCACAGAATCATTAAGGTTGGAAAAGCCCTCCAAGATCATCTGGTCCAACCATCCCCCTACCACCAACGTCACCCACTAAACCACGTCCCTAAGTGCCAGGTCCAACAAGAGGTTTATTTCTCTCCTCTCTGGTAAACATGCTTAGCTCTCAAATCAGAAAACCATTCAGCCTTTTGCTCTTTAAATTGTAAATGCCTAAATGGCAAACTTTGTTTTTAATGTGTTGCAGATGATAATGCAAGAGCTCTTGGTGTCAAATCATTGTTTCAGCAGTGCCGATGCCATTCCACGCACTTAATTTTGATGCTGGACCAGAATAGTATTCTGCTCATCAGTCTTTAAGAGGCACTAATAATATTTAATGACAGCTGAAGAAAGCAGCTCTCTTTCTAAGGGAAGCACGGATACGTCTGAAAGCATGTGTCTCGTAATGAAAAATGTGTCATTACACAGGCACTTCCCCAAACAGACCCACACTGAGACTGATTAGTTGCTGTTATATTAAGACCAATTCTTTTAAGGGAGGGTACATCCGAGCACTTCGGGTTTCCCATCAAATTTCATTACTACAAATCTTACTACGCACGCTAAGCCCTTCTCCTGAAGTATTTTACTCAAAATTAATTACGAGCTGCTAGCAACTAGCACCCAGAGATCTTGACTGACAACACGTAACTACAATTCAAAGTTGCCTGCATAATAAAACAGCCAAAAAAATGATCCAAAGTTAATGTTGAGGATAATATGTTTACATAAAATATGCTACAGAAACACTATATATATTTCTAAAGTTTTCTCAATAGCATCATCCCTAGACTGCCTCATATTCAAATTCCTCTTGCTAAATATTTGCTGGCATTTGTCCCTTACAAACAGCTCCTGTAGCAACATAGGAGGAAAAAAGAATGTATTTGAAAGCCTTCCATAACAAATCAATCAAAACACAATGACATTATCATCTCTGGTCTCATACAAATCTTGTTTCCTGAATATACTTTAAGTTAAAAAATCAATATGCAAAATGTTTTTTGCACAATGCAGTCTCATAACAACTTATTTGGAAACAAAGCATAATAAAGAAGATTTAGATACAAAATAAAGACATTTAGATACAAAAATGTCTAACCATCCGTTGTCTTTCAGAGCTTGTTTTGGGTTGCGTTGGACAAGCCCTATCCCCATTTTTTCACTCACTTCTGAAAGAAGCATAAAGATCAGCTGTGACCAGCAAAAAAAAAAAGCCACAGGTCTCAGCTAATACTACCAAATGCCAGAAGCAACAGGTAAGGAAAAGCGAGCTGATGGTACTACTAAAGACTGGCAACCAATTAAGTGGGTATGAGCTTTTCCCACCTCTCCTTCATATCATCAAGGAGTCTCTAAAGTTAAAATTTCGCTCTAAATACCTGTTAGTACGAGACGGCCCATAACCAGCTGAGCACAGTAACACCAAGGAAGTTATCAGGAATTATTAGCACATTTTGTTACCATCCAGAAAGGCAAATCTCAGCCTTCCGCTCTTCACTGAAAGGCACAGCTCCCCTCCTTCACTGGCTCCCTATGGATACAACGTAAGGAATGCAGCCTCTGTTTCTCTGTCTGAAGTTTGAGAAGTGAGACAAATAAAGCTTAGCATAAAAACTGTTATTCCCAGAGACATAAATCCTGTAAACCTATTAGAATGGATACTCAGCCTCCAGCAGCCAACAGCCAGACTTACAACTTGCTAATGGGAAGGGGCACAGCCTGGCTCCTGCAAACAGACACGCTCCCAGAAGCTGAGCAAGTATCTGACTGCTAGGAAAACGTCTGACAGCTAATTTGGGGAAAGGCAGGTATAAGGATGAAAACAACAGAAGTAGACAAAAGAGACGAGTCTAGAGCAATGCAAGAGGACTTTGTTTCTGCTCCCTACCTCATTTGGCAGATCGATCCCACCAGAACTTCATTATTTTGAGTTCGCAGCTTATCAAGTGACTTCTGAAAAAGTTCGTACTGCCATGGAAAACACCAGGCTCCTTCTGCCCATTTGCTTATGGCATCGCGCTCACCTTTACATCGGCACCAAAGGAGAACAAAAACGCAGAAGTTCTTCTGGAAATGCTGTGCAGAAGTATCCTTTCTGCAGTTACAGAAAGGAGGCATCCTATACAAAAAGTCTTGGACTTCACCTCAACTCATGCAATTTCAGGCAGATCCTCAGTGAAGTATCAGTCACATCATAACCCAATGCACAACATCTTACTTCAGGGACACGTTTAAATTAGTTTGTGACCCAGGATCTTGCTCTGTCTCTGAAATATTCCATCTGTGACCTCCACAATCAAATTTTCTTGAGAAGGACCGGGAACAGCAATAGCCTCCTCCACGAGGTTATGCTGGTGAAGAGCCCAGCAAACTACCTGAAGGGTCTCTTTAGAAACTTGCTTCTGCCTTTCCCCGATGCAGCAGTCCTCTTTAATTCAACCGCCTTGCTGGAAATCAGAGATAATTGTTACAGCCTAAGGCAAGGTTTGCAAGCTTGTCGAGCAAGGAACAGCGAAAAAATGACTCTCCAGCTTTCCAGAGCAGGCTCTGCCAACCAACCTATCCCCTCGCTCTCCCAGTAACTGCACAGCCAGCTCAGGGACTGGCAGGATCTCCTCATTTATGGGCTCGCTTCCCTGTCATACACATACCTGTGCTGGCAGGCCGCTGTTTGCCAGGAAGCTTTTATGAATGAAGGGAAAAAAAAGAGCAAAGTGCTTTACAGCAGCGAGGATCATAAATCATCTGTTCAAACGACTGCTTCAAAGCTGTTCCCTTGCAGGCTGGCACTGCGCTCGGGCGGCTGGCAGCAGGGGTGAGGTGCAGTAGGTTCGGGTCGCTCTTCCCAACGTCTTCCCTGGGGGAAGCTGGCACCTCGTGCCAACTGCTTCTGTCTTCTGCTTCAGAAGAGAGCATACTGCTTTCCTGAACAGCCTGTGTCATCTTAGACCTTCAGGTCTTTTTATATTCCCAAGTTGTTGTTGTTTCCCCAGATCTCCCTAACACCCTGTGCTTCCTATGCAGAACACCTTTCACAGGCATACTCAAACAGTGCAGAGAGGGGCAAGAAAAAAAGACAAAAATTTATTTCTCTATGCCCATGGACTGGTGAGCTGCAAGAGCAGCTGTCAGAAATCACTGACATCATTTAAACAAAGAATAGTTTAATGACTTGTACTTTACAAATCCTTGAAGAGCATTTTGGAAGACACCCTCCTACTGTATTGATCCTTTAGTGGCATCTCCCAAGGCACTTTATCTACAGGAGAGGGAAACAGCTGATCCTAGATTCCCTGACTTGGCAGCAGCAGGGGAATCTCTGGACATGAAGGCAGAGGGCCAAGGAAGGTCCTTTGAAGGAACAGACAGAGCCCACCTTAGTGCCAGCTCTGGGGTTAACAAGGGCATCACTTGGGAAGCGCCTCAAGTAGTTTTAAGCCCCCCCAACAACACAGTGTTTGCTTAACAAATGTGTATTTGGAACAGATAAAAGACAGCACTTTCAGCCCCCTACCTGGCCACCAACTAGAGATGTGTTTAAGTGGATACAATGCTTTTAATTTCTGCATCTCCTGTACTCACCTCCCTGATCCTGAGGTCAGGATCAGAGCCCTCTGCGATAGCCAGCGGCAGCACAGGCATTGCTCTGCAGCACATCAGGCTGCTGCGGTGTGATTTGGCATTTCTCAGAAAAACAAAAACTTCAACTCTCTAAAGAAGAGCATGTAACAAAGTTCACTTGAGGACTATTTACTGAAGGCAACAAGAATGCAAAACACAGTAAGAGAACTTCAGTATAGCCACAATCTCGTGGTACATTATCCCTCAGAACAAATCCGCCTGTCAAACCATTGCCTGGTTTTGTAACATGTATCTGATAGCACCACAGCAGTTTTGGAGAGTGTCTTTACCATTACTCATGTTTGCAAATCAAGAAGAAAAGTGCAATTCTCACTGCAGAACTGAAAAATTGGAAGTACTCCAGAAGTCTCTAGACTTCTCTCTAACATGGGAAAGAAATAAAAAGCAAACATTAAAGGTGTCCTCCGCAATACTGAGAAACTACAGGTTTTAATACTGAACTGAAATCTAGGGAGGCTGATTCCTAACACAAGAAATTTTGCTTTTTAAGAGAACAGGCCCATCAAGAACCTCCAAAACCACATGAAACATGAAGTTGAAAGTTTTCAATAAAGCATGAAAGATCATCTTTTCTAATTGGCATGGTTACCATTTAATGTCATTTACTATGGCTCCAGCGTAAAAAAATCAAAACAAAACAATGCTTTAAGTTTTCAATTACATACTATTAAACTCCTTATACCTTTTTTTCAGAATAAAGTATTCCTAAATTATGACCAAACAGCCCAAGATAAAAGCGTAAACAAAAGGAATTGTTTCAGTAGTTTACTCCTTTGAAGTGCATCACGATTAACATGTGTCAGTAACACGATGTACATGGGACTAATATGCAGCTGCTGCATTAGGGGAGGCCCCCTTAACCACTTCCACATCTACCTCTTCTCAGAAAATTAGACCTCTACTATTAGATTTTGTATTGATCTGGAATTATTAAAAAAAAAAAAAAAAGTTTTCATAGTAAAAGTTTATAGTGGTTTTATCAGTATCAAGCACGTTCCTACGGTTGTAGGATCTCAAAGCTCATTTAAGGCGCACGTGGACATCAGAAAGACAAAATTTAACACCATCACAGCTCTGTGATTGTTTAGTATGCTACAGAGGACTTGATATAGACAAATGAAACTTCAATTATAGATTTCTGAAAAAAAATGAGTTGTTTTTTTTCGCTGTGTGGCAACATAGGCTGATTTAGCACTTTGCTAGGACCCAGAAGAGCCACGAGAACTCTACCTCATATTTTAAGGCAATTTTTATAAGCAAGACCAGCACCTTAGGTTAACTTAACACCATCGGTATTCGGGGCCAGTAAGGGCTTTTTCACAATAGATACAAAGATATGTGCATTAGAGTACACTGAATCATTTACTGAACAGAAATTACACAGCTCACAAACTTTTTATCCTGCTTATTTTACACCTACGCCAATTTACACCGTTCTGATTCTCTAAAAGTAAGCACAAAACTGTAACTTCTGAATATTTATAGTCCAAACTGGGAATGATTTATATACGCATCTGCAGGGGGGGGGAATACACGTTAAGTGTCTGCAAAATTAACAGAAGTATGCACTAACACTGCTCCGCATCGTTATAAAGTTAGACATTAAAATTTTATTGCACTTTTCAGCCTAAGGAATCTAAGTCAATGTTATAAACTAGAGACTATCGTTTTCCGAGACAAAGGAGGCTGAAGAGGAAAGATCCCCGAGGCGCTGCGCCTGAGGTAGGAGCAGCCAGTAAACAAACCCTAATTCGAGGCAGGCCCCTCGCTGCAGAGGACGATGACCACAACACAGGCCTGACGGAGTGAAAAGAAGAAAGTAAGAATCCAGAACTGATCCGTTACAGGAAAATATGCTAACCACAGGCTAATTTGTAATCTCAATAAACACTACTTGCACAGTCACACAGAGGCACTGCTCACAAATGCAGAATCCCACAAGATTTCTAGTGGCTATACATCGGGGGTTGTTGTTTTTTCCCCTTTTGATTTGAAGGCTTCACAATTGTTAATAAATTATGCTCTAATTGCTGTAGTGATGCAAGATGTATTCAGGCTGTTACGCCTTAGCACAAGGCTAGCACTGCTGCTGCCTATTTATAGGGTGAGATTTTAACCAAAGCCCTGGGTTATGGGCAGGACACGCGTCATAAGAAAACAATCCCTCTACCTGAAAGTTGAGGCGTAAGGGCGAAAAGTTTCTCTCCACCAACTCACAACATCACACTGCAAGTCCTAGCGAAGACTAGTGATTATTTGTTACCTGCAGCATATCTGCATGGCAGATTTCATCTTCATATCGCCATAAGAACAGTCTGGAGAGGAGACAACGGGTTCAGCACCACTTACACCGGCGTTACCCACGCAGGCGTTGCAGTAACACCCATACTGTGATCAGTTATCTTATCCATCCCGAGAGCAAACACTCACTCCTGGTACACACATATCTTCAAGGATGCTCACGATGTTCTTCCCCTTCTTTCACTGGGCTTTCAGAGGCATAGATTTCTACCTTGTGGCCAGCTAAAGCCAGAGAGAGAAATTTCACCTCAAGCAACGAAATTAAGTGGAGGACGATACGTGGGAGAAATCTGGATCTTAAGCTGATAACAGAAGATTTATAGTCAAGTCTGGACGTTAACTGCTTCGCTTATAAAACACGAAGAGGAATAGAAGATGAGTCATCTATTACTTCAGCATATATCTTCATTATTTTCATGATAGTTTTAGTGTTAAGTGAACACACCAAATAAAAGCCAAACTTTCCTCTTACTGCGAACACTCGCTCCTACTCTAACACACACTTTCTCTTTCAATTGCATCACCTTTCTTCCTCCTACATAACCCTCTCTTACCCATACAACTCAAGTATCTTCACGTGCAATGGAATCAGAAAAAAGCATCTATACAAAACAATCTGGTAATTTGATGTTTATCCAACACTTTGGGACTAGAGATTTTCTAGGAGTTTCCTACAGCCCTTCTTATATTCCGCACATATTTCAGATTTGGAGAACTGCACAAAAACTTGAATGCATATGAAACACACTTTATTCTGGACCATCTTTAAGTTGCCTCCAAATACACTGCTTTGGAAAAAGACACTGAAAACGTACAGATTTATCTGGTTTTACTACCTTTAAAAGCAATTGCACTGTTGCAGACAGCACGGGCAGTAATACTCTGTTGGGCAGTCTTAGTCCTTGCTGGCAAGGCCCCACATTTGTTTGCTTTGCCTACAGAAAGCGAGGGCCTCAGATGTTCAAACCGGTCCTTTAGCCATCTCTGAGACTGAACTGATCAGATTTATTTTTATGTGTGGTTAAGATATCCCGTTTAAAAACACTCAGAAGTGATGGGACTGACACTCCACGCTCTCCCTGCTCCCATTTTAAATGCTCCCTCTTTCATTTCTTTGCATTGGATTTCTGTGCCACGGCACAGAGGGCAGCCTGGCCACAGCTAAGGGCGCTTCATCCCAGGGCCGAGCTGGATTCATTCTCTTTAAAGCCTTTTGGATGCCATCAAGGGCACAGCTAGGACGCAGGCGAGGGGCAAACCAAAAGCGGAATTAGGAGTTCAGAACAGGAACAGAAAGAGAAACTGCAGAGAGCCAGAGGCAGGCGTGCGCGGTGCTATCAGCGGGCAGCCCCGAGGATGCAGCCACCGCAGTGCCAGCAGCCTCAGAGCCGTGCCCACTGCTCCTGGGCTTCCTCCTTCTCCTGGTGGACGGCCAGGGACCACTGTCAGGACGTGCCTCTCCCCTCCTGTAATTACTGAGGACTACAGAGAGAAAACACGCCTGGCTAAGATGTTTCAATGTCACACGTGTAAACTGATTTTATGCCCGTCTCTTAAGACTCGTCCTTTTTTTTTTTTTTTTAAATAACATTTGGAGAGCCACACACAGATGTCCCTAAGTGCTTTCTGCTCGAAACATTTCAAGAGGCTGTGCAGAAGCATTAACCTTTCACAACTGCAAATTAAGTGAAAGGTATTTCTGTTATGAAATATTAAGCAGCACCCATGGTAAGCTGATACCTCAGTTCCTCTATTTGTAACGCGGGGCTGTCACACCAGTGAGGGAACGTGAAAACACAACTTTTTCCAAAACCTGTTATAAAGCACTTCTATGAAACCACAGTGAAGAAAAAAAAAAAATCAGGAAGGAAATGCTAATCCTGAATTTACTTCTGATTTTGGATACCGTGACCTGAGTGAAGGAATTTTAAAAACTCAGTGTCTATGCAGCGAGCGCCATGCATCTTGTTCAACAAATGAGGCCAAAGTCCCTTGGGAAAAAGCAGCATTTGATCAAAAAACCTGTGTAATAATGATATGCAGATGGAACATGACTCAAGACGGGAAAGAAAACCTTCACTCGAGCATTTCTTAAATTCGGAGAGCCTTGAGTCTGCAATTTTAACATTCATTTAGGTGGGGTTTTACGTACCGACTGAGGGAGAGAGTTGTTTGTGACAGAAGTTTAAATGCTTATATAAACGCTGACCTACATCCCTCCCAGTTCACGAGTTGAAACTGAGACGAGCTTACCACATGGCAATACAAAGACTAAGCATCAGGAAGAACAATGGGGATAATCCAAAACTTTGCTTTCTGATCTTAAATTACAGTTAAGGACAGTGGAAACAAAGAAAGGGAAAAAAGAGATGAAAAGGCAAGAAATTTACAGGGATGGAAAAAAAATTATAAAAAAAAACAACCACACATAAGACTACAGAAGGTAGAAAAAGGATGCTTTCTGAGAACACGGGAGACGAAAAAAGGCTAGCCAAAGTCTTTCATGTTTATCCAAAACCCTGTCTTCAGACACAAATTAAGTTCACAGCCCCATATGCATATGCTAACACCTGGAATGCCCTCATCACGCTTGAAGGAGCGTAGCTCATGCTCTCAATTTATACAGCAACCCTATTTAGAGCTTCTTGCTCTAAGTGGGGAAAAAAATGCAAACCTTTAATAGCTAAAATTTCAAAGCATATTTGATATTACTTTAAGAAATGTAAAGGAAACATTACAAAGTGAATATGTAATGGCTATGAGCACTTCAGCAGCGTTACACAGATTTTTTTTTTTACCTCTACCATGCCATACATCAACCCGGAATTCAAATCAGGGCCTCGTAACCCAGGTGTAATTACGAGGTATCACTACAAGTCTCAGTTTTACTCAAGGGTCACGTTTGCTCTAGCAATTCAGTCATTTGTAGCGCTGAGTTTTGCCAATTTTATTTTGCAGGTTTTGCAGTGGCCGCAGAGGTCAGAGTGCTAACACGAGGAGGAGCTGGGGAGGGCTGCAGCGAGTGACAGCGACTTGCCCGAGCCCACCTCAGCGCAGCCTGTGATCTTCTCCAGGACAGGGCTGGGCTGTCACTTACCAGAGAAAGACACCGAGTGGTTCTTCAGAGGAAGAAAAGAAAGTACTAATAATCAGAACCATAATAACGCGGGCAGAGCAGCAGTAGCTGCGTTCAGAGATGAAACAACACTGAACGGATCTGTGCTTGGTTAAACAAGTCAGAGCTCGGTGTTTTCTGGGTTTGACACTACAAAGCACGAGGGCAACTGGTTAGGCAAGACCACCATTCACTTTTTTCTGTTTCAACATTCATGCTTAACATTAACATCTGCATTGTTTTTAAATGCTTGTAATGCGCACCCGTTTCAGAGGCTGCCTTCCAAGCAAAAGCTGCCACTCTCACAGTTCCTCCTTCCCAGCACGAATGGTGATAGATACTTTAAGGTGTCACTACAGTTATTAGTGACTAAGAGTTTTCACAGAAAACACGTTCACCACCAAAATACCCATACCTCGTAAGGATCAAAACACAGCCACACGGTTTTATGGGCAGCATCAGATGGATGTGAGCTCATTTGGGCCCCGCGTTTTTCAGTGAGGAGCCAATTTGTCCATTCTGCACGTCGCAATTTTACATGGCAGCCACTGCAGTCACCTGACACAACATCTGATGGTTTTACTCCATCAGCAGGCTGTCACCTCCCCTCTCCCACCAAACAACTCGAGGACAAGGTAGAAGCCAGGCCTATCCATGCAGAAGTGGCCTGTGCCTACCCACCCAAGCACATAAATACGGCGTTTGGCCTCACGAAGGACAAAGCTTGGCCATAAGTCACCAGGGGCAACCCTCGTAGTGAAGCGTGGGCTACTGGTGTAATGACAAATCACACCACGCGTGACAGATTTTTATTTTTTAATTCTTGGTCTTTCCCGATGCCATCTGTGCTTCACAAGGAAGTCTGATGGCTGATGGCATTTCCCCAGCCCCCAAATTCTGGATCACTGATCTAGACGCTGCTAGGAAATCACCACAATCATATACAATACCTCATTTATTCTTAAAACTGGGAGCTGCTGAAGAAACCGTGTGTGCTTAATTTACACGTGTGTATTCCTTCAGCCCTCAGATCCCCCTGAATCTGCCCCTCACCGAGCCACAGGATCCCTCAGGGAAGGAAAGGGACCTTATGAAATGAAGCGCCTGGGATGTCTCTAAACAATACCACAGAAAATTAATTTGTATAAGGACAATACCAGAACAAATAATAAACGCCTCCCTGTTCTGGCCTTGTGTTTTCAGTCTCACAACTTTTGATCCTCTACTCTGAAGCTTCAGTTGTGCCCTCAGCATAAAAATATAGCACCTACTTCAAGAAGTGGTGAAATATGAGGACCAAGTTACTCTGCTGAAGCTATAATTCTTGATAAATCCAATTCCCGTCCCTTAAATTATCCACGTATGACAAGTCTGCTCCGTACAGATGCCACCCGACCAGCAGGACGTAATGCACTCCGTCCCTTAATTTAACAAGGCGTTATTTGCAGCCTGAATTCAAGTTTAATTGCCAACAGGGCAGCAGTGCAAAGAGCAGGAGGAAAGGCACATTGAAGAGCTCAGACAATCGCTACGACTGTAGCAAGAGGCATAAAACAGCCGAGAGAAGGTATCACCTGATTGTCACCTAAAATACTGGAAAAGTGAGGATTATTTCGGAGCATAGTTTTAAGTTTGCCATCAAAGCTGCATTAATATGATGAACATCTTTTCACACCTGCAGCATCCACATGTTTTCCTAACTATTACACTTAGGCTGCAGACAGATGATGTGAGAAGTCTCCCAGAAAGTGTAACTTATGAAGAGCGTGCACCTGTGAGCAGGAACGCTCTGTGCTTCTTCAAATGATAGAAACAAGTGTCTGAAGAACTATTACAGCTCTGTCAAACTGTTGGGTCTCCCAGATCTGCCAAAATAACGCCGTAAAATCGTGCAAACGGGGAGGAGTAGCTCACCTCACTGCGCAAACAAGGTATTTGATAATCCTAAAACACAAGCAAAAACGCTGTTTGGCCACAGCCATCGACAGGGAAACCAGTTCAGCTGTCAATACCCACACTCAGACGCGAGGCAGGATGCAATTGTATCCCGCTCCACACCAGCGGGGATGGCACCTCTAGGTGCTAACAATGCAAGAGGCGTTACATAAGACCACGCGCTTATTTTTAGAAGCACATTACAAAATCAAGTACTGCACTCGAAGCTGGTGCCGAGCCGCGGACAGTCCCATCAGCGTGCACAAAGGACAACTGCTCGGCTCAGATCAGATTCAGATTAGAGCTCTCTCCCACCAATCCCCCAAATAAATACCCAACCATCAGAGACTACGAAAGTCAATTTGGGTTCACTGCAAAAACACCACTCCTCATAAACACAAATGTGTTCTTTTCTAGGAGCCACAGAACTGACAACAACTGGTTTCCTACTGCTTTCTTCTTTTGTTGCCTAATACTTCTGCACGGTGATGACCCCGAACTTCCCTCTTTTCCATGTCTCTTCATGACTCTCTCTCCTGCCCCAGGGAAAGGAGAGCCGTGGCACAGACCCCGTGGAAGTCTGCGTGTGCTGAGGGCTGCCTGGCAGCTGCCATCCCGCAGGACACACGCTCCAGCTCTGAGCATCTCTTCCCGGCGGGTGCAGTAATTTGGACACGCTTCCTCTACCTCGTCACGATTTTATGAGGCTTGGTGGACCGTAATTTGAGATTTAATTCTTCCTTCCGATTTCTGTTTCCACATATATACTTTATATGTATAAAGTGCAAGTTAAATGCTTAACTTCTGAGCTAGAAGTTAACTATATGAACTTTCCGTATATGTTTGTACACACACACAGACACACTGGTGAGTGGGAGGGCCAGACAAACCAAATCATCTCATAAATCACATTTCCTGAGAAACTGAACCCAAGATTAAATGTTTGCCTTTTTTTGTTTTCGAGCTGCAGTGTGACCTGCAGTAGCACTGCAGAATGAACCCAGCGTGCACCTCCCCAGATGAAACTTTGCTCTTTCCTCACCATCTCTGATGATCAATTTTCCTCTCATTTTTACCCAATTAATAAATAAATTTCCACCTAACTTCACGGTCATGTATCACACTGTTCTTCAGACCAACTCTACCTGAACACTGCTTCCCCTAGTTCCTGCAGACAGACATGAAACAACCCATTAAGCGCATCCCACTACCAACAGATTTTACTACCACTGTTTCTTCCCTCGCAGCCTACGCTATTCCCCTCCAGGCTCTTTGCTAAGCACATTAATAGCACGGCCTGCAGACTACGCTTCGTCTACCCAGTTGGAAAAAACACCTCACAAAAAGGTTTTGTTTTCAAAACCAGACTCGGCAGACGCAGGTATGCCCCGGCCCCGAGAAGTCCAGCAGTGCAGCAGGCTGGAGGAGAGGCGTGCTGCTAGGAAGGCAGAATTAAGGATGACTCCTCTCGGTGACTCACTCCTGTTTGCCAACGAGGCCCACACTGGGCATCCCAGTTTTCAAGACTTATCGAGCTGTTGATATCAAAACAAATTCGGTTTAGCAGCACGCTTGTTTAAAAAAGGGACGGCTGGAATTGAATCTATGCTTAGGACCCTAAAACAACTTCCAGATTCATAAAAAAAATGGCACTTAAACTAGCTGTACGTCTTTCGAAGAAAAAAATGAAGAGATTAGCATCATGGCTAATATCAACATTTTGCAGATTCCTAATTAAACTGTTATGGAAAATACTACTCGCCATCAAGTGTATGCTGCTGCTAGTCACAATATACACCTGCCTGAGACACAGAGAGCTCAGAAGAACACCAATCTCTTTAAAATTACATTTTATCCTTCCAAAAAATTCGGAACACTCCTTGCTTCCTCCCAGATGTCCCATAATATATATGTTTTATATAACCAAGCTTCTTTAAAGTGGGTGGTGGGGCGGAAATATTTATTGCCCAAAACACACCGTTCTGAAAGTGCCAGAAAGTTTCCTTAAAACAACACCAAAAACTCCATATCCCAACTGCACAGGATTGCTTCAACTTCCACCATGAAACAAAAAGAGATACTGACCTATTCTTGTGTATAATGCTGATCTTAATCAATTTGATCTCGAGGAACACACTTACTAGAAACATGTATCCACATAAGCCAACAAATTCAGACTGCAGTACAAGATGCCTTTCGACTTTATGATGAGACTTTGCTGTGTGCTGTACTTTTTCAACGTGTCAAAAGCATCAAGAACAGCACTGGCATTCCAAGAAATTAATCAAGTTACTTATTTATATATATGGCTTGTTGTTGTTTTTACTGCAAACAGCTTTACAGGTGGACACAGTATTACAAGACCCTCCTCATGTTCAGAATTGCTCTTTTTCTATCTTTCGCGTATTGGTGCTGTGCTCAGTTTAGATTTCTTTCTGAAAACCTTACAGATTTCCAGTTCTCCACACTAACAAGCACAGTACGTGCTCTCCAGATGAGAGAAGACCCTCTTCTACATACTTTTTTTAACCTACTTAGTCACTACATAAAATATGCTGTTTCACAGCTATTTTCCTCCTTTATGCATTTTTAATATATTTATATGCAACGAGTGCTTTCCCACAAATTGCAGCACTGATGAATGAAATTTCCCCAGCGTGAATGGTGAAAGACACCAAGCATGTACCCAAATCAGCCCTGTACATACCAGAGCATCAAAAGGAAGCCTGGTGTATCTTCTCCCCATCATTCTACTTCCCCGGCAGCACTTGCTTTGCAAAAATAGTTTTCACAATTAGAACATAGAAATGCACTAAAAATAAAGAGTAATCAGCGCCTCAAACAATGCAAGGTTTTAATAAGCTGAAAAGGGGAAAATGCTATTCTACTGTGACGCAAAGAAAAAGCTCATAGTCCTACAGACTGTATGACAAGTGCACAGTCCACCACCAGCAGCGTTATTTTGCACTGTTTGGTATGAAGACTCCCATCTTCATGCAATCCTTAGAAAAGATAACGTATGCTGATATTGTATTATCATTACCCGTGTTACAGGGACACAGACGGAAGAACTTTGCTGAGAAGTTGCCTGCAAAACTAATCCTTAGGAGTTTATAATTTGAAACTGCTGTGGTTGTTTGCATGTAACTAGCCGTACCGCTCCTTTTTGGTGCCTGGAAACTCCTTGCTGTTGTTTTCAAATACACGTGTATACAGGTTGTAATGAATGAAAAGGTGATGGACAGCAAATTCTGAAACGTGGAATGACGAGCAGTACAACTGCCACCGACCGAATATGGTACAGAACCAGCTGGGTTTCACAAACCCCAATAGATCCACTACATATTACTGGTGTCTACTTCCACAGAGTCCTAGAACCAAGCAAGCAGAACATGGGAAAGTATTATCCCACGACTACAGACTGGAACGTGGCTATAAACTGGTTCAATGACTTACCAGTCACACACCACTTCAATGGACCGAAGAGGAAGCATCCTCTGACTCTTATGCTCATGCTCAACCCTTGCAGTACTGTCTGCTCAGCGGGAGTGACACCAAGTAGGAGTTCCCGTTTTATCTCCCACAAATATACCTGTAATTTTACACGAGTTTTCATCTTTAATAAACTATCCATTTTCACAGGTAATGACCTCATCTGTATACAGTCACCCATCACTGATTTCAAATGCACAAAGAATTTGAACATAGAGCCTTGAAAGCACTTTAAAAGTTCATTAAACTGCTTGCTGCAACCAAAAAGAATCACGAGTGATGTGGGGCACAAGAAGATGCTTAAAAAAAAAGACACACACACACCCATAAAGGAAACCAGGAGGAAATAATGGTTTACTTATTAATGAATTTCAACCCTACAACTCTGGCACTGTAACTCACCAAGAGAAAGATGTCTCTGAAAATAATTATGATCACGTTTTAAACACATCAGAAGTGTAAAAAGAGCAGTCAGGTGACAGTGAAAGCAAGTCAAGAGGAAAAAATACCGCCCACTTTCCTGTAACCCTGCTGATAACCAGTGCTACCTCAAAACAAAACAGTGGCAGCAAAGGGGGAGCTCAGTAACCTCTTTGGGCGAGGGTCATTTCCATCTTGATTTCGGATCTGAACCGGACCAGCAGCTGAGCTCGTACAAACTATCCCAACGCAAGTATTCAGTTTTCAGCACAGTAGTGTAAGTGAAAGATAAAAGAGAAATTAAAAGCAAGCTGAAAATTGCACAGTCTTTAATCTTGCTGATAATAAAAGCACACAGATTTTACCTCTTATGTAAAATCTCTTACTGCTTAGCGCAGAAATGTCTATGTTGTATACAAACATCTCTAAAAACAAAATAATTCCTTAAGGGCAACTTGAAACACGCTGCAGTACAATAGCGTCATTTGACACAACCCTTCCTGTGCTGTTCTGATGTTCAACACAAGCAGACTTGGTCTTAAAGCTCTTAATGCAAGAAGTTAACTGTCAACACGTGAGTGGTGCTTTTAAGTCAATGAGACTACCCACAAACTTTCAGTTGTTCATATGTTTTTACAGGAACCCGGGTCAGGAGAGCAAGACAACACACAAACACTGAATGTAGGTGCTAAAACACATGAAAAAAAAAAAAAAGTCAGCCCTATTCCAGAAACACCAACTGAAGCAGGTTGTTTTGAATTACTCAGTACAGGCTGAGACATCAGGATAAGTTCCAAGAAAAAAAAAAGAAAAAAGCTTTCTGTTGCGTAGAAAAATGTTTACATACTTTTTCAAAAAAAAAAAAAATTATTTACTTGTAGCTCAAAAACCCAGATGAGGCAAAGTTAACCTGACTTGAATTTCTTGGCTTTTGTCAAGGACTACTGTAATTTGCGTATAAATTGCATTAATAACAATAAAAGAAAAACTATAATTTAGAGAGCAATCCCTTAAATTTGTGGCAAAAATACTGTTTTGATGTAATATGGTCCTGACCTTCTATATAAACTGGCACACAGCTCCTATCTAAGCTAACATTTAGAAATAGACAACAAATATGGCAAGCATTCTGCCACGAATTTGAGATTTTTATTTACTTTTTTTTGAAGTGGGCTTCAAACCTGTATTCAACCACGCTGCTATAGCTTTACACGAAGAGATAATCCAAAAAAAGAAAAGTTAAATAGCAGAATCTACTTACTTCAGAACAAAATGCTGCACTGGGAAGCTCAGCTGCACTTTCTATACTGCCTCAGAACAAAGCAAGCAAGTCAACATTTATCTTAAGTTTCCAGACCAAGTCAGAAAGTGAGGTGCAAGAAACGCCTCTTAACTAAACTGCTGGGATTTTAGGTTATATTCACTTCTGGAGTCTCTAGCAACAGGGAGGTGCAAGCCACTTTTGAGTAAATAAAGTTATGGTAAGCGGCTGGTTTAAAACTACAGCGAGGCTACAAATCTTGCAGTGACTACAGAACAGACAAACAGATTTTTTTTATACAAACAAAAAAAAGCACACAACGAGTTCTAAAAATGCAATAAAGTTTCTAATTCCAGAGCTAAGTTCTGCCTCGACAGAAATACCTTTAGAAGTACAACCACTACAGCGGAAATCCTTGATGAGAGCTGCCACTCCACGACAGGCATGCACCATGCACAACTTTTTCATTGTGGGGACAAGGTAAAGACCAGGTGCAAACACCTAGTTATGGGACCAGTTTGTAGCATCAAACTTCAGGACGTGTTTGCTGTCCCATTTTTCACAGTGAATACCACTTCTCTTAGGTTAGAAAGAATTAGATTCTTTCAAAGATAATTCAATTCTTTTTTTTTTTTTTTTTTTTAATTGCAAGTGTTAACAGCGGAGTTGTTTCAGTTCTTAGGGCTTTTGCTTTCATTTGCTGGCAGAACTGACACACAAATAGGCAACAGTGACTACTCTGACAACAGTATTACGTTGCTAAAAGAACTGTGTAGACAAGGTTTATCTCCTACTACACTCTTAGCTTTATCAACAGCTTCCTGAAAGTGAAACGGAAATACACTTGCAAGTCAAGTCAGTCAGCTCATGATATCAAGTATTCAAATCCCTTCCTAAGATCAGAAGCAGCTGACACCTTGAAGTTTTTTAAGCCAGCTGAATTCTCAACGTAAACAATAGCAGGGGGGGAGAAAAAAAGGCACTGAACACATCCCTAGTCTTCAGTATCATGCAACTGGATCTTGCGAGTTATGTTGTATTAAAACGCCATTATAAGAGGACTCAAAGTACAACAACATTCACCTAACAAATCTTCTAGATCCAAGCAAAGACGCCTTTTTAATGCAAACCCAAACAATTAGTTGGCTTTTGCAGGTCTTCACAAGTTTTGACAGCCTGAAACAAATCCAAGTTTCCAGAACCGTAAGGATTTCTGCTAAGCGAGGTGACAGCAGGTTTGATCATCCTCAACTCCCTTCCCCCAGCTGAGGAGCGAGGAGAGCAGGCAGCCACCAGCACCAGATGTTACTGCCGTGCAGGCAGGCAGGAATGTTTCCTCCACACACTCGAGTCGCACACGCACACGTACGTGCATGCAGATACACGAACGAGACATTAAAAAAAAAAAAAAAGTTTGTGTCTTCCCCTGGGGATAAAACAGTGCAAAGTTGGAGATGAGTTCTTGTCTGATAAAGCAGACTTACGACAAGCAGGAGCTGCCAACGTGCATCTAACACGAGTGTGTTTCCTTTCGCTCGGATTACAAAACCTCCAAAACAAAGTTACCTGCAGCTGCACTGAGGGAAATTGGAGGGAAAAAAACAAAACAAGAAGGCAACAGCAACAACAACACTGACAACAGAGCCTGCGGTGTCTGCAGGGAAACCCTCACTCCTGTCAGGGGCACAACAGCTGCAGGGTGACCGCCACATCTCGCCCCAGCGTGGCGGCGCCCCCCTGTCCCCCCCTGTCCCCCTCATCCCCCCGGGCCTGTCCCGTCCCTGCCCCAGGCCGGCTCCAAGTTTGCTCCACAGGCACGGGCTGGGGAACGCCGGGACCTGTTTACACAGCGCCTCAACCGCCGCCAGGAGGAGAGCGGACCAGGCGCTCGTCAAAAAAAAAAAAAAATATGATAAAATAAAGAAATAAACCGGGTCGGTTGAGGAGCGGGGGGGGAGGCAAGGAGCCGGCGCTATCCCCGGCTCACCCGGGGCCTGGCGGAGCAGGCCGCGAGGCCGCCCCGGCGCCGCCCGGGAGCGGGGCCCGGAGGCTGGGGGAGGCCGAGGGGGGACCGGGGGGGGACCGGGAGGAGGCGGGGGGCGGCGGGGGGCGGCGGGGGGCAGCGGGACGGGGCCGTCCCGGCCGGGCCGCGGCGGCGGAGCGGAGGCCGCGGGGCCCAGGCCTCGGCCCCGCAGCGGCGCCCGGCGGGGGGAGGGCGGCGGGGCCGGGCCGGGCCGGGCCGCGGCGGGGCCGGGGCCGCGTCTCGGTGGCCGCGCGTCCCCCCCCCCCCCCCCTTCCCTTCCTCCTCCTCCTCCTCCTCCTCCTTCCCCCGCTCCCCTCGGAGACAAAAGCAAACGGGAAGCCGCCGGGACGCGGCCCCGGGGCCCCGGGGGGGCTCCGCTGCGGGCAGCGCCGCCGCCCGGGCCTCCCTCAGCGCGGCTCGGGCGGGCGGCGGCGGGCGGCGGGGGCCGGGGCGGGGGCGGCCGGGTCCGGACTCACCGCATGAATTTTCTTGTCCCGCGGATCCAAGATGGCTGAGTATCCAGCACGGAGGATGCTGGGGGAGCAACCTTTACCCTCTGACCCGCCCGCCGCCGTGACCCGGCCGCCGCCGCCACCGCCACCGCTCGGCCTGGCAGCGGCGCTGAGGGGCGGGGAGAGGCGGCGACAGCGCTCGGATGGGCCCCGGGGGGACGGCGAGGAGGAGGAGGAGGAGGAGGAGGAGGAAGAGGAGGAGGAGGAGGAGGAGGAGGAGGGGGAGGAAGCAGCGCCGCGATCCCGCCGCCCGCGGGGCGCCTAGGCCGCGGGGCCGCCGCCGCAGCGGGGCTCGGGCTGAGGGGGGCTGGGTTTGGGGCTGCCCTCCCGGGCACCGAAATTGTGGGAAACTGTGTGATTTTGGCACCAACACACATACAGGCCTCGCTACCTGCTTTATGATTAAAATGGGTGAAGTGATACGACTGGACTTGTGTGTTTTTTTAATTCATCTCCATGAACATGCGTGTGGTACAATGCCACAGCAGCTGCAGACGCACAAAACATGATGCAAACAAACCCCCTGAATTCAACAGGACGATAAAACGCTACAAAGGCTGGGCCTGCACGCCAGTGTGTACAGGACGGAGGCCAACGTTTGTGAACTGGCTTCGCTGCTCCACCAGGGAAAACACTCATGGTGATGCTTCTTCGGTTTTGTTATGAGATAGGTAGAGAAATTCAGACAAAAAATGAACACGCAATATTTTGCCAGGAACAGTCAAATTTCACATATGTTTCCTTATCAGTCAGGTCTGATTTTGGAGCTACAAACACAGCTTAAAAATAAGCATTCAGTAGATTATACAACACTAATATTTCACAGAAACATTAAGACCTACAGTAACATGCCTGACGACATTAACGTGTTTTGAAGATCAGTGAACAGGCTTCCATGTACGCTGGAAGACCCGCTTCTTAATGCCACTGCTAAGCACAGGTACATGCCGAGCATGGGTGTTATATCACTTTAATAAACGTCTGTACACTTTGTCCAGGAAAATACTGTATTATTCTAGTATCTTAGCCTTTCTGTCACAAATATTCATGCATTTGTTGTAAACAAATAACCGTATAGCACTGTAAGTAGCATCCAGTTGTAGGGATGGTATCTGAAGTTCTGGAGTACTTCTGTTATATCAAAAAAAAGGATTTCATAACACCCTGTGACCCGATATAAAGGCAGTTCTTCGAGACTGAATAACTTAATGAACCTTCCTCGTCTTCACTGTTGCTAAATAAACTTTTCTTTTGTCTTACCAACCCTTTTACATCCATTTGTAAGCATTTTACTATGTTAGGTTAAATTTTACACTTTTATGGTTTCTTTTCCACAAGCTAATCTTTTGTATTTCCTCGGTCATTTAAGACTTAAGGTACCACAGAATAAGTGGTAAGTAAACAAAGCATCTGATGCTGTCATTGCATCTCTGTGGACCCATCTCTGTGCCCATCACAAGATTGAAGTTTACATGCAAATCAATTAGCATTTAGACGACAAGAAGCCTGTGGGGTTCGACAGAGCCAGGAAATAAATAAATAAATAAAATATTTTCATGTCCTAGGCTGGTTAGCTTAATATAATAGCCAATGTGCCATCACAGGGGGTGTAAATTGTGATTTAAATTTTGTTAATGAAACTAACCTACCTTTCTGCCTAAAATTGTGTGTTTAGTTGTGGGATATTGTCAAGGTGACTGCAGTCAGCGTGTATTTGACTTCCTTGTTTTCTTAAAATGAATGTTGTTAGCACTTTAATGCTTCAGAATAATCTCTGAAGCTGATAAAAGAAAATGTGTGTTGTGTTCATATATTTGCTACTTTCAGCGTGGCTCAATATACATTTTTATACAAAGGTGAGGCCTATTTCTCATTGCTGCACCTGCTTAATTTAAGGTGTTCTGAGCTCATTTCATTAAGTGGCTGCTAATCACCGTGTGAACACTCCAAATCCATTTTGAACCTCATATGGTACAATTTGACCTCTTTGTCTAAATCTTTGTCTTTTTTATTTTGTTATTTTTAATCCCAGTTAATAAAAGGTCTCTTTTCTGTGTTTTTGGTTGGTTGTCTGGTTTTGTGTTTTTTATTTATTTATTATTATTTTTTCTTGACCTATTTCATAGACACCCACCTAGCCATTCGAATTTCCAGCTGGCTGTTGCTCCTGCTAAGACCCAGAGAGAGCTAAAAACATTCAGCATCTGTCTGGAGCACCTGAAAAATTTGGAAAGAGGGCATCAAGAGAGACAGATGTACTCAGAACCTCAAGATGCTTTCTTACCCTGGCTCTTTAGCGTTCCCTGGCAAGCCTCTGTACTGTTACTTCACCCCTGCTCCAGGAAGTTTTTAGATGCTCTTTGGCCCCATTCAGCATCACTGATAGAGGTGGATGATGCAGTCACAGATGTGGGAGGAAAAGGAATCACCCAAAGTATGCAGAGGACACCATTAGGGTGTTTTATTTGCTTTGCCAAAATGTAGAATTAATTAGCCATCGTAAGACCACCGTCCTCGGTTGTGAGCGGAGGCAGAACACAATGAATAGCCAGTTGTATAAGTCATTTTCAGACACAACCACAAAATGCATTGGAGTGCACCAAAGGTCTTTCCTTCTCCAACCTACAGTAGTCCTCAGGAACAGCAAATACAGAGCAATTGCCAAGAGCAAGGGTGAGCAGTTTTTCAGTGATAGCAAAAAGGCTGTATTTATTTTATTTTATTTTATTTTATTTTATTTTATTTTATTTTATTTTATTTTATTTTATTTTATTTTATTTTATTTTATTTTATTTTTTATTTATTTTATTTTTCATAAACAGGGTTTAAGCTCCTTGGTAGAAACAGCTGGAACCAGCAGGTAGTGCCCTTTGACTACGGGGTGTATTTGAAAAAAAAGCTAAAACAGTGAAATTCTGCTTCTGAAGAAGGCAGAGGTTTCTGGTTTCTGCTGAACTCAGAGCTGTGTAACGCTTGTGAATTGGGAGCAGCAGCTTCTCGCAGATGTCTTTCTTGCTGCATGATGTTCAAAAGTCTGTCAGTTTGCTTTCTTTGGAGCAAGGCTGGAGGGTTACTGCACAGCTACGCATCAATCTTTGCCCTAGAAGAACATGGCAGATTCTTTTCTTCATAAATACAGCTATTTGTTTTTTAAATATTTCTTTAACACAAGGGTAGAGGTGTGTCAAAGTGTATCTTACACCAAATCTGATAGTAGAGATCTCACCACCACGGCACGTTAAAACATTTTTTCAAGAGTTAAAAACACAAAGAGCTCTCATTTTCTTACTGTATTCTCCTGATTCCTAAGTATTCCACTGAAATAGAGCACAAAATAGTCAGATTTAGGGGAATTTGTTTGGTTAGGTTGACTTCTGCGAGTTAGCCTCCAATTTCTAGTTTATTTAAGGAAGGGAAGGGAAGGGAAGGGAAGGGAAGGGAAGGGAAGGGAAGGGAAGGGAAGGGAAGGGAAGGGAAGGGAAGGGAAGGGAAGGGAAGGGAAGGGAAGGGAAGGGAAGGGAAGGGAAGGGAAGGGAAGGGAAGGGAAGGGAAGGGAAGGGAAGGGAAGGGAAGGGAAGGGAAGGGAAGGGTCAGCTGTTTCCATGACAATGTCCTTATCTACCCTTTCACACCTACAGGGATTTCCAGGGATGGCTGCTGGCAAGGGAAGCCCTAGAAGTGCAGCTCTGTTACTGTTTTAGTGTTAAAATGCATCACAAGTTATCCACACAGATGGCCTCTCATCTGCTGGATTTGTAGTTTCCAGGAGGGAATATTGGGAGCAGAGGTATCTTTATCTCAGTCTCTCATATTTTCACTGTCAGGAAACCCTAGCTCAGCCTTCTGCAGTGGTCGCTTCAGTGTTTGTTTCAGTGTTAATTACACTTGACCATCAGGACAAAATAAAATGCAAAGTTCAAAATGAAATCTGTCAGTTCTGTAAAATATTATGACCTCAATCAGGCGATGAAATGGAAGATTTTCCAAAAGTAAGATGCTTCATGCTGCTGTGTAGCAACTCAGAGGTCTGCCGAGTACTGGTAAATGAAAGGATAAATGAAGAATTAGAGATACCTGATTTTTTTGTTAAGGAGAAAAGAAACAAAAAACAAAAACAAAAACAAAAACAAAAACAAAACAAACAAAACAAAACACTACAGATGGAAATATGTTTTCCAAAGGAAAGAAAGTATTAAAGAAACAGAAGTCTGTGCCCAAGAAGGTGCTGACTGACATCCCCAAGCAAGATTATCTCTGGAGAGATGGGACATGCTGCAGTGGTGACAGGGGAACCCTTCCTATCTCCGCTCTCAAGAGTGCAGCCAGCAGTGCTTTTGCTGGTGGTCCTTGGAGAGCTGCTTGGTCAGAAGGTCTGCTTCTCATTTGAAACTCTTAAACCATATTAGAAGACAGATGGTATTTTGTTTGGGGTGGGGGTTTTGTGTTTTGTTTTCTCTGTGTGTGGTGGGATTTTTTTGGCATGACTTTTCCATGTGATCCTCTTATTTAGTTAATATGAGCATGTGTGACATAGGACAGTCCCTCCGTTATGCTTCAGTCCTATTGATAGAGAACATGAACTTACGTACTGAAGGCTGTCATAATGAAAAGTGAATTTTAATCTTGGAAGTAAGAGCTATTACAATGGCTTTGTAAAAAATGTTCAGTAAATATATAACCAGCAGCCCAGGGGCAGTAATTGCAATATCTAAGATAAAAGGAGAATTATTTTCACTCATGACAGGTCTCGGCTAGGCGAGGGAACAGAGCTTGGGGATCTGGAAAGTGCCGAATTCTCGTTCTTGTGTTTTGACAGTGGTTCATGTTTGACAGTTGGGCCTATTTCCAAAAAGGTGTTCTCCCCTAAATTAGTGTTAATGAGCACAAGTGAACCCTAGCTCCAGCAGATGACAATGTTATGGGACAAAGCTGTTTTCTTCTCCTTTTTGCCAGAGGTTGCCTCCTCCACAGCAGAACTGTCAGAAGTGAGTATGTATGTGCTTGCACCTCAGCGGTTTGCATTCAGCTTGTCAGGATAAAATTGCACCAGAAAAAAGTAGTGGTGTCTTGCTGCCCACATGGTGAGTCACTGCAAGCCAGCAGCAGGTAACTCAGAAGCTGACCAAATTCACGCAGCCCCTAGGTAGATTTCAGGACATTAAGTCCTGTTATGTATAAGGACTGGAAGCAAGCTGGCTGTGTATATACAGCCTGGCCCACTCAAGCTTGTGCTGGTTCTCACTTCTGCCTGTTTAGGTGTGGTTCTTGGGGTCCGTACACCTACTTCCTTTAGCCTGATTTTTTTCCAATGTCATGCCACTCTCCTAGCTTGTTATAACATGTATCACCATAGTCTGCCATCCCACCAGCAGCCAGAGGACTCCAGTATCATATAATCATACAATTATTTAGGTTGGAGAAGGCCTCCACAAGATCATCAAGTCTAACCATGAACCTGATGTACCAAGTCCCATCACTAAACGATGTCCCTTGGTGCCACAACCACGTGTTAAATACCTCCAGAGATGGGGACTCCGCCACTTCCCTGGGCAGCCCATTTCAATGCTTGATCACCCTCTCTGTGAAGAAATTATTTGTCACGGTCCCAGTGGGCAGAGTGCAGGGAACATGGCCCAGTCCCTGTTCAAACAAGGTGCCAAGCATGCAGAACAGAAGATCCAGAGGAGCACGGCTGCCTGGGCAGCCAAGGTGGGGCCAGTTCATAGCACTTTGCAGAAGTTTGGTGATGCAGGCTGAATCCCCAGATCCTAAGTCCAAAGCTGCTGTTTACCTCCCGAGCCAACTCAAGCAGTGACATGTCACTAAGCTGATGAGAGAGGGAACTTAGTGCACCTAAACTAATCTGTATCTGCAGCCAGGACACTGAAATCAGTTTCTTTTCATTCTGTCTTGCATCCCTGGTGTGCCTGGGAAACTCCAACACCCATTGCCTTCACAGGGTCAAGGCTGTGTGATCTTAGCTGAGTCACAAAACCCACTGTATCATGGACTATAACGTCTCTGTAACAGAGCAACAGCGACTACTTTTGTGCCCTTTGCCTTCATGACACTGCTCAGCTGGAGATGTAACTACACGCACATGTCAGCTTGAACCATCCAGAGGTTTCCTGGGTCTCAGCTTTGCAACAGCTGATAGGATGCTGTTTTATCACAAAACTGCCCCCAACACCCTGGATACCACCCATGATTCCCTAATCCTGTCCTTTCACAGCCATAAATTCAAACTTTTGTTTACAGAGTGGCCAAGCTGTATATGAAAGCTTGTCGTGCACAAATTCAACTGTAAACATTGCATCCTCAAACACTTAAATCTCTCCCCCACGAATCCTGCTCATCACTTCCCATGCTCTTTGTTAAGGAGCTATTTATCTCTTAGGGAAACAGAACTGTTCTGCATGGGGAGACCGACGGCCAGAGGCCACCTGCTTCTCCCCCAGGCAGACGTGCCTCTCAGCAGAAAGAAGATGAACTGCATGTATAGTGAGTGGCTGCCATGTCCCTGCACCCCCAGCAGCACCCACGATTCCTGTTTCTGCCCTACTCCTCTTCAGGATCTGCTTTTTGCTTGGGCCAGCAGGTGGAGAAAATGGCAATAGCTTCAGAGAGGCAAAGTAAGGCTTCCTTCCTTCCTTCTTCCTTCCCTCCTTCCCTCTCTCTCCCTCTCTTCTCGCTGTCCTTTTTGAATCACGCTCACAGTGACACATATTCTTGCAGTAAGCAGCTAAATTATTTTTGTACAACAGGCTGACCCCGCTCTTGCTGAGGCTCCTTCTCAAACAGACTGCCCTGCCTGTCGAGGAGCCCCATGGATTTTGGTAAGGGCCTGAAACACGCAGATCATATTCTGCAAAACTTGTAATTATGATTTCCACTTCCAAGATGTTTCCTATTTAATTACGGGTTGTGGCAGCCACAAATGGAAGCGTTGAAGCCCCTGTCCTGCAGCTCTTCCTCAGGCAGGTGTGAGCCTGGGCTAGGCACAGGGCCAGACCCGCAGAGACAGCTCCCAGCATTGCAGAGCCATTTTTTGCAGGTATGGTGCCAGCAAGCCCATGTTCACAGGAGGTCCATGGGATATGCATGTTTCCCTTATAACCAAGCAGTGGTGTAACACTGATTCCCACTGGTAACTGAAAGGATACACTGTCAGGAGCCTTGCCGATCTGATACTCAAATATATTATACTTTTTTTTTTTTCCTTTGATGTTAAGTCAGATAAGTTTGAAGTCCTATGGATAAAATCATTATCCCAGCTATCTAAACATTCAGCACCCACACTAACCCCTTCCTGTGGCTCTTCTGCAAGTCAGAGGAGACAACGAAATACTTATGGCCCAAGGTGGGAGTCTGGAGTCTGCAGGGAGCCCCGCAGGTGGGGTGTGAGGTGCTGGGATGGCCCATGCAAGCCAGGGGCACCTTGCCTTACACTGCCTGCTCTCTTCATGGGTAGCCCATTGTATGTATTCGGGAGGTGCTTACTAGAAAGTAAGTTTGTGCACAATTATGAACATTTTCTTCTCAGGGTCTCTGGAAAAAATACAGGAAGGTCTCTATTTTGTGCACTGTATGATAGACCTGGTTATGAAATGTTATTTTGGCATTAGGGAAAGGGAAATATGCTCTCAATTGCAAGATTTAATCTAATAGGAAGATCCTAGACATGAAACCATGCAATCCTAATGTGTATTTCTAAAAATGATTCCAGAAGGACCCTGCATTGTTCAGTGCTGGACAAATCATCTGCACAAAACCAATTTTTAACACAAAATTGTTGTTAGTGATTAAAGTGCAAATAGTAGTTACAACATCCTCTGTCTTCATGCTGATTACATTATGTCTGTTTCGTTAGTAACAAGTCATGTTTATTTCCAATTCAGTGGCATGAAGAGCTGTTACGAGCTTTGGAGATCAAGGTTTCAAGAGACAGTCCTTTGTGCTCACTGCCATAACAGACCAGACACAAATGGAGGAGAGGATGAGGAAGAGCTGATGTGACTTGCTAAAATCCATGGCAGCTGTGCCTCCCAAACCCCAGCACAGGGGTAAATCTGCTGCCCTGAACCATGGATGAAGTTGCGCTGTGTTGGGTGAGGATGAGCTGTGGAGAGGCCTCATGTCTGACCAGGACGCATGGCACAGGCCTGTGCTGGCAGCAATGCCCATGGCAGGCCCTGTGGGCAGTATGGCACCAGGCCCATCAGCATTCGCACTGCTTCCCCGCTGACACGCCTGGTCTTTGGGATGCACGGATGGCGTTCCCCTCTCTTCTGGTGTGGGTGAGGGTCTTGCCACCCCATCACCCATCTCGGCTGCCTGGAAGCAATTCCTGTGTCCACCGCTTCTGGTTGTTGAAGCGTTACAGCAATAAAAGAAAGCACAGCATAGGGCAGTCGATGCCAAAACCATCCGGTTCTGAGCTGGAACAGAAACGCTGCTTACCAAGAGTGAAACCCTGCTGGCTTAACTCTTCCACAGTGAGCTCATGCTTCACAAGTGGCTTTATGTACTCCCTGTTGATTCCCATAGGTGCCCATAAGCAGGATTTGGGGAGACGCATTTCAATGTTCCTATTGGTATTGTCATTATTGTCGATGCTAATTACTTGTAGAGCTATTGTGTGAGCCCCAACTTTTTGTTCCACCATCTGTTGCTGTTGTAAATAAAGAAATATATGTCGACCAAATTTTCATCAGTTATCAGGAAATAAATATCTTAATTCAAGTCTACTGTGAAGAGACCTCCATGCCTCGGCTGAGCGGTAGTTTCAGTAGAACATCTTCCTGGTGCTGTAGATGAAAATTGTGTTGGAGGGAAGGAAGTAACCCTAGTGCTAAAAACATATGTTACTAAGCTTACCATTGAGCGTTTTCATAAGTTTAATTATACCTAATGCATTAAAGAATTTATCATTTGTAACATATAGTTAAAATCCCAGTGGCAGTCAAAAGCACAGTGCAGCAGTAACTTGAACAGATTCATCTGGAGAAGTGCAAGCAATAATTTTTGTTTTACAATATTATCAAATATTTTGTGTTTTATGGCAGTTTGGGGAGAAGAAAAGCTATTGAATTAGTTCAGAATAATTCCTCATTTGTATTCTCTAAACTGGGCAAACAGTCTTTCACTTCTCCTTTATAAGAGACATTTTATGAGCACTGGGGCTTCACCCACCCACAGCAAGGAAAATAACTAACAATTGTATTTTAAGGGCTGTGTCACATGCATGTGTGTCGTGTGTGTGAATACTGTACTGTTACAGCTCTCCAGAGAGAAACAGAGCATTTGTGGATCCTACTTTCTAAATCCATCTCCTGGAATGAAAATAAAAGATCGTCAGTCATCCCTGCCACTACATATCGCATGACTTTCTTTTTCACTGGGGTTTCATGAGAAAAAAAAAAAAGATGCCCAGTTATAATTTTCATGCAAGCATCCCCTCCCTTAAATCCTCATATAAAAATAATAGTTAAAAACAAAATAGTTTTGCACGTATTCTGATGTCTCTTGTCTGTCAGATGTAACCAACACTGGCACTCAGCTGCCAACTTAACTACTTCTCAAGTACTAATGCACATTTATTTAGAGCGGGGACTTTTCCAGAGGGGATATACCCTGCTTGTTGTATGTCAGTGGTGGAAGTATTGAAACACTATTGCTACACCAAACCAAAATTGCCAGAAGAATGAGATTTTCTTCACACATGAAAGGAACAAAAAATATCATAAAACAATACAAATATCACAGATTCACCTTCCTACTTCATTTCTATTGTAGTGATATTTCTACTTTGCTTATAACTTGTATAATAATTTTCCGTTTCCTTTTGCAGAAGAGTTATCTGCAGTGACATTCTCTTCACCTCCTTAAAAAGGAACGTCTTTGATCCGTCAATACTTTATAAATCATAATAATGCAATCAGCATTAAATTATTTTAAATCTACCTTCTGAAAGGAAATTCTGATCTTGTATGAAATACCATGGGAGTATCATAACCTAAGTCAAATGTCCCTGCTGGACATTTACTGCATAGCTATATGCTGGAGGCCAGCATTGACCTACATGCTTGTGAGCCTCTTCTGGGCCAGGCAACCTGCAGCCTCTGCTGTTGGTACCTCCCACTCACTCCCTTTATCCACGTACCAGTATAGATTGTATAGACCTATAGATACACAGTGTATATCATGATCCTCTACCTATATATGAGATGCTTCGGTACAGCTGTGGAGAACACCTCTGAACTAGTGATAACCACTGAAACCAACCTATTAGTTCATCTGGTGTTATCCAGAACCCAAATCCTATGGGAAACCTCATTCTGAAGTAAATTCCTTCTACTGAATTTTGTTTTAAGCTACCTAAGAAATCCAGCATATAAATCTCTGCTTGCTTTCCCTACCACATTCAGCATTCTTTGGGATTTAGGTCAGTAAGTTCTTATTGTTCATAAAATCCCTCCTCCTACCTCCTCACCCTTCCTTTGGTATTTCCTTCTTGGTTACTCTCTTCATCTCATCAGTGTCTATCTCTGCCTTTGTCTCTCCCCACTCTCTCTCTCTGACCTTTGAAGTACAATTTCTTCAATTCCATTTGATCCATCAGTGGAAAAGGGCATTTTTGCCCACAATACCTGCCTTTTAGCCTCTTCCCAGCTTTTGGCAAGCACTTTGATGTCCTGGATACTTGTTTGGGCCTTTTTGTTTGTTTCATGGTCCCTGGTTGTTACACATCTGCAGTCTACACTTGCCTCTATCCATCTCCCTGGGACAAAGAGGCTTTTTCCAGCTAATGCACACTCTTCAGCATCCCCACTCTCAGAGTGAAGTCGTTACTGACTTCTTTTTCTCCCCTTTCCTGTTTCTGTTTGCATGACAGGATGCTTACAAGCTATTTTGCTGCTCTTGTAGGGAAGGGATTGTACATGGGTATCTTCAGCTCCATTAAAGCACATTGCACCCGGAAACACCATCTGGACTGGAACTGCCTCTTTCCAACCTCGGTGCATCACAGAGGGTCACCTCTGAGGCCAAGGATGTGGCAGCCACAGGGCATCTTCAGCTGGGGATGTGTCTGTGCCTTGCTGCTGCAGGCACTGTTATGTCCTGTACCTTTTATCTTGGAAAAAAGACAGAAAAGACTGAGTCCACTGCAGTAGGCTCTTTTACATGGATTTTCTACTGCATAGACCTTTCTCTGTCTGGAAGAACCTCAACAGAGGGGTCTGGTCTAAATAGCTGCAACCTAGCTCAATAACGTGACACCTCCTTTCCTGGCAATGAACTTTGTGCACCTCAGCTTCAAACTCTAATAACCCTCTTAGCCAGCTAGAAATACGGTGTTCATGTTTAAAAGGTAGATAAAAGGTTTGGCTTTTCTGAAATGTGCTTCTAATTATGAACAGGCTAGATGACTTTTTTTTTTTTTTTCCTTGAAAGATGCATTTCTCTAGATGTTTTGGTTTGAATGCATAAAATTGTTCAAGAAGCTGATGAAAATTCAGATAGCAGTCATGCAAGTCACCCTCTAGTATGAAGAATTCAAACAGATTTTCTAATCTGATGAGTCTGAAATGCAACCCCCCCTCTCAAAGACAAAACCAACAGCCTGAAAACTCCCCAGAAGACAACCCCCCCAACCACCACCCAAACAGACAGAAGCAATGAGCTTTTCAAATAATTGTTTCCTCTTCACCCATTGAAAAATTCAGTCCAATAAGCGTGGCCATTTAGTGTAGCCACTAAACTTATCTGAAGTTTCAGGGTAATCTGTTTGTGGCTTGCAGTGACACTCACATACTCCTTTAACCACCTGGCACCACAGATGTAACCTCAGCTTGAAATGTTTAGCCCAGCTCATCGGCACCAAGAGCCACTGCCCCCTGTGCCTTGGCTCCCTGGAGAAGGCAGCCAGTTCTTTTACAAAAGGGAAAGGGGGTTTTGAAGTTTTGTACTACATGAACAACCTGGAAAAGGCCATAAGGTCTTGACCACCACCTGCAACTGCCCTGGTTCCCTCACATTTACCAGCTAGACTTTTTTTATCCTACAGACCCACCTCTGAAGAAAGATAAACAAATGTCAGTAAATGCCTCTCTTCTAATTGAAAGTAAGTTCTGTTTAATCCTAATATTTTTTAGCAAGACACACAAAGTACAGTTGTAAGAGAGTTGTGGTGGACGGTATGTAAGTTGTATCTACATGTTTTTTAAGATGTACAGTAAAATTTTTAAGACCATCCAACTTTCCCAGATGTATTGTACACTGATGGACAACCAATACACGTCTATGTTTGTCTTCTGAAAATGTCCTCTGTAGTTAACTCGGAAATATCTCACAATATAGTTACAAAATTGAAAACATTAGATTGTGGTGTGATTGGCTCGGGAGCAGGATAATGGCCAACTTGTCAGATAATTTATTTGCAATGAATAATTTAGTCTTAATTATAATCAGCTGAAGTTTTAATCCCTTATATCTTTCACTAATCAACCTCACTTAGCATATGGAGAATCAAGATAAATTCACCCTTTTAATTAGAAAATCAGAAGCCTTTACATGCTTGTTGGTTGATGATAGGTCTCATAAACGCACGTCACTGAACTGCTGATGTTTCAGAAATTCTGCCTCATACAATGCAGCTCCTTGATTGCAGGAGGTGTTTTTAATCATGAGGTTTGACTCTGCAAGGAAGCCCGATGTCAGAATAGCACTTCTGATCACGCTTTTTGACCCCAGCCTTCTTTTAGACACCATCAGTCTCTGCTCAGTGGCACCCAGGATGTGGCATGAAGTGACAAGGCAAAGGCCCCATGGCAAATTATGGCAGGATCTCATTTTTCTGGTGCCCTGGATGGACTTGGTGGCCTTTCAGATGACAAAGAGATTTAAGATGCTCAGGAGAATATGATCCACTTTTGATAAAAGATGCAAAAGAAAAAAGGTTTTAGAATACTTTATTACTAGTGTCAGCTTTTAGAGAAGTATCTTCTCCTTGACAGTGTATAATTTTCTTGTATTTTCTGAGTAGCCAGACTAAAGAAGGCAAGGTAATTATTAAAAATATTAGCAAAGGCTAACAAATAAGAGTCCCGGCTCTCAGGTGATGAAAAAGCAAGTGATTTTTTTGTTATTATTATTTTTCTTTTTATGGCGATGTATTGGTCCTGCTAACAGGCAAGTTAATGGGATTATAAGTGGTGAGAGAGCCACTGATAGTCCCCCCTAACCTTATAGCTTCAACAGTAGGGAGGTAAGGAAGGAAACGGCTTTTGCAGATGGTTTCTTTCCCACTGGAAAGGCGCTCTCATAGGAGTAAAAGTTCTTCTTCCCTTTTTCCCCAATTTCTCTTCCTCTTTTCCTATTCTAAATTAAGAGGAGTATGGCAAAGGTTGCACCACAGCCACACATCTCTCCCTCCCTAGGCTGCCCAGCAACCTCTGTTCCTTTTTCAGACTTATCCTGAAGACAGTGCTAATACAAAGCAACTCATCTGCTGTCCCGGACCCTCAGAGACAGAAATCTGCCCTTCATTAAAACTCAAAACCTTTATCCAAATCAGAGATACTTATTTAGGAAATGGAAACAAAATGAGGGATGCATTAGGTCTTCTCCAAAAGAGAGTTTTGTTTTGTTTTGTTTTGGGGGAGGGATGGGGGGACAGAAATGACACTGTTTCCTTTGATAGCCCAGGCTTCTTCATTTTCAGTTGTCTCTGTACGTGAACTTTTTCTTCCTTGCGGTAATATTTTTAATAGATTAAAAAGCAAGAAGAAAGAAAGGGACACATGATTTTCCAATTTTTCCCCAGCTGCGGATCACAGTTAGATACCCATAGTCTGAAGTAATGCAGTGTTCATAAACACAATTGATCTTTATCAGGATAATGGCACCAATGTAATGTAAATACTATCCTAGCTTTTCATTTCTTGAAAGCTGACACCGTACCTTAAGCAGCTGTCCATTCCTATCAAAACCAAAAATGACGAGTACAAAGGGCTTTAAAGGTCACACTGAGAGCAGTAGCTGAACCATCTCCACTGTTTTTTTTTTTTGCCTCCTAATGATGGCATCTGCTGCCTCCACCTTCCCAGGACCCACAAGTAGGATGAGGTGACTGTCAGCTCTCAGATGGGAGACCTAAATTACTAGACCAGAGGTGCTGGAGGTGGTGATGCTGGTGACTCATTTTGTGACACATTTCCTTCTGAGTCATGGCTGAATCAGGGTCCCGTCGGGATGCTGAGCAGCATCGGTAGAGGCTGTTTCTGTCTCCTGAAACCAAGAAAGCTGCCTGTAAACAGTGAGGTTCTTCAGCGATTTTTGTCTGACCTGGAGAGAAATCACAGTGATTTTTCATTTATTTATTTATTTATCCTCTCAGAACAGGCTGTGATTATTCTTCACACTGTGCTTAGGTTCCTACTGGTCTCTGATCTCAGCAAATCACATCAGGGTCCTGTGTTTGCTACGCGAGCAGAAGTCCTGAGCTGGGATGCTGATCCTGTACAGTAATTTGTGATTAACATGTAGGCACCTTCCACACCTCGCCTGTGCTGAAGTTTATCCAAGAATATTTGCTGCTGAATCTTTGACAATAACTTATATTATGCCATAGATTTTTAGATCACACTACTTAAATAAAATATTTCGTAAAAGGAAGGACAATGAAATTCACTGGGGGCTATCAACTTAATTCTCAGAAACAAAAAGAATTTTCCCACTTAAAAAAAATATAAAGTAATAAAACTCCACTGCATGCTCCTTTGAGGATATAAGCAAGAAAATTAATATTTTACTGCTAGTGAAACAAAAATAATCAATAATGAGTAAAAAAAATCTATTTTAAATTAATACTTAGTGCAAGTGACGTTAAGTGACAAAAAATCAATGCTACAGCAAATACTTGTTATAGTATGTTTGTTATGTTTCAATTATGATGTGCCAAAATATAGGATGAACAACAGTTATAGAAAGAGGTAACGCTTTTACTACACCATCTCCAAAAATTGAAGAGGCTCCTGAACACACAGCATCTCTATTAGTTCTGACAAAGAAGCGTCAAAATCCCAAGGTTAGACACATTTATTTTTGATATAATTCTGTTAGACTGATGTAGGAATTGTTTGTCTGAAAGTGTGTTAATTTAATTCAACTACGTCAGCTGATTTAATAAAAAATATTATGCCTGCCAACAAATGTTATAGCGAGAAGTGAAATGTAAGCCATCACACATCTCATTGTTCACTTTATTTTATTGGCTGCAATATTAGATCACATTACTTATGCTGGTAAACTCAGTTTCCTTGACATTATTTAACTGCGTGCCATCTTCATAATAAAGCTAGATTTAGGGAAAAAAAAAATTGACTGTTTTATATTTAAAATCAAAACGAGCACAAGCACCCCGTCTTCAAAATTAAGCAATGATTTGGTGATGCCTAACCAATGCTTTGTTTTGTAAGTGGGTAGCTGACAATGAGGAAAAAAAAAAAAAGTTGAAAAGGTGAACTCCATATTTTAAAAGGAGCACATCAGGCCATACAGCCTGTTTATGTGAGACCTTTTAGCATTTAGAGGTATATCACTTCACATTATTTTGTGTTAGATCTCACAAACTCAGCAGATGAGAGCCCAGGAAGTATCACAGAAAAGCAGACACACTATTGCGGTTGTAGTAATTCACTGGGCGATGTTCTGTCGGAGCCACTGGGCTAATAACCAGCATCGAAATTAAATGTTTGATATAAGGAAATCTTGTGACAAACTTATACTTTATCCAATATTTTGTTGAACTTGCAATGCTCCTTCAAAATTATTTTAATGAATCAATTTTCTGACAGAACCCAGTTCAGCCAAAATGATGACTAGACTTTCACGTACTACTTTAAAAAAATAATGCAGGAATTAGTAATTTCAATGAAAGCAACAGCTTGTCTTTTTACTCAGTAATCTAGCAACACAGATAAACTATAATCTCAATCTGTGACATCTGTCTGTTGTATTTGAAGTATTCAGTATATTGTTACCCTTTTTTTTTTTTTTTTCTTTTTTTTTTCTCAGTAAGATGTAAGCAATAACAATTACAAAATTGGAAATGTCCCGTAGGTGGGAATTTGGAATTCATCCTCTCCTTTTATAATTGCTTTAAACTTCTGGAGAGTCAGTTTCATCGATGATTAATGTCCTGCATTTGCAAATAGGACTCGATGGTGCTGAGATGCACCGTTGAGTGAATGCGCTGATATATGGAACCCATGAGAAGATATCTTGCAGATGTTGTTTCCTCTTGGTAGTGGTAAATGAAGTAAGCGCCGTGGTAAATCACACACGTGCATGCTGTGGCGATGACTGAATCCCAACAGGAGGCCACCTGTGGGAGATGCTGTCTCCAGCCAGCAGTTTATGAGCCCTCTAGTGGCCCTCCCCGTGCTTCACTAGCCACTAGGGAAGCTGCACGTGTGCTTAGGCGGACTCTCCTTGGTACATTGGGCCAGGGGGACAAAATCTACATTTCCTTCCTGTTCCATGGTATGAGAACAGAGAGCGTGGACAGAACACACGTCCCTGCTGCTTCACATCACATCCATCCCAGCAGCCTGGGAGCATGCACAGTCGCATGGAAGTGGGATGCTGCCTGTCACAGCCACCCCTCCTGCAGGTTTCCAGCCAATTCAGTAGCTCTGGGCATTTTCTCCTTCAAATTCATGCTGAGCCTCCATTCATGTCGCTTCCCCTCCAGGAGCATGTTGGTGAAAGCAGGAGGTGAGGTTGGGAGTATAAACTGAGACTGGCCGGCTTCAGGCTCTCCAGCTTGGTTCTGTCTCCGAGAGCACACAACCACTGCTTTATCTGCTAAATCACACCAACTGCCTCAAAATGACTCATTTGTCTGTCCTTAATCATTAATGTCCAAATGATTAGTTCTTTTTCATGTTCCTTGAAAGTCTTGAATCCAGAAACAGCCTGAGTACTTCTCCCTGTACATGTAAAACAATTTCTATGGCTCCCCACCAGCCAGCTATAAATAATCCCCGTCCCCTGCGATCACCACGTTATAGTGGGATGCGTTAGTGAGATAATTTCAGGCACACAGCCAGCTCTGAACAGCACTGTACATCTCTGTCCCATCACACACACCTCTTCTAGTATCTCCTTGTGAAAGTTACCACCAGAAAATAAATGCTTGCTCTTCTAATTCTGTGACAGTGCGTGTTACAGCACGGCAATGCCGAATATATGCACTCCATCATGCAGCACATGGGATGAACACAGCTAAACTTGGCTGTTCCTGATGCGGCCTACAGGCACCAGAGCTTGGTGGCAAAACCTCGGTGCCATCACAAAAGACCTTTGACGAACCTGCGTCCGGGGCATCAGTGAAGGTTCAGCAAAGACGGAGCAGAGCTCAGAAGTACGAAAATGGAAAATGTCATCTGTCATGTTGGATTTAAGGGTCCATTTGCCAAGCAAGAACATGCCACACGGCTGACTGAGCGGCGGTGTGACAACCTGGGAGGACACGAGCTGAAAATCCCGGGTGCTGCCTTCCCCATGCGCAGCTTCCCAACCCCAACAGGACACAGCACACAGTGAGCAGAAGGGACTGTGCCACGTTCAATCCTGAGACAAAACATCCATCTGTTTTTGACCTGGGATGTCCTCCCTGATCCCAAAACAAAGGCTGACCCTCTACAGTTAGGCACCTGCATGACACAGACTAAGCTCCCCATCTCCCCTCTAGTTCCACATATCAGCGTGGTGTTTGCTTTTTTCACCTGCTGGAATCTGTAAAAGCAAACTCTACAAGCACTTCATGGCAGTACATACAGTATTTCCAGCAGAAAATAAATAGCTACACTCTTTGCCTTCCCACAGTCCTTGGCTTTTTCACTTTCCTCTGTCTTTTTCTATCTTTTTAAAAGGGAAAAACAAAGAAAATAGAAGTTTTTCTCCCTTCCTTTCCATTTTAATTCTTAATTTATTTCAATAAAAGTCCTGTCAATAAAATTTAATCAACATCCTCTTAATTTTTTTGAAGTTCTACACCAGAAAAGTAGTGATGCTGCTGCTGTCATATGGATTACATAAAGCAGTTCATCCCATAAACAAAACAATACAGTCACAAATGCTAATGCACTGTAACAGAAATGCCATGTAGTGACATGTTTTCCTGACAAATTAAAGACCCTTGAAATACTCGATAACAAATCATAGGATATTGGTGAAAACTTCTCCCTCATATACACAGAAGCTTGTTAAAAGCAAAGGAAGAGGTAGACAAAAATATGCATAACTTCAAAACATGAGAATATTTTTCAGTTATGTTGTTAGCATTTTGTAAACTGTGGAAATTATTTGACTAAGTCACATAAAACTTAAGCAAGTTTAAAAATCCAGAGCATCAGTCAAGGGATTTTATTTCATCATGCCTTGCTTAGCTTCAAAATGATTTTCTACTTCAGTGGACTTTGTGGAAGGAAGAGTTTTATGGTGCATATCTGTATCCTCATTTTGAATTTAACACTAAACTGCAATTATATACTGTGATATAAATATTCATAAACTGCTGTCTCCATGGGGAAAATATTCATTTAAAAGTAAACTTCAGTAAAAACTGACTTGATAAAACTCTTGTACATCTGAACTGGCTTTTTGGGGTGTCTGAAGCAGTGTGTTATTGGGTGATGCTAATGAAATTATATTAAAACTAATACAAATTTTCTGGTGGATTTCATTGCAGAAGAAAGCAGCAGAGAAGTGACAGAGTTCAGATGAACAGAGAGACAGAGAGTATGGAACCCAACCAAACAACCTTTGAAATCCTAAAAGCAGCCATGAATCAGTGATTTTGTCTGCAAAAATCTGGGCAGACAATACACATTTATCGTAATTACTTTGACCTGCTGAATACATTATACAAGAAATTAAGTGTTAACATTTTATACTTTATAGACCTCTTTCTGTGGAGAGCATAGATTTTAGCTGATTCATGAAGACTGATGAAAGTCTTTTAAAAAGTTTTGTAAGTGCTTGATTAGTATTGCTTTTGGAAAAAAAAATGCAAATGTTGTATCCTTACTTTAGATGCGTCTGGTTGTATAAACAAATATGATTTAATAAACTCTAGAAAGGAATGGAAGCAAATAACCCTTGTAAAAAAAAATAAAAAATAAAATAAATTATGCATTCAGATCACACCACAGTACATAGTGTTCTTGCATGTTTAATGAAAATAAAATTTTCAACAACTTCCAGATACCACTGGTGAATAAAATATAAGTATTTTCAAATATCCATCTACTCTTTACATTCATGAATGCTATAGGCTGCATGTATAGAGCACCCGCAGCTATACTGTGGTTGAAACTCCAAGGTGCTGACAGCACAGACAGGCCTCTCTAACCCATTACAGGCAGTCCTCAATGAGTTATATTGAAAATGTTCATTCAAAAAAGGAAAATATTAGCCTAAGAGGTCTGACTGAAACACAACATTACTAAAGTGGCTTTCTGTACATGTGGTCAGCTGTGTACCAGCAGTGGAGGTATGGAGTTTTGCTGTAATGAAGACATCCTGATACCTCCACAAAGCTGTAAGGAGATGACAAGACAAAACATCTGCTGCTCACCCCAGACTTTTTTCCTTTTTTTTTTTTTTTTTTTTTTTTTTTTTTTTCTGCTGGAGAGGAACAGGCTCTGCCACAGGGCAATTTGTCTTATCTAGTCGGGTCAGATAAATCAACCTCCATGAGTATTTACTTCACTGTACCAGCTAGAAAAAAAAAAAAAAAAAAAAAAAAAAAAAAGAGTCAACTGTCTTAGACCTAATTTTTAGGCCAATACAATTTTTAGCTCCCAGCCAGGTCCCACATTCAGTTATTCAAGGAAGGATTGATTCAGCCAGGTGGTTTCTAGCCCACCAAAAGCTGTCTTGAAGGTTACAATGGCTGTCCAGGGTTGCTCCACAGAGGAAAAGCAGATGCCCAGGAGGAGGAGGCCCTCTACAGCCCTCGGGGCTGAACCGCCCTCTAGGTCGAGTCCCAAGCTGCAAACATAGACTATTGCAAGTGTCTCTTCCTGAAAAGCTTAAGCAAGAGGAAATCTACCCATAGCTGCAGCTGTTAGAAAGTCTAAGACAAACATGAGGAAGTACCCAAGAGGTTTGCCAAGTGAGCCACTGTATTTGCCTGCTTGTGGCAAAGCCTGATGAGGGAGGTATCTGTATCTCCACGGTGCTTTTTGCCATGAAAGTGGTTCCCTCCAGATTTCATTGAACTCAAAATGCCTTTGTGTTTTGTTACAGACCATGTTGTGCCCCCTGATCACCTAGAACTGACTCAAACCCCGTAAAGAAAAAAAAAAACAACCTCCAAATCTGGGCTTTGCATTCTGTATTGGCAACTTTCTCAGGTATTGCAGTGCAGAGCAGGCACTGTGGAGACCTTCATGAACAAGCAAGAGGGTGTTTAATCCACATCTCTTTTATTCTCCTGCACTCACAAAATCTCACATAGTTTTCTTCTTTTATTAGCACAATTCTCTAATCTTCCCTGGCTACATTCTGAAATGCAATATAAAAAAGCATCTGAGTAACAGTAACAAAATGCACATTTTGAAACCGTAAAGCTCTTCTTAATTCCACAGATGGAGCTGTATTGTTGTATACTAATCCCTTTTTATTCCAATAATTTCTCAGTACTTGGATGTTTCATATATTTATCCCAGAACTTCCCCTCACCGCCTCCCCACCCTTCACCGCCCCCCCCACAAAAAAAAAAAAGAAAGAAAAAAAGAAAAAGAGCAAAAGAAAGGAAGTAAAACCCAGCTTCCTAGAGATCTTCCACAAATTCTCATTCCAAGATTATCGTATTAGCCTGGTAGATTAGCTTGATAAATGGAATATAATGCTCTCTCATTTTAGCTAATGCTGCTTTACTAAAGTGGCTAACAAACTTAATTCTATGCAGGGCAGGATTACCTGACAGAGTAACTGAGTGATTTTGTGTATTTACAGATGGGATGAAACAGATCAACTCATTTCTTTGCTCTATTTGTATTGCTTACTTGGAGATTATTTGTCCTTGGACGTGATCTGAAGGCCCTCATCGCCATTGGCAGCAGGCTGTGGTGATCTCTCACTGCCCAGAAGGTTTCACCACTGTGTCTGGCAGCTGGAGGTCCAGCCTTTGGGCATTTCAACCAAACCTCTGGCCACAGGCCCTTGCTGCCTATACTTACCTGTCCCTGAACAAAGCAGAACAGTCACTGGCAGGATGCCCTGCACGAGACGTGCTCACCATCAGCTTGCCCAGATCATGGAGACCCAGACACCTCAGCCTCCCAATTTTTCGGGTTATCTAGATGGCATCTGGATGCTTTTAGGTCTCACCTGCCTTCTTGAATCACCATTCAAACCCCTTGGGGAAGGGGCAAACCTGCCTCTCAGTTCGTGCAGACTCCAGTGTCCCTGGGCAGCTTCCCAGCTGGGACATCCCAGGGTTGCTCCGGGAAGCATCGCTCTGCCTGCATAATCTCACGTTTCCTCCACAGCAGAGAGCTGCAGGTTAGCAGGCCTGTGCCTAGGCTGTGCCAGGACACAAGAGACAGATCCCTCTGGGAAGCAATAACAGCACAGTCACTGGGTGAGCAGCAGGGCTATATTTGGCCCAACCTGTAGTAAAACAGAAGCCAGTGTGGGGGCAACTTCCTCTGAAAAGACAAACAAACTCCAGACCTTGTCATCTCTTTAATTATATGGTCGCTACCAACAGTTTAAACAAACAGTTCTTTTTTTATTTTATTTTATGCTCATCATTACTTTGACCATGCTGTGGAGCCTCATGTATTTCAAAAGCTTTCTCTGCTAGCAGAGTCTTGAGCAGCCACAGCAATGCTGCTTTGAAGAAGAAATGCCAGCAATGAAAAAGTTACGCAGCTTGCTGCTGGCTTCAGACAATCTCCACAGTGTTAAAAATCAAGGGGAGACATGAAAGAGGGAAGTTTCAGGCCACAAGAAGGGACTAATGGGAGATCAAATTACTTAGCCTAAAAAAGTTCGGGGAAGGGGGGGGATGCTAAGGATAAGCAAAGAAAGGAATCTCATTCTCAGGGAGTTTAAATTATTAAAGTCCTAGTAAAGAATCCACTGCAAAATCTCTTCTACTCTCAAGTGTAGTCAAAACCAAGTCATATATGAGAAAGAGCTGAAGAACAAGCTAATGATGGCAGTCTACATGACAGCACAGCAGTCTCATTGGGAAGGAATAAAATTCTTTATTGAGAGCTAAGTCTTACACCACTTAAAACTTGCTGTGTTGTGCTTTTGTCCACGGATTTTAAATCAGTTTGCTAAAGAGCCCAAGTTCCCCTCTTTTACTAGGGAAGGAGCAGAGAGAAGACAAACCTTAGAAGTGTAATCACTAGTTTTATTCACCCAGTTTGACATCTCTGCAGCCTGCTTCTTAAAAGGTGGAGGACACCACAGATTTCATCTGATTAATTTGTTTTGGAAGAATCTGAGCCTGACTGGCATGACCAAATTCACCCAAAGTAACAGGAGAAGAGCGTGAAATAACAAGTGTCTTTCACAGTTCATCTTGGCATCCCTCCCTAAGGAATATGTGCGAGACATTAGTTCTAGTCAAGCCATTAAAAAAAAAAAAAAAAAAAAAAAAAAAACAGGAGCTAACATATGCAATGGGAAAAATAAGAATCTGAACATTGAAATCCAACTCTGTTAGTCTGTCTGTCTTAAAATAGCCTGCCCTACAATAACAACGCTGCTGTGTTTATATAACTGACAGTGGGAACATCAGGCAGATTTGAAACACGACCATTTTTGAGACTATTAGGTGTTCTTATACTTTGGCCACTGTCCCTTTCCGAGCAGCCTCTCTTCTCTTTGGGAACTGGGATGTGCAACCTGAGCAAGCCAAACCCAGGCTGTAGCTGGACCAGGCAGTGAGGCTCCTGGTGCCAGACCCAAATCACACCAAGCACGAGCATGGGTCCTGTGTAACACACTGGTAGCTCGGCCTTCACGCTGCACCAGCAGTGCTGAGGTGCAGCCGTGTGTTGTCTCCCCACACCACTTGTAGTTTTTCTGTCAGGAACTGTGGCCTGGGGAGACCAGAGGTGTTCTCCTCCAGGCTTCAGCACTGATACAGCAGTAGTGAATGAGGAACTCCAGGCCCCCTGACTTCTGCAGGACAGCGTAAAGGACTAAGCCCCAGCGAAACAACTGTGTCCAACCCTGAGAAGCCATCTCTGTCAGCCTTTGGTTTGAGTTAAAAACACACACTTCCTTTCCCAAATGACACTTCGATCTTGTGAAGGCTGTTGTACTGACAACTGGCTTTGATCAGCAATAAACCCAAAGTGAAGAGTGCAAAATATGCAGCCCTGGCAGCCTGCCTAAAGCCTGTTTTGCTGTAATTTGCCTTGAAGAGGAGATATGCAAGTATCCATACCCCTCATGGTGAGCCTGCCATGGAGACAGGCCCAAGGACCATGAGACACACTCAGTAGGGTGGGCATGGGGTAGGGAGCCAGGGCATGGATGCTGGCAGTAGGCTCTGGGACCAGAGCTACAGGAGCAGCTGGAGGCTGGAAAAAGAGATACCAGCAGGTTGTTGCAGACTCCAAATGGATCAGGCAAGGTCTGGTGAGGGAGGTCTGTAGAGGTAGAAGGTGAGTGGATTGATCTGGGGCAGGTGGAGGCAGGGCTCATGCACGCTGACCTCTCTTTCTGCTGAAACTGTGAGAAACAAGAGGTTAATGCAAATTCCATTGAATGTAGCTTTCTAGACAGGCAACTCATTTCACTGATGAAAGGCTATATAATAAAACAACTGTCAAGTGATAAGCCATTATCAGATTGCTGATTTGCTCTCATTACCTGTTCACCATTCACTGCAGATCATTCATATCAAACTGTTCTACTTCTTTATATCAACACTGTAAAATAGAAATAAACACATGCTTCACATTTCAGAGGTTTAATCTCAAGGTTGCTATCGTGTTTGGTGACTATGTTGATTTTTCCTATTGGAAGAAACTACCTCAGCTCCTCTGAGTCTGTCCTGACAAGTCTCCCTTTAAAAAAAGGAGAGGAAGCTTGTGTACAGGACTATTTTTCAGCTCTAGGTATAGAGGCTTATTATTATCATTTCCTGGCACCTTTAATAAATGGAACAGTTTCTATGCTCTGATTCACGTGCATCAGTTTCTCCTCTTGGAGTCTTACTTCGTTGCAGGGAGTTCCCAGGATCAAAGTCCAGCCAGTATGAAGACGTTATCTGATTAACTCCACGCTGTTAGTGATTGAAATAGAAATTTAGTACTGCAGGAAAAGAATGTAGTAGTTCCTGCTATAAACCTATTTCATAATACCAGCCGATGTATCTGGCATTTTAAATACTGGTTAGCCTACCATCTTATACTAGTTGGTTCCAGCTGCGGCAAGTAACCTGATACGTCATGGCCAGGAGCAGCTCCAAGAATAATGCAAATATTGCCAGATGCTGGTAGTCCATACTTGGAGAAGTGTTGCTCTGTCCTTCAGCATCAACTGTTTTTATGCTTCTTCCTTCTAAGAGTACCTTTTTTTCTTATCCATTCATAAATCAGTCTGCTGTGGGTTTCTGATTCACTTGTCAGTGGGTATGTGCTGGTCTTCCAGTTGGGGGGAAGAAAGCAAGCCTCACTTTTAATTTTCCTAAACCAAAAATTTGTCACCTTCACGTATAAACATAGTTCCTATTGACATCAATAAATGCTAGGTCTGGGAGAATATTGGGCATTTCCACACAGCAGATGGTTGCATTATTACTCCTGAAGAGGTGCGTGCACCTGTGCCAATATGTAGATGGGGGTGTTTTTTTGCACATGTAACAGATCCCCATGTACTATCAATATGATCAGAGGGAAAGAGAACACTTTTGATTAAAAGTCAAAAACATGAGAGCAGTCCAGGGCAAAATCAATATTTAAATAGTTGATTTTAATTCTTTCTACCGTCTCCAACATCTTATATTTTCCATTCTTTTCACTGACTAAAAGTAGATACAAATGGCAATACTTCTACATATTGCCAATGGAAAGAAAAGACAGGATTAGGTGTTTCATCTGTACATAAATATTTTATCCAACATTTTAAGGACTTTATTATCTGTTTGAAAACACCTTTCCAAATTATTTGGGATATGGATTAAAAAAAAAAAAAAAAAAAAAAAAAACGTATAGAGAGCCAACAATATAAAATTCAAAACACATATGAAGATTTTTCTCACAAGCAACTCGATGCTGTTAGGAGACTTTTCAAAAACATTAAAAGTTTTGGTGAATGCTCTGCATACCCACAGAAATGTCCTTGCTTTAGTTTATTTTTAAAAATCAAATAATGGCTTTGTATGTTTAGCTTAGAGGAAACTCTGCCTTTCTTTTTGCAATCTGCCATCAATTTTGGGGATACCTGTTTTATTGGAGATGTTTTTACTGATTGTCGTAGTTGGAGTTTTTCACTTGCATAATATTGCTCTGTTGTGTTTTTTTTTGGGGGGGTGGAGGAGGAGGATGTAGCTGACCTCTGCAAATGGCACTATTAAATTTTATGAACTTGGCCTATTCTATAAGCATTAAATGAAAGAAATATTATGTGCAATACTCAGACAGGAACTTTTGAAGACTGCACAATGAAACTCTGCCAGTCAGGAAATCCATAAAACAACTGGCTCAGGCATGAGAATCAACTTCATTCTAACCCCGAGACTGGTTTATTTAGAGGTATTAGAAGACTAGATCTGCTCACCTCTGGATTGCCAAACATAACCTGCCCCAGAGAGGAAATGGCAGAAGATTCTTGGAAAATGGTGACTACAAGTCATTAATGGGGACTGCAATCCAGCTCTGCATTAAGACAAACCTGCATCACAAAACACAAACCTTACTATATATTAATTGACAAACACAAACCTCACTATATATCAATTGACAACCTGTCAATCACAAGAGAGGACAAGGAGCAGAGACATCTCTGCCCGAGCTTGTGGCTGACATTAAGAGATGAAAATGATGTGTGCCACCTCCCGGGCTGTATCCTGCCCAGCTCTCATGTTGGGTGTGCAGACTTTTCCGGCTGTCAGGGCCACCAAGGCCATGCTTCTCCTTAAGATAGATTATTTCCTCCTTGGACAAAGGGAATATGCCATATCCCAAAGCCTCGTATTGTGGAAAGGACTTGGAGTCAGTGGGGTGCCTCAATACAATTGCTTGTGAAAGACTGACCTGACAGACAGGGATACACTGAGCAGAAGAGTACTTCATCGATGCATTGACCAAGCTTTATTTATCAAGTGAAGCATTATTTTTTTATTTTTCTGCCAGCAGTATCATCCTTTGCATGTTATTAACTCTTGGTGAAAGTTTCCAGCACAAGCTGAGTCTCTTTTATTCATGCAGGTTTTTCTCTTTCCCGTCTGTCAGGTTCTAGTGAAAAGTGCTGCTTCTAGATGCACCAAGTGATCACTAATGCAATGCTGACATCCTGCCTTGAAAGAGCACACTCAAGGTTTTCATACTACGACCTGGTTCCTGACTGTGCTCTCTGAGATAAAACTGCATGTGTTCTCCCCTCATCAGTAAAATAGGAATTCAAAATTCCCAAGTGATTATAACTTTTAATATAGATTTATAAGAAACAAGTAAAACAAAGAATGAAGAATATGTATACCAGTCTGTTACCAATGCCACCTGTGTGGGGAGCAACATGAGAAAAAACAAACCCCAACTTCGATCTATTATCTTTTTCACAAGAAAGACACTGAATTTTTAACTGTTGTATTGAGTACTCTCTGACTGGATTTGTGAACATATCAATATTCTGCAAGTGAACTGTTCAAAATAGTAAGGGCTGTGGTCCATCCTAAGGTATACATGTATAAGGACATCTGAGGTTGACAGCCCAGATTCATCTCACCTGTTTCAGGGTCTGATCATGCTGCACATGCTCTGTCATCAGTTAGGGACACAGGCATCTTCCAGTTGGCTAATTAGTCCACTGAAGTCTCTCTCTGTTGACTGGAAAGGAAATCAGGGTAAGTACATGTTTCACTTAATTAGATGCCTCATTTCAGCAAGATGCAGTAAGTGCCAGCTAGCTTGAAATTATAAACCCAAGAGCAGAGTTTGGCACTGCTTGTGCATGGTATTAAACCATAAGACAGGCATCCAAGTTCATTCAGCAGAAAACCTCACATTACTTAAAGTGTTAATTAAATTACATGTCGAAGTAACATATCTTTACCACTACAAAGGAAAGGTTTACATTTTTCTATGAATACTGGTTGGAATACTCATGCCTAAGAATTGATAGCCTTATATATAGGATCCATCAATAGCTGTAAGTAGCAAATGACACTAAAAGCAGTAACTTTTTGTTGCAGCTTTAAACTTAGTGAAGCTATCAAACTATTCACTGCATTGAAAGCTCATGTCTTAATGCAGCAGCAGTACATTTGGATACAGATCAAACAGCTCTGCAAGTAGCACAGTTAGAAGCTTTAATTTATAAGTCTTAATTCACAAGAAGTCATAATTACAACCAGTCCTTATCAACGATCTCTCCAGTCCTTGCTTAAAATTAAAATAATCTTTTGTGCACCTGATTAAGTTCTGAACTAAGAACTACAGATTACTGATCTCTTCACTGCTACATGCCTCTTTTCTTGTTCTAATCTCCTTATCCTTACTTTTTTTTTTTTTTTTTTTTTTTTTTTTCTCTCATTGCTCTTGTGCAGAGACCCATAACAATTTGGGCTAAGGAGGTATTTGCATCAATATAATATCTGTGTGTTTTCAGCCACTTCCATCTTGTGTAGGCAACCAAGAGCACTACATAGTCCTTAAGGCCAAATGCTCATCTCTTTACTTGTGCTCTCCATCACTTTACCTCCTGATGTGCAACAAAGAAGCCAGTAGGATTGCCCCTGTGGGAAGGCTGTACTGATGGTTTGAAACCATACAAGAATCTGGCCTCCATGATTATATAAGATGTGTATATAAAGACAATTTTGAGGTAATGATGATTTGACAAATGTAGACTGCTGCTAATAGAGCTACTTATTACATTCTGCAACTGTGCTATTAGATCAGATGGACACATGGCGGTCATGAAAATTCCTGTTTGATAGCTATCATGCATTAATTTACTTAACTCTTCATACATCCCTGTGGTCAAGTGAAACAAGGAATTAGTGGCTCATCAAGATCATATAAAATAATGCCAGTGCTTAGGAGGCTCTTTCCCTCTAAGTTTCTGACATCTTTGCTTCTTCATATTATTTTTCTTTGGTATTTACATTTGTGGTTCAAGAGTAGAATTTCAAACCTTCAGCTGTGAAAACTAGTGCAGTGCTTATTGCAAGTAACGAGGTGGCAAGAACAAATATAGGCCCAGCACTTGAGCACACACCTACACTGAGAGCCCAAGCAATCTTCTCTGTCACCACTCCCAACTTACAAGAACCATCTCCAAAAGGAACAGAATAATCTAGGCTACATGCCTATTTACTACACAGTCTTTCAAATGGGATTACCAGTAAGGATACAGTTTTTTACAATTTTCATGAGGTAGACACAAGTTCTTGTGGAATTATGATGTCAGGACCAGAGTCACTTGTTATCTTTTCAGGCTTTAGCCTGGAAAAGAGAAAACTGAGGGGAGACCTCATCAATGCATATACATGTCTGAAGGGAGGGTATCAAGAGGTTGCAACCAGACTCTTTTCAGTGGTGCCCAGTGACAGGATGAGAGGCAACTGGCACAAACTGAAGCACAAGAAGTTCCATATGAATATGAGAGGGCATTTTGTTTCTTTGAGGGTGATAGAGCCCTGGCATGGGTTGCCCAGAGAGGTTGTTGTGGTGGTTTTACCGTGCTGGGCAGCTAAACCCCACAACCGCTCTCTCACTCCCCCTCCTTATCTAAAGGAGGGGGAGAAGTAAAGCAAAGAACAACTCACGGGTTGAGATAAGGATAATTTAATTAAAGGGAAATAATTATAATAATTAAATAAAGACTACCATGAACTAAACAATTTAACTAAGGGGAAATAAAAGGGAAAGGGGAAAAAGGGAGGAAAACAAACAAACAAAATAAATGAAAGCTATATGGAAGTGCAGAGGAAAAAAATTACTCTCTACTTCCCACAAATGAGCGATGATTGACCACGTCCTTGAAGCAAGGCCTCAACGCACGCAGCCGGTGTTCGAGAGGAGGACCGACATCTTCTCAACGAGAGCCCACCCCTCCCCTCTTCTTCCTGTTTCCACCTTTTATTGCTGAGTGTGACACCACATGGTATGGAATATCCCTTTGATTGGTTTAGGTCAGCTGCCCTAGTGATGTTTCTCTCCTCACTTTTTGCCCACCCCCTAGGAGGGTTAGAGAAAGGCCCAATGCTGTGCCACTGCTGCTCAGCAGTAGACACAACACTGGTGTGATAACACTGCTGTTCCAGCTACAAGTACAGAGTACGGCACTGAATGGGCTGCTGCCGGGAAAGTTAACATTCCAGCCAGACCCAGTACAGTTGTGTAGTCTCCTTCTCTGGAGATACTCAGAACCCACCTGGATGCTTTGGTCAACTGCCTGCAGAGAGCTGAAAGATTCTCTAAATACCAGAAGCCACCCAAGACATCTAGACTAAGGAAAATATTGTTTAAGAAATAATGAAAAGTTTCTGAATGATTAAGCTTATGGAACATATACTGCAACTTTCTTGCTGCTGCAGTTTCAGCACAAACTATCTTTAGTGATCTGTCTGGTTGAGACTCCAGGCTCTGACATTCTTTTGAGAAGACTCCTCATTTTTCTAAAGAACAGCTCCTAGTCCTCTAAAGGCAATTTTAGCAATAGCAGATGCTGCTGTTTCCATGATGAGAGTGTCTTTATAGGAGGCCAAGGCCTGATCCTCCTTTCCTCCAAGATCACCATATAGGCAGGGAGTAGTTTCACTGAAGTGAGAGGAAACCTGCAAGGGCAGAACTAATGCAAGTCAGGGGAGAAACCAAGGCTCTGCAGAGGAGTCATTTTTAGCATTAGCTGTGACAGATGTGAGTATGAAAGTTGCCTCCCTGCCACCATGCATCACCCAGCAGGCTCAGGCAGGGACCCTGCCGAGGTGGAAGCAGATGTTTTGGTGACAGCTTCGCGGCTTCCCCGTCTCCTTAAAGACAACTGATCCTTAAGGAATGAATACTGAACTTCTCTAGAAATGATCTTTCTTGTTCCTTTGCCAGCTCTTCCATTTTCCCAGATCCCTCAAATGTGAAAGTTTTCTACCCAGGGCAATGCAGAGCTTCATAATACGGGACACCCTTAGGGAGAGTCATAGCTAGATGCGGAGACATGGACGTCCTTCAAGCTCTTTGGAAGTCATAAGGGGCACAAGAAAGGAGAATCCCTCCGTCCTCCACATGGTCCTAGGAGGCTGTTTGGCAGGGCTCCCACAGGACGGGGCCAGCTGGGCAGGCGCTCTGCGGCCAGTGTGCATGACGTGCTAGGGAAACAATTCATCTTCGTTCCAAATTATCTGCCATTAGTCACTGTGTACATGTACTCGGCAATTAATCCTCTCTCTTGCTGGAGGGCTGGTTTGCTGTGATATTACACAAATTTCTCCATCTGCCTTTGTCTGCTACCATCAGCAGCTTCGCTTGTGCTTTCTCCCTATCACACTCTTTCCTTCTCTCCTCCTGATGTGATGTGCAAGAGCCGTAGTGGAAAGTCAGACACTAACCAAGACCGAATCTCTTGGATGAGGTCAATTTATAATCACCCAGTTGTGAAAATCTGTTGAAGATGACAATGCATCCTGTTTCTGTACCCCATGGTATAGTGATACTTTGGGCAAAAAGATCAATGATGCAGGCAGCTGTGGTTATAAGAGCAGCCATTAACAAACTCATGGAGTGAGAGGTCAAAGTACGTGACTTTCTGTCCATTTACCTTCAGATGAGTGATTCTGTTTTTGTGTTCAGGAACATGTGGTGACAGAAGGTGAGCTGGCATCAAACCCTCCTTCCAAACACCTCAAAGTAATTCAGACATAGGCTGATGCTGCTTGTATTTTGATTTGCAGGTAGTCATCAGCCCCCTGATGTGAGATGCAAGACAATTTCCAGAATGTTTGGGTTTCTTTGTGCGTATTTATTGCTATGTAGGATTGGAGATATGTTGCCTTGATATTATTTGTTTGGCTTTTTTTCATAAACTGATGTGGGAAACATGTTTTTGAATGACAATTTTTGAAAAACAAATGTATTTGTTGCACAGATGTATCTCATTTGTACTGTTTTTAAGTACAAAACTTTAAAAAAATGATTTTTTTCCACACATTTCAAAGGAAATATTTCTAGTTATTTAATTCAAAATTATTTTTTGCTTCAAAATTTGCGATTTTATTTTTATTTTTGTTTTTATTTCCTTCTGATCTTTTAGAAAACTATTAGAACTAATGTATGTTTGGAGTAAAATAGTTACGTATGGACTAATTATTTATGTACTCATTACCTCAATTCAAACCCGGATTGTCAAAAATGTGGCAGTCTCTTTCAAAATTAGCACGAGTCAGTAATTTCTGTGTGCAGAACACAATTAGCACAGCCTAACTGCTACAGCCAAGAGTCTTGCAAGCATTACAGTTGGATGACTGGAGGAGAATATAGACGAGGAAGTCCACACAATTAGAGAGGCCAGATTTTCCTTTCAAAACCTCTGTAGCATTTGCATAATTAAGCAAAGTGGATGTAATATTAAGGAATGCCACCTGGGGAGGGATCTCTCTGAAATTACACTTTGTGCCACATGATGCTATTCTGCACGCAGCAGCTTGGATTCAGCCAGCCCCACGAACAGCGTTGTGTTGATGTCTGCCACCGTGGCCTGGTTAATTATAAAGCTAATACAGAGGAACGCAGACGTGACCATGGGGTCTGCAATGTCCCTGGGATGCATTTTTTTGCAATTCAGCTGTTAAGGGAATCTCACACTGCAGTTTTGCATTTCCTAGGCTTATTTCCCCAGCACATAAATTTTCTGAAAACTTCCATCTTCTTTTATCTCTAAATACTATCTCATACTCAGGCGAAATAATGATTCTAAATTAACTGTCATTAAGCTTTTCAGCCTAACCGTTCTCTTTGTGTTATTATGCAAGCTTGAAACTGTGAGCCAATTTCATCTGTCCTCAAACATTTTTTTAAACATTTTCAGCTTTGCCGGAAAGGGAAAACAGTTTGAAACATCTTAAAAATGAACTTTTTTTTTTTTTTTTTTTTTTTTCTCCCCTACATTTTTGGTTGATTTGCCAATAAACTGAAAAATCAACCTGTCACATAACATTTCCCATACTTCACTAAGGAAGGAATATTTTTGGTATTTGTTAAACAAGCAACTTAGGGGAGGGAAAGCAAAATCTTTAAAACATTGAAAGAAAGTCAGTAAGCCTCATGTTTCTTCTGTTTCTCTGTAGTTCAGTCAAGTGGAGTTATTTGGAGTGATGCTGAAGATGCCCAAAAAGCTGTGTGTTTAGCTCATCCGGGATTTAGCAGGAACCTCCTCCGTACATCTTTCTCTGTCTGGGACATGCTCGTTGTAAACATCGGCAGAGTATGGGTAAAATATTGTTTAAACTGAGCTGCCTTTGTAGGGCAACACAAACAACTGCACAAAGCATGACAGAGAGGGAACAGCCAAGCGTAAGCCAGCTCCCGTGTCTGACGCCTGCAGATCATATGGTGCATGACCCAATTCACCACCCTTGATCTCAGATCTGTTCCCCTGGCACTAAAAAGACTTTGGCTATGTTACTATTGTTTTCTCCTGGCAGGACTGTGGGAGGAAAGCATTTTATTGAGAGATTAAATTGGCTCCAGATGGCTAAGCTGGCCTTTCAGACCAAACTCCTGTTTGGGCTCTCATCATCTCTGATCTTGGGCACTGCAGCGTGCTCCTCCTTGGCCTTGGCAAACCTCTTCTCCCCAGCACAGATGCTTCTCTTTGCTGGTGTAGCTCCTCAGTGCTCACTCCCCTTCCCTATTGCCACTTCCCCCATCACCTGGCAAACTTTGCTCTCCCCTTAGGTGTCAGCAGGGAACCTTCTCCATCCCCTTGACCCACACTGTTAACCTCTATTGCTCACTTGATAATTTTTAAGCCAACTCCCAGCTAGCCAATTCTCTGAAAAAATACGCTCTGAGAAGGGCATTTCAGAATATGTCTGGTTTTAACCTGCATTTGCACCAAGATTTACTGTGCACCCAGTGGCAATGGTTTCATTCAGAAAGAGGAGTATCCTGCCTAAACGTACCAGCAATCAGCTCATTCCCACTGTTTGGAGGGGAGAGCCAGGCCCCTTTCCTCCCTCTTCTGCTGTCACCCAGGCCACAAGGATGGGAGCACACAGGCACGCTACCTCTGTGTCACGTCAGCTCTCTCGAGCAGTCAAACATCTTTCCTGGACAGTAACTGCTTTTGAATAATGGATCACCACAGCGAGGCATGCTGATGATCTATTATTCAAATGACAGCATTACCCAAAAAAGAAAATGCCACAATTGGCTTCTGTGTAATCACAGGATAGCAATCAAACTCCAGGCACACGGGTGGCTGCATCCCTGGCACCACACGTCTGGTAGAAGAATGCCAGCCTTGCAACCTTTAATTAGTACTTAATAAACTGAAAAGGTGCAATTTACACTTCTGATTTACCTCGAGGAGCAAGCTGTATTCCTCTTGCTGCCTCTGCCTTTGCAGACTTCAGTCCTTCCTGTTTTCCTTCTGCTCTAAGCAGCAGCCAGGCGAAAATACAATGGCATCTCTCAGCTGGGCAAGACAGTCCGTTTATTATGATTGCTAGCACTGTTCTTGCAGCAAGCTAGCAAAGCCAGTCACATGCCTTTTTACATATAACACCAAGCTGAACTGATTTAAAAGCAGTATTTCAGTGAAATGTGTAAGCAAAGGAAAGTTCTAGGATGGTGCAGAAAAAACCCTCCCACTGAAGTGAGTCTTCATTTAGCTGCATTTAACCTGGTAAGAACATGGTCTTTGTACACTTCATGTGATTATTTCAGGTTGCTAAATCTATCCAGAGAAACACATCCCCATGTCTACGGGGAGGCAATGCTCCAGTTGTTAGGTGGAGACTGAGGACTTGGTGCTTTTAGGCTAAAGCTGGCTGTGTCAGTCCTTCCTTTTTGATAGTTTTAGCAGCTTTCACTACATACGTATATATATCTTCTCCTTAAAATAGAAGTTAAACGTACGAAAAGGAAGCTATGCATATGCAGGCATCTCTGCAGTCCCTTATGAACATCAGGAAGCTGGTTATTTCCATTCACTGAGCGAAGGCAGAGCACAGGGTGACAAATCACAGCTCGCAGCCCATTGTACAATGGGGCACCAGTCACCGAGCAAGCGATGTTAAAAAACATACAGCTTCTGCCAGAGAGCAATAAGGCTTTCAACTGTTCCTGTATGTCCAGCAAAAGTAGGAAGAATGTTGAGAGGGTTTATTATTCATGATACAAAAATGAGAGGTCATTAAATGTAATTGTGAGAAAATTAATTCGGAGAGCAGGTTCATAATATAAAGCATTTAAAAACACATAAATATTCTTTTTGTTCCAGAACAAAAATTTGATGAAAAACTATTTCAGAATACACTTATTCTGGTACTGCAATAGTTCTACCTCTTCCAACAAATTAATCCACTTTCTTATATCTCTAAATACTGTTTTGTATTCAGTCTTAACAAGTGCTTTTGAATTAACTATCATTAAGCTCTTCAGCTTTGTCATTCTCCTTGTATTACTGTGCAAGCATAAAACTGCCAGACCAATTCAGCTGACCTTAAGCGAATGAAGCAGTGTTGTGTATAAAGACCTAGAAAATCACAGCGACAGCCCTTGTTGAATTCAGCAGGGCCAAGGTTTCACCCAGATGTTCTTCTCTAAGACTGTGTGTTCCTGAAGCTATGAAGACACTGGATTATAAGTAATAAAATATAGGCTGATGACTTCCCACTACCAGCAATAGTTTTGCATTTCTTATTTGCCTTTTGGTCCATACATACCTGTGGATAACAAGACTGAAAACCTGGTGACTGCCAAATGGGCACAGACCTGTATGTGAATGGCCAGCCCAGTGAGTGGCAGGAGCTGGTGCTGGGCAGCTGCAGAGCACAGTGGGGCAGCCTGTGTGCACTGCAGGAGGTGCTCTGGAGCTATCTTTTCTACCAGTTTTATTTTACCGTTTCCCAGTATGACATCTTCAGAAGTCACAATGTGATTTAAGGGTTTAAGTCCCTGTGGGTTTCCCTGCTGAAAGCCTTGAAGCTGCTCCAAGAACTGTGCAGAGCTTCTTCACCGTTAGTTGCAAGAACGTGGTGCACCCAAGAAATGTGGAAGTTGAGATTATTCACGTATTTAAAGGTGTCTGAGCTGATACAAACCTCTCACAGGTTGATGCTGATCCTTTTACAATGCCTCCTGGATCCGAGTGCTGGCTAATGCAGATAGGCTTATTTCCCCAGGAACACAGCCATCCCATCTGAACCTATAAAACATGAAAACATAGGTATTTATAAAAAGAAAAAAAATAAAACAAATAAAAATAAATAAATAAAATTAAAAGTGCTAGGTTGTCTTTCAACAAGCTTTGCAGAGTTTTATGGTTTCCAGGTACCATACTGTGAAGCATCCCCTGCAGATCCTGCTGTGCCCACAGAGGCATGTGAGTCAGCAGGGCTCCTGAGGCCCAATGCTTGCTGACGAGTTCAGTTTTTATGTACTGGGTCTACTACCAGGAGAGTCTCTCTGGTCTCCAATGACCAAATACTGAGATATAATGGCTGATGCAGCAGAGGAGATGGGTCTGTGAAACACAACTGCTTGGTGATCACAGAAGAGAGTCCTTAATGTGGACTTGCATTTATTTCTGCTTTGAGCTTTGAAGGGAGAGAAAGAAAAATCCAGCCCTGAGCTTCCAAACACTAAACTTAGATAAAAGAAAGAGAGCTTCAGGGAAGCATTAATCAATTTGCAATATGTTTCATTATTTAAAAAATTAATTCTCCTTCAGCTAAATTAAGTTGAATCGGTAGCTCATTTTAATTATCTGTCTACCGCAGTGAAATCCATCCTTATCTTCTGACCACTCTCCTGGCCTGCAGTGGGAACCACATTGTGAGGTGAATTTTTGGTCTAAAAATTAAGCAAACATGAATACTTTGGTTATGACCATTTCATTTAGAACACAGGAGGCTTCAGAAATGTCACACTAAGTCCAAATCCATGCCACATTGAAGAATAGGCTGATATGCTAACAGATGCTTACAGAGTTAATGGACAAAGTCTAACAAGACTTGTTAACCACTTCTTAGCCCATTAAGCTTTTAAAAGTAACAAAATATAAGGCTGTGGTATGAATTAAATAAACACCTGAGATATAATTTTCTGTGAGTGCCAAGATATTTATTCTAAAGAAATAACAATCCCAATTGATTTACATTTTTAATGTTTTCTGCTTCAGAAAATATTATTGCACTAGATCAGACAAGTAGTTGCTAGTTCAGAATGTGAAAGTAATCAGGAAAGCTAAACAAATCTTTTAATTTATGGAGAATAACAGAAAATGTTGGTTCTCCTAAGGCTGTTTTTGGAAAGTCAGTATTTCATTAAGTATTCCTAGTTTCGAACATTTAACTGCCTTTGACTGGCAAAATTATTTGCTCCCATATGGGATGTTTCATACAGTAGTTATCTAAGGATGTTGTGAGAAGCAGAACAGCTTTTGCCTAATTCTGTACAAGACAAAGAGATTTCAGAAACAAAATTAAAAAAAAATCAAAAAAAAAAAAAAAAGAAACAAAAAGGTATATAGAGAGAAGGACTCAAGTGAGGAAATGGTTGCTATTGTAGCTCTAAACCTGGCAAATCAGATGATGCTGTTAATACCCAGGGAAAACGGAGGATGGTGTTAGGAAGGGCCCTTCCCTTCCCTTCCCTTCCCTTCCCTTCCCTTCCCTTCCCTTCCCTTCCCTTCCCTTCCCTTCCCTTCCCTTCCCTTCCCTTCCCTTCCCTTCCCTTCCCTTCCCTTCCCTTCCCTTCCCTTCCCTTCCCTTCCCTTCCCTTCCCTTCCCTTCCCTTCCCACAGTAGGTGAGTATTTTGGAGTCCTCACTTCACAGATCACAGAGCCACTCCAAGGGAGAGGATGCTAGTGGCACAGGCACGACCCGTGCAGCCCCACAGGCCATGGTGGCAGTGTGTCACCAGGACATGCTGGGGCAGGAGAGCCCGAGGTTGATGTTGTAGTTGAGGAACGTGCAGGAGGAATCCAGCGCTGGCTTGCCTGCATCCCAGCACGCACGAGGGAAAATACCTGCACGTCCCGGGCTGTGCTGTGGTGCTCCTAGCTGGGACTGACAAAGCCTTGGCTTGGTTCATTGAGAGCCTAGTGCACGTCTGTGTGCAGCAGCCTACTGTGGTTTAATGAGGTATTTTACACACTTACCTCTGGTTCATGCAGATTAATTTCCTGAGGCTGTGCCTGTGCTTGAAGTTATTTCGGAAAGGCAGCCCCTGAGCATTCCTGTGCATGCTAAGACACACTGTTAAAATGTAGAATCACTCTTGCTACTTGCACTTTTCTAAGCTCCCAAAGATGTCCCAAACCCCTACAGCAGGGCAGGATCTGCACCCAGCCCCAGGGTGCCTGTCCTGCTGTCACCCAAGGGCATGAGAGCCAGGGCATTGCTAGGTTGTGGGTTTACACCCCCCCAGCTCAGTTTGCTCTCCTGCCAGCACCCCATCAGGGCACAGACAGCCTGGCACACCCAAAAGACAAGTCCCTGGCCCTGGGACAACCTGGCCCACTGCAATTTGTAACGGAGCTTCCATGAGATTACTTAGCTGTAACCTTGTGAGAACCAAATGAATTCACCATAATTAGTGCATTCAGCGTGAATCCCAGTGGAAGCAATAATGATTTCCAGTTTATTCAAAAAGGTTGCTATTTTCCCTGACAAAAATGATGACCTAAAAATAACTGATGTATTCCTCATTACTTTAGTGAGTGTAATGATATGTTTGGAAGAAACACCAATTTTCCTGTCTACTGCTTTTGACACAACAACAATTAGTCATAAGCAATGAAAAAAAAATACTTGCATTAGCTAAGAAGTGGTGAGAAATGTTTCTGTATTCATAGCTACTGCAATATTATTTGGCTACATTAGTCAGACTCATTTTGTAGGAGCAGGAATCACAAAACATGCTCTGTAGAAATTAAAACCTGTTGATAGTAAAGATACCGAAAAAATGTATTTCACCAGGATAGTCTTCCCAGAGGAAAAAGATGTTTCTGTAGCATCCAGGTATCACATCATGTAATGAAAATAGCAACGCCGTTGTCAGGAAGCTACAGCTAGCCTCAGGATAATAATGTTTGTCTCGTATGTTTGTCTCTTATGGTTGTAACATAATCACATCATGTTATCTCTGTGTCTTGTCACTGAGTTTTCTTGCTATATCTGTAGTTATAGAAGTAAATATACAGAAAAAAAAAATTAAAATGTTCTGCTTAATCATTTACTTTATTGGTCTTCATTGGCATGCCAGTTGGTCATTTCTCTTTTCCATCTGTTTGAACAACATAAAAACCTATGCTGAAAAGGGCCACTATTAATATTACAGAATTAAAACCAACTCCACTACACATCTTTGCTTTCACCTTTCTTTACTTCTCCCAAGCCCTTTTCCCCCAGTCACTGCTCTTTCAGCTATTCACTTCACACATGGCATCTTACACTTGGTATCTTGCTCTCAGTGCCTTACACTTGCTTCCCAGCGTTGCAGCATTTGCTGTGCACTTGTCCTTCATAAATAATGCATGGAGAAAGACTCTGCAATTCCCCGACAATCCTTAACCAGAGGGCAGGCTCGTTCCCCAGCACCCACAGGTGTCATTGACATGCATTGCCCTTGTCATACAGACCAGTTCTCTTAGGGCGAGGCACATCTTTCTTCCAGCTTTTCCTAGCACCCTGTGCTCATTATGCTACTATGAATTTACTGTCTGCTAAACATAAATCGAGCATGGTTTCAAAGCCTACACTCTCTAGGCTGCCACCCTACTAACGAAGGGGAGGTGGTGGCTGAGGCCTGGTGGTCTGTGAAGGTCCAAGCCTGTTTTGCTCTTCTGTGTGTACTTGGGGCCTTCCTATTAAACAATGGGGCATGGGTTAGGCTAAACACATTGCCTCCTACTCTGGTAAGAGCAATCCCAAACCTGGTTGCTCCCAAGCAGAATATGAATCCAAGCATGAGCTACAGCAGCATAGGTGGAGGGCAGGTGGTATGGGCCCAGCGCACGGAGTGCCAATGAGGAGAAAGGTTTGGCTCCTGTAAAAGCCAAAGAAAAACATGCCTCTTGCGCAATGCAAAACCAGGTTCTACCACAGCATGAGGCTATTTCTCCATTTCTTTCTTTTCCTTATGAAGTGAGGTAGGTTTCCTCCCCCACTTCTTCATTTCTCGCTGTTTCTGGTAGACCGAGGAATCTCCTTCTGGTAATTTTTTATATGTTGAACACTGAGGAAAATGCTTCTGTTTCATTACTGCTCACATGGTAGAATTTGGGTTTCCACTGTGTATTTTACCTTTCAGTTTCCAATTACACACCAAGACAAACTATTAAAATGCAGAATAGCTTGTACTCCTTGCACTTTTCTAAGCCCTGCTGTTTATAGGAGTGATTTAAGCAGCTCCTATTGCGTCAGCTAGACAATTCAGTCTTATCATTTTACACAGATAACAGGGATCATCTGTTATTAATGAAGCTTAACTCATTCACCTCATTCTCCATGTTCGGTTCAGTCAGCAGCTGAGCCCAAACAACAGGCAAATGAGGATGGAGACATTTTTTAAAGGACTCAGCATTAGCATGGCCTGAGCTCTCGTAGACAGAAGCTATGCAGACCCTGCCAGGGCAAAACCTCAAAGCCTCTCTGAGTTTTTTGTTTTTGTTTTTGTTTTCTGCAAAAACCCCTCTGAGAGTGTCTTGCCTCTGTTGTTTGAGGGGCTGGTGTTTCCCAGCAGAGCTGGTTCCAGCAATGCTGCAGCATCACTCACAGAAATGCTCCCGCGATGGGAACAGAGAGGGACCACTGGGTACTCCAGAGGCAAATAACACCAGAACAAGGAGAAACCACTCAAGAACTGTCTACAAATATTGTTGCGGGGGTGAAGAGCTGCATTTTTCCAAACTAATTTCATTTTATTCCCTTTTGGTGACCGAATGGCTAGGTTCTCATATGGAGCGGATAAGTCTGATTATGGATTGTGAAATGAGTGTATGTGAATATTTCCAGGCCTCCTGAGCCCCTCCCTAAGTTTATAAAGCCCTTTGAAGTTAAAACAAAAGCAAACCTCTAATTATCTTAAGAAAACCCTTGTGAACAAGGGGCCTTGCCATTGGAGAGGAAACTTCAGACATTATCTGTTCTGTCCTGGCTTTCCCATGCAAAATCTGTATCTGCATGCTTTTTAAGGGTCAATTCCATCTGGGTGACTTCTGAAAGTCTTAAAGTGAAACTTCAAAAGTACAGAGGGCCCAGGGGAAATTCTTTTTTCTCTTTGAGCTCCTTTTTTTTTTTTTTTTTAAATAACTGTGGTCCCTATCACTGCCATGGTATTTTATAATAATATCACCAATCATTAAGTATTTGGTTTGAGAAATAGAATGTGAAAATCTTACATATATTAAGTTCATCTACACTTCAGACTATAAGGGAAGACGTCCTGGGTTTGAACAATAATGCCACACACTCATCCCCAAACCTAGCCTCTACACCAAGAGAGCCAGAAGCGTTTAGGAGAGACCTCTTTGTCAGCACTGCCAGCACCAGGCCTGATGCAAACAGTGCCCATCAGCGATCAGGTGCTGAGTGCCAGGTGCTCAGGGATACCTCTGACCAAACAGAGGAGGGCAATTTCTGCATTTCAGTGGGTGAACAAGTGATCTGAACTCCATGAGCTGCTGCTGCTGCATATATTAATGTTAATTTTCACTCATATGGAAAATCAGGTCAGCTGCTTAAATCCTTCACTACCAGCATATCCAAATTTGAAAATCGCAGACATAGGTAAGAAGGCATGCAGACTCCCTGGGCATCACCAGCCATGCCTGAGTAAACCACTGGACTAAACAAAGAGGGAATGGACAGGACAAAGAGCTGCCCTATTCTCTTGTCTGTCCAGCAGTGCTGAGCCACTGCCACCTCAGAGAAACAGCCCAGATGCCAGTCCCCAGCCCAGGGGGAGGCACACAGGCAGATGCAGAAGCTGTGTGTCCCCTGGGGCTTTCCCAGCACTGGAGAAATCCTCAGAGATGCGGAGAAACCGTGTTAAGGGCTGATTTGCATGTCAGTCCTTCGTACCGCTACTTCAAAGCTAATGATCTGGTTCTTAGCATCTTTGAAAATATCCGCTGCTACCAAAAATAATAAAAGGAAATTGTATGTGTCCTGGGCAGCTAATGCCCGTAAAAAGATCACACAGCAGAAAAGGGATTGCCGAGGAAAAAGATGCACACGTTCGAAGCTCTCAGCAACAACTGAGCCCCAGACGGATTGGCGAAGTGATCTGCGCAATTAGCCCCAAAGGCAGCGGAGAGCAGTTCCATACATTGCATGTCACATGTCAAAACTTCATTGTCTGAAACCGAAATGGCTCATAAATTGTGAGGCAGTGCAAGAGCAAGCCACGCAGAGAACTATTAATTGCATACTGGAAGAAATAACGTTTTTAACAAGCAAGTTTATGAGGGCTACTGTAACCTGGAAGAAAAAAAGAAATCCTTTGCCTTGCCTGTCCTTGGAGCTATTTGCCTTTATACATACTGCCCTTAGAAACCTCTCTTTTTTTCCCTCACAGTGTCAGCTCTAATTCCCCTTAGCCCCTGGAAGGCCAGTCTTTGGTTTGGTGATGCAGAAGGTTTGTCCCTGTGTAGAGTCCTTTGCTTTACTGAATGAAGCACGAAGAGCTGCATCTGCATTTGGGCAAGGACCCCGGCATAAGCAGCCATATACTACATAAAGCATGTTTTATTTGCTAGGGCAACAGCATTTCTGCTGTTCTTCATGCCTGGTATTAACAGGTCTCAATATAGCGGTGTCTGTTGGACTTGCCATACAAAGGACACGTTGAGGACTATGTCACACACGAGCCAAGTGCCTCCCTACAAAGACGTGGGTGACTGGAATGGCAAAAAGGAACAGATCAAACATCGTGTGTGCATATACAGACATCTGTCAGTGTGTTGTGGTGTGATATCTGGGTTGTGCAGAGTGGGGTGTTGACTCTGTGAGTGCCTATGCAACATGCAGGAGCCCACAAAGCCTCTATGGGACGTGTGGCTTTGACCAAGCAGCACGCAGCCATGGCGATGCAGCTGTCATCACACATGGGACACCTGGATGGCACTCAATCCCCACCCGAGTTTCTCTTTTGTTGCCCAGTGGGGTGTTTCCAGAACCATTTTTGTGTGCAGACCAGCCAGGGGCTCCAGGCATTCATGCTGTGATGGGGAAGACTGTGTTGTTGTACTCGGGGAAAAGAAACCTCTTTCTTCCAGCAGCCTTTAAAACTTCCCCCCTGGTCATTAAGACCCAATAAAACTGTTAACACCTCCTCTTATATCCTATTTTCCCATACCCTCTTTCAGGTGCATTGTATGGTCTTCCCTGTTTAGCTTGTGCAGGATGTATTTTAAGAGCCTCAGCAATTATTTTGGGTAAAGCAAGAGGAAACAAACTCCTGGCTTCTGAGGAAGGTTAATGCAGCAGCAGCTCTGAAAATGGGTATCCTGGACCCCAGCCCGATCCTCCATCCTTCCTATCTCCTTCCCGTGTCCATACAAATTCCAGACATGCAGCTGGGAGAGCTGCTCGGGGCTGGTTTCTCCCTGGGTCATGCCAGATAAAAGGCTGGCAGTCTGGTAACACAGAGGAGAGCGCCTGACATCCCAACATTGCCCAGGACAAGGTAGCCAGCTCTCAGCACAAGCATACATTTTCTCCAACATGGACAAAGGATGCTGCAAGCTCTCTGGGCAGCTCTTACAGCAGGCAAGAGGCCGTCCTGCAGCTGTGAGCTCATTGACTTTGTCAGACTGCACGCCCGTATTCCTCTGGGCTCATTTCACTTTTCGCAGTTCTGGGTTTTGTTTTGAGCCTTATTGCTCCAAAGGGATGGAATTAGACAGCTAGCTTCTTACAAAACTTATCCCAGCATGGTCTGAACATGAGAACTTTTTCCTTTCTTTCCTTGGCACTGCAAAGACCTGCATAAATTTAATTACATCTATTTGCTTTGCATTAGCATATCCCTTCTCCCCTGTCAAATCACCATGCATTGCTTCCTCCTTTTAGGATTTCTCACATTTCAGAAATTAACACAGAAATAATCATGCCTTGCCAGGGAAAAAGGGCATTAGAGACACCTTAAAAAATGACTTTCTTGCACAAACACATTTTGCCGGTATTTTTCTCTTTTGAAAAATCTTCTGGCTTTTCAATTTGCAATGTTTTCATTAACAGGTATGGGTTTGGGTGGTTTTCTTAAAAAAGAAAAAAAGAAAAAAAAAAAAAAAAGATTTTTTATTCCTTATTCCCTAAACCTGGTGGGGAGAAAAAAAAAAAAAAAAGGCATAATAAGCTATCTAGGCACTTAGCTTACATCAGTCCCGATGGGAATAAGATATCTAAGAGCTAGACATCTAAATAGCCTAACTAATTGCCTCCTGACAGTGAGACTTTATGGAATAAGCCATTCAGCCCACACAATTGTCTTCCTTGCCTTCAAAGAATATCATTACAGCTGTCAAAGATCCCTTAGGCCTGGTAGAAGCTAAGGGTTAATTGAGGATAGAGGGGTTGCTGGATACCATGTTTTCTGTGCACGTACCTGGTGTGAATCTCTACTTTCCACAGGCCATGATGTACAGAAGCTAAGTGAAAGACAGACCACCAGCTGCCAGACAGGTTCTTTCCACAGGGCCAGCATAGCTCGAATATTGAGTAATTTCTCTTCTTTCCTCACCAATGGAATAATATCTGTGTAAATGTCAGAATAAACTCTCTAAAGACTCTCTAAACTCTCTAACTCTCCTTGTCTCAGCAGCTAACCCAGGATGCCATCACTTAATCCAATGTTTATCTTTGGAGTCAACCTGGAATATTGAAGTGAGAGCAGGCACCATCTCCCTGTACAGTGCAGAAGTTCTCGTTGAAGGAAGGTACCAGAGGAGGATAAGAGCAGGATCTGGGAAGACCACAAAGCTCCACTGCAAAATAAAGCCATCATTTCTAGGCCAGAGGGAGTGTAGGGCTCCAGGGGTTGTGGTATGGAGCTGCTGGTGATAGCCAGGGAGGCAACTATGTGGGCTGAGATGCCCTGGCTGCTGGGGAGGTCTCGTTTTCTGCCAGGTCGTCCCTGTCCTTAGAGCAAGGCTGGGCTCATGCCTGAGACGTGGCACAGTGTGTAACAGTGGGATAACCAAAGTCACTGCAAAACCGCACTGAGTGGGGGTACAGGGAAAGAACATGGTCAGAAGTTGGGCTACAGGATCAGAGAGTGCACCACATCAGAGGACAAGTCAAGAACAGGCTTGGACATTAGAGGTGGAGAAGACAAGGAGCCCAAAATGGACTGGGCACAGAGCAGAGCAAGGTCAGAAAGAGGAACCAGGGTAAAATAAGAGGAAACACGACTGCAAGTTTAGCCAAGGAGAGCTGCAGTGGTTGTCTAGGTAGGGACAAACCCAGGGCATCAGGTCGATATGGTGTTTATTGGACACTCAGATCCAGAGGGATAAAGGGTGGCCAGGCAGGCAGTCGTTGCAGGCAAGGGCTGAAAGGGAAAAATAAAAGGAGAACACCACCCCACTGAAGGCATATTTAGAAATATAATATGGCTCTGAAAACCACAGCTAAATAATGTGTTGTTTTAGCTAATTATATATTAAGAACCTTATTCCCAGAGACAAACAGAGCCTAGTTTAAATTAGCAGATTGCCTGATAATTAAGAAATTTGCTACAATAGCAACACAACTACCCAAAAACAACATTGAGAAAATAACATTGTGAGCATCTTTGACTGCTTGCTAAGACTGTTCATTTGAGGAGTTATATCACAAATATTCTGTTAAACCAATGATGATTTAATCTGATATGTAGCAACTGCTGATGAGCAAATGCAACCGAGACATTGTGTGAAAGCAGTGAATATTATATGCAGGCTATAAAGAAATCAACATATTAATCAGCATGCTGTGCATCCTTCAGCACCTCATCTACTTTCAGTGATCTTAAATTGATGTGTATATGATATAGCTGGAACTGATACTGACTGTAATGGTTTCAGATGAGAGGCATCATACAGCTAAATTCGATGTGGAGATGGAGTGGAGGCATTCGCTTTCAGCAAGTCTGCAGCTATTACCATTTCCTTTCATTTCATTCACTTTGGCTTCCCATACTGGAATGTATTAACATTTTCTTTCCAACCTATGAAGCCATGGGCATGACAAGCCCCAGAGGCCATTCCAGGGTTGCTTTGCCTTCCTCTTTGACTGATTTCTGGACACCTTTTGGGGAGGGAGAAGGTCCCAACAGCCTTCTCTGAGAAAATGCTACCCATTCTGCGATGCACATTTGTTTATATCCAGCCCCACTTCCTCCTCAGATGACCGCTTCCAGCCCTGGCCACCACAAAATTGCTGTGGGAATAAGTACTTTTACTGCTTACAAATTTCTTGCCCTTTCATGTAAGCATCCTTCTGTTCCTCTATTATGAAACAGAGTCGGGAGAACAGATCGATCTGTCTGTGTTATACGCATCATAATCAATCAAGTTCTCACCACATCATTTTTTTCCTCAGGATAAACATTCCCTGGTTTTGCATTCTCCCCATTAAACTTGTCTCACCACATGTCTAACTTTGTTACTCTTTCTTGGATCTCTTCTTTCTTGAGATGAGAAACTATATTGAAGAAAGCCAGGACCTGGACTCAATGATCTCTGTGGGTCCCTTCCAACTGAGGATAATCTATGATTCTATAAAACTTTCCAGATGCATTATTTGCATTATTTATATATATATATTTATATACACATAATATAATATATATATGCATAAAAATATATACACATATATTTTGTTTGTACTACTCAGTTCAGTAGCTTCCATCTCTATTTAATAATTTTTTAATGAGTATTTAATCAGAATTAATGCATGATGTTCACTGCTGCTGTACACTTCACTGATACCCAGAAACTCTTATGGTGTTTCCCACAGACCCAGACTAGAAATCAACAATATATAGGGCATTACTTTTTTTCCGTACCTGTTATAACTAATCAAAACAAAACAAAACAAACAAACCCACTCTGACTTCACCTACCTAGCTATCCCAATATTTAAATCTATTTAAATTATTTAAACAAGTTTCTTATAATTTCCCTTAACTTTTACTAATCAAAATTACTTGGAATCAAAGTTTCTTGGTTCACATGTGGGTTTATTCATTAGAAAGGCATACATATACATATACAGGTGTGTGTATGTGCACTATTTGCATGTAAATGGGGTGTGTGCCTGTGTGTGTGTCAAGCTTCATTGAACTTAAAGAAGTTAGAGATTTTTAAAGACATTTTCAGAGATACACAAAGGTCTCACAGCTTACGCTTAGTGCTGTTGAGCAAGAAGTTAAACAAAGCTTTCACTGAATAAAGTTATCCTGCCAGGTGTGTCATGGATTTGTCATCTCACTAGCACTTCAACCACAACCAGTACATCATTCATACGAATAAAGGGCTGAAATGATGGGCTACCTAATGTCCTTACCTGTATGAGGGGATTTGCACGTGGTGAACACAGTAGGTGTTTTTGTAGAGTGCATGAACTGGGATGCAATGGTCCTGCATGGATTCTTGGTTCTGCTGCTACCTGCTATCCACACGTGGATTTCCAGGGACGCCAGCAGTGTATGAGCCTTGTAGTTGCAGCAAAACTGCACATCTGCTCACCTTCTTGAAACTCGCCGTGCTCACTTTGCTCATTTTAACATCCAGAAGATCCTCTCTGCCAGCAGAAAGATGTTGTTTATGTTGTATAAGGTCTCATAACCCAAAACAAAGAATAACTGTCTGTATTTTTTTTGTTGTTTATTGTTTGCTTTCCAGCATACATAATGCAAGAACAGTTCCACAAATTAAATTAGGTGAAGCCTTAATCCCAGTACTCTCCTGCCTGTCAAAGGCTAGAGGGCCTTCTAGGGAGATGTATTTCAGTGATAAGATTCTGGCCATGAGAGGCTCAGTTCTAGGGGATCCCAAATCCTGGGCATTAGCACAGGGCAGGAGCCTCAGCAGCACAGAGCAGAGGGAGCCCAAAGCTCGGGGCTGAGAGGATGGTGAGCAGCAGAGAGAGGCTTCTTGAGAGCTCTGTTGTACACGTGTGGGACGTCTCTCTGTCCATCCATATTTCCAATCCTCTCACGCTGCTGTATGTCAGTGCTTTCTCAGATACTCTGTCTGCTGGCATTTGGTGCTGCTGTGGCTACTTAGTGCTGCAGCTTGTCCCCAGCAGACCTTTCTGTGGGGCTGTGACACCACAGGGTTACCCCGACCCCAGCAAGGGGCAGCAGCTAGCTGGGCTAGGCTCTCAAGGTGAGGAGATGTGCCTGAGAAGCAAAATACAGCAGTTTGCAGGGAAAAGGAGCTGTCAGAGCTCTCTGTATGGGATAAAAGAGAGGAGTTGAGAAGCAGGAAAGAGGAGTGGGAAGAAAAGTAGGCAGAGGATTTTTCGGATGAGGGGTTTACTAACCCTGCTGGTGCGCTGTCCTCAGGACGTATGGTCACACAGGCGGTGGCCAGGATGGTTGTACTGCTCAGAGCACTCGGCCTTCACGCTTCTGCTCTCCTCAGCATGCTCTCAGGCTTCGTGCTGGGACTTCGTGCTCCACACATGAGTAATTGCTACAGCTGCAGACAGACTGGTGGGTGGCTGGTTATGGTGACAGGACAGAAAAGCCAAGAGAGATGCTCAGCACTTGGTGTGAGCCACCAGATTAGTTCCCTCTGTGCGTTCCTCAAGGTGACTTTGGATGCATACACTCGGTGATGGTGTTTTCAGCCTGTATGCTAGGTTTTTGGGTGGACAGTCACTAAAAACTCACTGCAGCCACCCGAAACCTGCCCAACAGAGGCAGCAAATACTCGGGGAATCAGCAAAGCAAGGACTGAAGAGGGCAGGTGTCCTGAGGCCCTTGGGTTCTCTCAGGAGCTTCTCAGGGTGCCAGTGTAGGTCTCAGAGTCCACAGGGAGGGAGGCAAAGCTGCCTTCCCCTGTGACTACCTGGGAGGTGTCTCTGATGCTGCCCCGACAGTCACTGCTGAGGCCAGGTGATGATCCCTCTTCATCAACATCCTAAAGAGACACCCACCTCCTTATAGGATACAAAATATCCCCTCTCTCTGCTGTTTGAGTTTTGTCCCATTTCTTTTTTTTTTTTTGCTTTTCCTTTTTTCTCTTTGCTGTGACATTTATTTCACATCTTTCAGATGTATCTTCTTTCAAGAGCATGGTCTTTGTGGCTTTTACGACACATTTGGGGTGTGCAATATAAGTTTTGAATACAAGAGCACCCAGAAGCTACCCCAGATGCTAACAATACTGAAAAATGAATTATTTGGACTGAGAGGAGTTGTGCATCCCAGGGGTCCTCACCAGGCTGGATGGAGCAGGGGGCTCATTGCAGTGCAGAGACACAACCCAGGGCTTCCAGTGCAATTCCTACAGGCATGCCACTCAAACACAGGTTTGCCAAGCCAACTTCCTTGTGTAAACACCAACTTCATCATATTAATTACACTGTAAAATTCATACGCACTTGCTCAATATTTGCAAATGAACTGCTTGCAGCAAAATTGTGCTGTTTTTTTTTTTTTGAACTGCACACACACACACTCCGTGGCCCATGAGGAAGTGTATGACAAAGAGAAGTTCAAACACCAGCTGATCCAAGCCTACACACATTTGGAGAAAGACGCAATTTACTCAGCTGAATTCACTTCCCAAAAGTATATTTACGGGTAGAAAGTAATTTCAAAGTCTAATGACTAATGAGGCCATTCTGCACACTGGAGAAACAAAAGGTGCCATCCCTGCTGCGGGTCCCAGTTTGGATCCATCATGCAGGTGTTTGAGGCTCAAGCCTGCAGCTGGGAGAGATTTCTACACACTCAGTTGTGTGCAAGTGTTTTGTTTGCACTGGTGTTTCAGGAGTTGAGTTATTTCTGCTGGCTTCTCCTGGCTTTTTCATGTATTCTGCTTAAAACCCCGCTGAACACAGTCTCCAGTACACATCCACAAGAAGTATACTGCTTACTCCACTGAAAGTCCTTGCAGCAGGAGCAGGGGGGTGTGAGAAGACATGGATCAGTTGCTGGATGTTGCCTCTGGTCCTATCCTGCAGCCAGGACCATCCCCAAGTGATGCAGGGCTGACTGCTCAGCTTGGAAAGACCACATCACTTGATGCCCTCACCGCACTAAAGCCGTTTTCCCTTTTTCCTCAGGGGTACCAGCCGGCTTCTCATTGCCAAAACCTGGGCGCAGATCAGTTTAAAAGCTGAGCTCTGCTTTTTGTGTGCTTTTCCCTTGTGAGATTTTCTCTCCTTGCTTCTGATGAAAGCTGGGAGCAGAGCAAATGCTGAGACAAAAGGAAGGAGTTGTTTAATGTATTCTCTGGGAGAGCTGGAAGTGAACATTTCGGGCAGCTCCAGCACAAACAATCCTCATTTTGCTAAGCTAAGCTGCAGGAGCTTTCAGAACCGAGGGCCAAAGAAAATCTCTTATCTTTGTGTACTTGTCAAGAATGGGAATTGAGTTTATAGCGAGTGGTTCCATTTGGAGCTAGTAAAGAAAATAAAGACAGCATTGAAACATCAGGGACAGCTGCCCTTCAGATCTGAAATGCAAAGAGCCCAACCCATGAATGGGTGTAGGACCCACAAGGACACCCTTGTGCACGAAGAAGAAGGTGGCACCTGAACCCCAAACCCTGCTCTGCTCGGCTGAACTCCGCAGCACCTTATATGTGACCAGAAAATCTCCTTCTCCCACCATTCATCCCACTGAAGCCATTTCCCCTGACATAAGAGAATTCAGGGTACCTGATGGCCAGCCCAGCGCTGAGGGTGTGGTGTGTGGAGGTGAAGGGCAGTGTCTGGCCCCGCTCCTTGCAGTCCTCGGTGGATGCCCTGGCCCTCTCCCATCTCCGGTTCTCATGTGGCACCTGCAGGGAGCTGGCAGGGAGACGTGGGCTCAGACCCTTTGGGCAGCACGGGCATCCATGTCATGGGAGGAGGTGCCACCCCAGGAGGACATCCCCACATCCAAAGGGGGATCCGGACCTGCTTTGCTGGAAAATTTTGCCTTTAGCCCTTATTTTCTGGATGCCCCCCTGCACAACCCCATCTCTGCCTTCCATGGGGTTTCTAAGAGCTAGGGGCTCGCACCTAGAGGGAGAAGGGCAGTGCTGAAGCTCTGCTACTGAGATTCACATTAAGGCATTGTAACGCTACAGTCTGGGGAGACCGTCTGATTATGCCATAAAAAATGTCATTATAATGTTGGATTTAAAAGAAAAACCCTTAGCCCTGGAAAAAAAATCATTAAAATGTCATTATTAGGTGGGACTGCCACAGCAGAAGGAGGTGGGTGTTTGTGTAATGGACCCTGCATATGCACAGAAGGACCTCCTGGTGATGCCATTACGATGCGAGACGACAACGGCTAAACAATTTCAGTGCAAATCTACGGAGACCCCACTGAGTTACAGAAATGAAAGAAGACTCTGCTGTGCAGAAGCACTGCTACTGCTTATAGAAATAAGAAGAAAACACCTATCATCTTGGGCTGTTATTTTGCTCCAGAGACAGTCTGATCAGCAACGCTCCCGCCTCGCTCAGGGCTCCTCTGCAGCAGCAGGCAGAGGGTGCTGCGAAGCACGGCCAGACCACAGGGCTGGCAGAAGCAGAGCACCCTGGGCAGGGGCAGGTTTCTGCCCAAAATGTCTCGATAAGGTGTGATACAGCAAAACTTACCTAGGTACTTCTAAAGCATCGCCAGCCAGCAGGTAGGTGCATAGCAAAGAAATGTGCAACATCGTATTTTGCTATGAAAAAAAAGGGCTATGCTCTACTCATTAAATCCAGAGTTGGATATAAATGTTCATAGGTGGGAAACAACTTTCCTGAGCATTTGGCCTGTCCTCGAGGGAAGACATACACACCTTGTGCACTGCTGTGAGTCTCTTACGGCGCCTTGCTCAGCGCCCCCCACATTTTGTTATATTTTCCCCTCGTGTTTCACGGTAGCTTCCAGCCACCATGGCCCCGTTACCAAACATGATAACACTTGGTAGCTTTTTAATTTTTTTTAGTAAATTGTTGCATGTAACGTCCGTTTCTTTCCCTCTCTGAATGAGGGTGCCCTGCTTCCTGCGGACACAGCAGCCCTCGCACAGCCGTGAGGAGCCCAGCCTTGCATGCTTTGTGCACCAGTTGCTGGGTTTGGGGCAGCATCTGCTTCCCGTTAGCCTGTAGCTGACTCTTTACATCTATTTTACAGAAAACCAGTAACCACTGTGGTAGCTGGTAAATAATACCCGCTTCGTGACAAACAAAAACCAGAGTTTCCTTCGTTTTCTGTTCTCCTCCAGCTGCAGCCATCAGCACAGAACTGCGCAAAAGCTCAAGCAGGTTTTACTGAGCAATTCAGAGCAGCTTCTGAAGTCACCCACCCGTCCCCAGTGCTGTTTCCCCACCCATTTCCAAGCCCTGCTGACGTATTTACAGGAGAGGTCACATTAAACTTGGCTGCCCACTCACCTGGGTTGCAGCCAGCCCAAACCCTGCACGCCTGCACCAGCAACGATTTAGGGGAAAGGACTTCACCTCCTGTATGGGAGAGGGTGCCTCTGGGTTTCAGAGGTGTTTCTTGAGCCCACAAAAGCAAACATCAGCTGAGGTAGGAATGACCAAACGACACAGGAAGTGCAGGCTGCTGTTCCAGCTTTAAATGTGTTTATAATCCTTGATGAATGGTGCAACTAAATGTATAATTAGAGCGGAGCCAAGTTTCTTGGAGCATAACTTCCCAATTTAGCTTTGAATATAGCCCGAAATGGCTAAATTTAGGCAAGGCATCATTTGAGGAGAAAACTTTTGTGGAGAAGTTTAGCCTGGGGAACTCCCCGGTCCAGGTGGCTGCAAGGCAGGGCTGGCCACTTGCCAGGGCTTGTCCTCGTCTCTGGATTCATTCCCAGAGCAACCTCAGGAAACTTCCTGGCCATTCTGCATTAAAAAAAAAAAAAAAAAAAAAAAAAAAAACACCTTTCCCTATAAAAGATCGAGTCTTAAAATACCCACTGGGGAACAGGCTTTGGAAGCAATCAGCACTACAGAACAGCATTCAGTGGCCCGGGGAGGAAAGGGACGGGATGGTGGTGAGAAATAAAACCTCCGTGTGCATTTCCTTGGGCCCCTTTCTTCCTGCGTACAATAAATGAACTATTAGTGCTAAGCTAAGACAGATCGCTTGGGCTTCCTCTGCAATATCCAGGTTATTTAGCAAGGTGGTGAGTAAAGGCACGAATTCAGCCAGGGCTATCCTTCACTTGGGCCAGCTGGTGACTGACATCTACCCAGGCCAGCTGCACGGGGATCTGGCACATCTGAAATGTAAAGCTGGCTGCGTGGACCTGACTGCTGCGTTCAGGACAAAAGAGCTGATGACTTGAGGTTTTCACCCCAATTTGCTCAGGGAGCGGGAGAGCGCTGCTGTGGGAAGGCTCTCGCGACGTCTGCTGAGACCTGTGTGCATTTGTCAAATGGTTCCTCACCAAAGCATGTAATAGCTCAGCTAAATTATAGGTATACCCACAGCACCTAGAAACCTCAATTACAGCTTTAGAGCTCAACTGTAATCCTTAGCGGCATTAGCTTTTGTTGTTGTTGTTAACTGTTAAGAAAAAAGGAAATAAATGGGAATTACTGCCATGCCCGCAGGGGTGCAGGTGTGCAATGGACATGATTAGTACGTGAAGGGGGCTCGAGATGCAAATACAAACCTGTTTTACTTACTGCTGCTGTGGAAGCCTATGTGCCATATGATACACTTAAACTGATCATTTTAAGGGTTCAGAAAATCACAGTAGGCGTAAATATATCAGGGCACTGTCTTCAAAATTGTGACATTATCAATAAAACTATGTAATAGCATTTGAATTTGAAGGATTTGGTTATCCTCAACATTATTTTTTTTTTAATAAATCTGGATAGGGCAACATAAACATGGATCACAGAGCTGGAAAAGATGTCCAGGATCACATGGCACACCCTGCATCCCAACCACAGCACCTAAAGCACTTCTGTCAGCTGCTGGCTTGGCCTGTTGTTAGGCACATCCAGCTGCAGAGATTCCACAAATGCAGTTTATTCCCAAAATGTCTGCAAAGTGTCCTGTGATAGAAAGGCTAGGTCTGAGTGCAGAATGGAAGGGAAAGTCCAAGGCTGAAAGGACCAGGAGAAACAGCAGAAGAATGGCAGGAGTTCATAGTACCTGACTGCTGTACCAGGGCTTTAAGACTTGAGTAGATAAATCCCCAGGCAGACTGATCCAAATGTAAGAGATGTTTTCTCATCTAGTAAGAGATACTTTCTAGACTTCTGCACATCTTTCTTCTAGACTCTGAGTGGTTTGCATCTTTGTTAAGAGTACAGCTCAAACCTGGTCACAGCATTCAATCCTTTTGGTATAAAATTGTAAAAAAGAATGACTTCAGATGCCTATGAGGCCATACCACTGCTTACACATTCTTTGCCTTTTCTCCTAACTGCACAGCATTTATGTCTGCCCACTTGTAGTCCATTACCAAAAGTCATCCCCTTCAGGGGATCAGCCACCTTAGCTGGCATCTCTCACCCGGTATTGATTCACGTGGTTATTCCCACCTTGCTCTCAGCCCCTTGATCCTGACCCTGTACCTGACATCATGAGGCAAACTGGAAGTCCAAACCCTGATTAATGTTATCTGCATATTTCATAAAGGTACATCTCCATCATACAATCATTAATAAAAACACAACCTGGCACCAGACCCAGAACAGACCCCTGAAAGGCAGAGAGAGGGGAAGAAACAGAAAATCTCACCACCAACTGATTTCTGAATAATATAAAATTCATACTAACAGCACGAAAGTTTGCCTCGCTGCATGGGTCAAGAGCAAGTTGACACCCAAGTCTGCGGTCAGGGTGGTGGTCTGCAGAGAGCTGTCCTGCAGACACCTTCCAGTTATCCAGGAGGAGAAAAACACCAGCTTGTGTGCTCAGCATCTCCCACCCAGCACCACCTGTACGTGCTTAGGGCAAGGTCTGAGACCTGTAAAGAGTCTCCATCACAGCAGAGAATAGAAAGTACTTTTATGTGTATGCTAACAAGCAGATTCAGCATTTGAAGCCGCTCTGCTAAGCCCTCGCAAGCAGGTGCCCATGACAGCAAGGTGCTTGCTGTGAAATAAAACTCGAGCAGCACAAAGCAGTTAAAGGAGTGGCAACTGGATCTCTGGCACATGCACAGCCTTCATCAGACACTACCATTAGACTAATCTAATCAGTCTAATCAGTGTTAATGAGCTATCGATGCAAGCACAACCTGAAGACAAATATTTCCTTTCTCCTGCTATTCCCGTGGTAAGATTCTCCATGTGGTGGGGAGGAATCCCTTGATTATACACACTGTCAGCCTGCGTGCAGGACCCCTTGCAGTGCTCCCAGCCTCCGTCCTTGCAAGGGCACCTTTTCCTGCACAGGGTAATTTTGCTGACCTGATGTTGCAGGTGGAGCTATGGTGCTATAAAATACCTTCTTTCCGTAGTGCCAGGCACTGATCCAGCTCCGGGTGCCAAAACCACAGCGATGGGCACTTCATTTTCTACTGCTGTGAGTAAATCTAGATGTTCACAAAAACGTTCCTAATTGCAGATTGGATTTGCTGCATTGGTGGGTTTTGTACCTCCACGGAAAATTAAAGTCCAGTCTCTCAGATACAGTCAACTCCACTGTCATCAATACCTGGCTTCGTGCCTGGAAGTTTACAAACAAACTGGGGTAATGACAGACTGGAGAATAATATCGTGGCAGCTTATTTACCATTACTGAGCTTTTACAGGCCACGAGTGCCCGTACTATTAGTGCAACAGCTTTATGCAGTTACACCGTCCTTTATGAGCTGCTAATCACTTGATTGTGCCGTGTTATTGTAGGTGATGATATTTTCCATACCGCTACCTGGCAGTTTGCAAAAATTGGCCGTGGGCTGCTTGGGCAGAGTGTGCTGCTGGGAGCTTGGCCCCGTACCTGGGCTCCCACTGCAGCACTGCCCAGGGTGTGGGGTCAGGAGAGAGGTTAAGGTGTGGCGTGGTGCTACCAGCATGCATGCCATGGCCCTTGTAGATGCAGGTAATGCAGACAGCACATCTGGTTTCACAATAGCAGGCGTGTTGCTGGATCTGTGCAGAGGACACGTGCTGAGGTTATTTCTTGTGTTAGTGCTGATCACACAGCGCTCAGTGTGCTGAATCCAGCATCACTGCCACCAGCTCAAACACCTTACCTCCAAGGTTTACCGACCAGCCCTTCAAATGTTATAAAAGCTGTATCAGAAGTTATGACCACTGGCTACTGTTTGTTCTAACCACTGGGGCTACAAGGAAAATGAGGGTTTGCATTGCTGTTACTACTGCTTTCTGGGAAGGGGAAGGCAGAGGTAAAAAATCTAGGCACTAAACTCAGGGCTGCTGGTGTGACCCAGCAGGGCATAACACCAACAAGCTTTGTGCCACCAAGCAAGTTGTCATTTGGGGACCTGGTAGTCATCTTCTCAGGATGCTGAGAGGCTGCAGTGGGAAGCTTTCACCAGCAGCTGGCATTGGGATGAGCAGAGAGGATTAGGTTCCTCACTAAGGCTTTTCTTCCCTTCCCCGCCCTCTCAGCAGGACGAGCCATATGTTAAGAGTTTAATTTCTAGAACTGGCCACACAACCCTGGATTTCAAGCTCTGGGGAAAAAGGGGAATCCCACACAGCAATTGCCAGGAAGAGCGGAAAGCCCTTTTCTCGGATGACAGTGGGATTTCACCTTCCATCTCTGCTTTTAAGCACTGACGTGGGTCACAGGATGGGCCACCTTTGTCAGAGGTCCCCACGTAGCTGCTGCTGCTAAGTTCCCACTCCCAGTTCCCATCAACAAGTAAAATTAACAGCATCTGAAGGTCTTCCAATGCAGAGCTTCTACAAAGGCCAAAGGCTTTTGGTTAAGATGATTACGTAATTTATCCTGAGAGTTCGGTTTTTAACATCAGTGCATTTATTACAGAGCTCCACATGGATTTGCCTTGGATTTAATACTTAGGAAAAAGTTTTTAAAGTTTGGAAAAGGAGCTTAGAAAATCCAAGACTTCAACAACCAGACACGAGATGAGATGATTTGCAGGCTGTGCAGGATGTATCTATTGCTCTTGGCCTGGCTTTCATTTCAGAAATCGGCATTAGCCTGTGGAAAGGGCTCAGCATCACCTCCTTTTCTTTAAAGGGGAAACATTTCCGTTCCTGCTTTAAATTGCTCCTGCACATGCTTGGCCGTCACATCAGCTCTGCAGCCCTCAAACCAGATTCAGGTGCGTGGCTGGAGCAGCCCCTCCGGGGCGAGGGGCATTGCCTCAGCTCTCCAGCAGCACTAATGAAATCCAAAGCTGCACACTGGAGATTTTCCCTGCTCCAAGGAAGGGTAGAAATAGACAAGATGAAGTTAAACTAGAGGGGGAAGATGTGATTTCTGAAATAGAAGTTAATTCTAGTAAGTGTTACTTTTACCTCTCAACGGGATTTTGATAGTTCTGGCACCTGGAGATCTCCCCCTGTGCAGCTCCTCACCAGGGCAAAGCTCTGACCTCGGGCAGGGCAGAGGAAGCTGGTCCTGCCCAGCACCAAGTCAGGACCTCCAGGGACCCCAACTGGACCTAGAGAGGAAAAGAAGGCTTTCCCCTGTGAGCTCTACCAGCTCCAGGGAGAGGCAGACCCTTCTGCAAGAGGCAAGGTGTCAAGGGCATCTTGAATTTTGAAGTTGAATTGTATGAGATGTGTTGCAGATGTGCCCAAAAAGAACTGATCCTCTCTGCGTGAGACCTCTGGTCTTCAAACTGACCGTAGATGGTTGCTAAACCCTAGGACGAGAAGAAGCATGAAGAAGTTCCATCATTTTGATGCCATTTTCTGGAGGCAGTTTGTCATTTCAGGACAGGCTCGTGACGTTTGCTTAGCTTTGGACTTGCTGAGAGTTTGAAATGAGACACCAAAATACCACGGTCATATGCTGGCTGTTCTTGCCACACAATAGAGGACCACAAATGAAAAGCAGCAAACCACCAAACTGCCAGATGGGTGCTTGGCCCACCATATTCAAGCCTTTGTGCAACCCGCGGCTATTCAGGGACATCCTCAAAATAAGCAAGGGTCCCATCCATATCTCCTACATTAGTGGAATAACTTCCATGGGTTACACAATAGTAACTTAGACCTACACATCTTAAATCAAAGCGAGATGCACATTTCTTCTATAATTAATGCTTTCAAGTCTGCCAGCAAGACCCCAGCAGCGTTGGTTCCCATTGGAAAACTCCATATAAAATACCAACAAACAGCCCAGTAAAATTGTTCTGTTTGCTGTTTTCCATCTCCAGCTTGGACACATCAGAGGTTGTATGGGGCTGCAGTCAGGCAGCATGCTGTTACAACATGAAAAGCATAAAAACAGCACCAAATGTTTCACTCAAAGGCAGCCATTTGTACTATTCTCCTGGAGACAGACAGCTATTTTCTCATTATTTAAATAGGACCCAAACCCTGAAAGAGAAGCTGCAAGTAACAGTCTCCTTATGTCTACAAAGGAGGCTTCCCTCGTTGCTGGCTCTGAACCAGCTCTTATTTGACAGCCACGCTATAATTACATCTGGGTCAGGAGACACCAACTGACAAATTTTATTTGGGAACAATAATTGGGGAAAGAAGCAATAACCAGACAGAGCTAATAATTTGGGATCCATTTTGCACTCCTGCAAAAGCCTTTCACTGGTTCTTATTAACACAGGAATTAACATAAAACACACACCCTGAACAGTATGCGAGAGAAAGAACGCTAAAAAATTAGGCAAAACCAGGAAAATATGCCATGAGCTCTGAAATCTCAGTTGAAGGCTCTGGAGTGGGGAGGTGAAGCAGTAGCTTGAAACTTGTTGTAACAGATGGGGGATTTGGCCAGGCTGCTGGGAAAGCCAATTTTCCCTTTTCTGCATCTCTGGGAGACGAGACACCAACCTGGTCATCCATTTTTTCTTCCTCTTGCTGCTTTCAGTGCTAGTTTCTGAAATCTTGCTAATTACATTGACTAAATGATTATGCCTTAAAGTAGCCTGTCGCAAATTGCATCAAGGTTCCTCACCACTGATTGTCTTGCCTTGGAACCACAAAATACTTGCCAAAGGCAATTTGTCTTCAATATTTTTGGAGCTTCTGGTAGTTCAGACAGATGCCTGAGTGAATGAGATCATTGGTGACTGAGCTGAAGCTGTGACATAAGTTTATGAAGGCAGTGCCAAGAGGCCAGCAAGGATCAGAAAAGACGGTTATAATGGCATTACCAACTGCTTGGCTCGCTTTTCTGTGCGAGAGATGCCAGCCTGTCATTTCAGTGTCCAGGCTATTTCTGGTGCTGGTGCTACAAGAAGTAAATTTGATCTAATAAGTCCAGATAGATGTGGAAACAAGACTTTCCAGGGAAGAGCTTCAGACTGTCAAGCTTCTTGCCCAACACCTCTGCTCCTCATCTCATATCTTTAGGTACTTGTTGCAGACTGAGTATTCCTGCAGGGTCCCCAGCACACCTACCTCGCCTTCACCTTCCAAGACCATGAAGGAGAAGGTGGTCAAATCAGATGTGTGATGCTGAGCAGTGTGATGCTTCCTGGGTGACCCTGTGGAAAAAATACAAAACCCCAAAAAAGTGGGTCTGAAGATTGAGTCATCCTGACTGTCCCACAGACACCAAGTGCTTAGGGGGACCATATCAAACAGAAGCCATCCACCGGCAGAGCATAAACAGCTAAAAGGTTATGGCAAGCACAGTCCTGGCCCTGTCCCAGGAGCAAAGTGGAGAAGCCCTTCAAATCCTGAGATAAGAAGAGAACATCTACAACAGAAACATGAGCTCTGCTGTTTCTGACGCAGGTTAGCTTCAGATTGCACACTTGTCTAGGGATGGAGGAGAAGCCCAAAATATATAAAATGTGGGAAGTCGTCCAAACAAAAGGAGAAAGTAGGAAAAGCCTGCACATAAGGTGGCCATGGGGAAGTGAGTCTGGGACGATTTAAGAGCACAAAGTAGGTTTTATTCCTAGCACAGTCAGTTAGGGAGAGATGCATTCTTCTTTTATGGATTTTAGGTTAAACAGTATATATCAAACATGTGTTGTGAGTATTGGCTAAGCTGAGCAAACGGCTGATACTCACCAAAAGTTTAACTTCTTTCTAGCATTCAGTTTAATTGCCATGTTCCTCTTTCTGTTCAATTCCTCAGCTCTGTGCAAGGCTGGCAGAGCCGGAGGTGCTCACACACTGGCGTTTGCACGAGAGCATGGCCATGAAGAGCAGCTGGGCTCTTCCAGAGGGGCAGTGCCCCCTGCAAAGATGTGCTGCATTTTCAGCTGCTGATGCTCTTTGGGTGCAATTGCCTACGAAATACCCATATGTGCATGCCCAACTGCTTATATCGTGCATATGAAGCCTCCTGCAAAAGCCTTCCCAGGGAAGACAAAGCTCCAAACCACTCATGATCATAAAAAATAAATGGTTCACTTATTACTGATATAGTTGGGATTATAAAACAATTAACCAGATAAAATTATTTAGGACCAGTAACCCAGACCTGGCGTACTTCTCCCATTTCTTACCCAGGTTCACAGAGCTCTGTGCTTACAGCAAACTTCTAAAGGAGGTAAAACACCCAATGCTCCTGAAGAGAGAATGAAACTTTTTGCAGTCACCAACATCAGGCCAGATCCTGATACACTACCATCTCTTTCACAGTTCCCAATGCTCATTTCTAGCTCATTTCAGGAAACTACCGTGTTCCTAGAAAAAACCAAAAGATCAACACAGGGTATCTGCAACAAACAATACTTTTGTTCCTGTACAGTTCTTCCCCCAAAGGCTGCAGATCGTTTAGTGGAAGGAATGGTTATTGCAAAATGAACTGTTCATTACAGTATTTTCATTGACAGTTCAGTGAAACTGTCAGCTCTTCTCTCTCTAATTGCTTTTGATCAACAAAAGAAGAACATGAACTCTTAAAGGAAAATTATTTTGACACAGCTGGAACTGTTCCCTGCTTAAAGAGGCTGACATGGAAAAAAGCAAGCAGACAACTATAAAGAGAAGAGAAAGAAAGAATGAAAAAAAGTCTAACACATTTGCTACAGTTATTACTTCAGTATTTCTGCAGAGAAATGCAGTTACTCTGGGGAGAACTTCAGGTGTCCTTCAGAACCTCTGCTGGAAGAAGAATTCACTTGGCTCTGCTCCTGCTAGCACTACAGAAAAAGCCAACTCTTGACTATTTAAGTCTGTCAAGTTACAGATATTAACTTGGATAGCCCAGTCAAACCTGCCATGGTGTACCAGGAATTGAATTTAGGCTCCAGCTCCAGCCATAATGTGACTAGCAGCCATGTAATCCTAAACCAGCAATCTGTCAGCACTTGTGTTTTAACAGATTTCTGTCAAACACCTTGCACGAAATAACCTTGATACGTAGTTGATAATTCATTAAGTATTAGTACATCACATGGAAAACCAGATAATAATATTCTCCTTTAAAACTTAAATAGAAATTCATGTTCATTTTTAGCCCTCTTGTTTTCCCCAAATTCTAAAATATGGAAGAGAAAAAAATGAATTCTGGTTATGTTTTGGGATCAGAGTAAAAGGAAGGGTTTGTATTTTCATAATAATCATAATAATAATAGACAGAAAGCCCCCAAACACCAAAGAACCACCAGCTCACACTTCCATTGCATCCTGGGGCAGGCCAGGCTCACGGGTCTCAGCATGGCTCAGGACAGGGATTCGGCACAGGGTCTCACCCATCCCGTGTGCCTCCTGCTCCTCTGCAGCATTTGTCTCCCGAACCTCAGCACCTCCTCCCTTCTCCTTAGACCCCACCACGCACACAAACACGCTGCAAGAACCCGATGCCCACCACCAGCCCCATCCTCCCTGCTGGCTCAAGGCGCCAGCTCCTTTTTCCCAGGGCCGGGAGCATCGGCATCGCCTCCAGGAAAAGCCTCTGTGAGAGAGTTGGAGGATTTCCAAAACGGTGATGCTGGGGGGAAGGGGGAGAGGTGTGGTTACTGCTTGGTCCCCAGCCAGAGAAGCCAGATCTGATGGATGAGCTCAGGAAAAAGAAAGCAGCAATACCTACTGCTGAGCATATCTGGTTCATGCAACCGTGGCGTGCTCTTGGAAAGGACTCCAGCGGCCGGGTGACTGGGTTATGTGTTGCGCTCCTTTGCTCCCACAAGGGCCTTGATTTCTGAACGTTTCAGATTAGGATTGATTTTGTTTATTTAAAGAAAAAAAAAATGTATATAGCATACAGGGCTTGCATTATTTGCTAGCCAAAACAGTCGCACTTGGGATTTCAGCAGAATATGCGAATGCTCAGCTCTTCCAGGCACCAAATCGCTTAGATTAAAATACATAAATATGGATTTAAAAGCTTAACTTCTCATGTGCTGGTTTGAAAAATGTGTCCATCCTTTCCCTTGTTCTGTGCAGCACTGGGGATGAGGCAGCTGTGAAAATATAAAAATAACAGAGACTGTCCCTTAGCCTGTCTTGGCAGACAAAACAGCGTCTCCTGGGAGCAGATGGAGGATATCTGTGTTTAGCTGAGATGACGTGACCAGGCGTGAGACTGGGAGGATGGGAAGACACCTTGGTTTGTCATGTCAAATCCACGTGTCGTGTGAAATTCCCATCCAACTGTAACCCGTTATTTCAAATAACTGGTACTCGGGCACGCAATAACCTTTGAAGTTGAACTGCAAACTCCAGAAGAGCAGAAGGAAAACAGGAACACCCAGCTGAGAGCCTTTCCCAGCCTCATCTAACTCATCCATTTCCCAGAGCATTTCAGATGGATAAAGAAGTGTTTTCCTCGTTCTGCAGAATGGGGGCAATTTAGAAAATCACATCAGGCTTCACGTGATCCCATTTTCTTCCTGGCCTTGAAGAACGAGGCTGCTCACGCAGATAACGACCCAAGGGTTATGCCAGACCTTTGCCATGCTGCCAGTGCTCAGCCTGTAAAAAATCAAGCGTAAGAGCTGAGGGAGCCCACAGAGCCCAAACGCTGCATCTGAATCCTGCAGCGATAGCAGGCTTATTTTGCTTTGCGATGGTTTTATTTTTCCCTCCTTGCTCTATAACTCCCCTAGAAACCTCCCGGTCTGATTTCTTCTAATTCTGCCTTTTTTTTTCTATCTATCAGACATCGGTTATTTTTACTCCCCTGTTCCTAATGTAGCTTGAAATTAATGCAGCCTTTTTATTTATGTATCAGCCTCCTCAATGATGTATGCATAGTTTGAGGAGAGAAATAATTACAGGCTGCTGCGGAAGAGCACAACAGGCTGGTGTCATTATGTCCCAGGCAAACTCTGGCTTTGTTTGCAATTCACAGCATATGGGATTTTTTTTTTCTAAAGACGTTTGATCTGGATGTTGTTTCTCTAGACAACATAATAATTTAAATCAGATCAGGATGCGGGCAGTTTCATATTGTTCCTAAGCAATGTATACTGTGTCTTGTACAGAAATCACGAGAATAAAGGGCTAAGAGCAGGGCTGGGAGGGCATGTCCCTACGGCCTGCTGGACAGACCAGTCCACATCGAGATATTTCTGAGCCTAAATAGGGAGCAGCAATGTTTTGACTACTGTTTTAATTAAAAGCACTCTGAACTTGCACATATAAAACCAAGCAATGTAGATACAAAGTTCAGAATAAATTCTGTGTCCCCTATGAAATGACACCACTCTCGGATCTGTAATGTATCACCCAACTGTGGATAACTCGCTTCTTGCCAGTAAAAATTAAAAATAAATAAATAAATAATAAATTTTAAAAAACCTGCTGAAGGTTGTACTGCTATTCCCAAGAATTAAAATCTGTGTTTTAAATAACACAGTGCCAGGGGGCTGTAGTGAAGCAGTACCAGCATTAGATTAGATACCAGCACTAGGGATTGCCTCCCTAGGCAATCCGGAGATCTCTGGCCTTTCCACCAAAAAAAAAAGAAAGCAGGTAGAAGCCAGTGCAGATATAAGAGGACAGGACAGAAAAGCAATAAAATAAAATAAAATAAATTCAAAGTTTCAAAAAATATAAAGTATATATAAAAAATATAAAGTATACAAAATAGAGTCTGATCCAGAGATGTTATGTGTCTTTACAGGAAGGATTTTACAATTTGGATCCTAGCCAGGAAACAACTGCTTATGAAAATGAAATATTTTAATTGATTTTAAACAATATGGCATTTAGTATTATTCAAATAAGGCAGCACTTATTGTTTAACTCTGTTACAGGGGTTGGGCTTTTTCATTATGTAAATTTTGAGTTATAGTACAGGAGTATTCAGAGCATCCCCTATGTGCTCTCTGGTCAGTGGGATATTTCACAGCCTCCTGGTCCACACACTGCACTCCAAGTGGCTTTCCAGTTCCCAAGAGCCAGGTCACATCACTACTTTTAACTCACTGGGCTAATTTACGACATTAAAGTCACCACAATACCACCACCAGGTTTTAGCATATCACTATCAGCTGCATGAACAAACATATCAAAATGTGGGATAGAAATATTTTCATCTAAAAAATGGAAATGCTTCAGTTGGGTGCCCTAGCATGAACTTGGAAGTCACTGATGTGGTATCATTCAATGCCATCCTGGTTCACAAAGTTTTGAACCAGCCAGGGCAGGTCCTGGCCCTCATCCCCACATACGCAGAGAAGAAATAGCCCCTGCATCGGCCACAGACACAGAAGGGCTGTCTGCCAACCCTACAGCACTGCCTGAGCACATCAGCCATGCGCCCCATGACCCCCTTTGTTTCTGGAGACTTGAGTGTTGAATTTTGCCTGCATCTCAACGCAAAACACTCTGCTGTGTTTTGTATCTTCTCACTTGTAAGGTAGAGCACTAGGTTCTGCAGAGCTCTCACTCCAAGCTCATTATCTGACAAGTGTACAGTAAAATATCTGAAAAGGAAATATTGAACATTAAGATCATTCTGAAAGTAAAATCACCCTACTCCTTACTGAAAAAAAAAAAAAGCATTCATAACAAAAATAACTGTATTTCGATGTGATATCTTTGAAATGGTAATATTGTGATGGCCATCTGACTACTGCAAAGGTTGTGTAATTGGGTGATTTAGGAGATGCAGTGCTTTTGAAATACAGTGTTTTGTTCCATTCAGGAAGATTGCTAACATTTTATTTTAAGTCATTCATTTTACATCGATGCATTCATTTTACAAAATCTCCTTTTATTCCAGTATTAGAAAAAAATTCAGTTGGGTCAATTTGCTTTCTCTCTCTGTTCTGTTTTTGTTGTTGTTGTTTGTTTGTTTGTTTGTTTTTTCATATTCCTCCCCCACACACACACCCCAATCCCTCTCCATACCTCTGCATTCATCTCTTCTCTAAATGAAAAAATCTATTTTTTTTTCTGTTGTATTTCCTGGAGATCTTTTCCTGCTATCATTAATTTTTATTGCCCAGTTCAGAGCACTCTCTGCTCTGCTAAGCAGCAGGCAAACAGAACAGGGAGCTGAGCTTCTGGTAAGGGGGACAACAAATTCCTGGAGAGGAGAAATAATCCCACATTGTTGTTTTTTTCTGCTCTGTCCCTTACACAATCTCGCACTTAGCCTGTTATTTTTAAACCACTAAGTACATCAGCTGGAGGTTCACTGTGATCTGTCAACAGCCACATCGAGCTTTTCCCCTCCATCCCTCCTGCAAATTAATCCTGAGTCCCCCGGGGCAAACCCATCGTTCAAATCATGCCTGTCAGCAGCTCATGGATGTCCTGGCTCACCAGGGCGAGCACCACTGCCAGCCGCCTCACCTCTGTGGGGACACAGCTGCTCAGTGCCACGCTGGTCCCCTCCCCAGCTAGGGCCAGGCCACCCCGAGGCATGAAGCTGCCCTGAATTTGGTCCAGCAGCAGGAGGCTGGCTTGGGGCTTGCTCTTTTCCATCATCCAGGAGGGGCAGAAGCACTTCTCTCTTCTGTGGCCTGCTGTAACCAAATGGCTTGTGCTCCCCCTTGTACACATGACAACATGAGGCTGTTAGCTAATTCCTCTTCCTAATCTGACTGCTCCGAGAGGAAATGGCTACTGCCAGTGAATAATAAAGCATACGTTTGCATATTTTCTTTTTTTCTTTCCTAACTTCAGCACAGTATTGGTAGCTGGTTGAGGGAAAGGGTTGTTCTGCTCTGCTCTGCACTGGTGTGGCCTCACCTCCAGCACTGCATGCAGTTTTGGGTGCCACAACATGAAAGGGACATAAAACTGTCAGAGAATGTCCAAAGGAGGGCTACAAAGATGCGGAAGGGTCTAGAGGGGAAGACATATGAGGAGCAGCTGAGGTCCCTTGGTTTGCTCAGCCCAGAGCAGAGCAGGTTGAGGGGAGGCCTCATGGAGGCCTGCAGCTCCCTCACAAGGGGAGCAGAGGGGCAGGCGCTGAGCTCTGCTCTCTGGGGACAGCAACAGGACAACACATAGACTTGGCTTCAAATGAATACAGTAGAATAATAAAAATGGTCTTTGCTGGGAATTTTACATTACAGGAGCTATTTCAGTGCTAGATTTTGCAACCTGTGTAAGATTCTCCCATCCCACAAGAGAAAATTATTCTTCCTTGCAGGGCTTACAACTTACATTCTCTCTCAAAAAGCTTCTTAAAGGGTAGTGTCTAGGAGTAATTCGTTTTTGAGTTTAACTGCAGAGAGCTTGAGTACAAATAATTGTTTTACAGTGCTGAGAAAATCCAGAAAACAGTTCAATGTCAATTTTTCTATTGAAGGGATCTAACCTTGCAGATTAAAATGCCATTAAACATACAAAAGATGCATAACTCTTGGTAAACTCTGAAGCTGGTCAGATTGTAAGTGCAGTTTCTGTGATGATTGCTTTGTCATTGAGTCAAAACCACACCTGCCATTGTGTCTGAAGGTGAAGTGCTGACCTGGCAGTGCTGGAAGCTGAACTTCTTCATTACGGGACAGCTCACAGAGCTGAAAGTGCAGCATCAGCTCCTGCAGACTGGCTCATCCCCATGTGCTCAAACTGATTCAGAAAGGCTGCCGCTTTCAGAGCGTGAAAAAATCCTTCCTTCACTCATCCATGGTCTCCTGCCAAAACAAGGGCACAGCAGAGCACTTTTGCTATACCAGATTTTGCAAGGGCTTTCCCTGACTGGTGACTGAATGACATGCAGAACACACACGACCAGCCTCCCCACCTCCTCCCCCCCCCCACCCCCACCCCCCCAATATTTTAATAGCTTTAGGTTGAAAGCTTCCAGGTGCAGCAATCCTTACCTCTACCCTGTCCACAGGAAAGTCCATTCATGCTGGATACCACACCTGCTCTGCTACCGTCCCATCTGCAGCAGGTCAGCCCCACATTTGACACATTCCTCACCGCCAAAGCACGTCCTCATCACAGCCCTGGGAGGGAAGCGGGGTGCCCTGGTGGGGTGTGCTCCCTTTGGGGCCCTGCCACACACCAGCACCCCAGGAAGCAGCCCCGGGCATGGCTGGTGGAGCTGCTCGTGCCCCTGGCCACTAGCCAGGGACAGACTTCACTGCACACAGTGGCAAAGCACTCCAGCGTCTTCATAGCTCATAGTCGCATGACGAATATAAATTTACTGCTTAATTACGTCTCAGTGAGAGAGCCTTTCTCTCCACAGAAAATATTATTGATATCCGACAGGGCTAGTGCTGGTAGGAGGGCATAGAGGGCAGCGGAAATCTACACTCTGAATACGAAGCTCTTGGAGAAGATTTCCCTTCTTCTATTTTAGGGAATCAATAGTTGTTTAATTATAATTCAGCAATTGCAATGAAAGTTTAAATACAATGCAACAATTGTAGATGAATTAAAAGCCACTTGATTAAAAACATTTGAAGGTTGGTATCTTTGCAACTAATTTTATGTTTTGTAATTCCTGTTCTCCAATTTTGTTTGCAAAAACCAATTGGCACTTAATTAACCTTATGCCATTGTCCCATTAAATCAAAACTAAAAGTACTTAGGACATTCAATTCAATCTGTTAACAACCCTATTAAGCAAAACAGCCAAAGCTCCAACTACATTTTCTTAATGAAATTTCTTGAAGACACATTCTGTTCCCAACTTCTTGTAAAATGGGAATGAGTTGGAAGAAGTCAGATTTATCATAAGGGAAAAAAAGGGAGGGCACAGCTCCAGTACAGTGTGAACAGTTGCTGCTCATTTATGGTGGCCTTCATGTGGCTATGATCTCTACAGAGATGAGCAACACTCCCCCAACTGCTGCTGCAGAAAATTCATTCCTGATGGGCCATCTTACTCTCTGAAATGAGGAGCAAAACCAAACAGCTCCAGCCACCAGACTTCATCTTTAAAACAGAAACAGAAACAGTAAAGAAAAAGGAAAAAGAAAAAGAAAAGGAAAAAGTAAAAGAAAAAAAGAAAAAGAAAGAGAAAGAGAAAAAGAAAGAGAAAAAGAAAAAGAAAAAGAAAAAGAAAAAGAAAAAGAAAAAGAAAAAGAAAAAGAAAAAGAAAAAAGAAAAAGATGTAAGTCCCACTAGAGAGCAAGAATAAGAAGTCAACATCACAGCAAGGGAATGGCAGCCAAGACTGTTTCACTTACATGACACTGAAATGGCAATTAAACATATTTCTCAAAAACTGCAAAACAAAATACAAGCAGGCAAACATAATGCCAGCTAAGGATAATGAAAGATGCTGCACCTCAGGCATGATCCCAACACGTGAAATCTGGCAGCCATCTGACTTTATCCCTGGAAGTCTTCAAAAGACGTTTAGATGTAGAGCTTAGGGAAATGGTTTAGTGGGGACTGTTAGCGTTAGGTCAGAGGTTGGACTCCATGATCTTGAGGTCTCTTCCAACCTAGAAAATTCTGTGATTCTGTGACTTCATGCTTACATTTGCCTGCTAAAGCAGCTGATGGAAAACTTGAGGTGGTCTGGGGCATTATGACTGAGCTGCTGGGCTGGATGCAATCTGCATGGCACATTTCACACCTTTCACTCTCACTGTGGCCTGGGCTGCAGTCCCACTATGCACATCTAAAGACAGAGGGTGGACCTTCTGCCCACCCAGCCAAAAACTCCTTCCTTCTGCCCACATTGTTTGCCCATGAGCCATGGCCGCTGAAGCTGGAGGACATCACCTCCACTCAGTGCTGGGGGAAGCAGCTACCTCTTCACTTCAGGCCAAGGGTGGCTTCCCCCTGTGGAGGATTTAGGATTTTAGATTTTGGCCTTGGGCCTCTCTCTCCCATCCCTCCCTGTTTCCTTTGACCTTTTGGTGGGATGAAGCCAGGTTCCACCATGAGAAAGCTGCCAGTGCACCCATGCATGAAAGACACTGGGTGTACTGAGGACCACATACTAAGCAGTAACCCTAATAGAGGTGCATGGGACAATATCTTTAAAAATCACTATAGGACTGAAAGGCTTTCACAGCAAAGTGCTGGCCATCACCCTCAGTCTATTAACACTGTAAATGAAATCTGTTTATAAATACACCATATTTTTGCAGTTCAAAGAAAACTTAGGAATGCTAGAGGGTTCTCAGGACATCTTGCCTAAAATGCTGCCTGCAAAATGTTTTCATTTTCCTTAACACACTGGAGAAAAAAGATAAAAGTTTATTGGTATTGGGGCATCAGACATAAGGTCAAACGAAGTACAGAGGTAATGTATAGGGCTTATGGCCATTTCCCCCAGCTACATTGGCCAGTATCAAACATAGGATACTGACCTAGGTGTGGACCTGGAGTTATCCTGGAAGGCAGCTCCTATGTCCATAAAACAATGATGTCAACCCATCACCAAGAATCCCTCACAAATGTTTGTTAATTGTTTTCTGACACACAAAGCCAGGAGAGAACAAAGACCCAGGGAAGGCACTTCCCCGGCAGTGATTTATGGTGTGTTATAGAGCCCCACCCGACTACCTGCAGCCAGAGAGATGAGCACTTAGAGCTGATAACAACCACAACCTCCAGGCAATGAGTCTTCAGGGATAACCAGAGCTATAGTGCAGCCAAACTTCCTCAACTTTCAAAGGTGCTAGAATTTGGGGTGTTCTTTATTGGTGCCCCCATGTTATCCAGGAGAAAAATGACACCTCACTCATTCTCAGAAATCCACTAAGTCTGATATGAAACATACAGAGGCATAAGCACTGCCAGGACCTCTGCTGAAGAATACTGAATTAAGATACTCAGTGGGACTAAAAAGGCAGCTGTAAATATGAAAATGAAAATCACTACACTGATCTGCCACTTAAATGGAAGATAACTCCAAGAAGGCACTTCATCCATGAAGATAATGAGCCTAGGGGATTGGTCGTGAGAGGTGAGCTTGGCAAAAAAAGATCATGCAACCAGCTTTAAGAGAAAGTAATTTTAAAAATGAGTTGTTGTTTTGTTTTGTTTTGTTTCTATTTCATTCCTGGGTCTAGACAGTGAAATTTATCTCTAGAGGAAGTATTAAAAACTTCTACTACAATTTTCCTTTTGCCTACAAATTGAGCCACACAGGCTAAGGAAAGGCATTGCCGCCAACTTCTGCCAATGCAGGACTTTGGTGAAAGGCACAAGGCTGTCCCTGGCTGCATGTTCCCAGTGCCTCTCCCAGGCCATGGCTAGGAGCCCTGCTGACCACGATGTGTCAGAGCAGCTCTGACTAGACGTCAATCTCTGTTTATGCATCTGCTCTACAAGGTTTCAACCTGGACCCAATGTATCACCCAGGGAGGAGATGGAGCATGAGGATGGGAAGGACAAGCCCAGTCTTCCCAGATCTGCTCAAGCACATTAAACCAGGCACATGGGCTCGCTCCAGGTCAGGGAGCGGGGAGGCATTGGCATTTCTGAAGGACAGCTCGTGGCCAGGTGGAGGAGCCCGTCTCACTGGCACACTCTCTGTCTGAGCATGCCTAATTTTTGGAGAGAGGGATGAAGACAGACTCCCTTCCCAGGTCTTTAAGGTGTTTAAAATTGATATTGTCCAGGACTGATGTTGAACTCCCTGTGCAAGGCAATCCATAAAGCTGGATGTGTGAGGCAGTGGTCATCAGCAGCAGTAAGACAGATAATGAGACAGACTGGTACGGCCCTTGCCCCAGTTTTCCTGGTATTCCCCTTCCATCCTGATGACTCAGGAAATATTGGAGAAGACTTGGGATGTGAAGGAAAACCCTTTTCATTCTCCACACTAAGTCAGGCAAGCAACTGAAGGCAACCCCATTGCTTTTACAACGAAAAGTCAACGTTACACGTGCTTGAAACACAAAAGAAATACCAGAGGAAGGTTCACTAAGGACAAGTACCACACAAGTGTGCTTGGCTGAGTTAGATGCGTTGGCTGCCAGCAGCCTCACCGTGTCTGTGTATACATATTTTCACGCTTTTGTGTATAAAGTATGTGAGGATACCTGGAGGCATTATTTTAAGTGGAGGGCACAAGGCATACTCAAAAGGCAGGCCTGAAAATAGCATTTAATTGTATTTTTCAGCTCGTTTGATTATCTCAGCATCAGTGGCCAAGACAGGAATAGGTTTCAATTAACTGACCCAAACATTTTCTTCAGTCCAGTTCAGTATTTTAAGCATATATTAAATAAGAATCATCATTAGCCAAGGTTTAGGCAATACATACAGTCTAATTCTCATCAAGTCTAAGTATACCTTAAATAATAGTGACTAAGACATCCTTTCCAAGTTCTGTTTTCTCTCACCTCTAAAATTAGTATAAACACACATCTGTCTGTCCCTTAGGGAAGAAACACCTTAGTATTTCTCTTGCAATTTTACATTTTGGATGGTGTCTAAGTCACTATTTTTGTTATTCTTCTTCTTTATTACTTCAGACTTATGACGTTTTGCTTGGATGCATATTTGGTCGTCTCCTTTTACAAGGGTATAGATATGATTACAAGTTTATTTTCACAAAGTATATGGAGTGGTTATCTGTGCTAAATACCAAAACAGTATTCAATCAGGAGAATTAAGCCTGTGAAAGAGATGCTAAGCCAATGTCAAAGATCTTCCAGGAAGACAGAAATTGTATGCAATAACAACATGGTTGGATTAACTTTACAACAAAAGGAAATTAGACTGGATTTCTACAGAGTCGGTTTTGTTATTCTAGCTAACAATATGATTAACATTGAATGAATGGTGAAGGCCTCATTCATGCTTCACTTAGCCCAAATTAATGTGACTGATTACCCAGTCTTTCTACTCTGGCAGAAATTCCTGCATCTCCTAGGCCTCGTTTATCCAGAGTCTCACTTTTAAGGGGGCTGACCCCGGCCAGAAGGAAACAGTAGCTGAAGCTTTTGAAGCTTGTGCACTTCATTGCCCTTTAGCTCCAACTGCTGTATGGGGGTAAAAGTCTATGGCCCCAGATACTGTAGAAGATCCAGCTGGGCTCTCCCATGGGCACACAGGTGTTATTACAATAATTTCAGGAATTGTTCCGTCATCAGGTTTGTTCTTTTTTTTAATTCTTCTTCTTTTTTCTTTTTTTTTTTCTTAAATTATTCTCATGCTCCACATTGCCAATTATCAGACCTTTCAAGACGGAGGCTAGGGCTGTGCTTGGGATTAGCTGCTTGCCCTCCTGCAAGAGTTTGCCTGACTCCTCAAGGAGCTGTAAATCAAGCTGCCGATGAGTAACCACTTTCTGCCAAGCACCTGAGGAACCTGAGAAGACCATATGGGCTGTGAAAATGACAATATGCACATCAAGTGCTGTTTGTGTTCGCTGTGAGAAAACAGGTCAGTGCGGGCTGACATCAAAGTCAGCGTGATGAAGGCTGCAGGAAAAATGCAAGCTGCACATTTCCCCTGAGAGGAAGGAGGCCAGGCAGGGGCAGGTAACTCCCCACCCCTCCACTCCCCACTGCATCAGTAGCGCTCTCTCACTGGAGCAACCCACTGCCAAAACATAATCTACATGGAGAGCTTTGACTTTTCCTTCTCTTCATCCTCACCTAGGTGCAATACAGAAAAAAACTAGAGGCTGTGGAAGTAGTCCTCATGTACACATACACACAGATGCAGGCAAATAACTTTCTGTGGTGCTCACACCTCGGGTAGGCGGCTGTCTTTCTGCAGAACCAGGACAAATATCTTGCCCCAGCTTGCAGCAACTGCTTGCAGGGCTACAAAGCCAGCCCTTTGCCACTGGTGCTCTTCACTGGAAGCTCGCACACTTCTTACATTATCTCTCAAAACACTTTCCACATTCAGCTGCAGGAAGAGCCCCCATTTCCCAAGAGCTCAGGAGGTATCCACAAGGCAGAGCGTGATTTGTGGTTTCAAGATGTGGTAATGCTTGAAACCAACACCCAGCCTCACCAAAATAAATCTTTAACTAGATTTATGGAACCAGACTTCTTTGCAAACTGAATGTTTTACCCTTGAAGATACACCAGTTTCATTCCATGGCTGACCTGCAGGAAAGGACGCAGGTAAGCTGCACTGCCAAGGTGCTCACAAGGATCTTGGCATGGACCAGTGGGGTCCATGGCCACACTTCAGGTTCAGTCTCTTCAGCCACCACAAAACTGATCATGCTCTCTGAAATGTCTTTAAAAATGTATATATATATATTAGTTTTATTGCTTTGTGGTAAATAAAGCTGCTGACATGCACAATAACTCTGTTAACATCTTGGTTTTAATATAACCTACTTGTATTCAATATTTATCACTTTATACAACTTACCTCAAAGTAGGCTTTTTTTAATTAGGATTCAAAACACTTGAAATTATTTTTTTACAGCTGCTTCAGATCTACCCAAGCATTGACAGCACCGAGTCTCCAGCTGGACCAAGTGCAAATTAGCCCCGGGCTCCACTCCTATGAGCTCTGTATAGTTTTGCAGTTAAATGAAAGTCAGTGCATAAATACTGGCAGGACCAGCAGTGCTGCACTAGGGGCAAAACAAGAGAGGTGGCTGATTCAGGCACAACCTGGAGGGTAGGAAATGGAAGCATATGGCCTGAGTCAAGTTAGCTGTATCTTACCCAGCTCCTGCTACTGCCCAGCAAGGTACTGGGATGGAAGCACTAGGTACAGCTCTTGGGAGCCAAGGGAAGCCAGGAAGAAGTGGGAAGAGCAGGACTGAAGACGGCATTGGTGGTCTGCGGGTGGGAAATAAAAAGAGCAGGCCACTCCAGAGTGAACATCCAGAGTGAACTCTGAACACAGGTAGCAAAGTACCAATATTGTCATGTTATTTCCACTTTTTAAAGGCACACGAAGAAGCTGAATGCCCTACATGGTACAAGGAGCTTTATCCAAGCTACAGAATAGGGTGTGGATCGTATCAGTGGCAAAGGGAAAGCAGCATCTCTCTTTTCAGTGGACTTGCCCCAGAGGAGTGGCTGAAAGAAATGGTTCAGATTAGTCATTAAGCAAAACACTTCTAATATAATTCTTAACGCTGTAAATTAGGTAAATCTTAACTGTTGTGTTACTTCTGGTGGACCATCCAGAAAAAAAGTATTGGACTGAAGTTAAATACAAAGCCACTTACCACTGGCTGTGTAACATCTGCACATCTTGGAGGCCTTTGATCCCTTAGAATGGTCACAGAAGCTTCTCCTTGCAATATGCTTTATAATTTCTTAAATAATTTGTCTGTGGGGTCATAACTCTGAACACCGGCACATCCGATGGACCATTTGACTCAAACAAACAAACAAAACTCTATTCCTTCGTACTGATCACTGGTTTAAGCATTAGAAACCACCATTTCAGCCTGTTTTCACCTACTCATGTCAGAAGCACAAAAGGAATTAGTGAATGCCTTCTCTACGTCCCATGCAGTCTCTACCACCAGTAGCTCATGCATGAGACCGTGGGAGTGCCCCAAGGGACTTTCCGGCATCTGCAGTGTGTGTGTGTCTGTGGCAACCTGAACTAAACAAAATCCTGTGTCCCACGTCCTCCTCTCCCAACCCCCCTGAGTCTTCTAAGATCAACAAAAGAAGAATGGGAAAGCCTCCTAATGTTATTCTTGGCAAAAGTCTACCAAAGCTTAATTTTTATTACCATCGCGCAGACTATGTCTGCAAAAGAAAACAAGAAAGAAAGGAAAAAGAAAAGGTTTCTCCAAGGAAATGCACATAACTTTCATAGCTGAATAAGTCCTTGAGTCATGCAAAGGGCAAGCCTGAGATAATGCTAAAGCAGTATCAGCATGTTTTTCAGCCCAACAGACTCTAAAGGTTTCATATCTAACAATGCTTATGTGCATTTTAAAAGGTAAAAATATGAATTCTTATAGAAACAAACACTTGTAATTACATATACATATATAATATATTTAGCTCTTGGCTGGAAGAGACAGATTAAGCCACCTTAAATTGGAAAACCCTATAGCACAGAATACATGTACATTTCCAGAATGAAAATAAATAAATAAATAAATAAGAGCAGAAAACAAGACTCCACTCCATTAGGCTGCACTGTCATAGTTTGTCCTTAGTTTAAAAAGAACTCATGATTAATTTTAAAGATTTATCATTGGAACAAATAAATGTAGTAGTCTGAGCAAGAGACAGGAAATTTGATCAGAATCTGTTAGTTGCTCTATCATTGTTTTTTTGCTTTATGTTAGCAAATTCACTCTCAGTTAATTCACCTATAAACTTACCTAATTGTACAAAAGATTTTGTAGAGCTCGATGAATTTAAGTCTTTTATAACTATCCTTTTAAAAAAAACGTTAAAAGGTACCATGAAACGGGCAGTGCTGTACATCATTGTTTTGATGATGGTGCTGGAATTGTTAGATAGCTATACACCTTCCTGAAAAAAAAAAAAAAAAAAAAAAAAAAAAAAGTTCCTTATTTTTAATAGCATTTCTAGAAACAAAACAACTGCAGTAATATGGCACTCAGACACCAAATATGGCACTCAGACACCAAATTGAATATAAGAATTTCAATTTTCTTACAGAACATTGATGAAGGATTTGGTGTTGGGGACTCAACACCCAAAAAGAATCCAGGACAGGACGTATACAATATTGATTTCATAACGGGACAAGCCTCTATGATCACTGATGTCAATGAAATATTGCATATACACACATAGATATATGTACTATGTATGCACAGGGCATTCTGTACTTTTCTAAACCTAGTGGGTCTCCCTTCTCTGTCACACACATACATGGTTTTCCAGGCTGGCTGTTGCAAGGGCTGCAGCCGTTTAGCCAAGGTCACCCTGCCAGCAAAGCTTGGGGGGTGGATGAGAAGCCGAGCTCCCTGGGGCTCCTGCCCAGGGCCCCTCGGTGGCAGCCAGGCAGCCCCCCCCAGGCACAATTTGTGCCTCTGGTGCCTGGCCAAGGAGGCGTGCATTTCCCGGGAAGGCAAATCTTGTCCCGAGCTCCAAAGGAATGAAATGAGATGACTCCTGGCAGGATATGGAGCAGGGATTTTTCATGCTTGGTGGATCTAGGCATCAGCTTGCAGAGTCAGAGGCTGAACGGCTAATGAGATGAGCACAACTGGGAGGAGGAGGAGGAGCAGGAGGGCCAGATGGACCCTGAGAGATCTTGTAAGGGTAGCGGGGGGGATACAGATGAAATTCTCCCCCTTTGGGAGCCAAACATATTGCTTTTGGCAAAAACATGATTAAGATTTAATTACTAGGTAAGAACAATCTCAGAATCCCCACAGGGAAATCTTGTATTGTTCGCGGCAGGAATAAAACATCAGATTTATTTTTGTCAGCACATATATAATCCAGGCTGAGGCGGAACTAACATTTGACTTAAAATTCCTTGTAGAGCGAATCTTTGTCTTATCCGGACAGGGATCAAATATCCACAAGCACGCTCAGTTGTGGTATCACAAACCAATAGGATTTCTAGCAGAATAAACACATGGAATGGGTTTTGCAGAGCTCATTTCACAAACAAGACCACGCAGCAAACTTGGGAGGAATGGCAGCGGACCAAATTTTGCAGTTTCACTTAGAGATGCACAGGGGGACAATTTGAACTCCTGGTGGGAACATTTGGCTACCACAACCAACCAGCCCTTCTCCCTGCGGCCCCGGTTTCTCCCCAAAGGAAGATCCAGCATCCCGGGTTGCTCGTGTTTTCGCAGGGGACAGAAACAGAGCGAGGCAAGTTTGCCAACTAAACATCTGCTTGGATAACGTTCCCCAACAATCACGGCACACTCAGTAAGCCCTGCGGTGAGCTCACTGAACTTGGGTCAAGTGCTACCACCAGCTGACTTCAAGCTCAGCACTGCTTGGATCTTGAGCACCGAGCTGAAGTGCTAGTCAGACATCTGTTGTAACATCCTTGGTTGATTTGCAAGCAGCACAGAGCCGAACAAATCAAACACAGTAGACTGAGTGGCAGGAAGAAAATCCCATCTTCCTTAAAACATGTGTTGTTTTTTTTCCTTGAGTTCCACTCTTCTAGTGCAAAACCAGAAAATATTGATAATTTACAGGCTGATTTTGAGAAATGTAGATGCTTTCATACAAGACTCACCAACAGCCAAAAAATTAGTAAGACTGGTGGAAACTTTCACTGCAGTTCAGTTAAAACATTGTTATGAACATCAGCCAGCATGCTGTCAATGCTAGCATACTTTCTTGACATATGGAGTGGAGGGCTGGTTTTTAATGCCTTGCCCTTTCCTTCCCTTATCGAGAGAAGCTGAAGTCAGTGTAATGGCAGAATGCTCCTCACTTCAAAGAAACTAAGACCTGGTTACACCTTGGGAAGCTGAAGTACATTTCCATTACTGAGTTAGGGAAGAGGGTGCTTGGGACCACTGGAAGGGACCTTATGACCAGGAACCTAGTTCAAATAGTCAAAATAATTCCTCTGAAAAAATGGTTTCTTTAGTAATAGCACAATAAGCTTTGGTGGTCTTCGTGTTGGCAGCACAAAGTCTCATGCCATTGTTTTTAATTCATGAGCAAGCCCCTAGTTGTCCCCCGTTGGCAAATTTTAAGGGCAAGCCAGCTGGTAGGGAGAACCAAGGGCAATAAAGCATTCACTGGAAGTTTTGGAATTGAGTGTTTTGTTGTTGTACACTCCTCAGACCTCAGGGGGTGACCAGGAAGAAGGCTGTAGGCAGCAGCCTGAGATGTTCCTGCTGCAGGATGCAGAGATCTCAGTTCTTCATTACTGCGGAATCTGCATCAGGAGCTCACAGCACGTCCCTGACAAAACAACAGGTAATAGAAATAGTAATAGAAAGAAGGATATGAAAGGCTTCCTCCACCAAGCTGCTGTCCCCAGTGGACTATAATACATCTGGTTCAAACCAAAAACCTCCATTGCTGTTAAAGGACTCCCAGATGCCCTGCATGGACCATACAAACTTAGACCAACAGGGACAAAACTGGCAGTGACTTGATATTTCAGTAGGATCAAACCCCATAAACCCTGCAGTTTCATGGGTCTCATCAGCCGAGCTCCTCCTCAGCCTAAAATTACGTGAGATGCTTTTTGCTGTGTCCACTCTGCAGAAGGGGCCACCTCCAGCACATCCCCACATCCCAGATGAAAGCACTGGTCTTTGGCCAAGCACATTGGTGTCACCCGGCTCCAACACACGTGCTGGAGGGTGCCAGAGATGGAGCAACGCTGCTCAGATCTCCAGATGCACAAATCTAGGGCTGCCTGCCAAGATTGCAGTGTTAACCTCCAGGCATGTTCGAATGCTTTGAATGTACTCAGCTTTTCTCCTTTTACTCCTTTTGCTATACTCAGTCATAGATACATGTCACAGACACGTTTTTTTCATTTCTAAGTAGCAAGGTGCTTTGAGCAGACAGCAAAGCTTCTTCATATTGTTTTGTAAGTAAAGAAATATAGATACAAAGTCCTGCAGAAGATCACACAAGTCAAGGGAAAGGCCAGAAATAGAAGATACGGCTCCTGACTCACCACCCAGAGCTCCATCCATCAAATCACGTCTCTCAGCAGGGACATTATGTATCTGCCACATGCTGATAAAGTCGTACCAATTCAGACAGAGGTGCCAAGTGTGCAGACTTCAGAACATATGGGATTTTCACCTAAGAAAATAGTCTCTTTTCTTGTAGTGGGGTTGCTTACATGGATAAAGTAAATACACTAGAAAGACCTCATAGGCCATATTTTTTATAAATGCATTTTTGCATTTTGAATTATGCAAGAATGAAATTTTTTTAAAAAGGGGGTGGGGGTTAATTTGCACAGTACCTCCTTCCTCTCTGCTCTGAAGCAAACGCATACTTGTGTCCAATGGCATGTTGGGCCATGTTGAGTGGGACAAACTGGCCTTACAGAGCCACTAAAATGCAAAGCAGCAGCGCAGGACTGGAAAGTGGCCAGCCCTGGAGGAATCTGATCCTCCAACTATATTGATGGTTCAAAAGTTTCATCCCAAGCTGAAGTTGGAAGAGGGAACTCCTTTCCTCCCTCGGCTCAAACTCATTAGATTTTAAGCAAGTCAAAACTTCCAAAACATCACTGAATCGCTTAAAGCCATTCACAAGCAGTTCTGCAGTTTTAATTTCACACAGCTGACTTGAACAGCATTTTACTAGTATGCTCTAGCACCATCTAGCTTGCATCTCAGGTAACTAAACTGCATTATTTTCTCAAGCAAGCAAATCCTTGATCATGGAATTTCTTTTAAGTATGACCGTCTGTACTTAGGTTATTTTATTTACTTTGAAATTATAATCCAAATAAAAGCAAAATTAGTGAGCGCAAAACTGTCTCAGGGGTTGGTTAAAGACACATCTTCTGCAGCCTGCAAACCCAGTCCCCATCTCAGAGCACACTTGTGCTGTGGTGCCTTTAAAAATTGCAAGAGGAGCCACCAAGCAGAACTGAACCTCATCTGGAAACCACCCAAGGCACCTGAAATTAGACCGGGATCCTTCACTGAGCAATTCCTCAGTCTGCATCCGTGTCCTCCTGTGGGTTTCTCTCTTCCGTCCTTTCTGGGCTTGAATCTTGCCAGAGATACATAAGTCTGCTAAATACTTCTAAAGTTTAAATTTCCAAATTTGCTTGCTTAAATAAGGTTTCTTAGAGGAATTCAGTATGAAAAACAACAAATAAGGGGACAAAGGAACCCAATACAAATTCTTGTTCCAAAGGAAAAAGCGCCAAAAAATAAAATCAGAGCCACTGCTCACAGGACAAGCAAGATTAATGGTCAGTACTGGGAATGGGTTTGCTTGTGGGGTATTGAGGTGGCAGCCAGTGGCCTTTGTGCCCCACAGAAGCCACCCTGCTGCACCCCCTGCTCCTCCCTGTCTTGAGGCTGTGACCAGCAGCCATGGCTCAGACACATCCAGCAGAGCAGGAGTGGGAGCTGATGCTTCATCTTCATCACCCAGCAAGTTACACAGCACAAATCCATTCAATACTTCACCTGACATAAACTCACCCATCCAGATCCCTGAAAGAGAAATTCATAGGACAAATAGCTGTGGCTACACAAGCTGTGATAAGAATTACCATCATCCCGCAGCAAATGTCAGGAGACATCTCCTGAGGAGTCAGGAAGATTGTTCCTCCTTCCCTGTTCCTTGACACAAATGCCAAGTGATTTTCTGCAAGCTTTTTTCACAAGTTTTTGCAAGTTGTGGGCATTCTCTATCCCGCCTCCGCAAGGCTCATCAGCCTGGACTCTGTGCTGCAATACATTTTGGGGGTTGGCTTCTATCTGGCTTGCCCATTTCCTCCTGAAAAGCACAACGTAGATGAACATGGCATTGACTTACTCTGCAGCATCAGGCAGTGGATGCAGCCAAGTTAACAAGTCAAATTCTTCTTCATGTTACTAATGGACACAGCCAAATGACAGTACCTCAGTCTCAGGGTGCCTACTGCAGAGCTCCAGGAACCACATCACTCAGTGCAATGGTTGGTGTGGTTCCTGGAGCTCTGCAGCAGACACTACATATTTCTCACCCATGAAAGACCACAGATTTCAGTTTGTGTAGCTTATTTAGGCCCAGTGAAAGAATTACAGAAGAAAGAAGAAAAGCAAGACCACTAGGATAAAGCACAGATTATGTTTCTTTTGCAACACGTTGCACCAGCTCTGTTGCACAAATGGACATCTCCCTGCTCAGACATGCAGCACAATCCCTGTAAATGAAAACTGGGGAATGTTTGCCCCGGGAAAAAAAAAAGCTGAGTGTCACAGCCAGGAGCCACATCTGGACCAGAGCAGCTTAGCCTGATGCAGCATTCATTAAAGCAAATTCACACTGCTCCTGCTCCACAGTGGGTATCTTCCTGCATTTGCTACAAAAAGCACAGGCTTATCTTTTGAAGAGAAAGGATTAATATTGCTGAATACATTGAACGAGGAGTTTTGAAAAACAAAATCTGACACTGTTACGCTGAGTAATGCACTGACCCTGTGTTCTGGGAGCCTCCAGAGGCTGGGGAGGGAGCTCTGTTAGCACTCGTAGGGTAAATTTGGGAAATGTTCTTTTCAGCATATTTTGCAATGTAAAAATCTTCCCAGCGGTGAGGCAGTAACTGAAGACAGAACACAGAAGTCTCTGGAGGCACTATCAAAATCCATCTGGGCACATACCTGGAGAAGAAAATTGACACAACTCCGAATGACTTGTAGGAAGGGGAAACAAAGACAAGTGATATGGGAATTTTAGAACTCCAAAATCCACACAAATGCTATAATCCAAGCTGAACTGCAAGGGAAGCAACCTTGGCTCTCTCTTCCCATTCACACTATCCTGTGTAGATCATGTGCCTTCAGATACACCACACAATAGTGGCCACCTTTCTTCCCTTCCCAGAAGATGAGCCAATGACTCCACTTGGCTGAGACAGAACATCTGCTGAGATAAGCACATTTCTTGCACCAGCCTTTCTGGAGAAACATAAACTCAGTTCCACAGTCAGTGAGATTTCATCCAACATGAAACCGTCTGTCACATCATCAGCATGACCTTGCCTGCCTTTCTGAGAAACTTTATCAGAATCCAAAACTTCTTGAGAGCCTATACAAGTTGTTGACTCTTTTGACACCTTCTTAAAGACAGGCCAGCAGCAGAGCTCATGGAGAAGGATTAGGAGATGTCTGCAAAACAAGAAAGGTGAGCTGTTGGTTTGGGGGATGTTCTGCAGCTTAGAAGATGCAGATCCTCTTCCTTGCTCTGCTAGGGCCCTCCTAGGAAACCTCAGTTATATCAGTCTGTTTCTGCAGTCCCTAGATCTGCTTGGCAATGTATTGCCTTGTTCACACTTCATGGACATCTGAGCTGCTTGCCAGTCAAACTTCCATTAATGCCTTGGGATTTTAAGGTATGCCACCATCAGTATGGTTTGCCTTAAGACATTATGCTGTTCTGGGCTGAGCCATCTTCACTTTCTAAGTATTTACATCTTACAAACACCATGAGTGAAAGCTTGTAATTGCCTCAAGAGCTAGAAATGACTGCAACTTTGGTTGGTCAGCATAATGTCTTTCCATTATGCAAACATCATGTCTTTCTGTTTGATATCATGCATAGGTGATGCGGCTCATTTGTTTCAGATTTGATGTTTGGTTCAGCTGAGGCAAGAGCCTGGATACAAATACTCAATTCTTGCTCTAACGCTTCAGTTTAAAAGCTCCCTGTAAGGTTTCACAAACTATCCTTGGCCTTCACAAAGCAATCAAGCCCAGCAAATGACTTCTGCAAATTGCCTACACTGGAAAATGTGCATGCCAGTCTAGACAGAGTTGAACTCATAAGCAGCAGTGACTGAGGAAAGCACCACTGTTCTCTAAGGATTTTGCTAAAACCCTAAACATTGCATTAATTATTGATGGTGAGAATACATCTCAGATGTTGCTTGAACTACGTTTGTAACCCAGCTCTTCACTAAAACTCACCAGGTCAGCACTGAGGCAATGAAAACTCCAGAGCTTTAGGACATCAGAGCCAGGGCATTTGAGCTTTAGGTTTTCTTTGCCTCCTCTGCTGTTGCAGTGGGAACAGCACTAGCCCTTAAGGCAGAGGATGAGGCTTTCAGCTCTGTGACATGGCTCTGGGGTAGGTCACGTTGAACTGGTACTCATGTTATTTCCCTCCTGAACGTGAGCAGACAGGCCCTAAGGCCACAGGGCCTGCAGTGCTGGCTCCAGCAGCCCTGAGGAACTGTCTCAGCTTCCCCACCATAAAGGACTTGTTTTGAAAAAAAGGATCTGGGGCAGACCTTGGTCTGGGGATTGTTTCCATTTGGGCTGTGCTGAAGATTTGGGAAAGAACGTGATGGGTTTGTCTTCCTGTCAGCAGCTTCGGTGTTAAATTAGCTGGTGAGCTACAAAGTGGTGATGCATAAAGCACAGCAGCACAGGGAGCCTGGTCAGCAGCAGGTGTTTCTAGACACCGAGCAAAGCCCATCCCCTGCCCTACATTTCTGTCTAAGCTGCAATATAGCTTTACTTGTTTATGGGAAAAGCCCTGTCAGCCAGGAGCTTTAAATACAATTTTCCAATCATGGTAAGTCTCCGAGACTAGCGTCTTTTTCATATGATGTGATGAAAAATACAGCAACCAGGCTCCACAGGGACAGTGCCCTTCACCGCAATTTAGACACCCCCCAGTTCAGCATTGCTCCAGGACAAACCATTTTCAAAACTGCCTTTTACACCCACAGGTTAGGAGCCACTCGCAGCGGCAGAGAGCTCGACATTGGGCCTGATCTAAAGCCAGTCCCTCGTGCCCCATGCCCACACAACATGCCCACCCCAGGGTGTTTCTGCGTGCCCAGCCGCCGTGAGGGCTGCAGGCCTGCTGAGTGCTGCCAGCGAGAGCACGTGCACAATGACAGGCAGCTCGTCTACCGGCGGCGCTTGGCAGAGCTGAACGATTTCACAGAGGACACTCCATCTGTCACCGTATTCCGCAGCAGAACCTGACCTCGCTAACACTAAGGAAGCCCCTGCAGATTAACATTTAATGATGCTTTCACTTTCAGCCCTTGTAATTTTTCATCTTTCAGGAGGCAGACATAGAAGAAGAAGAAAGTCATATATTACGCACAGCATGTGGGTCTTCTTGCAACCGCCTCCTTTAATATGCTTGACTTAGACAGGGTAGGGTTTTTTCTTCTTTTTGCATTGAAAAGAAATTTTTCTACATATATTTTACTCCAGAAACAGAACCTGTCATAATCAGCTGCTTCATGTGAATACAGTTTTTGTTTTGATTTGTGTAACCATGATATCTAATTCAATTTAAATAAGTCAAACAAGGGGTATGATTCTTGGTAGCTCTATGAAACTAAAGAAAAGAAAGTAAAAACTAAAAGAAAACTAAAGAAACTAAATACTCTTTCATCTGTAACACTCATTCCAAATTGAGTGAGATCCTTTGGGTCAGCCTTTTGCTGTTGTGGAAAATACCCTTAACCACAGAACCTAATGCAAAAAGACGCACTGAAGGGACATTAAAGAAACACAGATTTTTCAACCTTTTGGCAAAGCAGTTTTGTTGATTTTTATGTCTTCTGCTTGTGAAGTGTTTGGCTTGTGCCCTGTGCTGGGGAGCATGCATGGCCAGGCCCAGAGGCCTGCTCTCCCCAAAGCCTGGGTCCTTCAGCCACGCATGGGGAAAGACCACCAGCGAGCACTACATGGAGCACCAGCTGAAAGTAGTAAAACCCTCCACAAGCACAGAAACCCACTGAAGAAACAATACTACAGTATGAAAGTTCATGAAACACTCGGTTAGAGGTTGAGCCTCTGAGGATCTGGACTGGAATTTGTGGGAAAGAGTGAACTCAAATCAGGATTTACATGAGGAAGCACAGGGACAAAAACAGGCTCCTGAAGGAGGGAGAAATACAAAACATTCAGCAATTTCAAGTTGCTGAATATTCCTGGAAAATAAGGGCAAGGATTTTGAATTTGGCATATTTACTAAGAGACAAGGCATAAGATCGATCGTCAAAGCAAGTAGATCACAAAGGAAAGTGAAAACTGGGAAAAGAATAATTAGAGCTACTTTGGACATGATCCTGCAGGATGATGAAAGCTGGGAATTCAGGAAACTAAAGGGTAAGATGAATAACACTGTGAGTAAGTACTGTGGCCACAGCCTATCCACCATGTGCTCTACATTAAAGAAAATACCTGAAACAGCAAAAGTCTGATTAAACAAGAGCTGCATAGTCATGCGAAAAGCAAGTCAATTCAATAACTTTTTTTTTTTTTAAAGTAGTGCCCATGAACCTTCAGCATCCAGACAACCAGTGCTCACCATCATCCTAACAGGAAGGAGAAGTTTACCACAGCAGACTGCTAATGTAACTGTCTATACCTGAAAAAAAATAGAGCTTCAAAAACTGTTATAAATGCATGGAAAACAGACAAGGGTAAAGGGAAAAGAAAGAAAGCCAGAACTGACTTTTTTGCACCCAAGACCCCCCAAAGTATAAGAAAGGGAACACTGAAGATTAAAATTGCAAAATTGTAAGGCTGCAGCAGACTCCAAACCAACATAGAAAATAAGAAACATGCCAAAAGTATATGTGTCATAACTATGGAATATAACGGGTTAACCACCTGTAGGTCCAAAGGTATCTAAATGCCTCAGCAAGAATATCTGTGCTCTACTTTATCCTCATGAGAAATGAGGAAAAGATAGATTATGCTTAGCTGCTGCCTCATTTTCTTAAAGAGAGATAATTGAAAAAACACATGCAAAAGTGATTGCTTAATCATCACATCAGATTAGTTAAAAAATAATCAATTCATCACGATCAAATAGTTGTTTACCAAAAAAAGAAAAGGAAAAAAAAAAAAAAAAAAAAAAAAGGCAGCAACATACAGAGCGCATTCATAACAAGGTATACTCAGGAACGTCACTTTTTTGGGGTGAACCTCACTGAGTCTGGATAAACAGCCTTTGTGCAAGGAACTTCGCAGAGCAAGGAGGGCTGAGGCTGTGCCCCAGAAGCCTTTGGATGTATTTTGGCAGAGTGTCCTTCCTGCTGCTCCATCACCTTCCATTTGAGGAGATTTGCCATCCCTTCACTGTACATCCTGAGGAATGTCTGACACCTGGATCTGTGCTCCTCTCCCCAGCAACAGCCTGATCCCCTTCCATTCTCCCTCTGTCCTCAAGGCAAAGGGAGCAAGGGCCCACATGAGGAGCTCACATGGCTACTGAAAAGCAGGATTAGGCCTATTGACAAAAAAAGTCCTCAGCCAGACCTATCCCCTAATAACATTTTCTTAATCAAGGTTTTCACTGAGGACATGTGTCAGCCAAACACGTAATAAATTACTTGTAAGTAATTTAATCTGAAGAGCTTTGTTCCAAACTTGTCTAAGGCTCTGTGCATATAACAAAGCATTCAGGACACGACTTATTTTAGGAATCAGCAATATGCTTTAGGCAGAAATCTCGATTTGTAAATATTGCATTCTGCTCCAGCAGATTTCCTTTCTGATAGACCATGACCACTTCATAATTCTAGGACAGAACCATGAAGATTAATAAAAAGCAGAAAGAGGATTTTAATCAACACAGCCAGCTGGTCTGTGGTTTAGATTATGTTGTGGAAGGGAAAGTGTAACATTAAGATTGAATGAAAAATGCAAAACACTGATTACCCCGCAGAGTATCTCTGCAAGCTAAATTAACATTAAACTCAAATTTGAAAATCCTGTGTTTATATTACTGTGTGTAGGCAATCGCAATGTATTTAACATCAACTAGAAATTAAAACATCCGCCTTGAAAATAATGAGTTTTGTTTTAAATCCTATTCATAAAAGTCGGTTTTCCTTCCACCCCTTACTAAGAAGATGACCTAGTTTAAATCCCATCCTTCAGAAGTATCACCACAAGTTCCCTTTTCAGAGTAAAGCAGCTCGTGGGGTGTCTGGAAAGCAGCTAGTGAGGGAGAGGGAGCCGCGATGAAGAGCAGGAAGATGAAGGCTTTTCCAGCATAGGGGCATGTAGCCAAGGGACGGGAGCTGTGGCCTGCAGGGCACCAGCCCCAACTGACCAGGAGAAGCCCGGTGAAGGCGGCTCCTCAGAGAGGAGATGCCCTGGGAAGCCAGCTGGGGCTCCTCGCCTGCAGATGTAGGCTGCTGCCAGCTGTGGAGGGGTGGTGAAAGAAGTCCAGGGGGGAAACACGCTCGCTGGGTCTGAGCCAAGGAGTAACAAAAGGCGAATGTACGCGCCATCGCCACTTCGCCCCGCCGCGCCGACCGCCCGGCCTGCGCCAGCGCCATAGCAACCGAGGTTAAAATTGGGTCAGGATTGCCAGTGTGAAAACGAGTATTTTGAACGTGGGGCTTGTACGTGTGCTGAAAATGTTCGCTCGAGTGCGATTTTGACAGAAAACATGCTATTTGGGGAGCTGCAGCAGGCAGAGGAGGCTGTATTCGTGAGGCAGGAAGCCTGCCTGAAGCGCTGCGAGTGCAGTAATTTTTTTTTCTTTCTTTAACCTACACAAGACATGCTGGGGCTGACCAAAGTGCCTGAACACCTCTTGAACCTCACTGCCACTCTGTTTGGGCCCAAGCAAGCCCTGTGCCCGGCACTGCTCCAGGAACAGCTCAGGCCAGGCTACGCAGCTGCCCAAGACCACCCTGAGCAGGAGGGGCTGCAGGCCCAAGGACTGGGACTGGGACATGCTTGTGCCTTGGCCTTTCCTTAGAAAACACTCTCCTCTCAGCCAAGTGATTCTGAGAGCATGGGACATAGCCAGCAGCTGCCACTGCACGTATTATTTGGTGGCTTTCAAATGTTAATTGGAATTATTCGTTCCATAGTGAGCAAATGCACCCCTATCAGATTAGAAATATATTTATATTTATATATATATATAAATATATATACTGTGCATGTGCAAGGGAGGGGGGGTGTTGAAACTTAACAGTAAAAACTGTTTCTTCCAATCAAGAAAAAAAAAATAATATATATATATATATATATATATATATATATATATATATATATGTCCACACTTTTGCAGAAGAAACATCTCTGTAGGAGACAGCTATGTACAAGCTGAACAATAATTTTGAGTTAATGTACCAAGACCGAAGCGTTCAAACTGAAAAGCTAAAGTTAGACATAACACAGCCCTCTCCAGGGCACCATGAAGGTGGGAGGAAGCCAACATTATATGGCTGAAAGATCCATGCAAGGCAGCAGAATGGCTGGGATTTTTGCAGTGGTACACTGTCAGGATACAGGACACAAAGCTGTAGAAAATTTAGTTTCTTTGTAGCACAGTTTAGCTCAGACATTAAGTGAATTGAACTCATTTTTATGGTACTCTAACACTCAGTTCAATGGAGAGAGCAAGAGTAAATGTGATATAAAGCCATTTTTAATTTTAGGTTGGATTGTCTCAGGTTCCATCAATGCAATCCATTTGTAAGCTAAGTGAATGATTCCTGAGTGAGCAACTTCTTACTCAGTGGGTAGAATTTAACCTGCTAACAGTTCTTAAGGCAAATATTTTTCTGATTCTAGAAAGCAAGTTATGATCCTAGAAAAATGTAGATAGGGAAGACTTTATGAAAAACTCCAGGTCTTCCTTCAGACCTATGCTGCGCAGGACTCCAAACTCAGCTTGTAGACTGCTCACTTCTCACAATAGGCTCACATCATCTGACCAGGGCAACAGGAGTACTCCTCTCCACTTACCAGGCCTCTCTCAAATGAAAGAGGGAGTTGTTTTATGGGAACTGAGCTGCGGGCAGAAAGCAAAATGCTCCTTTGCTCACAGCTGCACACAGCTTCAGCTTCGGTTGTGCTTGTACACAACACTGACTTATCCGACTTCCCAGCTGTGGACTTTCACCCCAGAGTCACTCACTCTGCTCTTCTGCCTTGTACTTGGTTTCCACAGAGGGACCATCCAGTTTTATCCCTCTAGAGCCTCTTCTCTTAGTGCACTGGGCTTTCAAGAGATTTCAAGTGTTTTCTCAGCTCTTGATTAAAGTGCCACTGCTAGATAAACTGACCAACAGCCAGGCTATGTGGTGTGTGTTAAAATCAAGTAAAAATGTGAATTGTTATATCATGTTCTTGGTATGAACAGCATGGTTTGAAATCAAGCTCAGCTGGTACTAGATCACCCTATTCTAGGTCTGGCTTTGCCTCCTGCAGCTTACAGCTGGAAGTTTGCTTTGCCTCAGCTCCCTTTGAAGTTAGATGAAAACGTACTGTTGATGTCTGGGGGTCTCTACAACTCAGCCACACTGTGCTAAAAGAGATAAGGGAAGGGGGGTTTCTTGTTCCAGAGAGAACATACATAAAACTTTCATAACTTGTTATTCACAAAACCTGCTTCAGATTGCATTGTAATTACCACTATTAACATTTGTTGCAACTTTATCACTGAGAAAACAGAAATGGCATAAAAACAACTGAGACCCTTGAGTGTTTCAGAACCACGTTTTTCATTTGGAAAAATCAATCTCTACTTCCTTAAGTTGTTCAGGAAGGAAAATGCTGCTGGCCACGTTTTCCCCAGGGTATTCCATGGTAGCCCTAGCTCAGCGTTGTATAAGGCAGAAGGACTGTGTGCACGAGGGAGAGAATGTCACCATCAGTGGTGTCCAGATGAACTCCACCTCCCCAGGCTCAGGGAAGCGAGGGCTCAGCAGATACAGGAGTGAGAGACATCCCTGGGGTTCCCATATTTACCTGCAGAAATGGACTGAACCTGGACATGCATATCTGTGTATCTGTGGGGCTGGCACTCTGTGGGCTTGCCAAATCTGCTGCACATGCACTGTGCAGCCAGCCAGCACTTGCCTGGGCAACTCAAAGTATTCTGAAAACGTTATCAAAGGGGAAGGAGAATTAAAAGTTTCTGGGATTTCCCAGGTGGCCAACTGCCTGGGTGACTCTCACACCAAGGAGCCGTAATGCCAAACCACATGCATTAGGTGTCTTCTCTTGCACTTTGGGCCTGGAGTATATGCTAAACTGTACATGCACAGAGACCATCGACAGCTGCTGGTCATACAGAAATACCAAGCAAATAACAAAGCTTCTCTAACTAGACTAAACTTCTAGATGGAAAAAATAGAACATGTTCAAGGGTGCTCAAGGTTCTGTTAGTTATTTCCTCCTGCTCCCCTCCAATCCATTAACTTATTCAGAGGTAACCCCACTACAATATAATTAATGTCACAAAGGGACAGAAGCCATCTGATCCTCATTCAAAATGATCAAAACGCTACTGTCAATATGTCATGCCATTTAAAAAGTCTGTCAGCTCATTGTCACTCACAGATTTTCTCAGGAGCCTGAATACTATTAATCACAGTTTTTCAATGCCAAGTATTTCATTTGTGCCAGTTCCTCCCTAGCTCTTGCCAAGGTGGATTTTTGTTACCTCGGGTGTGTTGGAACATAGCCTTTGTGCAACAACTTGTCATCTGAAATCTGAATAAAATCTTCAAGAGTACCTTACCAAAAACACGTGACAGGAATAAAGAAGGAGCTGAAAATTTTTGAACTGGCAAAGTAATTTGTAATAAAATCATTGCTCATTTTCTCACAAAGAAAATATTTGCTGCCCCACATGCATCTCACCCCAGACTGTAATCGCAGAAAGTATTTTGATGACAGGAAATACTGGGAGCTTATATTCTCCTGCATCAGTGCTCTGTGCCACTGAGAAGAGTATTTCAACCCAAAACAGTGTGATGAAGAACCAGTGGGTCTAGAAATGTACTATTTTTGTTCAAAATGCACATGCATGATCATCTGGGACCCGGCAACACTTCTTAGGAATTACTCGCAAGTATGATGGACTATAAAAAACTAAAGGCACAAATTTATGATGCTTTGGGATGTGGAGTTAAAAGTACAGTTAGTCTCTGGGATCTTGCAGAACATGTCACCTACATTATAAATACTTACCAGGCTAAAAAAAAAAAAAAAAAAAAAAAAAAAAGTAAAAAAGTTTAAGGGTTAAGGTCAATGCAGTGAGTCATATAAGGAAAAAAAAAAAAAGCCACAACCCAAAGCCAAGGACCAAGGACATTGCAGATAACCTCAACAAAAATACATAAGTCTAAAAAAAAAAACAGTAAGAAGGTTAAAGGAAATCAGTTAAAGGAAATCTAGAAACAGTGACAAAAGAAATGCCAAATGAAGCCACAGAAACACGTTAAACTCTACCATTTCATTGTCAGGCAAGAAATGCACAATTAAGACACATGGGTGTTTACAAAGACTGTGGTCAGTTCATATTTAGAGATTAATTTTCCTTCCTAATGCTTTCCTTCCACCGCTAAATAAAGAATTTCATTCAGAGTAAGGTTGTTCACATGTTAACTTCTACATTATAAATCTTTGAAAGCCTACAGTCTCTCCATTATATTTACTTTCTCTTCTCTACACAAAATGAATGATTGTTCTAGAAATGCCTCATGATGCTATTTATACTGCACTTGGTTATTACATCTGTGCTCCTTTTGTCTGAGCGAGTAATTTCAAATTTCATTCAAATAGCTTTGCCTTAAAAATATATTTCCTCAATGTAAGCAGAAAGATTTCTCCTATGCAAGTGTGTATTCACATTCATCTTAGAAAGCTGTGCAGGCAAGACATTCTTCTTGTCAACTGTTTCTCTTCTTTCATCACATTAGCACAAATCACAACCACCAAGAAAGAAATAACTTGAAATTAGGAGTAAATACTTCATTCCTATTGTAGAATTTAAAAAAAAAAAAAAAAAGTAGCTGAAACACATCTCACGCAAACAGCAGCTGCATCATTAAGTTGCACAACCGTAATAGTAATGATGGTACTACTTTCTGAAATGGAAATACAAACACGGGAACTGAACTGCAGTTCCCCAGTTTGCAGCACTTATTTTAGAGGGCACTTGCACAGTGCTTCACTTCTCTCTGGAAGTTTTGTTTGGTCTTGGTTTTGTTTGGAAAAGAAGTGGATTTATATACAAACAAAGGGCAGCAGTTACTAAGAGAAAGTAAAGGTCTGCAGGTCTCCTGACTGCAAATATTTTATTATCTTACCATCTTCTGAAGACTAGAGTATATCCCAGCTCAGCAGAGCTCCTACCCCCTTCTTTTTTCTTTTTTTTTTCTTGTCTGTTGTATGTACAATATCATGCCACTTCACTAAGATCAATGAGATTACTTGTTTACACATCATGTGTTCAGTTGTCTCATGTCCTTTTAGAAACAGTTCCTGGAAATGCAGAACCACACTTGTGGTTGAACAACATTTTATTTTTCTCCTTTTTTTTTTAATTTAAAAGCAAAACAAACAAGAAAATGTCATACATCTTGGTAAAAGCTTTACAAAATACAGGGCCATACATCAGTCTCTTTTTCATATCAAGAGCTTCATTGTTGTTTTTTTCCCTGAGGACAGAACTATTGGCAACATTTTAGTTGCACTGCCGATAAAAATAGAAGTAGTAATCAGTAAAAAACATTCCAGCAAAATAAGGATCTGTGGAGCAGCTTGCAAAACCCTGCAGAAGAAAAAATAAAGGAGATTCATGTAAGATCTTCTGTCAGCTCCAATGATACTTGTCTTTTGCCGTGTTCCCATCCGAAAAGGGCTTACCGGTGCGGCTACACGGAAGTAGTATGCACTGTCATACAGCCTAGCCACAGGCAGAGTCCAAATATGCTGACGTCCCTAGATGATAAATGAGAGAGAGAGATTAGATAACCTTATTTCACATTCAGTCGGAGAGAGGGATAGGCTGTGGAAACATTTCATTGATAAATGCGGTGCAAAGTAATTACGATAACAAGACTTGAAAGCTACAGTCGGAGCATTTAAAGACAAAGTGCTGACTTTAAACCTTGCAACTGGGGGTTTGCTCTGATCAGCCCTGCGGAGGAACTGACAGACATCTGGCTCCCAGCAGCTCGCAGCTGGCTCTGAATAACTCTCTCGCTCTCATTTTCCAAGCAAACGCCACTGCAAGTAGAGATTGTCCCTGATGTGCCAGGTGGCCCAAAAGCTTTGAGGTGTAACGGTAGCAAATTGCAATGCTGCTTTTTTTTGAAACAGTGACATTAGCAGTCCTCAGTAGGCAGTGAAAGTTTCTCTGTATATTCTGAAGATATAAGCAGCATTTTTACTCCGTATTTCAAAAACAGCTGCAGGAAAGATTTCATTGTACTTTTGACTGCAGTGACCTGTCATGTACAAATGAAAATTTGTATCTGAAATTTTTATGCTACATTGAATAAAATTCAGTCCTCACCTCTTGTTGACCTAATGATCCATTTTGGTCTGCCCATGATAACTTTATTTCATCAGTTTCTAGTGCCTCCTTCATCTTTCCTTCCTCCCTCCACTTTCTGACACATTCTCTCTGTTGGAGATGGTATGCTCACATGATAAGACTTACATGAGAATTGCTCAGAGTCTAAATGATTGCCATCCTGCCCTTTGGTAAGGAATAAGCCTTCCAGTCCTTAGGAAAATCTTCTTGAAAAGAATTATCCAACCAGGCAGCATTTCTATTCCGAGTCATGTCAAACTTGAATGCTGACTGCTGCTGGAGGCTACTGAGCTTTAGTCTTTTGATGTAGATTTCAGGTTGACACAGGAAATCTCTTTGACCACTTTTGGCAGTAAGCTTGAAGAATACTTCTGCATGAGAAAACTCCCTAGGTCTGACTTAATATTAAAAACTGTTAGAATTACGGCAGACAGGTCAAAACTTGGACAACTTATTTACTGCAGTCTGACAGCTTTGCAGCAGCTGCAGAGAAGCCTGTAACTTTTTGGAAAGACATTTGAAGAGTTTATCAGAAAGTCAACTTAAGGACAAAGGTACCCCAACAGCTCTAATTTGTCAAAGCAGCAAAAAAAGTAATTTAAAAGAATTAAGAACTTATCATGTGTGGTACCATAGATCAGAAATCTAAAGAAGACAGTGAAATGACTTCATTTTCACAAAGGTTTCTCCTACAATGTGTAGGGGAAATGCTACTGTCCTTGCTTCTGCCTTTCCCACTGTTTTAGCCAGAATAAACATTTCCAATCGATGTAGATAAATCCGAGGACCTGGTCACATGAAAGTGTCTTATATTTCCAGAGAATTTGAAAGGCGTTTAAGGTCTTCAACAATTTACTGGGAAAAGTTTGCAAGCTCAGCTTGCCTGGGAAAAGCTAACATGTTTTTACAGCTATTATTCCCATCTAGATGATCAAGAGAATGAAATGAAAATATCTCTTGCTTTTACACGGAAGAACTTTCCCTAGGGAGATTTATTTGTAAACTCCTGTTTGCACAGAAATAAAGGGGAAAACTACTATTGTTTTCAGGGAATTCACGGCCTAAAAATTGTAATTCACTACCCTTAAGACAATAATGGAAAAGTACCATTAAATTTGGAGAAATCCTAAGGCCATGGGTGAAAAATACTCCTATTTCTTGACTCTCTCTAGAGTTACAGCATGTTATAGTGGTGAGTTAGGCTGGAATAGGCTCAAAACTATAATTGTAGAGAGTCACTAGACAGATTTTTATAAATTTCAGTAGAAAACCTACTTTTTCAGGAAGACTGCATCCTAGTTATCTCATTAGGGCCATGCCAAAACTAGCCAGGACTGGTAGACTCAATGCATTATTTCAATTTCTACTGCTTTAACCAAGATCAGAATTTTGCAGCCATTAATTTTATGAGTCAGGTTCTCATGGTGGACCCTAAATGTGCTATTGATAAGGCCAACTTGACTAGTTGTCATCAGCTATCCTCCTTTCCAGACATTGGACATTAAGATCTTCATGGTGTCTCTTTATCATCTCATTCATTCCTTACAATCAGTGGTGTGTAGGACTATCCAGTACAGCTAAATATTATGACAAGTCTTTTCCACCTTCCACATCTCCCTCTACTCCAGAACGCATCCACACAATGTTGCTTGAATCAAGGGATCATGACATTTTTAGCTAGGAGATTCTGAAGCTTTTATGAAAAACAAACAAATTTAATAGAAGGAAACAACATTCTGGAGGGCAAGGAGAGAGGTGAAAGTTAATCACAGATTATTTCAGCACTGTATGGCTTCAGCAGCCAAACCTGTCAGAAAACTGGACACTTTGTCCTATATGCTGTTTTCAAACAGCACAGTACCTTTTATGTAAGAGATGAAAAAACAGCCATGTGGCAGGCAGTATATAAAAATGATCCCCCCAAGCCAGAGTATTGATGAAAATGTATTACCTGTGTGGTTCCTAAGAAATCTTTCCCATTGCTTTGTCTTGAAGAATAGTAGGAGCAATAATTTCCAAATGTAACTTTGCAGAGAAATACAATTAATGGTTCTGTGGTGCTTCAAGAAAAAAGAAAAACAAGGATCTATCCCATTGCTCTTAAATAGAAGAACCATAGATATAATACAATATAAACACAATGAAAAATTCCAAAGACTTGAATTGTGGAGAAAAAAAAAAAAAGCAGAGGAACTTACTTCCCTAGTTAATATGAAGAAACCTGAGACACCAACCTCTAAACTTGTCCCACTCCCTCCCCTGAAAAGAGGAAGCTTTTTTATTTGGAAACCTGGGTGGTCTTTGCAGCTGTTAAGATAAATCTAGAAAATACAGTAAACTTCCTCAAACTTTAAGCACATTCATACTGGCAACTATCATATTTGGCTTTTTGTACAAATGAATGGTCATGACATGCTTGAATTGCACAGCTTACATCATACATAGGCATATCGTGCCTATGCCAGAGGGTACGTGGGCATCTAAACACAACAGCAGACAACCTTATGAAAGATGAACCCACAATAAGCCTTCAGACAGGTACCTATCTATATAAATAGCTCCCATTTGTCACTGTACACATGCAAATATGTCATTAAAAAGAAGTAGAAAAATCCCTTTGTCTGGGAACACATTGATAAATAGAATTTCATTCAGAATTCTTCAATTGCAAAGACCCTGTAGTCATACCTTCTCCAAACTATCCCTAGAGAGCGTCAAGCATTTCCTATCTTCCCAGATGGCTTTTCTGAGAAAAGTATAATACAGATTGAAAATCTCTCTCCCCCTAAACCACAAACCAATATTCAACATAAATTCAGCAACTACTTCAGTGAAACTCTGAGTATGATGTATTAATCCCTATACGGGTGGGTTGTTACACTCAAAAGGCAAATTTTCAGTTGTTGTAGAAAATAAGCAGGCACTTCAGGAGCACTTTGTATTTCCTGTTATCCAAACAAGGAGGATGTTTACAAGGGTAATATGCAAAATGAAAAGACTGGACCTAAAGGCCATACATAACTTCGCAGATCACTGTATTGAAGAGACAGGATTCATGAAGTGTCATCTAGCAGAGTCCTTGGCAGCTATTCTGGTTATCACTGTCTTTTATCAGAGATTAACCCCAAAAGAAATCAGCAAATAATTTGTATTAAAAAAAAAAATAAAAATGAGCCACTATCTTGGAAAATGTATATTATATTTAATTGTACTTACTTGATTTCCAGTGAGATTTCTACATCCACGGGTGTATACTTGTTAACAGGAATAAGATAGCTGTAATTTCCAGACCTGAAAAAGATGATATTAATGCACATAGGATTTAAAGATAGGTAGTTTATCTGTGAAAACATGGAAATTGCATTTAAATTTAAAAAGAAAAAAATATTTAGAGATAGGAAAAATGCATGCACGTGACAGGAAACAACTGTGAGAAGAGACAGCCAGGTAGCCATGCCACATTAATGGTATTCTATTCCAGTTTAATAAAGCATAATAAAAACAATTTACCTACCTGCACTGTGGGTTTTTACAACAGCGACTGTCAATGCGTTGCTGTGTTTCCAAAATCTGTATGGAACTGATAGTTGTATCAATCCCTAAAAATATAAAGAATAATGTTTTCTTCTTGTTTGTTTCAGAAATCTTAAATAAGAGCATAATAAAATTGCAGGTAATACAGTGGCAGCTACTCCCTTGCCTGCCACTACAGGAGTTGCTACAGGTTTAAATTGGCTCTCAGTAAAAAGCCTTTGGTTGATTGCCTTCATTCTGCAGTTACAGGGGAGATAAAATGCTTGTTGGATTCGTGAAGACAAATATGTGGGCACCTAATACTGTAATATTTTCTTCTGAGCAAACATTGAAGGCTGTTTTGATGGCAGTCCAAGTAGGATACAAACATGGCAACATTCATTTTAATGTACTAGAAGCCACACGCATGCAAACAACTATTAATCTGAAAATCAATATCTTTGCTGAGAGAAATAATATGGAATGGAGCTTGCTTCTTATTTTGTGTGCAGAAAAAACACCTAACCCTGATGAATATTATAGTTTCTTCATAAAATTCTGCCATTAACTTCCAAGATTTCCAAGAACTTCTTAGAGTTCTGTAATATTCTACATATAAGAATAACATGAAATATGAATCAAAATAGGCTCATCTAACCAAAATATGTATGCACTTTGATCCTAAGTAAACTGTGGCAATAGGAAGGACTACAAACAGCACTAACAGGCTGATAACAGCACTACTGTACTGATAACTTCCTAAAGCTTACATCCTGAACCTGGAAGAACCTTGCTTCCTGTGATACCTCTGTGCAGTGCAGGTATTCTCTAAGGTGCCTAGTTATGGTGAGCAGAAGAGAATAGCCACAATGACACGGCTCCTCCCTGAGGCAGTTGAGCTCTGTGGAAAGTTAAGTGGCAAAAACCAGTGTGCAAGTAGAGATGCACAGCTTCTGCTTTCACAGGTGGCCTAGGAGTCACTGTGCTGCCCTGCATCCTGCAAAGCTTATTTCCTCTGGATACACCTACAGTATCTGATTAGTGTAGGTGCATAATTAGGCAACATCTCAGACCCCTGTGTTGGGTCTCTTCAGTCTGAATTGTGAAGGTCCAAAAACAGAAGGGGGTGAACTGGTTTAATCCTCTGAGTGGGCCTAGGCTTTAGCCAGACTCCAGCTTTTCCCTCGAGTATCAAGATGCTAATACTTCAAATCTGGCAAAGTGGTGCAGAAAGCACATGGAGGACATGGTTCAGCAGGCCTAACCTGCTGTCTACACTGGACTGGGAATGCTGTTTTTGTGGTTTTGTTCCTCTGTTCTACAAAAACAGTTCCCTGTTCTGCAGAGGAACTTGATTATCAGCTAACCTGAGCTCTGATTATAAAACACCTGTGTGATAGTATGTACTCAGCTTTCACCATGCAAATCTCCACACGTACACTTCATTAACAGATGGAAATTGAGCATGTTCGTCTCAAGGAACTAGCACAGAAGAACATTTCCCTGTGACACAGCATCTCATTAAAACATGCATCATAGCAATGCCGCAAAGGTCCCACTCTGAGGTGTGTATCCACTGTAAAATAATCAGAAGAGGAATGATTGTTCCAAGATCATCCCACTGGCGGCATACCCAGGCAACAAGCAGAACCTGTGTTCTGTTCCTCACATGGCCCTAGGTAACAACATGCTTTACGTGCATGTCTGTTTATGGATGTTTTATCATGTATTGCCTGATCTTTAATCAAACCTTTTTAAACAAACAGAAAAAAGACCAGAGCATCCGCAAAAATATTAAAGATTAGGTATAGTTCTGTTCATACAGAATGAATGCCAGAACATGCCCTGAGAAGACACGTAATCAGCAGCAACCCATCTTCACAGAAAAATAGGAGAAAAAAAAAAAAAAAAAGAAAAAAGAAAAAGAAGAAAAAAAGAAAAAAGAAAAAGAAAACAAAAAGGAAAAAAATAGAAAAAGAAAAAAAAAAGAAAAAGGAAAAGGGAAAAAGGAAAAAGGAAAAAGGAAAAGGGAAAAAGGAAAAAAAAAGAAAAAAAAAGAAAAAAGAAAAAAAAAAGAAAAAAAGGAAAAAGGAAAAAGGAGAAAAAAAAATAAAAAAAATGAAAAAAAAGTTTTTTCAGTTCATAATGGCAATGCACAGTCAACAAAAGGGGAGCCTGAAGTCAAAGTTGAGCCACATCTCAAAGAACCTTCTTTCACCTCCACTAACACAGGTAGTGTCAGGATCCTAAGGCAGAGATGTCCCCCTTCAGCAGCTGATGTTGACCTAGTAGACACTAGGTCAACTGGGCCAAACCCCAAGCACTTCCTTTACACTCTTAACATGCATCTCCTGCACACAAATGCCATGCTCATATGCTTAAGCATTTTACTGTATAAGAGCAGTATTGAGCACCTTGCATAGTTTTAGCTCATGAAGAAAAATGACATTTGTTGTTTTATTGCATCTGAAGCCACGTTTAAGAACTCATGAGAGAGGGCAGCCAGAATGTCTACAAAAATCTAACAAACATATAAGAATAAATTGGAATGACAAGAAAATTACAGTGAACCTCAGGTATTTAGTAGAGTCCTAAACTCTAATTTCCTATAATGACCAGTTATAATTTAAACTTCTCTAAATTCCAGTAACAGAATTGCAAGTCTAAAGGCAGCCTTTCAAAGTTACACAATTATACGTTTCAACAGTTAAAAAAATAATATGGGACTTACAGTCGTTTCCAAGATTAGGTCTTCCATCAGCTATTTTGTCTGGCTTTCTTCCAGGTAACTTGTTACTTTTGTTTCCTATGAGAGAAGGTATATCCAAAAGTCTCCAAGTTAGCCTTGCACAGTTGTAGCAGCAAAATATGAATACAAGTCCATAAGATATGTTAATTATCTCTTGGATGAAGGTATGCATAACCAACAAGAGAAACCTTTAAAATGCAAACCACCTCTACTCAGAAGACTACAGACAAATGATACCTGTAGATAACAAGAAACAAGATTCTGAAATTTTACAGGATATCTAAAACATTTCAAAAAAATAGCCTACTAGAAAAGATTTCATGCCCCACACAGAATATCACCTCTTGTTATAATAGAAAGGCGGGGTGAAAGTCAAGATCCAGCCAAGCACTTCAGCACAACTCTGGTCATAAAGCTACTCTGTCTTATTAGTCAGAAAATGAGTAAGTAGGCATCTGCCATGCACACACAGGCCAGAGGAATAGCTTAGCTTTTTGAATTTGAGATGTAAGACACTGAGGACTGACCCAAGGCACAGTGCTTCAGGCACAGAGGGATGAGTCACCAAACTAAAGAAACTAATGCAGAAATCTAACAACATAATCTCCACATTCACTGTGTCATCTCTGTAATTTCTAACACGGAACTAGGCTGTCAAATATAAGTTGATGGATTTTTTACTCTATTAATTTTCTCAGCACTTGTCTAGAAAAGTGAACTTTAGAGTATCTTTTGAATAATCATCGCACAGTACAACCTGGGGAAAGCAAAAGGCCCTTCAAGCTCACAGGAGATGGTTTAAGGCTCATCTTGTGCTTTTACGTTAATTGACAGCCAAAAACCTGTCTAGAGGAATGTTACCAATAAACTAGCACCAAGAAATGTTTATTTTGCCTAAACTAACTTGCTTCATCAAACACCATTTTATTTGGGGAAAAAAAAATAAAAAATGGGATTGTGTATTTACAGAATACTGAAGTACTCCATTCCCGTGTTTTCCAAAGTAAACATTCTGATTTCAGAACAACTGTTTAGAACAGAATTCATTATTTCATTATATAAAAAAATATTTTACAAAAGTAAGGATCAAAATGCATAATTCCACTGATACTGAAATAAGACAGCTAGGCTGACATTGCTCTTTACTTATTTATTTATTCCATATTTTGGTTTTCCTTTTATTTCGGTATTGGGAAATAAGAAAATCCAGACTTTTCTCATGCTAGTAGGTAACTTAGAGCATGGAACGACATTAATTAACAACTGGAATCCGAGGACCTAGAAGTGAAGTAATACAAAATTTAAAATAATAATAATTAAATAAATGGAGATTTCCATCAGTTTTGAGTTTTGTTATAAATTAGTGATACTGCTGCTAGTTACTCCTTGCATCCATTTTACTTGCTCATCATACAGATCTTCCAGTTCTACCAACTTAGATGGTAACTGTTACATTTAGCAGCCGACTATTGTCCCATTTCTTTACACTGTGATTTGCAGTCACACACACAGAAAAATGGCTTCTGGACACATGGCAATCAGTTATACATCCACAGCAGGTCCTGGGACAGATCTCAGAATGGCTTATTCACTCCCTTATTCTTCCTTTTAATTTACAAAGTAGTTGTCACATCTTCCTTTCTGTCTCTTCCTTTTTTTTTTTTTTTCTTTTAATAGTCTGGATGTGATAACAGTGCACTGACTGTTCCCTAACATTTTGCATTTTCATTAACAGAGAACCATTCTGTAGGAAAACCTACATCCAATTGTAAAGGCATAAGATTGTTCACTGAAATAATGATGTTCTCCCTGTAGATGAAATGCTTCAGCTATGCAAGTGTTTGCAAGTATACTTACTACATATTTTAATTTACTAAACATTTAATACTATGATTCTTGGTTTAGCAGATGATGGAAGAACAGTGTTAAATGGGTATCAGAAATTTGTACAAAAACTAGAACAAAGACAGATTCACTTCACTAAGATTTCGTCTGTTTAAACTGAATCAGTAACCAGTATAGAAATTTATTTTTCCTTGTTTCTGTACTCTTCACAGTATTGCTATTTTCATTGTCCCATAAGCCAATGCAAGGCCCAGATGCTGAAAGATATTCACACTCTTCATTCCCACTGAAGTCAATAGGAGTTAAAAACTCTAAATCCTTCAGAAATTCCAGTTCTTATGACAAATAGAGCATGAAGAAAAACAGCTATATTAAGATAGACTACATAAAAATGTGCTGAATTTTTGCTTAATAAAATTTGTCTTCCTAATGAATGCTTTTGTTTCTTCTCGAACACTCCTGGTAGGGCGATGGTTGGACCACATTATCTTGAAGGTCTTTTCCAACCTTAATGATTCTATGATAACAGTCTTTTCCTCAACAAATTTGAGATGCAAAGGATCTACAACAGGTGCACTCAGTAGTGGTCTGCACCTGCACCAGTATGGCAGAACAATAGACGGTCTGTCAAAAATGCACTCATAAATTAGCATGTAATTCAAACAGGTTTAGCTTTCCATGAATCAGACTAATCAGCTGATCCTAAAATGCCCGCTTTTTGTCTTGATTATTCCCCATACTTAGTGTTCAGCTTTTTCTTTCAAAAACATTTTCCTTTTCATTTACCTTGGCTACAGCTACATTAAGCAGCTTGTTGGATTTCCTTCTGTTTGGATTTTGTATTGACATTGTTACCTTCTGTCTGGGGACACACTCAGCTTCATTAAACTTGTGCAGATCTGAAATCTTTCAGTAGCTTGTGTACTGTGTTGATTTTTCACTCTTGGATCCACACTTAATGCTATTTGGAGCATAAGACCTTGGGAATGTAATGCTTTGTGTTTGTTCTTATCTTCTCCTTCCACCTAATATCAAAAGCAGCCAGCTGGGGATAGAATGTTTTCATATTTCATTTTCAGCTGTCTACAGTTCCCTCATTTGTAAATGAGATTAACGTCTTTTTAATTAATCAACACTCTTTCAGGTTTCAGACCAATACAAATCACTTAGATATATGACCTCCTGAAAGCACTGTACTGAGCTCTATCTGCCACGGGGCTTACTGCAGCATTAATCACACGAATCACAAGGACCACTAACATGCAGCCCGTCCGCAGACAACAGCACTTTGCAGTATAAAGAACAGCCAGTGAGTGAACCCCACTGAACCAGTTCATGTGACAAGAGTTTCACAGCAATTGGCAATGCCTGCCCTTGTAGAAATTCGTACTTCAGAGGCTGAACTGTGTCCATCCCCAATTTCACCTTTACTTGTCAACTGTGGTTGATGCAAGAATTGTTCTCAAGGACAAGAAAGGAAGAGTATGAATGTTGGATTTAGTAACACTAGCACTTGCTTCTAGACATCAACAGTATTAAGGTCTAGAATTGAGGAATACTGACTGCAAAAACTTGTATGTACCCTCATGTATAAACTCTCTCTTATAAATGTTATAAAAATTGTAAACAATATACCTACTCATATATTACACACACATCATATTGCAGACAATATCTGAAAGAGAATTCATTAAAGTAATTTGTTTCATAGAGCTCTGCTTTCAAATAACAGTTCTCTACTCAAAAGCCCTGCCTGAATGAGCAGTTATAACTAAGCTTTATGTCTTCCAGTAGCTGAATTTCTGTCTCTGCCCACAGAAAAGATACAGTATCACCACAGTGTGACACTAGTAAGTGTTTTGGTTTTTGTTTTAAATATGTTCATCCACCCTCTGCTATGCCCAATCAATTCCTAGCCGATTGAAACCAAAGGATAATTAAAGGGATTAGTGACTTTCTGGTTCACATCAAATCATTTACCATAAATAGCTATCAAGAACAGTGACACCTAACAAAACATTTTAGGACCCAGAACTCCTGGAAGTAACCAGGCCAGATTTTTCAAAAACATACTGACAGGAGTGATGAGTAGTTATATCAACAGTTCTGAAATGCTGTGGACTAGGCATTATCTTACAAAGCTAACTACCTTAAAAGATGCTTGCTCCTTTCTCCACACTCTTCATAGAGTCTTTATTCAAATAACAAATAGAAATTCACATTTCAACTTACGTTTCTCTTCTGCATCAGTTTTCTCATAGATTAGGTGTTTGAAGTTTGGTTGATAAATTGGACAACAATAGACCTTGTCACAAGGCAAAATGTTACAGAAATTCACTTCAGGAATCCTGCTGTTGGGTTGCGTGCTCTGAGAAATTGTGTTTTCCTGCAATGCTGAAGAAAAAAAAAAAAAGACATAATTCTCACCAGTGCTGTGTATCTATTAGCATTTTATAATAGCATAGAAATTGAAAGCTTGCTACATGTATGCAAACTAGCAGAGATACAGTACCTGCTGTAGTGGTAGAGGGAAAGATTACAACAGAACTTGTGGAAGCGCTGATGAAGAAAAGCAAAAACAACTTATTAAGAAACAGACTTCACAGCTGTAGACCAAAACAGATTGGTCCACAGTCTAATATTGATATTAATTCAAATACTTGCCTGGAAATAGGATGTTTTTCAAAATGTCTGTCATGAAGGCTAAGCACATAAAGGGTCGATATTGTCAAAGCACTGTAGAAAGAGAATTATTCTGTAGATTTACATCCATCTCTTAAGTTACATAGTACTAATGACACCCTGACAACACTTTGTCCAAATACAGTAATGTAAAAGTTAATTATCTGATCACTCCCCATTTAGTGGGAAAAATTCTGACTGAATTTAATATTATTTAGATGAGGTACTTTCATACAGCTAAATTCAACTTAAAATATGATCAATTATTTCATTGCAAATAGAATCACAATGCCAGTTCAAAGTATTCAGTTCTTGGAGAGACTGTGAGCCACAGGTTTGGGGACTAGAAACGGAAAATGGCAATCTCAAAGTCCCAAGCGTAATTTCCTTCCTATGAGTCTAATGCCACACGTTCAACTTTTAGAGTGACAGTACTGCCCACCACAATGGGGAAAAGTTCAGTTTCTTTTCACAGAACAGAATCACTCTGTACTTCAGAAGTTGAACTTAGGCACAGAACAATTGTATAAGAAATCATGAGTCCAGCTTTACAGGTGTAGTATGAGCTGCTGAGTGCACTTGAGGTACACCATAGATTTTGACATAGGCAGGGGTTAGTTGTACATGTGCCACATGTATATCTCACTTTTCTAAAACTATTTCAACTTTGCAATATTACCAGGCATATTCACTATTCATTTTAATATATTTTGTCCTTTGAATAGGAAGTGTGAGAGGAAAAAAAAAAAAGAAAAAGAAAAAGAAAAAGAAAAAGAAAAAGAAAAAGAAAAAGAAAAAGAAAAAGAAAAAGAAAAAGAAAAAAAGAAAAAGAAAAAAAGAAAAAGAAAAAGAAAAAGAAAAAGAAAAAGAAAAAAAGAAAAAGAAAAAGAAAAAGAAAAAGAAAAAGAAAAAGAAAAAGAAAAAGAAAAAGAAAAAGAAAAAGAAAAAGAAAAAAAGAAAAAGAAAAAGAAAAAGAAAAAGAAAAAGAAAAAGAAAAAGAAAAAGAAAAAGAAAAAGAAAAAGAAAAAGAAAAAGAAAAAGAAAAAGAAAAAGAAAAAGAAAAAGAAAAAGAAAAAGAAATCTCACTCATCTTTCTGATAATTTAAAAAAGGAAAGGAGAAACAAGGCAACTTTTGATAATTAGTTGTTACCATAGTGCCATAATAGCAACCAAAGCTATTATAGTCACCCGGAAAATATTCCTGGAACAAGACTTTTTCCTCTTTGACAAACAAACCTAGAAAAAAAAACACAAACATTTGGTCAAATTAAGTGGCATATGCCTAAGGTACGACTAGTAGATTAAGAAGTACTACACTAGTCAGACTTAAAGTTAATCTTTTTTCTTTCAGAGGAACCATACACATCATTTTTATACAGAGGTCAACTTCCAAAGAGAAAAACTTAAGTAATGGCAGGCTCCCTAAAATTGTAAGAGTGCTGCACATTGTTGAGAGTCTGGTGACAAAAATATTACACAGGAAGAAAGGATGGATAAAAATAACAGCTCCTCTCTTTCCTTTTTCATACTCTTTGAGTATTTTAAAATCATATGAAGAACTCTGTAAGCAATGGCCACATCTGAAAGATGAGCACCTTTCATTATATGTTTAGACCATAATAAACCAAGTGTTGGTGTTCATACAGAAGAAAGGCACTTTTCAAACAAGCGGAATGATCTTAGATCATGGAGCATTTGATTGTCCTTATAGAACAAAGAACATTCAACCTGTTATTTTCTCTTGCTCTTTGCACTGGCAAAAGCAAGGTAGGCAAACGTGCATCGAATCACCTTAAAGAACCCGGGAAGACTGTCCTGAAAAAGGCCAGCAGATATTCCTAACTCATTCAGTCCCTGTTAAAAGGGTTCTTTTCCTTCTATACAAGAATATGGGCAAGAGGTATTCATCCAGGAATAACAAGGACATCCTATTCATGTCTTAACCACCTAAAAGACAGTATTAACCAATACAAAAGGGAAGATGCAAACAGCAAACCACAGAGACAGACTCCACCAAGAAACTAAGCTGAGGAAGAGCTACCACTGTGTGTATTTCTGAACTGAACTTCCAAACTTACATTTCTATGTAAGGCTGCACTGCACCACATGAGCAAAGTAACTGGCTCAACAATTCCTTCCTGATGGCCTCCTCGGCACACCATTACATGGTATGGATCTGCCCCATACACACAATGTATAGAGAGAAAGTAGAAGTGTCTCATACATATTTTCTATTTCAGTTCAGGGAGCTTTTAAGCTTCTAGCATTATAGTAACTAATTCTACCTAAGGAATTTTTTTATATTTCTGGAAGCATGAAAACTTTCACCTATATTTCAGCACTTACAAAAACTCTCTCATAAGCATATTTCACATATTTAGTTTCACTCACCTTGCTGGATTTTAGCTGGGCTGATTTTCTCGATGGCAAAAGACTGGTGGCTCGACTACACCTGCTGTAAGAGAGAAGATCTCCCTGACATTCAAATGCTTCAGTAAGTAATAAATGAAAAAGAGATTTTTCAATAGGGTGTTAATGTAATTTGCTTTTGCAACTGTACCATTTAAAAAGAGAAAGACAAAAGAGTTATCAGATTCATTTTCAAGAACAAAGGCCTCCAGTTAACTCATTCAGGTCAATGCTATTACATGCTACATTTCATTTCAAAGAAAGCTTGGGAAATGGTTTAGAAATAGGAAATGCCCATCACTTCCACTGAAGTACTAATGAAGATTCTTTATTGCCAAAGAAGCTCTGCAGTTTTCTCTTAGCATTAATTTCCAGGCTGCAGGGCTGTAACTGGGCATAATCTAGACTTGATTTATGAAACTGAAGTAACTACAGAAATGACTGCAATTTAACAGCCGTTTCACATGTTACTGTTGTCAGTGACTTAAAAAAAAAAAAAAAAAAAAAGCATTTTGCATTTTTTGCACAATTTTAATGCTGGAAATGAACTGAACTCAATTGTCAAGTAAAATCAGTTTTCATTTCTACCACAGACACCATTTCATTAATTTCTGTGACAACTATCAGAGAACGTTCCAGGCAGAGATACCTGACTGTGCTCCCTCCGCTGATTGTGGACTTTACACTGCTTATCCCTTTCAGCCTGGCCAGTTTTCTATTCCACTGTTCCAGTTCTTCTATTCTGACTTCAAGGTTGTTGGTTAGTTTGCAAAGCTGTTTTACCGCACCTACATTCTCCATAAAGATCTGATCCTGAGAAGGAAAACAATGACAGAAGCAGATACAGTACATTAATCAATCAGATGCAACAAGCAGTAATGCGTACAGAATTCACCTATGGAAGGACACGCTGAATATTTAAAATGCTAACACAAGTTAACTCACGGTAAATGGGAGGTCACTTTGGCTATAAAATCCCTTGGCTAGATTGTAAAATTGCTTGTGTTCAATTTGCAGTAAATTGAAAATGAGGATTTGCAGAAAAAGAAATGAACAAGCTAAAGGGCTTTGTAGACCAAGAATTTAAACTGCATTTTGAACTTATACTGTGCTGAATTTTGAACATTAAAGATGTCACAGCAAGCATCTACTATTTGATTTGTAGTGTTGCAGTTGTTACGTTGATTTCAAAACCCCCTATCAAAATGTATCTCCAACTATTTACCTACAGGATAGACTAACCTGGCTGAAACAAGCCAGAATTGCTATCTATGTCCCACACATAACTTGAGCTATACAGGAACATCCTTGGTACATCCATCCAGGTAATAAGGATTTTACCCATTTCTGAGCCAAAAATAGTTACTGACCCACTGCAGGAACATGGTAACAGCATGCTTTCATTGCTGTGCTTGGAAGAACAGCTTTCTCATCATACTAACAAAAAACACACTTCAGCTATTGGATGCTACCTTGCATGAAGCTGTTACTGGCATTTAATGTTGCTGAACAGCCCAGCCTATTCAAATCATGGACAACTACAACAAAAGCAGCTTTGCCATTCTCCTTGTAAATACCACACATGCCTTTCTTTTAAAGGTGACTACCTTCCACAGAAACGGACAGCACTTTATATAAAGAGAACCAGACCACATGTACTGGTGGTAGGTTGCAAACTTCTCTACCGCCAGAAGATCAATGTTCTGTTTACTAAGGAGTGACTTCAAAATAACCACGTGTGCCTACAACCATGAAATCAATTATATGGTCACTCATCCTCATATCAGTGGTATGTAGCAGCCACCCTTTTCATTCTTGTCAAATCAGGTGCGAATCTCTTCTAGGTGACTTCAGGTAAATGAGAAAATGGCTCACCTGGAAAAATGAAGGAATACTTTCTTAGGGGAAAAAAAAAATGGACTGATTAGAGTTGTACTGCCTCATTGATGACAAAATACTCAGCACTGTGTGGCTGAGAAGAAAGATTCATGTCCCAAAATAGCAAATTTTCACCCAGGTAATAGAGTTCCCTAGAATATAGCAGAACTTGGTCCAAACTTCTAATGAAATCGATTAGTTTTACTGAGTTTAACAGCACCACACAGGTAACAGACAAAGAGACACAACCACACCAGCCAATATCATGCTTATCTTGAACTAAAGTTGGAATGCAAGATAAAATAGTTCAAGGCCTTATCACCTGCCTGACTGAAGGCAAAGATATAAAGCACTGTCATCCACATATCATTTTATTACTTTAGGGACTGAGCTATTCTGACGATGAGAGCTCAAGGTATTTGGAGCAGATATTCCACCTAAGATATCAGTTGTCCCAAAGCTCTGAATTCAATATACACCTTGACGTGTTAGACACAGATCTCTCTCCTGCCTCTGTCCCCCTCACTAATGTCACAGAATTGATATTCACATGCTCTGTAACAGGTGTTAGGAACAAGAGCAGAAAGCAAGATAACACTGCAGTAATTTACCTAACCTTATTAACCCAGGAGCAAAGTGTGAAGTGATCCCACCTAGCCAAGTAGACAAGGAAAAGCTACGTAGTAAATACGCCATCACTGTAACAACTCATTCCTGCTTGGGCCACATCCATAGCAGAATGACACTCTGCAGGGTGCAGGCGGCTTTCTCTGTTTCTATCAGTAGGCTAGGTCACATCACTGGGTCAAATTCTGGTAGGCACTGCCTAGTGCCAAGCTACAGAGGAGAAAGGCAACTTGACAGGCCCAAACGGCAGAGCTATGAGGCACTGTTACAGTGTGTTGTGTGACACTTCAGAAAAAAAAAAAAAAAAAAAAAGAGAGAGAGAAAGATTTCTATCAGATATGTTTTGCAGTTTATTTTCCCATTAAATCAAAGCTCAATTGTCCAACCTAAACGTTTTGTCAGGAAAACAAAAACAAACAACAACAACAACAACAAAACTGACTATCCCAAAGCAATTTTCTAGGACTCAAAAAATGCAAACAATGTTGCAGCTCTTACACAATGTAAAATGAAGGGCTAAAAGGCAAAATAAACCTAATGTTAGTATCTAACACCAGTGCTCTTCTATAACAATCTAAAAATCAGCTGGAACTCCGACCAAATAGAGCAAATTTTCTATGTCTCTTTTTCAACACTGTCTCCAGAAAGCCCCTATCCTCTGTTCAAGCAGACAAAGCCCATTTGTTCGTCTTGCAGGAGGTAAACCTTGTCATGCTTAGTCGGCATGAAAGTAGAATGTCCTTTAAGTAGCAGATGGAACTGAAGGATGAAAAACAGTCTGGACCCCTAAAGAGAGGAGAAAGAGTGGGCTAGGCAATGGTCTGACTTTTCTTGGCTGTTCTCCACGCCTCCCCTGACCCGTATTCACACACTGACTGACAACAAAAAGACCCTACTACCACTTCCAGCACACCCACAGGGAAGCAGTGAGAGCTATAAGCTACAACAAGCAGGATACAGAGTAAGTTTTCTGTCACTGTCATCAAACTACTATTTTCCTGTAAGCCATCTGAAAACTGAAATTATTCACATGGGTAACATGAATGCTGAGATGTTCATGAAAATGCTCTTTCCACAGCTTTATTCAAGGTGTTTAATTCATGAGACCTTTGTATGGAGTACATTTTGATAAATGTGTTCTTGAAGCTTGTAGGTGTAAACTTGTGTTTTCTACAGAATAATGAGAAAATGAATGATTATCATGAATAAAGAATCTTGTTCGTGACATCATCCATGCAAGACAGGTCACCCATCTGGAAAACCTCCCTCTTTCCATTATCAGCTGTCAGTGGTATAAGGCTGGGAAGTGGGCCCTGACCTGCAGTGAACCAGCGCAAAACAGAGGGGCCACTCTGAGCAATGTTTTGGACAAGCGGTGTCAGTGGTCAGGTGTGACTGGACTCTGACTGACAGCCCCTTGCAGTCCTATTTCTACAGAAAAAGTAGGGAAAGAGAGCACAGGACAATGGACTAAGGCACTGATTCCAACCTATTAGCATGGCAATTACTCTGTGCACCATAAACATGTTACAGTACTATAACTTTGAAGTTATAATAAATATTTCAGATAGCCAAAAAAAAAAAAAAAAATCCCACAGAGCACACACAATTAACATTTGCCTTTGGTGTGAAGTGATTACACAGAGGTTTAGAATAACGACATTTTTATTTAACAAATGGAATGTTATAATTGCTTAACTCATTTCTGGTGCATTTAATTAACTTCAACACTGAAATTAAAAGAATGTTTTGGATGTTTGGGCATCACTTGTTGGCCCAGTGTTATGAAATCACTATCCAACTTTATTAAGCAAATTTGAAGTTTTTTGCCTTTTGTCTGTTGTTGTATGGTCATTTGACCAGATGATCTTGAAGGTCTTCTCCAACCATAATGATTGTAAGATTTCAATGTAAATACTTTCTGTCTTTGAAAGATTCTGCCATTTACTAACACCTGATGGTTCAGTTTTCCTCAATGATTTGCCAAAGGCTACTTTTGTAAATACCACATGCAGGCCTACATCTTTGTATAAAGCACAGCATGTGTTTATAGCTCCACACACAAAAGGAAACATCTAAACACGCACCTCCACTTTCCCTCTCAAGGCCATACCTTGTCAACCATGAGGAAGTTTTCTATTTTTTCTCCATCATTGCAAGCAACATCTCCAGCTTCTCTCACAGCCTCAGGTAAAAGCTCCTTCACTTCCTGGGCTATTATTCCTGTTCACAAGATAGCAGAAACAAAAGTCAGGAAAGGTAGTGATGTACCATTGACCATTGTTGAGTTCTCAACCCCAAAAAGGTGCAGGTAGGGCCAAATATGTTCTAGAATTTCTCTGTGATAGGAAAATCCAGGATTTCACTTTTTTTTTTCTACTCTACAGAAAACAAACAGAAACCTTGAAAGTTTCCTTCCCATTTCTCTTCCATAAGAACAAAATTGTTTCTGATCATGTACTTCATTCTCATTAAACCTTGAAAAATCATCTTCTACCTTTGATAATTGAAATATTTTGGAAATATACCAGAAATATCTTATTTTGGCACCTTCAACTAGCAAGACAAACACAGCAAAATAAGCAATTGAAGTATACTAGAAATGAAGATGAAATAGCAGGGTGTTAAAAGTCACTAGGGCACAATGAACAACAGCAAAAGTAAACAAAAAATGGGAACAGAACTGACTGAATACCTGTTTCATGGGTATTTTTTATTCCCATAACAGATGCAAATTCAGGCTTGTAGTCGTACTCCACCAGCCTCATTTGTGTTATTCTTTTCAACTGCTCATTCGTATCAACCTAGTTGGGCAAATACCAAGATTCACGTGTTGAGACATTGAGAATGGTTGTGGCATCTAGGACTTCACTGACATAGCAACAAGCCTAATATGGCCATTTGGCTGATCTTTGCATCAAACAATACAAACAATCTTCCCACTCCCCACGAGCAGAGTGCTGTTTGTATTTGCATTGCCAGTTACCCTTCAGCCCAACAACTCCCATTTACATTTGCCCTCAGCTTCTGTGGTCAGCCTCTTCCAAAGGCCACAGGCCATGGCTGTACAGAGCACTCTGCTATGCCACATTTCCTTAGGCCAGAATTTTAGCACACCCAAGATAAAGACACGGCTTCACACGTCAGAACAATGATCCATACACGTGCCGTGTTGCAAACATAAATGCCCTAAATACTCCATAGCCCTCACCTCCCGGATATTCTCTTTTGCTCGGCTGTCAGATGGATGCATGACTCTGCCCATAACTTTTGCATTTCCGCAGACAACCAGTGCTTCGTCTGGTGCATCTGTGTTAATTCCTACTCGACCGTGATAGACTACCGTCTCTGGAACGTGTCCTCGCTGCCACAGTACATCACTGTCATTCTCAAACTGCCCTGGGTTAGATGCCTGGGAGAAAAAATATATATATTTAAAGATAGCATAGCATAGATATACTATTGCTTTATTCCATTAGCAATTCAGGGAAAATGAGATAACAAATATTTAATATTTAAATTGTATTTGTGAGTTTTTTTTTAAACACTAACAAAAAAACAGAGTGGAGTCAATCCTAAGTAATTGTTTCTGCTCATAAAGCACTGGCCTCATTGGTCTTTCCCCTGGATTCTATTTTATTATCACAGTAAGATAAATTATCAATGTTCAAAGATTTTCAAAGTTTAACTTTGACTTTATGCCATATAGCCTTCCTCAATTTTTCAGCAACTTTGAGCTGAGGCTGGAAATTAGAAAAGAGAAAACTATCCAGAGATTAAACACATGTGGTTCAAAAATACATATTTACATATTTATGTAATTTTACATGCTTTGGCCATACTTGTTTCATTCTTTCACATGCTGTTTCATAAACTTTTCCAACATGTACCGAAATCCTGTACTGAACAGATGAGAGGTTCAGAGATGATCTTGTTTAAATTCACAGGTCCTGTTCTCACAAATAGATGCTCCAAACCATAAATGTCATGTATAGAAGGTTTCTAGAAATAACCCTTGAAAACGAGTAAGTGGAAAAAAGAAGCCCAACTACATTACCTAAATGGAAAATTGCCAATTTATTTGTAAACCATTTGTGGAAAAGGATCATTTTGTCCCTGTTTACACTGCAGTGGAGCCTTGCTCCACAACAGATATATTACAACTAGGAGCAGGAAGGGAGATAGGAAGAGGTAGTGAGATCACTGCCCCTACCCGTTGCCTTTTCACAAGCATCAAAACATTTGCTGGGAAGCCACAACCATGGAAGAATAGGGCTTTGTAGGGCTGAGATTTTCTTTTCAAGCCTGTTCTATCTACTGCAGTCATTTTGCAGCAATGCCACACAGACAATCACCTCAGCACTACCGAGGGAACGGAAAGCTGTGGGACAGGGGCAGAAAGGAATCCAAAATCTGCCCAGGGTTACAGCTTGATGCACATTTCTTTTGGCAGCAGGACCAGTGTAGGCAGCCCACTCCCCATCATTCATCTCCACCTGCCAGCCCTCAGTTGATGCCCTGACATAGACCAGGATGGAGGAACCAGCCTGACTTAAAATCAGCCAAGCAAAAAAATTAGACTTGTTTTTAACACAAGTTAAAAACTTTTCAGCTTTTAACCTTTCCGGTTAATTGCAGGACCCCAGAAAAACGGTTCTACCAGCATGACTGAGGAGGAGTGTGGTAACAAGAGCAAGAAGTCTGATAGGAACAAACGTGAGTCAAACATGGTTTATTCTGTGCTGCCCCCAAATGAAATGTACCTCAAACCATAGCCCAGGAAATACTTACCTTGTTGTGAGCATTTTCACCGTAAAACACACATGCAAAAATGAAGTCACTGAATCAAAAGTCTTTTGACATTCTAAACAGCTTAAGTATTACTGATATGCCTCAAAACCAAAATTAAATAATGAAGTTTTTTTTCAATTATTTGTGGTTTTGAACTGGTATAAAACAATGCATAATGAAATAGGCAGGAACAAATGCACCTTCTAACAGCAATTCCTGCAAGTTACAGTTACCAAATGAGTTTTGCTTTTGGCAACTGAGATACTACAGTGTAAGATACATTCAAAACCTGTTTGCTAGATTCCAGAGACCTGCAAAGTCTATAAATAGCAGTTCCTGGAGAGGTCACCATCTGGACAAATGAATAATGATGACTGTCTGGTTTACCAAATGTCATTTTCATTGAGGGACCCCAGAATAAATGTATTCACAGTCTCTAAAATCCTCTATAATGTTTACAATTAATTCACATTAGAAATTCCATATCAGAGAACCAGAGTCTTTCAAAGAATACCAAAAAACAAAGGAGTGTGTATAGTTAGAAAAGGCATTTGTTTTCAATAATTAATTTAGTCAATTTATTTATTTTTATTATTTTTTTTTTTACTTTGAATTCAGGCTTTCAAATTTCAGCCTGAGCAGAGTACAATTGTGACAAAAAGTTCATAGTCATTTGAAGGAGTCTCGGGTTCTCGGGTTTTCACAAGGCTTTGACATCTGTAGTGCATGATGTTGTGCTCTTCTCACTCTTTGCCACAATTAGAGCATGATCTGATATGCCTGATAACCACTGGTCAGCTGGTAGTTTTGTTATGTTATACTTCAGTACGTAAAGAGCCAGCACAGGAGCCCCTTTCTCTTGCAGTGCATTTGCACAGCTTTGCCACTTTAAAGGAACCAGTGGCTGGCTCAGGTTACCCTGCCATCCACTAAAACCCTTTCAGACATCTGGAAAACTGCCTTTTTTTTTTTTTTTTCCTCCAGCTTTCCTGCTGACATTTTCACTACTTCAAATCACAGCCAGTGTTGTTCCTTCTGCTTTTCTTATTTTTCTTTGGCTGGAATAATGGGCAGGTTTGCAAAGTCCCATTCATTGGATTCCTGTTCAAAAAACGTGCTCTCACATTGTTCAAATTATTATTTGAAATAAACATTATTCATTGAAATTTTAAAAGAATCTAACATTAAAAATTGAAGAAAAATGTAAATTTCTAAAATCTTTCTAACTCTTCTGGAGTTACCCAGATTCCCACGTATGATTCACATGAAAAAGTGACCAGAATAAAAATGTTTTGGCAGCCCTAACCTTCCCTTTGCAGGGCCTTCTCCAACCAGCTCACACTGGAGCTCTGCACTTTCTCACTTTTCAGACCCTAGCCCTTTCTCTAGATAGTGCCCAGGTACAACACAGACTGTCTTTGGCTCACACAAAAGAAAGCCCACCTGTAAGCTCCGAGCAGCTCTCATGTTCAGCTGGAATCCCTTTCTAGCCCCACTGATGTTTCATCTTTCCACTTTACCTCTCCCTTTAAAACCCAACTGGAACCCTAACCCAAACTGTAGGGAGGAGCTATGTTCCTGCACGGCATTTAGCTTAAGCCCAAACAAAACTTTGCTGGGACTGAAGACTTTCTGCAGCACTCTCCTTCCTTGCCCGGCCCCTCCATAGCTCCCATTACATTACAGCACTGGGTTTTTTGTCTCTTCCAAGTCTAGCTCTAACTTTGGGTTAAGGCTGAATATTAAAAGGAGAGCTTTATTTTTCAAACCTCTTATCCACGTAAAGGTTATAAGGATGAGAGACAAATTCTTACATGTATTGTTTTGAAACATATATTACAACCACCAAGTTAAGAGCTCAGACACACTGGAAAGTGCCAGTCATAAGTCTTCATCTTCCCAGAGCTACTTCTTTGCTTGCACTTTTTTTTTTTTTTTTAACTCTCATTGTCCCTTGAAAATGAAGCATTTAGCCAATGAAAGCATTTACCAAATTCCTAGCAAGTACAGGCAACTCTTTAACCTCAAAGGAAAAACAATCTGGAAAAATCAACGTATTCTGTATTCACAACAAGCTTTCTTTTTAAAGTCTTCTGTAGCCCACTTTTAATGTTTTAAAATCCTGTTAATTATAAGATAGCAATCTATTCATAACATATGCAATTGTTTGTGTTTTTTATCCATATTTCTTATTTAATGGTAATTCTTTTTACATTGGAGAATCACTCCTGGTAGTCTCCTGTGGGTATTAAAACAGTAAACATGAAAGTAATATAAATTTCTACCTACCCTTACAATGATCTTTTCAGAGACATTTGCAGACAGCAAGTAGAATTGATCCTGAGAGACAGCATACAGTCCAACCACCAGCATGAAGTATCTAATTTGAAATTGATTTAATGAAGAAAAAAATGAAATGATGCCTTGTTACAGAAGAAAATAAGATGTTTTAAATACAATTGCTATTGCTGATACATAAAAAGATAGACAGAACATTTTAAAAAATATGTTTGTTACAAGATGAAAGAGAAAATGTTTGTATCACTCTCAAGTAATATGCTCTTTCAATCACCCGAATCACTGAAAATGAACCAAAAAAAAAGTCACAAATTTAAGTAATGAAGACTTAAGGATGAAGAATCCTCTTTCTCCAGAAGAAAATGACTGTTATTTGGGATGGGATCTTTTGACTTCCTCGGTATCTCAGCCAACAACACTCTGGCTATGATTTCTTGAAATGATCTTTAATGATGAAAATATCTTATTTTTTCATTTGTTTGTTCTCATATCATTTTGTTACTCTAGAAGACAGGCCTTTAAGCAGATATGAAGTATCACAGAATTTGAAACAAATAAATCACACTATTTGGTAACACTGAGATTTTTAACACACTTCAGCTCCACTCTAAAGTAGATGTTCTTTTTTCCACTTCCCACACACAGGCCAACAATACCTTTGGTCAGGATTAGGCTTCCCCTTTTTTCTCATGTTATTTGCTGTTGTTTCACTGAAATGCAACCTTCCCAATGTTACTTTAGTTATCTGGTCCCCTGGCAGATCAACTCTAAAACAGGAAAGGAAACAAGATCAAGGAAATAACTATTTAGAGATCTACCTGGATCTACCCAGATTTCCTCAAGATCATTAAAACAGTTTTAAAAAAAGATGAGAAATGAAAAAAAAAAAAAATAACAGTGGTACCCCAGTAAAAATGCAGCAACACTGATTTATAAAAGTGCATAAAAATCACACTGATCTTGTCAATGAGATAAACATACACGATAAAAGACCAGGAATGAGAAGCTGCTCTTATTAGTAGGAATCTTTGCTTCTTGGTAAGTTTGTACACAGTTGTGAACATACTAAAACCATATGTGCAATATATGATGAGAATTTGTTGCTTGCCAAAGGCAACGTTGCTTACTATTGGATTCGAACTTAACATATTAAAATTATAAAAAAAATTACTGCTTGACCTTTTTTCTTCATCTGCATTTAATTTGTCTGTCTAAAAGTATAAAACGTACATATGTGTCTCAAATACATAGTGGCACCACTCTCATAAGTAATAAATAATAAGATTAAACAGTTTGCATGGAGAAAACAACAGTTCACATACCACCTTCTTGTCTACCATAAATGAAAATTCCACTATCATCACACATGAAACAATTGACATGCACCCAGAATCTACTTTTCAGTATGTAAAAGGAATAATAATGCTACGATATAATTAATTAAGTGAAAATCTAGCTCTTTGTCCAAGCTCAAAGTTCATTTTTTTTGTAGATTGTATATTGCAGCCTTTATCCAAACACTGTCCTGTCAAACTTGACAATGTCTTATCTTTTTCTGCTGTAAGGCTTATTCAATTATTTTTAGAGAACAGACCAGCTCCAACAGGAAACACTTAGATAAAAACAAATACTGGTTCTGCTGCTGACTAAGATGCAGAAGAATGGCAGACAGTTCCCAGGAGAAGTTGCATGTATATTCCTATTTGGGCCACTTCCCGTTAAAAGCACTGCACATACATCTCATGTCCCTGTAGTCTCATGAGAGCAGGAACACTACTTACAGTTCTTAAGATGGAAAATGCATCCACCACCCAGCCCCAGTACCATACAACAACGCTGCTAGCTGAATGCAAATATATGGGATGGGCATTTGTAAAGCTGCTGAATTTTTTTCCTTAATGAAGGGAGACCAGGTATATATTACTACAGCAATTTTATGTACTCATTGGGAACAGAATTTGAGTAAAGATCAGAAGATGACTTAGAGATACTATGAGTTTCCAAGAAAGAACTACATCAAAGTTCAGCCCACTCTATTATCGAAATAAAATGGAATATATTTCTCAAAACTCTTACCTAACAGGATGGAAAGTTTTTTTGCTTCGATCTGTCTGAGACTGTTCAATAGCAATAGTTTGATTTGGAGACTCCACCTATTAAAAAAAAAAAATCAAAATGACAAGAATACTAAATTTTTACAGATATAAAACTTGCAATAGAAATGAACAGGCAAACTGTGCAATCTCTCTCATTCCTCATGTAACTTAGTAGAAAGTAACATGGGAATATACACCTACTCAACTGACACTTGATCAATGCTCTGTTCTAGCTAGTCTAAAGTCCCAAATCATTCTTGCAAATAATTTGAAAGAAACAGAAAATAGAAAAAATGATACAATAATTTGCAAAAGAACATTTAATTTCTGAGTCTTGACTGTTATTGGCTTGTTCTATTTCAAATCATAAATGTCATTTTTTAACATGAGAACCAAGCCTACATAAGGCAGTAAGTTATTTTAATGTAAATTTTGGTACCTTTCTGGAATGGTACCAAGAAGCACTTTGGTGCACAGAGGAACACATGACAATAATACTCACTAATTTATTCTGCATTCATGTTTCAGAGAGTATTAAGCAAAACAACTACAGGGATTTTTTAAATAACTAAATTTTGGTAGAAAGTAAAAAATGGTAAAATCTTTCAGAAATAAGAAAATCTCATATTACTTCTCTATATGCAAGATTGTGGACCCATATAGGCCAGAAAGAATTTGGTTCTTTAAATGAAAATTGAAAACCTGGCAAGAAGAAACTGGGGTATTGTGTTGGTTTTCTACATGTGAACTGTTCAGGAAAAACAGATTTGATTCTTTTTCTTTGCTTTGTGATTTTTTTTCTACACATCTTCTTGGTCAATGGATAGGCTGGCCACCTACACACCAGCTGGCTTCACTGCACTGCCCGCAGAAGGAAGAAAACTTCAGCCAGCAAGAGGGAAGTCACCGAAACCACGCGTCAGACAAGCATTATAAATTTCAACATGTACCAAACACAAGCAACCATCACTCCCCCAGAGTACCACACAGAAGTCATTAGTAGTTTTAAGAGTTGTCTTTTGCCAGTTCTTGGACGAAAATGATTATGAAGAGCGTCCACTTCAATTATTTACCTCATTATGTGGATAATCACATACTAACATTAAAAGTAATATACACAAAGAAGATAAATACTTGCCCTTATTCCAAAAACTTTCAAGTAAAACTTTTCTATTGGTTTCATCCCTAGCTGAGTTTTGACATATTTTGGATGTCCAGTGATTCTAATATGGACTGTGATTTGGAAATGATTCTTCTTCTGGCACACAAAAGCATCATCCACTGCTGAAAAATTAAATCCTTTGTCTGTGACAATGTGATATTCTACAGCAGGTCTACAAAGACAAGAAGAAAGAATAGCAACCATAAGTACAGATATATTTGTATCTCAAGTTCCTACTTTTTATGTGGACTAAAAATCCCTCAGATTTTTACTGACAAAATGAGAGTGAAAATACACCTTTACAATCACTGGTTCAACAGTTATTTTCTTCTTGGCCTCTTAGAGGTGTAAAAATGAAAATGCATGTAAAATGTGGTAATTCTCATCTGACACATTAAATGTTTGGAAACCAGAGGTGGGAAAGCTTACATAATCCTCACTTACAAATCTGGTATAAAGGAACTCTGTGCACCAAACCTTTTAGCACATTCAAGAATTCATTACAACATTGCTATAAACAACAGAGCTGAACTACTGCTGCAGACAGCAATGTGCTAACGAAACAGCAAGATTCCCTATTTTTTCTTCAGTTCCCACACCAAGATCTTCTGCAGAATCTGCTAGGGTTAAATAAGCCTTTACTCAAACTAAAAACAAAGCTGTAGATAACTATGGACAGACCTTTATAAAACTCTTCAGTAATATTTTCCATCCTACCCCAACTAACAAAACTCTCTTCCATTTATTTCAAAGGACCAATCTGTCACCCAAAGAGAAGGAATATTCTGTCCTTATAATTCACAGCAGACAAGGAAAGATATCAAAAGATCTTTCTAAAACAGCGAATAAACTCACCCAGCAATGTTCTCTGATTTAAGTGATGGGTAATTCTGAAATAATAGGACTACATGGCAAAGCTCTCTTATATGGTCATTGGCCTGTCTTGCTAATGAAAGTTGGGTAATGATGATCTCTTGTCTGATGCTACTGCGAACCTCTCATTAATACAACTAGTGAAGATGGCTTTTCAGAGCTTATTTGCACATCACTGGTTGGAAGAATCAAAATGTATTTACAATTTACAAGAAATGTACAGACTGTTATCTTTTTATAAATGATGAGTAAGATGTCCCTTTCAAACAATCACAAATTATCTGGTGCAGGGAATAGAGAGAAAACCACTTCAAAACTATGAAGTCAGATTGCCGTTAATTCCTATTCCTACTCAGAACAAATCTGTGCACTGTGCCATAAACTACAGAGCGTCTTGGAACAACAGCTCTGCCATTGACCTCACTTAAATCTAATACCGACTTCCTCTGCAAGTAGTAACTTTGCACACTCATGGTAACAACACATGTATTTGGATGTTTCAATACTCAGCAATGCATTGTCTTATCTCTGTTGATACAAGCCACCAAGAAATGTAAGTGTGGAACTTCAATTTTAAGTATACAGGAGCATGTGGGGAAAGGAGTCTCCCACCATTAACTCACAGCTCAAATGAAATGAAGGCACAAGAAGAGTTGAAGACCACCTCCATTTAGAGGTACACTTCATATCCCAGACATATCTGAGGTACTGTGAGGTTTCTTGGCCCACCCAGCTCCCAAGTAGTAGAAAGGTGCAAACACTGAGCTGTCTGCTCTCCCATCACGTCAGTCCCCTTGTGGTGTATATTACTCCTATCACACAGTGCAATAACAGGGAGTGTCAGTGTCCAGCAATGAGACTGATAAACTCCAATCTGCCATGAGTACTTTAAACAGCTTTAGCTAGAAGAAACTTAAAATTTACTAAGTCCTGTGGAGAGAGTAACAAATTGTTTGCACCAATCCTGGGGCATAGAGCAGACACTGTAGAAGGGCTTTTGTTAAAAGGGATCATGCACTAAATACTAGAATGGAGAAAACCTGAGATGTAAAGTGAACTTGGAATAGCCCTTCCCAGATCATGAGGCAAAAAAAAAAAATGGTTTACAATTTTGATTTAAACAGAAAAACTCTGTGTCTTTGACTAAAGAGTTGCACGTGATACATATATGACTACAGTTATAACACATTGGTCATGTGAATCCAGAAGTAATACAGGTATCTTCTGTTTCCATTTCATTAATGTTTTAGGCCATTATATGCAATATGTTCAGTAAGTACTTCCACAAATGTGCTTGACAAAAGAAGAAAAACTACAGGTATTTACATTAAATTATTTTTTCTTTTGCTCCTAAATCCCTGAAAGGAAATCAGAAAATCTAGCATGAATTTCAAGCAGTGTTTAAAGTTCTGCTTATCTGATATATCTGCAGATTCATAACCCACCACTGCTATACCTCCTTCTCCAGTCTTATAGTCAGAAAGAACAAGGAATGCCAAAAGTAGCATTTATTTCTGTAAAACCACAGGGACAGGAAAATAAATAATAAAATAAAATAAAATAAAATAAAATAAAATAAAATAAAATAAAATAAAATAAAATAAAATAAAATAAAATAAAATAAAATAAAATAAAATAATACACTTTTTCCAAGTGCAATCTTCAGTGCTTACAGTTTTTCATAATTAGAGTTAAATAAGCTGTTCCACTGAGAAGTTTGGTACAGTTGCCATGTTAGAGCTTGATAGCATTTCTCCAAAGCAGTATTCTGTCCATCACTGTCATATTCTTGCACCTCAACTGCACAGTCCTTAAGAGTTGCTGTAGAGAGACAGATACAATTCACTGATTGTTACTAGCAAAAAATCCTGCATTAAAATTTTGATATATTTACATACATATAAAGCACCAAAAAAAAAAAAAAAAAAAAAAAACACTAATGCACAAATATATTGCAAATAAAATATATTTAAATCTTATTTTCCTTTGCAGCTATTCCAAAAGATCCTGCTATATTCCCTTATCACACAAAGTAAAATTTTTACCTTTCCTAATTGGCGAAATATTGTACAAGTAGCACTTCCTATTATCTCCCAAAGGATACATAGTTTCCCTTGGGAAATCATAATAATAATAACAATTAAAAAAAAAAAAAAAAAAGCCCACAATGGAAAGCTAAACATTTTATTCTAAACCACAAGTTATCTGCAACATTGCAAGAAGCTGTGCAAAGAGCAAAGTGGGACAAAGTCAAATAAGTGCAGTGAAAGAAGCAAAAGAATTACAGATGTTTCCCACTCTCTCTAGTACAGGTTTAAACTGAATATACCCCAGCTCATTGCAGCACGTACTTAGTCTGAAAGACAAAGATGCAGTTTTCCAATAGCAACCACATTCACCACTGCGTCTGGTTAACTGGTTAAGCTTACTGACTATGTATTATAGCATTTTGAGATAAATAGGGTCAACCACAATTCATTGAGATATTATACATTTCATGATGACAAAGGAGAATGTGGTAAGAGAAACAGATAAAGTGAGTGTGGTAAGGATGGGAGAAAATATGTCACTGAGCATATAAACTAAAATCTTTCCATGGCCTGTGGCAGCATTTTGACAGAGCCTACTGCTAAAGCAATTATTTCAGGCCCAAGCTTCATTTGCAAATTCCCATTTCTGAAATATAATCAGGGGCAAACATACTATTAAAGAAAATAATAAAAAGATTCACACCTCATTCCTAAAAGATCCCCACCATGACATTTTTATTAATTATTGTGTTCTTCTTCCAATTACAAAGGAGTCAGTGAGATTTTCTCATCACAGACTCCCAAAGAAATCATATTTCAAAGTAGTATCTTTAAGTATTAAAAACAGCAATAACAATTTTAGCAAGAGAAGTGTCTGCTCTGGAACTACTTATCTTCTTTTTACAGGAGTGATAGACTCAGAGAACGAGTCACAATTAAATAGCAGGTACCAAAGGAAAACTAACCTAGTAAATCCACTTGTCATTCATTAAAAAAATAATTAATTAATTAATTAATGCTTAAATAAAACTTACACTGAAGAAATGACATGAAACTTTCAGATTTTCCACTTATAGACAAGGCTGAAAATTCCTCAGATAAATTGTTTATTACAAACTGTTGATTCACAGACAGCCTCACAGTTCACAGAAGCTGATGCGCTTCTGTACATGGCTGATAAGATTTTTTATAGCAATTGGTATAAACTCAGCATATTTATCTTGATAAAACACTAAGTTAATTTGGAGAAGGGGTGGAGAACACAGGTTTTACTAACTTGAACAATTTTCTACACTTTGTAGAAAAAGTACACAGTTGATAAATCGTATCATAAAGGGAAAAATGCAATCTGTTCTCTCACCCACTACATTAATCCCCTGCTAAACTAAACCAAGTTTCTCTGCCCAGTCAATTTAGTGCCAAGCAAGTCAGCAGAGTATGGCTATCATCTGCAGGCATGGAGAAGGGCAGACTATTTTGTTTGGGGGGTAGTCAGTAAGCAAAGACCTCTAATACTTCATCTCTCTTTCCCAAATATACATAGGTCCTTATTAAAAAATAAATTAAAAAAAAAAAAAAATGTTCCAAACTTTGTAGTAGAGTACAGATTGTTAATACCACTACCTTTGCAAAGTCACTACAACATGTGCTCTTAAAACATTTACTTGTCTGTGGTATGAAACATTAATTTCCATCTTCACACATCTGCTTACCTTGACTGCAGCTGTTAGGCCAGACTGGAGGATCACTGTTATCTCCCAGTAATTGTGATAACTTTCTTTTTTTGCCTGATGCTGTAGAAATACTTTTTTAAAAATACGTCACATTACTAATTTCAGTTGGAATACAGATACTAGAGTCATTATAAGAGAATACCCAGGTATCTCATTCTAACTGTATTGTCACCCAGATTTTGATTTACCAGGAGGAGGAGATTGTTTTTAGGTTTTTTTGATCTGAATTATGCAATTTTCTCTTCCAAAACATAAATTAGCATATTTTTAATTTTGTATGAATAGAGAACTTAATCTCTTCAAAAGCTTACAGAGTGCGTGTGAGAAAGGATTTTATTGCTTCCTGATATCTGCATTAAAATCACACCATTTTCTTAAATAATTTTACTTCCCTGAATGTGAACTCACTTTTCTTACACAGAAAACAAAAGACTGATAGCTATTAAACTAATGCATTAATGACGACATTTCGAGGGAAAACTGGTGGGAAACACTTTTCCCCTTTCCTAGAAACTGAAATTTCAAAATATGCTCTTTTCTGCAAAGGGGAAATATCTTATTCTAAATTTTTGATATTATAAAATATAATATAGAATATCCCAGGTCACAGACTGTCCTGAAGATACAGAAGAAAATAAAAAACCTAAACAGCTTCACCAAGAAATCTAGGCCCAGCTTCCTTTACCCACATCACCAATGTAATCTGTAATTGAGCTCCCTGCAGAGCAGGAGACAGAGAATTTGCAAGCCCAGGACTAACACTGATGAATTTGGATTATCTCCCAACAACCAGGGAGGTCCCCCTCTGGTATGCATTGGTCAATTCATTCTTACTAGATGTCATGGTTGGATGCTTGCACTACCCAATGTATTTTAATTAAGCATCTGGAACATGTTGGTGGATAAATATGGCAGATGGTATATGAATACCATTTCACTTGCTTACATTGATAAGACAATTTTTTTCTCTCATGTCAAAACACTTTCAAGACCCTCACGGACAAATCCCCGTGGAAAGTATTGCAAAACACCTAAATATTTTTATAATCCAGTTACTAACTACTTGTTGATCCCTCTTTAGCCTTGTAACTTTCTTAAAATTGAAGTCCATTCCCACACATTGTAATGCTAATTTAAATCAAGATGTTTAAAGAACCCTCAAACATAAGCGTATCAAACATGTCTAAACACTGCCACCCCGTGGAAAATCCTGCACCCACAGGGATTTTACACCAGCCTTTAACCACGTCTTCTATCAGCTCCATTTTTTTTCTGTATCTGTCTCATCCCTTGCATAAAGGTTTTATCATTTACCTGGAAATCTGAGGTACATTTGGTTGGAAGTACGAATAATTGAAACCCAAAGAGCTGGAGGATGTAGAATTATTCCATGGAGGCACGGTGTTATCTTTCTTCAGACAGGAGCCTTGGGGAATGCTGCCAGGATGCCCACTGGCGTTAGGGTCAGGAAAAGTCTCCAGGAACCTGCAGGGGAGCTTGCTGGGTGCCACAGCCGATGGACATGGGAGCGGAGGCTGCTGTCCACTTGGCCACGAAGCATCATTCCAGATGGCTGAAAGAGGCAGACAGACAAGAAAGGAAGTAGAAAGAAAAGGAGCTGGAGACCTTCCCGCTAGCTTAGGAGAGGCAGAATTCACGTCACCTACTCTTGAGCTGTGGTGGAGAGCATGCTTCCGACCCAGAGTCTGGTGGGGAGTCTGGCAACTGGCTTTGCCTGGGGATGAAAAATAAATGTTAATTTTTACTGGGAGAAAACATTCAGGATGACCACAAGAGAATGCTAAAAGCAGTTTGAGGGGGACCACCAACCTACATGGAGCTCGCAACAGCTCCATTCTCTCTACACCACATTTCAAAGAGCTGTAGCATCTTCAGCTGCTAACTGCAGACAATTCTTAAGGGAACAGTTTGGCCACAGCACTCACAACCACTACAAGATCTTAGGCCATATTACAGCACCTCACACGCCCAAGAGAGGAGGGAAGCAGGGGCTGCCCCAAAGGGTGGGAAAGGCATTTGTCTGACTTGAAACAAAAGCTTTGTACAAGCTCAGCCAAAAAGATCTAGAAGCTTTACACAGAGTTTTCATGGGTGATAATCTACTCTCCTTCTTCTCAACCCTACACAAATTTTCTAGTTCCATTTAAAAAAAAAATGAGGGGGGACACAACAGGGATGACAGAGTAATTAATATCTTTTATGTCTAAATCACAAAAGAAAAGGTCCATCCCAGCAGCCCTCAGACAGGAAAGCTTAAAATATATATATAAATATACATATCCTCACTGAAGATGGGCTATTCAGGCATAAAAACAACAATGTGGAATGGTTGTTTATCACCTGGAAGACTACACAAAAAATAAATAAATAAATAAATAAATAAATAAATTTTAAAAGTGCACTGGAAAAAACAGGCAGGGTTTGGGTAGCAGGGGCTGCAGGCTGCACTGAGGGGAGGCAAGCACGAGCTGCCGGGTGCTGGTCCTGGCAAACTTCAGCCAGTTCTGTTTGACTTCAGCCAGTTGCAGCTGGTTCCAGCCAGTTTGAGACAGTCCCAGCCAGTTTCAGCTGGTTCCAACTGGCCATGGGCTGACCCTCACCTGCTGGAGCCAGCACCTCAGCAGTCAGCAGCGCCCGCGTCCCACAGCAGCACGGGCGGGCAAGCGGCCATGCAGCTGAGGCAGCGAGCACCCTGTGGGGCAAGGCTGTGACCCACTGGAGCAGGGATGTGCCAAGGGGATAGCAGGGTCATGAGTGACCCATGGCAGAGTCAGGAAAAACAGAAAAGGGTGAAGAGTGTCAAGGAGGAGCTATTACACCCCACTACCCCACCACAGGCCTCCCGTCACCTCACAGGAGACAAGGAGGGGACTGGAGAGCAAGAAGGAGGCAGAAGCGCTCGGCTGAAACTGAGCCTCAGGAAGTCTGTGTGGAGGAAGTATATTTAATTGCTTATGTTCTCTTTATCTCAGTAGCCGAGTCAGTGATCAAAAGTTTGTGCTAATTGGTAACAAATTTATGAAATGAGGCTCTTCTAACAAAGAGCGCTCACAAAACGTGGACCCATGCAGCTCCACATGCAGCACCGCCACCCAGCAGCTTCCACGTCACCCGCCGTGAAAACGCCCGCTGAGTAACACTGTGCTGTGCCAAAGGCAGGCAGGGCTGGGCTGCTTTCCTCTGTGTACAGCTACACAAGCAAGAAGCTCATCTCCCAGTTCATGTTACACGAAGCAGGAAGCTGGGTCCTCTCAGGTTTTTATGCTGACAGCCAGCACTGTTGCACAGTAGTAACTCACTCAGCTCCCTGGTGTCAGGCAAGGTCTCTGCATGGCACAGCACCTTCAGACCCCCAGTGGGAGCACGGCAGGGAGCAGGTGCACAGACAAAATGAGGTGGAAAGGTAGTTATGTTCCGAAAATCAGTAGCAGAGCCAGGGCGCTGGAGGCATGACAGAAGAATCCTGGCTGGGAACCCAGAAATTACATGTGATCCACAGCCACCTCCTTGCCAAACCCCATAGCCAAGCAGGAAAGATTTCTCTTTTAACAGCCCTGCTGGGAGAGGTCATTATGAAAGCACAACAACATAAGTATGCTTCTGCCTATCTCCAATTTTTAAAGTGTTCCTTTTTTTTTCCTTTTGTTGTTGTTGTTGTTGTTACTCAAAGACATAAATCTCTGAAAACAAGAACTGCTTTCTTTCTGAAAAATTTCAATAACACTGATCTGTACAAGAACACATTTGTCTATGCTATTTTACTCTGCACCTTCCTCCTGATTTTCACATGGAAAGCAAATGCTTGCTTGTCTGCAGCTGACACTGGGAGCTTTGCTCTCAGTTTACGACTCAACTCATGTCCAACAGCTCAGCGCATCCACGTGTTAGGGGTTTGAAAAAAGTTTCTTGATTATTTAGTGTTTGGCCCATATGCTTGATTATGTTATAGTATATATTTATAGTATTTATTGTAGCATATGCTCTGTTTTGCTTTTACACTTTTAGAATTTCTCCTATCAGACAATGTAAAGGAATACTGCCTTAGAGAGAGGTGGAACTAGAGCATAGTTTAAGCTAAATCAAGTCCTTCATGGGTAGTTCACAGGAACAAGCAGGTGTTCCCACACTACATAGCAAAACCACTTCATTGCATTGAAAATAGGAAGAGCATAAGTCACCAGCAGACTGCTACAGCGAGGCTGTGCTCCTGGCTTCAGTCAACTGAGGGCACAGGGCTGTCACATCTCATAACTATTTTATTTCCAGTTTTTCAGTTCTTTATGATTGTGTTTTCAAAGTAGTTTAAATGAGAGAAAATCCTATGCCAACTCTCGGCCACTCAAAGGACATATAAGGGTTCCTCAACTGCATTGGGGATGATGGAGGCTCAGAAATTGGCTCCTAACCCTTTCAAGCATTCCTATAAATTGTAGGCTCAAACACTGCTTTGAAGCACTTTTAAACAGATTATGTCATTGTGTTTGCTCATGCTTAGCACTGCAGCTATAATGTCCATGTAATGTACCTAAGCTTCATGATACCAGATATGTACATATATATTAATGCTATATGTTTTTGTGTATGAAGGCAACAGTTGCACTTTAAAGTTGTCTTAAAGGAGTTTGATAATCTGTTGAATCTGATACATGTTTAGTCATGCTAAGAACAAAGACTATGAGTATTTATATGCAGCAGCCTCTTCATTCTTCTGTTATGAATGTGGCCAGTGAGAAAATCAAGTCATTATTCATGATTTAGAGCAGGTAGAAGCCTATTTAGCCCACTGTAAGTAAATATGTGCAATGCCAAGTATGTACAGAGTGAAAGGTCCTGTGAGCCATTTAATTACTGTGAAAACATCCACTTTTGCTTTGCTCTTGGCAAGTGTCAGCCCATTAATCATATTTTACATTTAACAATCATATGACAGTTGTCTAGATGAAAGATTTGGGTTTGAAGTCTTGATAGACCTGCATTGCATAACTTTCCACCCTTAACCATGACCCTTCGCATTATGTAGCCTTTGTAACTCTGAAAACAAGTCTCAGAAAAGATTAATGGACAGCTTCTTTGTTCTGAGGGAATCATTAGGATGAAAAGAGTAGACCTGTTCCCCTCAGACATGGAGGTTTACATTAGTCTCTCAATTTATTATACATTAATCTCATTTACATCATTTATTCTGAACGTTAACACTAAAGCAGCACTTGGTTATATTAAAAAATAACAGCTTTGCATTTAAGGCCATAATTAGTATAACAGTTGTGAATTATCCCAGACATCATCATATCCATTCGGCTGAACTATAAAACCACCATATTCTATTACTATCTGCAATTTATATTTCCAGCGCTTACGCAGTTTCAACTAAGAACACCACACCACAGTCCTATGGAAATAAGCACACCACAGTCCTATGGAAATTAAGAGATTTCAGGTCTGACTGTTGCATTCAGATTTTATGAATGTGCTACTGAAAAAAAAAAAAAAAGAAAAAAAGAAAAAAAAAAAAGAAAATAATTTGCTGCTCTAATACTTACAAAGTTCCAAACTCTAAGTCACTACTGATGAATTCTTCCAGCATTCTTGTATCCACCATGGGGTTCTCCAAGGCTCTGTGGACATCTTGCCCTATAATTAAAGATGTCAAGAAGACAGATTCTGAGTGAAATTTGTACAGTCATCAGTACTTTAGACTAAATAACGTTGCCCAATGTCATGCACAAGGAAAACCAAATCAGTCCTGTTCTAGCAGATGTGTAAGTCTCATGTGTGATATATGGGTTACCCTTTTGTTTAGAAATATAGTCACTCTGGGGAGAAAAGATGACACGAAACGCAGAGCAAAAGAGAGCATACAGGTGAGGATGGAGATGATGGAGCAGCACCAGGAAAACACCAATTTGTAGTTGTCATTAAGGCTTAACTGAATTATCACAGCAAGAGGATGAGGGGCTCCCATCTGCAACTGGAAAAAAAAAAAAAAGGGTTCTGAAGATAACTTCATATGCTTTTATGTTGGGATCAAAACAGGTGATTGAGTCAAAGCTCAGATGTCTCACAGAGATCCACGTTCTGCATTGGTACTGCAGTGAGTTTCTAATAGTTTCAAACTATTCTAAAATAATTTAAAAATCCATTGTCCTCAACATAGATTAAGGAAGCAGAAATAAAGATTTAGAAATGTTAAAGGAATTGATGGGTTTTTATTATTTACCTAGAAAAACAAACAAATAAACAAAACAAACAAACAAAAAAAAAAACAACCCAATAACATGTTAAATGTGTTAATGAGCAGAAAGGTTCAGTACTTTGTCCTTTGCTGCTTAGTTACTGAAGGCTATAAACAGATTTTATGATTATAAAGTCTGTGGAATTCATGAGTTCTTTCCTAGCAAGTCAAGCAAGTCAGACGGAACTCTCCTTAAAGAAAAGAAAAACAAATAAAACTACTGCGCAGGCTCCCCAGCTTTCCAGCAAGCCTTCTATAAACACAGGTGTGTCCAGTCAGAAAGCAAGCAAGATAAGGGAGTTTAAGTTACTGCTTGCTCCAGTCAGCCACTGGAGCTGCATGGTCCTATCTCACTACTACACAGGATAAAGTGGAGTAGCCTGTAAATCGACAGCTGCGTGTCTCAGCCCCAAGTGGCTGACACCAAAATCATAGAAGTCCTAAGGTTTCTTCTCTTTTTTTCTGTTGTCTCTGTCTCATGTGCTTCTTTCCTGATCCAGTGTTTAGACATTGCTTAACTGCAAGCAGCATCTGATACCCGCTTTGACCACCTTGCACAGCAATTCCCCTGTGTGTGTGTGTGTGTCTTACTACATAAATTCAAGTTGCTAACAAATGTTTCCAAAATAGCTTTGTGAGCACAGGGGAATCTAGGTTTGCTTATTGGTACTACAGGCTGAATTCTAGCTGCCGTTCACCCTGAGATTGTGACTTGCAGGTGTGCTGGTAGATTTTTACATCCAAACCTACCAGCATTGTATACAAAGCTGTTCTCCACACCTCGGAGAGGAGCAGATTCAATAGGTGTAGCAGACTTACTTGCCTCAGCAACATTGTAATATGGTAAATCTTGAATAAGTAGCAAACAAAGCACTTTGCAAAACCAGCTTGAAAGTACACAGGGGCCTGGCTTTCTTCAACAACCTCCCTAAAACTTGACCTCCTGTTCAAGTAGCCTGGCCCTCATGCATAATGAAACAGCCCTGTTACTAACATGGTTTTTCCTGTTCCACAAAACCAAGAATTGCTTTATTTTAACCAAGATCAGAAACAAACTCTTTTGAAGTACAGCTCTGAAACAAAATCGGACAGGGTCTTTGATACAAGCATCCCACAGTCCAGAGATTAGCCCTCCTGCTCAGCGACAACAACAGCAATATGCACTATTCCCTCTTAACCTCTACCTTTTGCACTAATGGTTAAATGGGTAGGAGGAGAAGGAAGGAATAAGTAACTGTGCTGGGGGAGGAAGGAAGCACACCAGGAAGACAGCCCACCGCCAAGGAATTTCATGATGCTGATGTACAGAAGAGCCACACTACATTTGGCTGCACTGTAGAACTTAACCTTTTTTTTTCTTTCTTTCTGCATGTACTTTCCTTTTCTGTGCCAGCCAGTGCTTGCACTAGCATGTTTCAGCAGAGGAGGAGCTGCTGGACCATATGCAAATGTATTTAAAACACTGGCATCCATTTAACAGGCTTTGAAACATGGTAGGCACTTGAAAGATATGGGCGTGGGGAAGATAAAGCACACTGACACTTTGACTGGGAGTTTATTTACTGTTCTTGTTGCTCCCTGGTAGTGTGCAAGCCAGTTACCCAAAGCCACTACGAGGGCAGAGAGCTGTGTGTATACACGGATAAGCTCTGATGAGAGGCCCCTGTGAACATTCAGCTTCCTGCACCAAACCGCATGCCTGGCTCAGTGCTGCCAGGGGATGTGCAGCATCAGCAGCCCTTATCAGCAGGCACACAAGGATCTCTGCTCCCAGACCACACTCCATAGCGCAGTCTGCCCAGCCATCCTCTGGGAAGCGTCCACACTGGGTGACTCGTGTCACTGTGCAGAGGACTGCCAGCTCCTCCAGGAACCAGCAGAAATAAGCTGGAGCCAGTGAGGGGCAAGGGGAAATGCAAAGGCGAGGCAATATGGTCACTGGGGCTTCACACGGGGCTGCTCACAGAACAGACTGCAGTCATGGGCAGCATAGGACTCCATCAAATATCAGACAGATATTCTGTTGCTCTGTTCCTTTTGATCTGAAGTCCCAAACTTCTCTTCCAGCACTGCCTTCTGTTTCCCTGTCCATTCCCTGCTAGCCTGCCCCTATTTCCAGCCACTTGCACCCCAGAGTAGGCTGATCTCTGTCCTTCCTCCCTGTCTGACAGTGATTTGGTTCATACATCTCTTTTTGGCAGACACCTCCTTTCCTCCAGCCAGGAGGCTCCAGTCACAGTTTCCCCTGTATGCTCCTGAAGCCAACAGCTGCAGTCTCAATCCCTCAATCTCCTGCCTCGGTTAATTCCCTCAGCACTTCCTCACAGAGCCTTACTGCATTTAAATCAGTTGCCTCCTTTTCACTAGTATCTAACGCAAAGTGAAGGATGGGGGCACAGAACCAGAAACTCCTTGCGATTCTTTTTATGTCCTTCCTGGAGTCGCTGTTCCAGAGAAAGTCACACACAGGTCTGAATTTGGCACGAAGCATAGCCGCCGCTTTCCAGATGAATACTAAACTGATCATTATTTGACATTAAAAAAGATATGCCAAGAAGTTTCTAGCCAACTCCAGCTATTTGTTGTAAGATTTGTGTCAAAACCTCAGCTATTCCGTCGGGACAATCCTTAAATACAGCTGGAGATGTATAAGTGGCTCATAAAACACGATCAATGCTAAGTATTACTTGCCTTCTGAAGGACAAATTCATAAAGCTTGTTACAAAGCCTTGCACCTTGAAGGAAATGTTTTCTTGGAATTAATAACTAATATTCATCTGGAGATACTGTACCACTAAAACACTTTATGGGCCACTATAAAAGCTCAGTGAAAAGTCCAGCTGAGCTTCATTAAGTTAAGTCTTGCAATAAGGTAAGTCTTACTCAGGGGGCTGATAATTCCTTAACTTCCTTCATGCTAAAAGGATCCCAAGGATTGCTCACTATTTAAATTACTGAAGATCATCCTGATCATTTTGACTGGAACAGACTGGAGTCATTGATAGAAGATGCTCAGCCATCAGGGCAAAGGACATGGACCTCAGGCACATGGCAGCAATGAGTAGAAAAGGGTTAAGGGCAAAACAGCTTCTTTCTGATGGCACTGCAACCCGTGGGGATATTCCACAGACCACAGTTATTCAATGGCAGGAAGATCTGCAACACTCCAACAGGTAAGAAGTGAGCTTGTGTCATGTTAGGTGGCTTTTCCCCCAAATACCAACATTTTCCAGAGAAACAGAAATCTCGCAGTGAGTCCTTTTAAGTTGTCAAGTTATCTTTTATTCCTGTTTCAATCTTTCATCCTTAAAATTGTAGGAGAGGCCTTTGGTTTTTTAAGTGTTTCATGTTTAATGGCAGGTTTGTTCTGTGGCTTAATTCAGATAGATTCAGTGTTATCCATGCAGGAGCATGAGTACAAAGACAGGTGGTGATTCCACTGTTAGGAGACTTCTTCACAGAGGGCACTGAGGCCAAACACACATCTCAGACACCTGAACGTAGCTTCTAACAGCAGCAAAACAGGAGAAGGCTGAATTTAACAGCGCAACTACTTTGGCCTTCATTCTGTGTCTCAACCTATTGGTAACATCAGCAAGAATAGATTGCTGGGCTACAGATGGACAGGCAAAAAAACTGGGGAGCTCTGGCCTCCCTTTGACAAATGGGAAGTTACTGATTCAAAACTCTAAATATTTTAATAATAAAACTATTTATTTCAAGAGAAATCAAAGATCAAGTGTCTAGTGTGAGAGGAATGAAACAAGACAGAAAACTTTCAGAACAGCCACACCACAAGAGAAAAGCCATTTTCTTGAATGAGAAAAAGCCAGGGTCAAATCCCAGCTAGAGTCACATCTAATCTAAGGTCTATTGATTATTGAAAATAGTGATTCACAGGAAAACAATCATTACATTATCTCATTTTCCTTGAAAACTTCTTCAGGCTGTCCTTCTCAATACTGCAAATGCAAGTTGATCTTATAATGAGTGTCAGAACATATATGCGCTGTTAGGAACTAAAGCAACAGGGGAAGTGGGATTCTTTTTCGCTCATGAATTTCAAATAATCCTGCAAAACATTTTAAATGTGCTTAGTTGCCAGCTGATCCATTTGGAAGCCAAAGCTGAAGCACTGATGAATCAGAGACTTCCTTTAGCGGCAGCATTTGAAACTTGATATTGCAAGACTCAGCTGTTTTGTAGCCTTGAAAGACAATGTTCCAGCTGCTATGACTAATCTCAGAGGCCACTAAATCAGACTTAGCAGTTTATTGCTCTTGTCTCATTTGGAAGCATTCTAAAGCCAAACCACCAGCCGTACTGCTAAGTTGGAAAGAAGCAGTCAAAGCTGGCCTTACTTTCAGCAGAGTGAAAAAGAAAAGACTTCAAGCCATTCTTTAAATAAGCCTGCTCCCTTTTCAAATTTACCTGCGGTTTAACAGCAAGAGGTGTCTAGCTACCTACATACTGAAAGCAAGAGTGATTAGCTTCTGTAGCCTTGCCATACATCTAGTGTCAGTGTCCAGACAGTGAAACAAATGTCATCCCCTCATGTTGCATCACCTTCGCAGACCTTTGTCATATTCTAGTTCTACACAGCAGAACCACACGATATTACTAAAGGAACATGACTTTCCAAAATGTTTCATTTTTTCCGTGATTAAATGGAATTGACAGGGATTCTCCCCACCCATACAGATGTTCTACCTAACTACCTTCTAAAGAGAGTTAAATTAGTCATTCTAGAATTACAATTAGTACAATTACAATTAGTAATTCTAGCTAAACAGCTCGCACAGCTAAAATCCCTGATATATTTTCTACCATCATAGTATCGTCACAGAAGTCAACCAAATCCAGCCCATACTTCCCAGAAAGCCATTTCCCAAGGAACTTCTTAAAAAGTTTTCTGGTGATCAGCTTTTTATGTAATTCATATCCAACACTATTTTGAGTATTTAACAGCTACGTAGTACAATACTTGAACAAATAGCTTGATAAAAACAACTATCTTGCTGAAAGCAAAACCAAGTTTATTAGTTTTTGATCTCTGCGACTTAAAGTGAACTTATGAAACATGGTATGGATTTTGTAATATCCATAAAAAACACATTTGTCTGCTAGCAGCCCTAGATTGTGGTTCGCTGATTTAAATTTCTTGCCTTAAAAACAATTCCTTGAGGAATGCAGGCAGACCTTCATTTCCTAAACTGAAATCGAAGTCAAAAGTTAGGAAGTTAGAGCTGCCACCTTTCACCTAGTGCTAGCCAAAAGAAAAAAATAGAATAAAATAAAATAAATTCTGGCAAAGAATGTTGACTCTTTTAGTCAAATAGAAAGGGTAGTTATAGTTAAGACCCGTAACAGATGATGAATACCTGTACAGGTCATAGAAGGAAATAAAAATATAGAAAGAGAAGCTTGGATTTGGAAAGTTAATATTTAAAAAAAAAAAAAAGAAGAAAAAAAAAAAAAAAGACAAAGTGAAAATTGAAGAAAAAAAAAAAAGATTTAGATAGTGAAAAATACGTAAGCCTTTTAACAGCTATTTTGAGTAATGTTATGGCAGGACCTGCGATGCAGTTTTATTAAGGAATGTGATAGAAAGCAAATTTTGTGGTAAGAGAGGCAAGACTGATGGGTGCTGCCTGAGTGTCAAATGACTTTGGGAAAAAGGCAGAAGGATAGATCCCAGACAACCAAACAAAAATATTGGCTTTTAATTTCTCAGATTCAATTACAATCAAATAGCTTCAGAGGAATTTTGAGTGGAAAGAAAACCCTCAGCAACCTGACTTGATGAGGTAGAGTAGGGAGGGAGCTCCCCAGCTTCATGAAAATCACTAGGGCTGCAGAAGGGATAAGTGGCGAGGAGACCTCGGCCACTTCCTGATTTTCTTCCTGACAGTTCCTAGCACCGCACCACAGGATCCACCTTTCCTTGTTTTTCTCCCCAAAATACCAAGAAAAACACACTGCAGTGCATCTACACCACTTGTACTGTTTCTTTTTGGTGTTGCATTAAATGATACTTTTGTATAAATAGAGCTTCTGTTTCGGGGCTTTTGTTCTTCGTTTTGTCTTCAATCAATCCCAAACAGTTGCTGTATTTTTGCTGCCACAACAAATTGTTAAGACTCTCCCTTAAAACTACACTCTTACCTTCAAAGAACTGCTGCAGGGCTTCATTTTCTCCCACCACATCCATGACAAGCCAGGAGAAGCGTTTTGCTTTCGGCTGCCCGAAGAGTCCGGCTGAGCAAAACGCGCTGTTTCTCTTCCAGGTGATCACGAATGCACGAAGGAGCACATCGTGCTTTTGTCAGAGGTTTCAGCTGACTTCATCCCGGCTACTCTCATTCCTTCCTAACTAGCATCTGGGATATGTTTAAACCCTGCTACATGTAAAGGAACATTTGGTAGGACTTTTGAGGCAAGGTGAAGGCGATGTGCTTTCCTCAGTTTAGTATGCTTAGTGTTCTCATATTAGGGACCTTTGGTCCCAATCCTAATCACAATCACACATGCGCAAAAAATGTGGCAATAAAAATTACTTGTCTTGTCTCTGTACTTTCACACAGGTGATGCAATTATAAGTATTGGTGAAAGACCAAGCGCTCCGATAGCTGTAAGTGCAGGGCCATCGGTGGTTTCACCATACGCACCATCCCATCTAAGCAGCTGAGCGCCAGGCTATCCAACTGCTCGAAAAAAAAACGTTGTCTGGCAGCACAGTTGCCTTATAGAGAAGCAGACCTTTTACATTATTAAATTACAGATGAAGTTGTTTGTCCCTGGTAGCTTTGAAAAGCCTATGGGAAGGCTACACATTCAACTAATGTATTTAAGGCCAGCAGCAAACTTTCACTTTCTCTCACTTGGCCTTTGCATACCGAAGATTGCCCCTGTTGTGTCATCCATAAGCAAAGAGGAAAAAAAATATTCGGGTATTTTGAGTAGGGATCTGTAGGAGACATTTGGTTATAAACAAAAGCTTCAATGAAGTCAAGAAACATGGAATAAGGCCATTTTCTAAAGTAGTCTCATTCACCAGGCAAGTAACTGTTGTGCAGTTGTTACAAACCCAGACACTCATAGTGGCATGGGTTTCTCATGATAGACAGCTTATATTAAAGATATAGAAAATAATTTAGGGAACAAGATGTGAAAACAGAAGCAAACTAATTCAGTATTTACAATACATCGATGCAATCAAGCCAAACAACCATTACGACCTAAGCGGTACATCTTTGTAGTCCCTAGTACAAGAAAATAGCCTCTTGTATAATAAATTTTAGATACATTTTGTCTTGATGCTATCATGTATAGAAAAAAATCTTTGACTTGTTTGCTTAAATGAGCAACATTTGTAAAGGATTATTAAGTCAGAATAACAGCAGCTACAAACTATCATTTAACTACTATTAGATAATCCTGGAAACAGTTTGATATCTTTATGTAAACTAAATATTAGCAATCATTTAGGAAGCATTTCTGAGTCAACAAATACAATTTGTTTTCTAAGACTGAATAAAACCACGTTCCTTAGCTTAACCAACCTAAGAAACAACCTGTTCCTAACAGCTGAGGCTAGAACTCTTCCATGTTTCTACAGCAGGAACCAGTAGTAGTATCTACCCAGTGATAGGAGATTGACAAAAAATATTTAAGACTGAAATTGCCTGAGCTGGACGTAGTCAATTACTAGTAAAAGATTTGGGCCCGGTTGTTTGTTTTAATCTTGATATGGAAATGCCTGGTTGATGCTAACACTAGCAAAGCATTTTCAGGCACTTATCTGTGCACACAACACAAATATGGTATTAAATTTTGCTCTTCATTCTATTTATTTTTTTAAAAGGGTGAGGACAACACATTCCAGTAAGAAAGTGATGAAAAAAAATGTTATTTTTGCTTGGCATCAAACAGAAGAAATCTGTAACCTTTAAGATGAGATGCTTCTTTTTAGAGAACTTCCATAAGCTTCCATTTTATGTTTTTGCCCCTTTACCGGCCACTGCTTTAACTGCATAAATGGTTATCATGATCAAGACCCAGTGTTTTTCCAAAAGGGCTTTTATATAACAAGTCTACCTGTTATGGGTTTACGTGGCAAGGGTTTTTGGCAGGCTGGAGGGGTGACCTCAGTGAGAAAAGTCCAGCAGCTGCCCCATGTTAGATAAGAGCCAGTTTCAGCCAGCTCCAAAGGGCCCTGCCTCTGCCCAGAGCCAAGCCACTGAGTGACTCTGGTTGAGCCTCTGTAAGAAAGGAAAAACTTTTTCCTCAAGAAAAGTGTACAACAGTAGCTGGAGTGAGGATTAAGAAAAAGTGAAGCAGCCCTGCAGCCCCCAAGCTCAGCGCAGCAGGAGGGCAGGAGGTGCTCCAGGCAGGCAGCAGCAGTTCCCCTGCGGGCTGTGCAGGGAGAGGCCCCTGGTGGAGCAGGCTGTCCCCCTGCAGCCCATGGGTCCCACACGGAGCAGATCTCCACGCTGCAGCCCCCCCATGGGTGGAGGAGCCCCCGGTGGAGCAGGTGGATGTGGCCTGGAGGAGGCTGCGGCCCATGGAGAGCCCCCGCAGGAGCAGGCCCCAGGCTGGAGCTGCAGCCCTTGGAGAGGAGCCCACGCAGGAGCAGGGGGCCTGGGGGGGGAGCTGCCATCTGTGGAGGACCTGTGCTGGAGCAGTTTGCTCCTGGGGAATGGACCCCATGGTACGGAGCCATGTGGGAGCAATTCTTGAAGAGCTGCTGCCTGTGGGCAGCCCCTGCATGAGCGTGACAACCAAGGAGCAGCAAAGTGCTATGGACTGACCACAACTAATGTTACATGTAAATTACTAACAACATGTTAAAGAAACTCGTGGAATAGATGTTTTGGAGATGTAAAGACAGCTATGGAAAATTGATGTATAAAACAGGGAAATTTCAAAAAGTAGAAAAATCATTTAAAATAAATGAAAAAAAAAAAAAAAAAACTCTAATGAAAGCAAATTAGAGGTGAAGAAAAGTTTTTAGTAGTCAGATAGGAGCCAGGTCAGATTTCTAACTTGTCTAAGTAGGAGCCAAAGAAGGACCAAGGAAACTTCACTGTTCCTTGATGAAAAGCATCCTACTTTAGTGAGAGAGGACAGCCCAGTTTATTATGCTGCTGACTCTTCACAGTACACAATTCTCTCCTATTGGTTTAAAAACAAAAAATATAGGAAAGCAGCACTTACAAATGCTCCTAATTGTAATACCAAGTTCTCCTAATCATCTGTTAACTGTATTGTCATACATACATATAGAAGATACATACATGCATCTAAACACTACATTGAGGAAAATACCGGACATTCACGCCTTCATCATAAAATCACCTCAGTGTCACAGTTTGGAATTACTTAGCTTTCCAGGGAGGTTCACAACATTCTGCATCACAAAGAACAGACAACCGATTCTGCTTCAGACTAACATTTATTTAATCAGAAGTTTTGTTTTTTAATGTAAATTACAATCACTAATACACCTGCAAGTGCTTACCACATTTGTTCAACTAGATATTATTATGTACGCATATACAGCATAGGTCAGTTTAAAACAATCACAGTACTTCTTAGTGCAATCTGCAAAAGGAGAAAGATCTTGGACCCACTTTGTGGAAATAAATATCAAGTGACAAAAAAAAGATTCCGAAATTTTAGAGTTATGTATATTAAATGAAGTTCATGCACGCGCAAGAGTAAAAAGATTTAGAGTTCTTCCTTGTAGTAGCCAAGTTTTGCTAGTGACATCTCTCTTCTCAGCTGCATAACTTCCCAGAACATCTGATCCACTGAAACAGATAAAAATGTCATTAAACACGAGTTAATATTTTAACTGAAGTATACACATTGCCTCGGTTTAAGGAAACTTTAGAAGTAACAAACATCTAGTGAAACCGGAATTAAAATGTGAGCGCTATTTGTGATTGTTTTTGAAAAAAAAAAAAAAAAGAAAATTCTAAGAGATAGTCCAATTGAAAGACTAAATTTCAATTTATTTTTTTTAATTGGGGAACAAAACTACATCAGTACTTCTTTTCAGCTTTAATTAATTGCAGTTTCTCAATATAATTGTCCTTTCCATTGATTCATTTTTCTGTATAATTAAAAGACTGCAAAACGAAAGAAGTAGAACTTGTTGACTAAGTAAAAATTGTTTCATCACAAAACCTATAATTTTGTTGTAATTTTTCCATTCGATCCTTCTTCCTCCTTCTTTTGTTTTTCCCTATCAGAAATCTTAAAGCAGCAATGAATTAGGGAGGAAAGACTTTTTTTAATTTCATCTGTATTTTGCCAAACATGATGAGCCTGGTGCATGCCTTATACTGCTAAACATCACTGCAACACAAATCAAAATAATTGAGTATATAATTATTCCAGACAAAAATTATTTCCATGCAGTCAAGATTATGATGTAGACTGAATACAAAGGTTATTAACCTGAGGTCAAGGTCTCCTGTACCATATTTCAAAAAGCATTTTTGCAGAAGTGAACTCCGTCTCAAAAAATTATATGGTTTAGCAGAAGAAATATGAACAATGAGGACAATTAGGAGTGCCCACATTCTTCTAGAGATGTTGTTGGAGTATTTACATAAAGATACAAATGCGAGATTTTTTTAATGGTAAAGATGACAACTGATCTGAAAAACTAAGCCCAATTTTTTGTTACTTGTGAAAAATAAGTAATTCCGATGATGGTGAAAACATTTTGATGGATAAAACACTAAGTCAATTTCTTCATTTCATTAATAGTGAGGTAAACAATAATTAGTTGAAGTTATATATGCCTTTGTACTGGGTCTGACTGGGAAGGAGCTAACTTTCCCCCAGCAGCCCATACAGTGCTGTGCTCTGTGCTTGCCGCTGAACAGCGTTGATATCACCCAGGTCTTTTACCTACTGATGAGCCATGCTGGCACAGCATCTCCCCAGCACAGCCCCAAGGCCAGCAGGCTGAGTGAGGGACATCAGCTGACCTAAAGTGACCCAAGGGATGTCCCATACCGTGTGGTGTCACGGCCAGCGATACAGCTGGGGAAGAGCAAGGAAAAGAGGGGGGTGGAGACGAGGCACTTTTGCTACAGAAGCATTTGTCTGCCCGCACAGCCACTGAGTGTATTGAGGCCCTGCTTCTGGTGGCTGAACATCACTTCCTGATGGGAAGTGCAGAATAACAGTTTTCTCCTTTTTCTTCTCCACACTCTTTGCTTCTTTTTTTTTTTTTTTCCCTCTTCCCTTTTCCTTTAATTAAACTGCTCAACCTGCATCTTTTGCTTTTTTTTCCCATCATATTTCCTCTCCCTGTTCATCTGAGGAGGAGGAGAGAGCGAAAGAACAGCACAGTGGAGTTGCACTGCCCATTGGCTGTTAAACAGCCACAGTCCTTTTGTGGAAAGTAAAAGCCTTTCAATATAAACCAGATTACAGCTTAAAATAATGCATTTTCAAGGCCTTCTCCAATGACAGTAATATAGTAACAATTACCACTGTCTGAAACTTTTGTTAAAAATAATTTAGTATACAGATTATGTAGCTTTTTTGGTCAGTTCCATTAAAATAAATCCCTTTAGAAACGAAAGTAAATAGCACTGCTTGGGTAACGAACAGTCTGGCATCTCAGGAATACTTCAGGTTAGATATGGGATTTTGGTTTAACTAAAGTCCTGAGCTCTTCAAAGTGGGGTATATCAGAAGAGATGAGTATAGATCAAAATACACAGAGTGTTTCTAAAATCCAGCCATACAGCATATACACGTTCTTAGCCATCTACATTTATACGGACATACTGAAACCAAATAGCCCAGTTAAGCAAATTTCCGATTCACTGCCCAGATAAGAGTTTCAATAGGCAGCTGTTGGATAAGCTATCTTGGCAGGAACAAAGCAGCCAGGTAACTCTGGTGGGGAAAAATAAACAGCCTGAAGCAACAGCAGTAAAAACACATTTCCTTTTTGGGTTGTGGATGAGAGAGGTGCAGTGAGAAATGAAGCCTTACATCAGCAGCTACATTTATGAACAGAGTCTTAATCAAGAGACCTTGCAATGCCACATCAAAGACCAACCACCTAGTTTTCAGCTGCATTCAGATAAACAATTACAGCCTAATTTCCTGCTTTTTCTTGTTGTTTCTTTAAAAAAATTAACCAAAAAAAAAAATTGTCATCCTTGTCAGTCCTCAGTGTACAAAATGAGAAAAGATGTAAGATGTGCCAATTCACTAAGTGAACAAAGAATCCAGATCAAACCAACTGAAGATTTTCTGGTCTCTCTAACCAATGCAACACTTTTTTTTTTTTTTTGAGTGAAATTGCACAAGTTATTTCATATGTTGGAACAAAAAAAGCAGACTTTGTTTTGTTCTTGTTCAAGCTTGAAAACAATGTAACATGTAACTGGAAGAATAAAACAATGTACAGTGAGAAAAGGCCATGTTTCCACACTTCGTGAAAGAGCCTTCATTTTTGAATACAGCATAGAAAAATCATCACTTAATTCCCCTTGTCACAGAATTCTTAATGAAATTTCTTCCTTAATAATGTATTTTTTTAAATGGACTAAAAAGCACTGTTTTTTCTTTATAATTTCATGGGAGGGTAGGTATCACCAAGTTCTCATAATTAAAATCAATAGCAAGTTTTAGGCTCATGCACTATCTAAATTTTATGTTTATACAAGCAAAACACAACTTGCTACTCACCATCTTGCTGTTTCAACAGTCCTTGCTGTATATATCGGATATATGTAAAGAAGTTGCACACAGAAGTGATCTGAGACAATATAATAAAAATAGTGGTTAATATTTCGTATAATGTTACAGAAAAAATACTGCTCAAAATTAAATCATGCTAAATTTCTTACCCTGTAACGACAAAAAGGAGAAATGTAGTAGTAGCTGCTTGAATCTCCTAATTTGATTCTATGCTTGCATGACTTGCTTTGTCCACTGAGAGCACATTTCCTACAAAATATAACATTCACTTAATTTAATAAACAAATCTGACATTAATGTCTAACACCCACATGTAATTAAAGTGTTAATGTAATTACTTTGTATTAGCTCAGATACTCAAGTCTCTGCCTTAATGTAATAATTGTAACTTTAAAATGATGTTGTCAACTATTTTAGCTCGACAAGGACTAATTTTGTTTCAACACCAGTGCATCGTGATATATTGCTGATTTTTAAATCTTTTGTCAGCTTTGGTCAGGTACTTCCACATTCACTAGTTCCAGACTGTCAAACATGAACAATGGGAACTCCTTAACTCCTTATGTGTGAAATAAACTTGGTTTAAATTATCGATTCCAACAATTAAACAGATTTTTTTTTTTAATAGATTTCTAGTTGATGTTGCATGTCAGAAAAAAATTCAGGCCTACAGAATAACTCTGAAGCCTCTGTCAGATGCATTCTAAGATAAGCTTCGCATTTATGCCCAAACTGAAATCACGTTTTTTTACTTCCAGTGTATAAAAGTTTGAGGCACAGGAAAACAGGTTGCTTAATTCTTTCCATTACCATTATAAATAGAGATGGTAAAATAAATGTACTTTTTCTGGTCCTGTTCCTGTATTATGTACAGGAAGAAGGAAAGGTCAGTAGTCACCAGTAGTTTTCCAAACAGAATTCACAAAAAGGCAAAGAATTCAAAATAATTCTTCTAGCATTCTTTTTTTCCTAAAGTTTTACATCTCTTGAAGAAACTGCTAGTAATACTATGTAAATACCCCAGGAATGTGATTTACTTGGAATTTCTATATTGCGGTATCTCAGATGAACTGGGTTGTCATGGTATCCGCTGTTTCATTGATTTTGAAAGCTGCTGGCTCTTCTCCCTTCCATTTCTATCTCATGAAATTAGGGAGCATACGAAGCAGCAGCCTTTCAAAAGTGAAACAAAAATTATTAAGCTTCTACAGTTCTAAACAGTGGCCCAGAGGCCCTTTTAGATAGTCTGCAGCTGGCCCACAAAATCATGCAAGACAGGAGAATATTGAAGACTGTATGTGATTTTCCACAGTAATTTATGAGGCCTGACAGAAGTCCATTGATCCAAGAAATACTACAGTGGCTGAAGCAAGCTGATCACAATTACAGCCAAGCCTTTGTGAGCAGACAAACAGATTTTTAATGCTAAGAAAACAGAGCCCTTTTTTCCCTTCTGGCAACAGAACCACCTCCTATACGTTATCTTCCATCACACCAGGTTAAACGCTGGCATGACAGCTACTACTAATGGCTGAGTTCTGCTCTGTACAGCTTACTGCTTTGTTCCCCGTGGGGACAATTACTCGGATCCTGTGGGGAAACCCAGCTGCCTTTTGTTAAGGCAATACTTCCTACACACCAGCACAGGCACTACTCAATAACTTTTGTATGTCGAGAACCTTTCTTCGCTATTATCACAGCTCCCTGGCCTCCACTCCTTGTTTTGCTGTTGAGCAATTTATTACCTGCTATTTTATGCATCTGTTCCCTCTATCCTCCAGGCGATTGTACAATAAAAAGAATTCCTTTAGGAGCATTATTCTAATTGCCATTACTATTTATTTACACTGCTTGTCTACATTACGCTACCTATTAAAGAACGTGGTTTCAATAAAAATAGTGATTTTCACCATTTAAAATAGAAAACATGAAAATGCAGAACTGCTACTACCCTGATTAAGTAAAAACCAAAACAGCTGTTTCCCATTCGGTGCCAGTAATATTTAAGACAAAGCACATTTGCTGCGAAATTAAGCTTAAATACTGCACATTCCTCACCTCTTGCTTAACTACAAGCAGTAACATAGAAGTGTTTGTCACTATGTGACAGTGGGAAAAGAGAGAAAAAATAGACTTCATACATCTAAAGTAACTAATGTACAGTTTGCACATGGACCTTTCAAAATACTAATCTATGCCCAGCCAATTAGTCTGGATCACATTGGAGAAAAGAAGGTTAAAACTCTCACTAAACTTTTGACTGATGCAAACAAGTGCCCTCTTTGAGTCCTTTATCAAGATGCAGGAAAGTTGCTTGAACCACAACCATTTTAGACTAGCTTGCCAATTGCTCTTTAATGACACACAACTTGTTTCAGTAGCTTCTTGCTGTCCTCATTCTCTGTTGCAGCTCACAGTGGTGCCTCTTGGACTTGAAACCACCACCCCTTGGGCAGCTCCATCGCTTGTGGTTAGGCCTTCTGACTGAGGATTGTTACAGCTCAAAGAACACATTTTCTGGTGACAGTAGTAAGAATATCTGAATGCCTGAATTTTGTAGTCTTTGATCCTTACTAGCTTAAGTCATAAAACATAATATTCATTTTATACAGATTCTTTAGAAGGAGAAATTAAAACTGCCTTTGAAGTGTATTTTCTCTTCCACACAGAAATAATGAGGAAAAGTGAGAATTAAAAAACAGTAGCAATGAGAAAGAAAGAAAAATCTTAAGCTAGATGAAAACATTTTGATGCAAATCTCCTACCAGAAACCTGAGTCTACCAAAATAAGTATTACAGAGAAACGTTAACTTGTCCCAAAGATCTCCAGCAGAGAAATGAAGACTTTCTCAAAATTTGGAAGGTTCTGTATTCACAGTGGTTTTGTTTGCTTAACCCTTACATGCACTAAAGCACAACAGAAATCTCTTCCCTTCCTCTCTACGTTCATCAAAGCCCCAGTGCCTCAGGCAAGTCCCTCCTACCTAACCTTAATGTCTGTATCAGTACCTGACATCAAGTCTTGCTTCAGATTCCTCTAGGACCATTCCAGACTTTCTAATGAACCATCTGGTCATTCATCCACACTTCTAACTTTAGGTATAAACTCATCCTTACTTTCATTCCCTCTTCATTACATTCCTCCTGCTCATATTCAGACAGTTTACTTTACAAATCTCCTCTCGTGTCTCTCAGCTGACTTTGCCACTATGCTACATATGTTGTACATTTCTTATATGTCTGACATTCAGCATGTAATAATTCTATACCTATTTTTTCATGATTTTTTCAGGTGATAGCCTTAGTTGAAAAGACTTCATTTTTAAGTATCAGGCTGGTCTTTCTCCACAGAAGTAAATGTTACTTTACCTAGGATGCACTGACTACAAGCAGCTCTCCCAAACAGAAAAATATCTTAAAATGCTAATCTAGGAGAAACCTTTACCATTTAAGTTTAGTTGCTTACTTTCACCAGGAAATTTTGAAACAGCAATCTTGAAATCTGAGATTTTAAGAAATATTTACAAGTTTAAGATAAACAAATGTCAATGAGGTGATCAGTTGATAGCAGTTCTCTCAATCCAAGAGTTATCTCAAATGAGTGCAGATTCCCCCTCTGTCTGTTAGCTTAACATACTTTGGTCCCCCACATTCAACTGCAGAAGCTTTCACAAATCGAACAGGTTGCAAGCCAACAGGTTCAATGCTCAGAGTATTGTTTTCCACAGCTTCCAGAACAGCTGAGGCCAACTGCAAGAGAAATTAAGAAAGCAGTTAAAAACAGCTCAGTGTTAACCGTTGCCTCAAAGCAGTGACACATTTCTGCCTCTGTAAAGTTAGGAAAACTGAAAAAGTCAACTCAAACAACTGAAAAAGTCAACTGAAACAGAAATTCAATTACAAATGAGATTTTGCCTATGCCATACACAAGAGGTCCCATTCCCAGGCTCGAGTTTAAATTCTGTCCTCTAAATAACCCTGCCCTCCCTGAGGCAAGATAACTGCTTTTACAGCACGGAATGTTATGCTTGACTACTATGCTAACTGTACATTCAGTCATTCCTCATAAGCCCAAATAGCACGTACAATTGCACAAGCAGTGTTTCTGTCAGATAGTGGATACGGCACAAACTTTGCTTGCTTTAAAAATTGCTCTAATTTTATTATGTTCTATGTAAAAAAAATGATGCAGTATGACTTCTATACTTGGCCAAAAAAAAAGTAAATATTAGTCCACTTTTCAGCCAGAGATAGTTTTACAATGGTGTTCAAATGAGACTGAACAACATATGGAAGAGCCAATAGGTTACTGTGACTTTGGAATGCTAGCGTAGTTAAAACATCACCTTCATTAACATAAAAAAACTGAACTTTGTTTATTATTTATAATCACACAACTGTTACACACTAGAAATATGCTCATTTTGCTTGACTGGACTCAACACTTGCCCAAGACTACTGTTTAAGTATGCACAAGTAATACCTAAATGCTGCTTCACAACAACCTTGATTTAAAAGACCGCACTATTTATGTTAGCAGTTAAACATGATTTTGTGCCCACATTCCTTGCTACTAATAGAAATATTTTTCAATTGTACTTTAAATATTTTTAAAATAGAATGCTATGAAAGAAATTCATACCAAATACTCTCCCAATACCATCTACCAAGTGCAAAACAAGATTACACTTCTACACAAGAGTCTACAAAGAGATAATGCAATACTTCGACTATTCAGAAAACTGCATTCCCAATTATTCAAAACCATAATACATGTGTAATTTATTAACTGCACAGTAGTTTACTGTTATTCAAAGGAAAACAGAAGTTTGTCACTATGCACAGCATCTGGAAACAATGACTGATATAGCTGACCAGTGCTAGAAGCCTCATTCTTTCCTTAAGAGGAAACACGATTCTACAGTGACTGTATCACTACCGAGGTGGAAAAAAAAAAAAAAAAAAAAGAAGTTGCTGGGAAAGACAGCAGGGTGGCCTACTTACACATAGTGCAGAAGTAATTTAATTCCCATAGTAACTAGGTAAACTTTTTAGTGGGAGAGTTTCATATGATGCTCAAGACCAACCATAATGAACTGGTATACAATTCACTAGAAGACCATGCACGCTTCTGGCCAGAAAGTAACAGCAGATGAAAAGCATGGGTAAAGTACACACACCACATAAAAACAGACAACTATCCTGAAAAAAAAATGCAGCCTTTTCCATCAGAGACTTTTAATCTTATTTAAAAAAATCAAGTTGGAGGGCTTTAAAATTTGTTGTTACTTTATGAAAGATCTACAAATAAAGTTCCTTTCCTCTGGAGACTGATATTACAACTACAGCCCATAAATGCTGCTTCACAACAAAGAATAAGTACAGCAGTTGCAGCTGGAACCAGTTCCCCAGTAATCCCAGGATGAGTAAAACACCATTCCTTCCTCTGTGTTGGGAAAAGCAGGGAATGGGAAAAATCACAGTCAAATCATTTGTTTAATCTGAAACCATATTCCCAAAGCGTCCCTGCTGAATCACTTCAAATCCCAAAGTCTAATTCTTGAAATTCAAACCTCTCTTCAAGAAGATACCCAGACTTGGCTTTCCACCTGCTCTGACTGATGGGAGAGAAAATAGGGCCACAAAATTAACTATGTTGGGCTCTAGTGCCCCCTCTATCAACACGGGGCAGCGACAGGACACTGTTTCTCCTAAACAATACCTCTGACACACTGGGGGAAAACCCACCATCCATTCCTACAAACACTGATTCTGCCAGACAGCATGAACATCTAAAGGTGTAGGTAATCTCCACCTAAGGCAGCCACACCTGGAATAGCAAATGCTGAAGAAAATGTGATTTATTTCAATACTCCAGAATAATCTTCGGTACTGCACTAAAAACTGTCACACTCTAATGGAACACAAATGGTAAAGCTTTATATGAAGAGATTTTAATAGTCAGCTAGCTTCGTGGAACATATTTAAAGGAAAAGGGTCAGTGGCAACATGTAAACTGTTTACCTCACTTTTTGAGAAGGTTAAACATGGAAAAATATCTTCCCGATAGATTTTGTCCAAGAAAGGACATGTTCTGTCCATAGTAGGTTCGTCCTTCCAAGATCTGAATTCATTGTACAAAGACAGGTCAGCCTAAAACACAAAGATTCCCAAATCAAGTACTGTAATTATCACACCAGAATTGATCATTTACAAATATCCAGAGGTAAATAATGACCCTGAAGACTGTGTCTCTTATCACACTGAGAGAATATTACTGTGCCCCAGCTACATCTCCTTAAATTCACTTTCCTAAGTTACGTGACACCAACTTGACATGCCCAGACTGGCTTTGAGATTCTGTTGACAGAGACTTCAGTGCCTTTTCCCTCCAACTGGTTGTCAAATCCCTTTTTTGTAGGATAACAGGCTTACCAAAACCAAAACCTAAAGGTATATGGAGAGATATAAACTGCAGGCCAAAGATAGGTCAGGAAGGTCAGGGGAATAAAACCCAAAGATGAGATGCAACAAAGTGAAGAAATAGTCTTGTAAAAAAAGTGCCCCTAGAAATGGCAGGCAGTCATGCAGAATGAGAAAAAAAAAAAAAAAAAAAAAACTGACTGCAGTCAAAGCACAGAAGACAAACAAAAAGATTAGAAAAGTAGAAAAATGAGAAGCAGATCCCAATGCTGTTGCCTCTGTAAGCTTCTTTGCCACTCCACTCCACAGTGAGAGAAACAGGGAACAGGGTGCAAAAAGGAGTGAGGATGAAAAGCAGTATTCTGAGAATGTATTTTAAAGAAAACCCTAGACACTACCAGCAAATATTAATACTGCTTTTATAAAATGCATCTAAAAAAACAAATGTGATTTTAAAGTCTTATAGTACTAAAAACGAATAATGTAGATGAGATAGTGAAAAAGGGAAAATAATGGATGCTAAAAATCAATTTTGATTTTTAATTCATTTTAGAAGATCAGAACCAACCTCCTTCAGTCTTTAATTCTTTATCATGCATCACTCTTTTTCTGAACTCCCAGCACTTTACCGTTCCTTTACATGTGTTTCTGGAAGTATTCTTTTTTTTTTTTTTCCTTGAAAAAAATCTACAAAAGTTAGACTGCAGATTTGTTTTCCATTAGAGTACCTGCCTTGCACTCAGGTACAATCAGGACCGACCATCTTAATTAAGCTTGTCCATAAACGTTCTGGTTGCTAGGCCACCACGAGTGAAACTCAATAGGTGTAACTTGCTCCCTAAAGAAGCATTTCCCGTACCTTAAAACCCACATTAGGTTTGGTTTTAAAACGAGTACAATCAGGGATATCAGCAGAAAAATGCTATTTTAGAAGTGCACAGTAGAAATCAAGAAGTTATAATGCATTTGTTAGCAACTATTGGTTATTTTCTGTATCTAACTCAATTCACCCAAACCTACAATTTATAAATAAGCTGCCTTGAAAAAAATGCTCAGTGAATATAATAGCTTCATGCTCTTCCCTTCCAATCTGCACTGCTACGTGTATATCTGCTCCCTACCTCTACTTGTACTTTCCCTAAATTGAAATTTTGATTACCTGCAATCAAATAGCCAATTGTAACTACAATTTGTAAAATTGTAATGTTTTATTTTTACAGTAAAATACATTAAAGAAACATTTCAGTTCTTTGAAAAATTAAAAAAATAAACCTGACGCATTTAGCATTTACACTAAGTTGATGTTACTTGCTTACCTAAGATCCAAGCAGCTATTGAGCTTGCCTAAAACAGGTTCAGTAGCAAAAGCAGTAGACACATCTACATATCCTTGAGGTTATTCCCAAATGCTAGAGAGTAGTTGTCTGGGATGCTGGCACCCAGAGCTTAGTTTCCAGAGCTTTCTCATTAGGGGGAATCATTAATAGTTGTCCACCATTCATATTCCCCATCACTTGTGACTGTATAGATTGTTGCTCTGTGTGTCAATGAGCCCTAGTCTCCCTACACAGACAGAAAGGCTTCTATTGCTTTGATCACGCCACACTTCTTTGTATTTTCATTCTGTCCTTTCTGAGATGGAGGTGTCATAGCTGTGTGCAGAAACGGACACATATATTTACCTCCCTGTTTATACATCGATGTAACACTTTTTGTTTTGCCATTTGTTCCTTTCCTAACAAATCCTAAGCCTCTGTGGGTCTTTGACCATCACTGAACACTGACATGGTACCTTCAGAGAATTATCTACAAGTACACTTAATTTTTTTTTCCTGCATCACGTAGTTAATTCCAAGCCCACAACTGCATGTCTGCTATAACTGCCTTTTTTTTTTTTTCCTCCTAGATATATTACTTTTGATTTATTGATTTTGAAGTTCATCTGCTGTTCCACTACCCATTCACTATCGTGAGACAGACCCTTCTCACGACTCTTTGGACACTTTCAAGTACTACATTCTGAGGACTTGAGAACCAAGCTACTCCCTCAGTATCTCCCCATTCTCAACAGCATGAGCAGATAAAACATAGGCCCTCTGGGACTCCAGTGGTAACTCTTCTCTTCTTCTCTAATAAATTATCATTGATCCTGCTCCCTCCCCACAACTCCTTTTCACCCATTATTGATCTACAAAACGATGACTCCTGTTGCAACAGTTTTCTATGAAAAGTTTATGAAAGCTAATGAACTTAAAAAAAAAAAAAAAAAAAAAAAAGCAACTAGAGCTTGCCGTCCAGTCATACTGTTGTTATATAACACCTACTGATGTGTATAAAAAAAAGTCTTTCATTAACAAAAATATCTCTTCAATAAACAGTATTGCAAGATTTAGTATATACTAGAGAAAAAACTGAGAAAAAACAAAACTTGCTTGTTAGCAAAAAGAGGACAATCCTTACCTCTTTGCAGTCTTTTACAATTGGCTGCATCATGGTAAGGTCCTGATGACTGCCACCCATAGCACTACTTGTACTCTTGTTTCTTGCATGCCCTTTCTTAAAAGGAGTTTTGACACCAGACTGAAGCTCCTTAGTTGGAGATGTCGGTGAAGTAGACAGTACTAGCGTTTTCAATGCTGCTACTTCAGCCTGAAGGACATCAATCTTGAAAATAAAAATGGAAAGTAAAACAAAAATATCATATTAGCCTACAAACGTGTTAAATCATTTAACAATTTCCAATTACCTCTGTTCAAATCAAAATTTAATTTTCCAGCAGTACTAACACACAGATCCCTGTGCAACTGCGTATTTTAATAAGACTGGCTTCTTGCACACCTTGCTAGCTATCTGATAAGGTTCTAACATTCTACATCTATCAGTGTTAGCTAAGAACAGGTCAAGACAACACAGAACAACTCAGTATATATTTTAATAATGCATGCACATCTTTTTTTTTTTTTTTTTATCATTTACACTATAGTTTTAAAACTATGCGAAAAGACAAAGCAAGCAAGTTGGAAAAAACTCACTTTTCCCTGTGCTTCTTTTAACTGTTTTTCTGCTGCAGCTTGTTTGACATTAGCTTCTTTAACCATTTTATGTGCTTCCTGTAAAAAAAGTTTAGCTAATGTGAATGCTTCAATAAATTTCCAACATCAAGTTTAAAAAAACCCTACAGAGTTGTATCATACTTGTTCTTCACAAAGATTACTTGTAAAACTTGTAAGCTGTGCAACAGTCTGCTGAAGTTAAATAGTTACATACCAAAAATCTATCATCTGGATTCATCACTGCACCAGCAAGTTCCTTCTCCTTGATCTTGAGCCCAGAGAGAGGTACTCAGCAATTCCACCCAGCCACAGCCACCACCACCACCACCCCCATCCAGCAGAAACAATACCTGTCATGAATACCAGGCTCTGGTCACATTTCAGGAGCTGACCACTGAAGTTCCTTGGCCCCCCAATAGAAAAATTTAACTGGTAGCAACAAAAACAACATTGGTACAGCAGCACATTCAAAAGAACTTCTCCTTTCTTCTAGCCAGAATAACCAGTTTTAATCATCTGTAAACTTCTGCATGAAAAAACTGGTCAAACAACTGAACTGAATTCTTACCATCAATTAAAAAAAATTAAAGTAAAAGCTTAAAAGTAGTTTATGGATTAACAAACATTTCTTCAGTAGAACAGAACAAGCACTAAAAACCAATCCAAGTAAGCAAGCAAGACTAAGCTAATAATGAACAAAGCATAAAAGGACTGGGATTTTTTTAAAACATCTTTTTACCTCAGACTTCTAAGCCTTTTGTCTGCATAATGTATTTGTTTAGGCTCTGATCCAGCAATTTATGCCTGTGATCAAATTTCTGTTCTTATTTGGTACTTACTGAAGGCAACAAGAACTGAAAGATCAGGGCCACTGACTAAATTACTTGGGATAGGATTCTTCTCATATCTGTAAAGCGCCTAGCACATATCTGGACGCTATATAAATAAAACAAAAATGTCATACATCATCACACCAGAACATCTGGCTCCCATCGTCATTCAACACAGCTGTGTAATATGGGTTCATAAAATTCTCTTAAATAGTGACAGACACATGCAGGAATGGGCACATACACATCTATACAATGTGTACAAATACATTTAACATTGACCATGCAGTTTCTGCTTAGGGATGCACCTTTAAAAGCAAAGCATGTTACCATGCTATTACAGGGTGATAATGGAATATATACATCCAGCTGTGCAAAACAAGTCTCCATCCTCCAGTGGGCTACATTAATATGAACTCCAGCATATCCACCCATACGCTCATGAAATTAATGGGATTCAGAACAGAACATGAATCCAAGGGCTGTAGATCCAAGTGCAAAAATGAAGAAACCTTAGCACTGTTTTAATAGAGACTCTTTGTGAAATCACAACACAAAAGAAAATTCGAGTGACATGCCCACAACAGCTGGGAGTTCTGAATAATTAAAACTCATTAAATAATCATTAATAATGTGTTGTATTTCAAACATAGCTTTAACAAACTGACACACTGTTTTAATTTATCAACTGTCATTAACATAAAATTACATGGGTAATTACGTCTATTCCTCTACAGTTAAAGTGCCTGTCCATCACCTTTCTCCACCCCATCTACGTAAATACTTATGCTAAAAAGTAGCTTTCCAGCTTTTCATGTTTATTCTACATGCAGAAGCTTCTTAAAATATTAAGTAACTGCCCTACTGGGATGATGAAATAAATTGCATTCCACAGAGAAATCTGTTACTTCATTTTTGAACATTAATACTTTCCAGTTTTTATAGCACTTTTATACCATTACAACTTCAACAGTATTGCTTCTAAAAGACATCTGATGTTTTTACCTCTATGTGTACGCTGACAGACAATATTTACAATTTGGTAAGCACAAAGTATCACTAGTTAATAAACTTATTCCAACAGGTTTGCATATCATAATTTAGCTTCTAGGTATTCCATGGCAAAATGGCAACCAATTCTGTTTCAAGTGCGGATTTAAGATTTTTTTTTTCTGTTTAATGCAAGCTCACAATCTTTGTTGGAACCACTGCTCTTTTCTCAACTGAAAAGGTCCCACTTAAGAGTTCAGGGTTTCTCACTTTGCAACCAGGTTCCACCCTGGTGCATCACTCCGTTTCTCTTCAAGTTTGTGGGAGTAACATGCTGCCAGACCCAAAATTCAAAAGCTGAAAGCATGGTTAAGTTATATTCTGTGCTACCTCCATTGATCTGGAACTATGTTATTTTGCATGTAATCACCATGACAACCCCAAATTTAGCTCTTATCTAGATAGCCTTGTTGTCAGACAGAGAAGCTGTCTCAAAATAGTTATGCCAAAAAATGAGCCTAAATAGTTTTAAGCTTTCTGACACATTTGCCTTATTTTCTTCATTTTGTGTCTAGGCAAATTGACAAGCTCAACAACATCTCTCATCTAAGTGAAACGTCTACTGCTTGCTCTTAAGCCTCTACCAGCACACCCAGATCTTCAGAACACAAATCCCTTTATAAGCTTATTGCAGAAAAAGTCAGCATTAGATACACTGATTCTACATGAAACATCTGGCTCAGCTTCCTTAAAGTATATCACATCGAAGACTCCAACAAACCTCAAACAGACTAGCTGTAAGTTCTTCCAATTCCTGTCCAAGTTGATCTCGCACTTTAGAAAGCCTTTCACATTCTTCATCTTTTAACTTCAGCTCCTATGGAAAATTGAAAGTTATTTATTCTGACTTAGAGTAGTAATTTGGCCTTTTAAAGCTACTACTACAGAGAGAGGGGAAAAGAAAAAAAAGATAGCAGAGGAACACAAAACCTTCACTAAACAAAGCCTTTCAAAATATTAGTCTTAAAACTAGAAGCAATTAAATTAACGTCGTTAATTAAAATAATGCAAAATAGCTATTTCTTCCTCTATACAGCAATCTACCAGGCCAATCTACAGTATCTCTAACCTAAACATCAGCATGTCCAAAATTTGGAGGTTAAAAAAAAAACTTGCCTTCTCTAAAAAGGATACAGAGTATAGAAGACTACAGTCCATTAAAATAGAGATAAAATTAATTACTGGGACAGACAGAATACCAGTTCTGTTTACCCATTCTTTATCAGACACTTAGAAGTAATCCACAAGTATTTGGTTCTGTTGTTTAAATAAAAAAGTTTTCAAAAATAGCTTTGCCTCAAGACAATCCCCAATTCTCTTACAATCTTAAAACACATCTTACTATAAATAGTGTCTCGCCTGTAGGTCTCCTTATGACTAACATAATTACAAAATCATACTGTGATTTTATCTGTAACTCTTGTTTGTGCAGAGATACATAAATCAAATGAAAATAGCTTATGAAATTCAAAATGTTATTTGTCTATGATATCACTAAAATATCACTTAAGTGAAGAAGGCACTTTTACAGTAAGACCTTAACACAGATTTGGCAGTATATGGGATACACATGCCCAATCTTGTCTGTATTTTCCCAAGTCTGAGGAAAAAGTGCAGTATTTTGGCAGAGAAGTACAAAAAGTTTGACTGGGAATTTAAAAGAAGAGATCCTCTCCCCTTCCCCACCTATTGAATGCTGGAAGCTCTAGCAAGACAGAAAAGGATGGTGAGAAAATACAAGGGAAAGAAAAGCAGAAAGCAGATCATCCTGACCTTTCAAGCGTTTCTTTGGGCCATAACCCCCCTCCCATCTACAATCCCCACCTAGCTCTTCTCCATCTTCTTTTCTCCCTGCCAATCTAGCTCCTGCACTAGTGTCACGCCGGGGAGGTAGGACCCAAGTCTGTCACTGACACGTTAAAGACTCCAAATCCAACCTAACAACAGTTATGTTTCCAAAACCTCCAGAAACCAGCACAGAACCTGCCTTCAGAAAACTCCAGGAGGCCAGTCCCTACAGAGCCATAAAGAGACCAAAATGTCAGCCTCTGTACGTTTCTAGGAGGTAGTTAGTATTTCTCCCAAAGGCTTCACGGTTGAGTAATGCTGTACACAACAGTGTGGGAAACTACACCTCGCCTTGCAGCACGCTCTCAATTTCTGCAGTGAACTGGCAGCAGGTTTTCCTCTAGGATGAAGGTCTTCTTGTCTGACTCCAGCCCCTAAATCTGATGCCTTTTCAAGACCCATGTATTGGAAAATGCGTTATTTCTTTTTTCTTTTATTTGATTTTAACTTTGGACATTTTCATCAAATTTTAGTTTAGTTTATTTGCTATTTTACGTTTCATACGAAGCCCTTTGAAATGTACCACTTAAATGTTGTGTTGTGTTTTTTTTTTCACAAACATGGTATTTTTCTGACTGTACTCAACTCCTACTTACTATATACTATACTGTACACAATGACCTATGTCTCAGGAAAAAAAAAAAGAAAATAAAAAGAAGGAAAATAGATACAGACAGATGGAAGGAAAAGGGAATACAGAAAACTAAAAAGAGAAAAGATACTGAAAAAAGAAACAATCTATTTTTTTTTTTGCTTTAAAATATTTCCCATGTAAGATATGGTTGGTAACAGGGAAATGAAAGATTTGATGCAAAATACTTAAAGCTTAAGTTTTATATGTTCCTATAAATACCGAGCATACATCAATACTTTTTATTTCTTTCACTGATTTATAAGGAAAATGCTACAGACAACTTAAATACAGAAGTGCTACAATACATCCTAAAAGGAAACTGTATTAAGACTCAGGTCAAGAGCTATCAAACTCACGGCAAAAGCAGAACCAGCTCGGCTCGCTTCTGGCCTACCACCATCAATACATTATTCCAGGCAAGACTGTTGAGCTTTGCCTGCAACTGGGAAGATTAGGGGGAGGCTTAGATTAAAACGTAGGCAGATGAGTAAAGCTACTTAATGAAAGCAAAAGGGAGACGACAGCATGCAGTGTATTGCACACAGCTGCTTAGCTGTATTTGTCAAATATTGGGCAAATTTCTGTGACACGACTCAGAAGGAGCGCAATATACCACGTTATTTTGTCACGTAAGTTTAATAGCTCCAGCCGATGGTTTTTATGCAGGAAAGAAATAAAGAATGCCCAAAGCAAAAGCTTATCAGTTATTAGAGCCATTACCACCACTTGTGCCTTAAAGCCCCTACTGAACGCCTTCCAGCCATACATAACACAGAGGCAGAGAAGACGACCACGTGCACTAGATTAACCAGCCCTCCTGCAGCCCTTCTCACATTACTGCTCTGATACAGCACATGGAGATGAGCTATTGAAAATCAGAACACACAGTTACTGAAGTAGGTGATAACAAACTGAAACTTGCATGAAAAAGTTTTTTAAAAATAAATATTCCTGTATCAAATGGTCATATTACTGCTTATTTCACTTTGACCTTCATGAACAGAGTACGGGGTGGGTCTATAGAGAAAAACAGTGCGATAAGGAATGCAAATTGCTGCTTCAAAATAATGTTTTAAATTCTAGAAAGAAAATCATCCTGGATCTAGTTCAGCAATTTAAGCAAGTCATCACTGAATGCAGAAGATCAAGAAAAGAACAAAAAGTTTTCTAGAGATCTCACCTAAAATCAGAACTGCGGAATATGGCTGAATTCTGAAGTTGTTAAAAAAAAAAAAAAAAAAAAAGTTGGCACCTTAATAGAATACATTTAAATTCGTCTGGTCTTCATTCAGCACCCACACGAAACAAGCTCCATGGAAATTTGTCTTTTGGAACCAAATTTCAAGGGTTTTCAATGCGATTGAACTTTTGATGGATCTGAATTGAATAGACTATTGAATTATGTGTCCTATGGGTGTGGCTGAAGATGCTTCTGGTTTGCGTGCATGTGGTCTACTACTTGCCTGAAAAAAAAATGTGATGCCTGCAACATACTACAACAGCATCAGCCAGCAGTGTGGAAACAAGTCCTTCGTCACTCCAAGACAGCAACAAACTCCTACAACACCCTCAGAGAAACCATCTTCAACACTGACAAGCCAGCGGCCTTACAATTCAACTGCTATTTGTTTTAGAAAAGTTTGTAAGCATGCTCTTTGGTGGAGTTTTGGATGGTATTTTTTTTCTGGAGCCTTCTCATTTTTATTCTTCATTAATTTATAAGCAAGTGGCAGCAGAAATGTAATAATGCCAAATGTTCTCATATGCTGCTACAGGAATTCCTGGGCAGTTATTGTGAATCTATTTTTTCCTTAATCCATGCAGTTTCTAAAAACACCATAGTTTTCTGTGAAAAGATACAGATTTAACCAGCAGCGTTAGCCTACTCAGAAACACTATGATGATAACACCTGTTACACTGGATTCTTTGACAATACAGGCAGAACAATGGAAAAATCCACTTCAACACCTCTATCAAAATGCAAGATCTGAAGACATAAATAAAACTTGTAAGTCCACTTTGATCTTATGACATGAAGAATGCATACAGAAACTGAAGCCACTGAAATAAACTCCGAGTATCATGCTCCAGAAAAATGTTGATATTTACAATATCATGTTTTATGCTGCTACTCCTTCACAAAAATCGCTCTATCAGTGTTAGAAAACCTCTCAGTTTCACTCTACTAGGGAAAAATCAATAATGCAAATTTCTATTACAAAAATTAACCTGTTTTGGTCATTGCCAATAAGCCTACAGATCTTGCTCTAAAGGTAGTAGGAAGCATGGAATTCATTCTCAAACTGAGTATGGCATTTACTGGCACCATTTCTGGTAGACTGCTCTTTCCTCATCAGGAAAGGGGGCTACCCACCAGTGAGAGCTGAAAATGACAACGCTCCCAGAGAAAACATATCAGCACAGAAAATTAAGTTTCCCTCTGCAGTTACAGATGACATCATTATATTGACAGTCAGATTCATGACTGAGTAACTTCACGGTCAAGTCACACAAAAATTCAAGGAAAACATGACCATGAACTGCCACAGCTCAGAAACTGCAAACAAGGTATCCAAAAATACACGCAATATGGCAGTTACTTAGTATGAAAAACAAACAGAAGGTACCCCATTGCTAAGGCTCCACTAAACTTACACATCAAGAAGAACCATATATCAAAATGGCATTGTTGTTCTCTCCATGTTACCTAAATGTGGTTTATTACAGCCACTGTGTCACAGCTCAATCCAAAGATGGCTGAAACAAAAATACAAATGCACAGAGACACAAGGAGATAATGTCCTGGCCACTGATCACTGAGCCTTTTAACTCCTCCTCTATTTCCTTGATGCTGTTTTAAAAACAGGAGTAAAACACGTGGAAAGGTTCAGATCATTTAAAGCAAGGGCTCTTCAGCTCCACTTTACGGAGTACAGCCAGAAAGTCTTCACTGAAAAGAAACGGCCTGAATGGACTCAAAGAGTAAAAAATACCAAGTTTTAATTTTTAAGGCAGCATTTTGAGGCAAAAGTACGTCCAGTCTTACACACTGTGTTACTATAGAGCGTTGCCCTACTGTTATTTCCAGCCCAATCTCTCTCACCATCTTATGGTATGATTTGAGACTGCAGCTTACCTAGATTGAAGCAGAAAATACATTTCCTCCCATCATGAAACAAATTTTTGGATGATTTTTTCTGCCAACAATTTTGCCAGTAGTGCTGTTCATTTTGAGAAGTGAATTCCTTAGACTGAATAAATACATGGCACATATAGAAGTAGAGAAAACGCCTTTCTCCTATTCCTGAATAATTTCAAGAACCATATTTAGATGTCCAAAAACTACGTCATATATATATATTCCCTAATATTAAAAAAAAAATGAGAGCATATAAGAAAAAAAAAAAAAGTTGTATTCAAAGCATGAAAAGAATTTAGGTAATGGATCCCTAAGCCTCAAAATCCCTATTTCCATTCTCATTATCCTTCCAATCACAACTGCAAGAAATTCTTTAACACATATCAAAACTGCATACACAGTTCAGGTAAGAAATTCGGAACAAATGAAAAAGGCAGGACAGCAAATTTGTATCTACTCTGTTCAATCCTGGAGAATCCATTTTTCCAGGCTGAATGAGTTCATAAAATTCAAGTGCAAATTGCAATTCTCTTTTTTCTCACTGTTCCTGACAAAGCTCATAAACTGAATGAATGATAGAGGCTTGAAGAGAACTTTAAAAAATCATGTAAAAAACAATGAGCTGTACATAAGCACCACCTATTAATTATATCCCTGCAGATTTTTAAACAGCACTCATTGACAAAAGTGAATGTAGCTGGATATATATTCAAAGTCTGCACAACACTAAATACTGCAGAGTGGGCACAACCCTATATGAACAGTCATAACTTTGGGGAAAAAGCAGTTGGAGATCAATTAGGAATACAAAAAATTAGTCCCTATACAGGAAGTAGAAGAAATACTGTGAAAGGAACAGGGTTTATCACTGTGTACTTTGTAAAGACTCCTGCATTACTGAGTAATTCTGAAACAGTGCAAGCTGAGGAAGACAAGCAGACAGAAGTTATTCACCTAGTATAACACTGATAAGAATCAACCTAATATGCTGAGAATTATTAACAAGGACTTTGACATCAACATTCTCAAGTTAGAGCTGAATCAAGTTTTTAAGAACATCAGAAGTGTTTGAAAATACTTAACATACATTTAGTATGCCTTAACAGCTTTAATGCTATTTCTTTTAAAACTACCTTAAGATATGAGCTGAGCTAGACATAAAACCCACGCAACTTTACACCAGATTAATATTTTCAGATAATTCAAAGGTTACAGTAACAGATCCACGTTGCAGATTTTAAGAATGTTAGCTATATTTCTGTAAGTTGCCAGGAGCTGGAAAAGCTCTTCTAAAGTTTAAACTTTAGTTTGATCTTGCTTTCTGAGGTTTCAAGTTTAACTGCTAGGTTTATATATTCACAACCAAGGTCCTCAACATTAGCTCAGGTTAATGTTTCCTTTCTGTGGTCAAGTGCTAAGCACACAAACACCTCAGCAAAGGAAGCAACAACTCGGTGACAAAACAGCCAACAGAAGAAGTGATATCAAAATCCATATTTAAGATTCACAATGACAAGGGCAAATGCAGCTATGACACAAATGATTTCTACATTCGACAGAAAGGCAACGAGCACAGGAAAACAAGTTCAAACACAAGATAAGATGGGCTTAAATCTAAACAAGAGTGGAATCATGTAGAGGAGAGGAAAGGGCACAGGTACAAACAGCACAGAACCTACTGGAAAGGTGAAGCACAGAAAGATGTTAGAATGATAAATAATGGCTTTGCATTTATATAGCACCATCCATCCAAACAAGACAAAGCGCTTTACAAATATTAATGAATTGAGCCAGTGTCCTCAAAGGCATCCATGTTCAATTTGAAGTGTGGTGTAACTACTCTAAAGAACTTCACTGACATCTTTATTGCTTCTTTCTCATAGGGGCATTTGTCTATGATACATGGCAACTACCATGTTCTAAAATGTTTCTAAATTGACACAAGCTACACTTTTGTACCACAGGAGAAAAAAGACTCAAAAGGTATATAATCAGCATTACAAAAACTTAGAATGTAACAGAAGGATAACAGTAAATTACTCCTATTCTCAAATGCCAGAATGAAGGAATGGCCTACATTTCAGAGAAAAAGAAAGTTTAACCAGAAGCTGCAGCAAGAGCTTTCCATGGTAAATAGCTGCAGCATTAGAAAGAATTATTCCTTGATAGTGTTTTAAGACGTTAGCACTGCAGCCATTCAGAATAACTTTACTTAAAATAAATACATTGTAATAATTCTATTGTAAATGAGTAGACTCGGACTGCCATCTATCATTCTGTCACATCAGAATCATAGTGAAGAGAGAAAAAGCAGGAGACAAGACAACAAGCCTTACCCTCTGAGCTTTTGCAAGTTCTTCTTTCAATCTTTCATAGCCCTTTTCTCTTACTTCCAGTACAGATGGGCTCCGTAAGTGAGATAAACTGTCTGTACTCAACCCAAAAATATCTTCATTTCCTTCAGCAACATCTGCTACTGTAGCACCCTGTAAAAACTCTCTCTCTGCATTATTGCTCTCCTTTCTGGAATTATTGTGATTGAATGACCCACCCTGGGGTCCAGAGGTAGAACACAGTACTGCGTCGGTGACATTGATGCTGTAAAGAGAGAGAGAGGTTTTTTTATTTATATTATATATTATGAAGAAATATTTTAGAAATAGCAGTAGTAGTGCTGAACGTACTGTTACGGACACTATTTAATATTACATGCTATATTAAAATTCTATCTTCAGTAAAGCAAATAGTTTGTAAGCAAAAAAAAAAAAAAGCCAGTAAACAGATGCACAAAACTTACCTGACACCTGATATTTCTCCACAATTCAGTTGTCTGGGAGATGAATAAACAGGTTGTGTGGGAAGGTCAGAGACATTTAATGCGTTGGGTTGGATTGGCGCGGAGGACACAACAGAAGGATGCGGTCGGTAAATAACACTGGGTGAGGTAGTTTGTTCCTGAGTCCCTGGCTCATTTACTCCAAGAAGATCTGGGGTCGTAGGCGAAGCGAGGTTCACTTCATGAAAGCCTTCCAAGGAGTCACTGGCCATAATAAAAGCCTCATCATATGAAACCCTGAACAAAATAAACACATCATCAGAATGCAAACAGGAAACGTTTGGTTAGATCTTTATATAACTACATATAGAGTTACAATCATTTAAATTTTTTTAAAATGGTCAAATATGGTCAGAATACTTCATGATTTAACAAAGTTGTGGACAACTTTTGCACAAGTATCAACTTCAACCACCAATGATTTTTTCCTCCCATATATCGGACTGTTGAGTTCAGCAGCTCTAACAGCAGGCTCCACATCTAAACCAAATGATGGAATCAAGAACACGCACTATCATGAAACAAAGTCATCATTAATACAGCCTAGAATTGTTTTGTATCAAAACACAAATGTTTTACATTCAAGAGTAGGAGACCCGTGAAGCAGAAAAAAAAATTAAACCTAAAGCTTCCACTTTTAATCTCAAGGAAACAAATAATCCGAAGACAGAAATCAGTGCACCTTTAAATAAATTAGAGTCCATAACAGTTTTGGTTCATTTATGTCTAACCTTGTAGCAGTTCAAGGAAGTGACAAAACTGGTCGATAAGACTTCCCTCATGGGAAGCATGATGATGTCCATTTAATATATCACATAATTAAGTGAAGACTGTGTATTTAATAAGTACTATAACAAAAATGAATTAATTCCATATAATGCATGCAAAAGCGTACGGTGAATTGGCGACATGGCCAATTTAACTCATTAACTTTTCATTTTCGTTCCATGCTTTTCATAAGATCAACGTGGTAGAACAAGAATTATACAAACCACAATAGAGAAGCTCTGATTTTCTCCACGGCTTATCAGATCATAAAATCTTTGCATGATTCAAAACTATGAACTGGTAGTAGTATGAAGAAATTTGTGAAGGAATCACTTAGCAGTGATTACTCACTGCAAAAAGAGCATCCTCCATAGTTTAGAAATGAAGACAAGATTCAGGCTTCGCAGAGATACCTTACATGGAAAAGAACTGCAGCATCTGACAGAATCCATGGCGTTTTATAGAGAAAATTTGCTTTGCTCTTTCTGTTGAAAAGAGCAGGTAAAGAGAAGATCTAGAAAGATGGCAGATCCTAACCACAAAGAGATGCCATCTACTTACTGTTGTATGAACGTCCAGCTCATTATTTCATAAAACACACAGAAAATTACAGGAATGGAATCCTCAAGAGTGCACACACAAAAGTTTTAGTTACATCAACACTTTTTGATCACCTTAAACCTCAAAGAGCACCATTCAAAACTGCTTTCTGCCTCAAGTATTGTACTGAGCACTCACACATCCACGTTAAACAAGTTGTTTTACTGCATTATGTAGTACATTTGGAGCAAAAGGTAGAAAATAATTTGTTCAGACAGCGAGTTGCCTACAGTGTTGCTGCTCTTTGTTAATTGCTCCCCTAAAAAAACAATCACCGCTATGAAACTGCCCAGACTTAAAGCACAGAAAAAGGACCTTACATAAACACAAAGGGACACCTACACGCTTTAAAATGCTATGCAGAAGTCCGTTTTGATCAACAGCTGTGCAAGCATCATTTACAAAGAAAACTGCCACGATTTTGTACTTTGGAGCTTTTCTATCGTAATACAAAGAGCTAAGTTTTGCTTAAGTAAGTCTGGCAAATATTCTTGTTTGCTTTCCCTATAGTTCTTCTTAGCTATTGCAAACATTTTAATTACATGCTCTATATGATGATAAAACCTGTTGACTCAACAAATTAAAACCAAGGGACTGCCAAAGCTACAGGACGTTTCTTCAAGGTTAAACATCCAAAAATGTGTTCAGGTCTACAGTAAAACTACTGCGTGTCAGCATTTAGCATTTAATAAGCTAACTACTGCCATCTTGAAAAAAAGAAATCAAGAATATCCCACTGAGCTGAAATTTTCCATGAGTTTCTTCACAAAACTGGTCTTAAATAAATATTATTTAGCCATTTCCAGCAAGAAAGTGCTCAGGAAAAATTTAATTATCAGTGTTGAATGTGTTCTTAGTATGTCCAAATACCATGTAGCAAGCATACCAAGTAAACAGCAGACCTGAAGGCATGCCATTCCTTATCCTTGTGATAAGTTACACAAATCCAGCTACATTATGAAGTGCACAAAGTCATGCTGGCTTGCACAGAAACATATATATATATATATATATATATATATGTAATAAGCCTGTTTATTACCTTCCAGACTTTCGAATCCATTTCCAGCTCTCCTCCCAGACTATCACATCATCTACAAGTAGCATGTTTATCAAAAATACCTATCCCACCTACACGCCCCTGCTGCAATGAATCCGAGGGCTTTTCCTCCTAAAGTGCCTAAATCCTGCAGTGAACTTAATGGGCAACACCAAAAAAAAAAGGGAGTTTTATTTACAAGACTATCACTCTGCTTGTCCATTAAGTATCAATCTCAGCTTAAACAGACAAGACAGATCTATGAGTAAGTAAACCCACACGTACCTTCTCAGTTATTAAAAAGCAAGCTCTTTCTCATACAGTAAGTAAGAAAGTTCCACAAGTTAACTGGCAGAGCTGAAAATAAAGCCCTTCAGCTAAACTCTTTCAAATGGGCACTCACAGGCGTACCATCTGTGTAAAACACTTCCCATTCACAACTTCTTTCCTCCCTAGCATTACTTCTCACTTTGCAGTGAGCAGGAAGAAGCCTGGTACGGGTGGTTTGCCCAGCGAAGAAGCCTACATTGAGTATCTCCGTTTCGAGACTGGCCAACACCAGAACGTTGTTACCAAATGCTTGCCAAACACACGTTATGCTTTAATTGCTTTAATGAAACCAGGCATACACGCAAAAAGCTAAGCAGTCTTAAAAAAAAAAAAAGTTATCTTTTGGGAAAGAGCTCTTAAAAGTAATGGTTAAAAAAAAAAAAAAAAAAAAACACTAAATTTCAGTGTTATTAAATCTTATAGGTTTAAGGCTTGGTGGGGTGTTCAGATCATCGAATAGCAACAGCCTTGCTGTGGGGGAACATGAAGCTTTTTTTTTGTCTGAGATGATAGCGTGCAATTTGGATGACATGCAAAATTCAACTGCTGTAATAAACTAGCGTGAAACAACAGCGTAAGCTAATTTCCTTATACCTTCATCTGGAAATAAAGCCAATTTGGCGTAAGTTGTCATTTCATTATATCTCCGCCGCCCCACTCGCACTGCTGATTATACACATAACTTTCTGAGGAAACTATGCACAAACATGCCATTTATCTAAGATTAAATAAAAGTGTACTACAAAAGAAATGAGTTGAACAACAATTTAATATGCCTCTATGGTTTCTAACAAGAAACAAGGACTGTGAACATTGTCAACGGTCAAATTAAAACACTTCATCTAGTTTTCATGTTACTCTAAGAAGGGTTCGGCTACTGTCTGAACAGGAGCAGCCGATAACCAAATGCTCACAACCTCCCTGGAAAGCAGCAACTTATCATGGATTGTTTTCTGTTGAAAACGCAAAAATTGAGACTTGAGACTGCCTGCTACAAACCCAGTTTGTCTTTCACAAGCTGTTCAAAGTTGTCATCTTCAGCCTGGTGTTATTTAAAAGCAATTTCCTAACTGCTACAGCCCATTTAGCAGCAACATTTCACACGTCGAAAGCGTCATTTTTAGCTTTGATGAAGAGCACCAACACAACACAACTGTTACCTGCTCAAGGAGGAGGACACAAGGAAAAAGAAGTTACTACTTCTGAACGTCTTGATGACACGCAAATTCTAGTCAGCAGTTACCAAAAAACGAGCTTATTACCTAGAGTGTTTTAATCTTCACACAGAAGGCTTTTCAAAACAGAATGAAGTCTCAAAGGCTTCATTTACGGGACTCCAAAGCTCACCTCTATTAACACAGGAGGGGGCAGTAGCAGCAGGGGGGTGCAGGCCAGGAGAGGGGATTTTTTTGGACCAGTTCCTCAGAAGGACTGACACACCATAAGGCCTGCATTCTTCTCAGTGGGCTTAAAAAAATCAGGTTTGAAATAGTTGGCATTTATGGTCTGGAACATAATATGTTTCGAGTCCCAAAGGACTCAGCAGGGAATTACGGTGGCAGACTAATAAATACCTTTTAATGAAACAGTCCAGTTAAGTCCTGTAACTCCACACCAACACCTACCAGACACAAGCAGGCAGTTTAAAAACTAAAATTCTTTGTAAGGTTTATGTGGATGTTAATTTAAGGTTCAAAACACCAACTAAACTACAGCTATTCCATATGAGATATTCATTAGATGTTAGCTCTGGATAAAGAGTTTTGGTGATTTTTTTATTTTTTTTTTTTACAGGACTAAACAGTGTTTTATATATAAGCTTAGCCACAAAATTCATACAAGTTCAAACACTGTTGTTGCTGCAAGCTCATTGCACGTACACAATTCAAGACTTGGCACAGGCATTCCCTTAAAGGTTGCAGAAAATTCCCACCTTTAAAATTATGATAGATCTTTGTACTTACGGAGTGCAAATGTGCAACAGGTTATTCTGAGGACAGGAAAACACAAGAGAAAATGCTGTTCAACTACTCTAGCGCTTAAATGCAGTTTTTATTTGTGAGCAACCCTACACAATGTATTTACCAATCAATAGTAAAAGAAACGGGTAAGCAAATCTACAGAATTTAAGAATTAGCAAAAAAAAAAAAAACCCTCTTAGTAGATAAATGCATAATATTGCCCTAAGTATTATCTAATTATGATAACCTTTTTCTATTGCACCCCCCCTAGTTTTGTCGTAAAATGCCATGTGGGTGTTTTTCCCTTCTTTACCCTGTTAGCCAGCCAAACACTATTTCACACTGTTATAAAGAAACGTGTAAGACTATTTGATAGCAAGACTTCACAAAGTTAAAAGAATTTGTGTCTTGCTGAAGCGATGATTAAAAACAGCTTATTTGAAAACTGTTACGGGGATATCTTCAGCTAGAAAAAATAGAGGTGCAGACAGCAAGCTGCACCCCTTACGGGAAGAAACGAGCAGCACACGATTCAAAGATCTATATTTACAAAGTGCTTGTGAAACCTATAAATAACCACGGCTTAGAGCCTGCTGGATAGCACACCTCTTATTCGAGGGGAAAACCAGTGCTTTGAGAGGTGGAATACTTCAGGATTTGTTGTGAGCTGACGTTGACAGAAGGCTGTTCAGCTCGCAGTACCCAAACCAAGGCACTCGGCTGCAGGCAGTGTCCTTTCTCCAGGCTGTGTCCTTAAGGCAGGGAGCCCCTCAGCTCTGCCTTACCTTGGGAAGAACTTCGCGGAGCCTCCTCGGGCTGGCGCCTGCTCTCTCCGAGCGTGGCGGCAGTGTAATTCCTGCCGAGCCTTGGCCTGGAGACCCTCTCCTTTTCAGCTAACACCGAAAATATTTGATTAGCGAGCTTTAAGTCAGGGCGGCCGCAGTTTTCGAGGCGCGCAAAGCTTCCTCACCGTGCGCGCAGGTAAGTTTAAAGGAATGTTACGTCTGAAGAAATGGCTAGGATACTACTAAAGAGCCTGATACAACTTCTGGCCGATTGATAGTAGTATTTTAAATACCGTAGGAAAAAGGGGAATTAAAAAAAAACAGCCAAAATACAGGGTAATCTTGCGGGAAAAGCTGCAAGCTGACGGGGAGCGGAGGGAGCGGTTGACCTGGCGTCCCGGCGAGCGCTCCCCCGGTGCCGGCGGCGGCTGAGAGCTGGGGGCTGCCTCCCCCCGGCTGCAACGGGACCCGCCGGCTGCCGGCGCTTGTTACTTATTAAAAAGGGGACCGGAGGGTGAATTATTTATCCTCCTCCCCACCAGGTAACACGAACCAGGCGAGGCAGAACCGCGGCAGGCCCGGCTTTAACCCGCCCCGCGCCGAGCCGCAAGCCAAACACCGCCGGAAAACCCCTCCAAATTTTGGTCTCGCCCCCAAATTTCTCCCCCAGCGGCCGGCACCCGCTCCCGGGCCGCCTCCCCTCCCACCTGCCCCGCGAGGGGGCCGGGGCAGCACGGCGGGGCTGGGCGCCCCCGCACCGCGACCCCCCTCCCAGCGCCTCAACGGCGCAGCTGCCGATGCTTCACGAAGCCCCCGAGACCCGCAGGGAGCACCGGGACCGGGAACCGGGACCGGGAACGGAGCCGCCGCCGCGTACCTGCGCCGAGCCAGCCCCAGCGGCCGCCGCCGCCCCGCGTCCCTGCAGCCGGCCGGGGGGCGGTTCGCTGGGCGGCCGCCGCGCATGGCAGCCGCCGGCGCCCCGCCCGCATGGCGGCCGAGGCGGGAGTGAGGGGAGAAGGGAGAGTGTGGGGGGCGCCGCCGCTGTGGGGCATGGGGGTGGTTGGGTGGCTGTGGCGGAGGCAGCCCGCCGGGAAGAGGCTGGAGGTGACCTCCGTAGAATCGTAAAGGTTGGGGAAGAGCTTCAGGATCGTCTGGTCCGACCATCGTCCTACCATCAATGTCACCCGCTAAGCCATGTCCCCAAGCACCACGTCCAACCTCTCCTTGAGCACCCCCAGGGAAGGTGACTCCACCACCTCCCTAGACAACCCATTTCAGTGCCTGGCTACACTTTCTGAGAAGAAACGTCTCCTAATTTCAACCTAAATTTCACCATCTTCTCACCCCTTGTAGCCAAGCCACAAGGCAAGGCCCATGGCTGAGGGAAGGAGGTGGCGTGGCATGGTAGGACGGGTTGGGTCGGTCAGTGGCAGCACTACAGCCATGGGTCACTTGTCCATGAGAAACGCACAGGCCATAAAGTGTTGTTGGCCAGTCGTTCTAGGCCAGCCAATGCAGGTAGTGGAGGTTTGTGGTTGAGAAAATGATTTCAGGTGGTGTGCTTGAGAAGACAGTGTGGACAGACAGACTGCAGACGGACTCATAACTTCAGGACAGATCCATCAACACTTTGTGCCTCTGCGCATGGTCTGGAAGAAAGGGTTGCAGCACCACTTTTGTCTGAGGGCACACAAGGGCAGGGCTATTAAAGTCTGTTACCATGAAAAACACAAGGAAATTGATAATCCTGGGGTTAGTAATATACAGTAACAAAGACATTCTGTTACGCAATTAAAAATGAGAAAATGAAATGTGTACCACATCATTATGCAGTGGTTTTTCATTCATGGGGCATGCACTGCCCCAAATTGGGACGGAGCCTGTCTAATGCATGTAATGAAGATTGAATTGTAACTTGTATGCACAAGACTTGTGAAATAAGGTCATGTATACAGCTAAAACAGAGCTCACACGCTAAAAAGATTTGTTTTTCCAGCTCTAGTAGTTTGTCCGATAAAGAGAGATTACTACTTCTAATCTTTGTTTACCTATGTCCTTAGCCTTCGTTAAGGCCACCTTGATACAACCACAATAGATCAAGCAATTTTCCATCTTTTCGGAGGTTAACATGAGCACTTTGCTTTTTTTTTTTTTTTTTTTTAACCTTTGAAGTCCTGGTCTGCATTGTTTTGTGGTTTATATGTCTTTAGAAGCAGTAGGCAAAATGTTGGAAAGCTGCCGTAGCCAGGGCTCAATTTTACCACTGGTCCAATGCAGTCACCAAGAAGCGTGCTTCCAATGACAGCTGCACTGACTGCACCCTGCACTTCGGTGAGGAACTTCAGAAAAAAAAAAAAAATATGTAAACAAGATCTTGTCCCATTCATCAGTTAAGGAATCTAGGCCACGTTCCAGTCAATAATTGAAATGTTAATTATCTTGACAGCTTTCCACTGAATGTGAAAGAATCCCGTTTGGCCAGTCCTGCAGGACATTGCCACAGACAAATAATGTTCTCTGTGACACATTAACCATAGCATCCGCCAAGCAAGAGCTTCATCAAGGGCAAAATAATATGACAAAGAGGATGTCAAAAGACAAACATCAATGCCATTCATCATAAAGTAAATATATTACCTATAAACAGTAATATATTCTCGACCGGTTTTCAGCCTGTGAATCTACATAGACTACAATGGGGCTCAGACAGCAAAAATGGCTGCAGAGAATCATCATCCGTAGCTTTTCTGGAAGGAATTGGAAAACCAAGAAACTAAGTGGTGCAAAATTAAAGTATTCAAATAGCAGTGTAACTTGAAGTTTGCTGCAAGAAGCCTCATAGAACGGGAGTTTTCAGTTTGAAGAGCTTTGACCTTTAAAATTATTTAATTCCCTAGTATTGCTATGCAATAGAACCCGTGCAGTGGTATCAGAATACAGGTTTGCCAATTAGAAGATGTGTCAGGAAGCTCATTAAAAACGTGATTGCAAAGAAGACATGACAAGTGGAATCAGAGGTTGAAAACAATGTATTAAGACATAGTAAACTGACAAGAGTCTATAATTAGGATCTGTAATCCTATAGTTCTTAATCCGGTACATGACTGTACTTGGCATGACAATCTGCTGTCTTAACCAGATTAGACATCTTGCATTTCAAGAACTAAAAGGAATACAGTTTCAAAGACATTTGACTGTGCTAAAATTAATCACCAACAGATTTATTTTGTCTGAATATTCCTGTATTTTGCTGTATATAATACTTTAAGAAGTCAGACAGCAACAAGCTACAGAAAATATAATTTATATGGTTCAAATTTAAAAGTCAAAGTAATTTGGATTAAATTCAGAGACATAAAAAGGAAAAGTAAATATTTGTCTTAAAGAGTGCTTTTATTCAACCCTTGGCTGTTTCCTGAGGTGTACTTCAGTATCAGAGTGGGGTTATTCCTCCAGGCATCATGAGCTGGGAGCCACAGGCAACCCCACCAGTGAGGGCACAGTCGAGAGCTAGCAACAGGCTTTGTGACCATGAAAGGTGAGATATCAAATCAGGTCCAGGATTCATCTAAGAAGTCTTGTCAGGAGGAGCAAGAGACAGGACTAGAGACAAAGGCACCCATAGCACAGGTCTGAGGTTCATCCAAGGAGGTGACAACCAAGAGAGCCAGATAGATATCTTGAAAAAAAAAAAAAAAAAGCCAGATAGATATCTTGGCAGTGTCAGACTTGGCCACAGCAATCCATGTACTGAGTGGTGGTCTCATCAGTGCAGCTTGTGTCCAGTCACTGTTGAACAAAATGTGGCAAACATCATTGCAAATAGTTCCCTCATCGCTCAGAGTCTCCCTGACTATGGCACCTTTGTCTGTCCAGATCTTCTACTGCATTTAAACCATCAGTTTGACAGTGTCTTTCACTAGTCGTTACAACCCACTGGACATAAAGAAACCTATTTCAGGGAAGAAAAAGCAGAAGAGACAAAGGTGTTTCACAGAAGCCAGGCCCAGGACACCACAGTCTTCTCTGCTGAAGGCAAGAATTCCTGCAGGACTTTAAAGAAACCAAGAGCAGCATTTTTCTTTGGTCTGACTTGACTTGATTTAAAATTTGTTGCATACATGCACAAACAAAAATGCCAGCTAAGCAAATCTTTTCTCCTAAAGGTTGGGAGGAAAAAAGGAGGGAGATTGTTCTTCTCTTAATACATGTTTGAGTGTCCAGTGTGGAAGGATGCCTCAAAAATTTCACAGGTAATTAAAACAGATGAACATTGAAATCTTGTTTTTACTTGCCTGTGGTATTTTTTTGCTGGTTTCTTTTATTGTTTTTTAATATTGGATAAACTGTAATTATTTCTTCCATCTCAAAAAACAATAAACTCAAGCAAACCAAAGGATGAATATACTCATAGAAGTCCCACATGTGTAGCAACCCCATAGCATGGTGTAAAGAAACAACAAAAATTTGTTGTTTGTACAAAATGTACAAAATTTTTTTTGTACAAAAAAAAAGTACAAAAAAGGTTCAGAGGTTGTAACTTTTCTCTGTTCTAAAGACTTTTTTTTTTCCTTCTACTAGTTCAACTGAACCACTTATAGAGTTTGAGGAACCACAGCACAGACAAGAATTCCTCAGTCAAGTATATTTCTTCAACATTTTACCTTAGCATTTGGAAAGCAAGTCTAACTGGTACACTGGCATAAATAACCACCACCACCACCACCCCCAAAAAAAAAAAAATAATAATAATAATAAGGCAAATAGATAAGACTGATGTTTACTCTTTCTCTAAATTTCCAGTGGTGGAGATTGCTGCACAGCCTCCCTATGCAGTGCCTTCCACTGCCAACTATCCTCAAGCCAGAAATACTTCCTAAAGTCTAACATAATCTCCTTTGCTGCAGTGTAGGACAAGAGGTAAAGAGCTTATCTCAGCGGTTACAGGAAACAACAATCTTTACTCTATTTGACAGCATCATCTATCCCCTCCATTTTCTCAAAGACTAAAGAGTTATTTTAATCTTTCTTCATGGTTCATGTAAGATTCTGGCCCTTCATATCTTGCAAATTTAGTAAGTGCACGCATTGTTCCATCAGCCAAGTCATTAGTTAAAGTATAGCATATTATCAGAACCAGTATGATCCTCTGAGATGACATGCTTTAACAACTGGCCATTCAAAACCATGTTTTGAGCATGGTTTTTGTATTAGTCATGTACAGTCTTGCAGTAGTTCATGCAAGCCAGTGTTTCCCTCACTTTTTAATGACATCATAGGAGGGAATTTCAAAAGCTGTCTATATCACGTATATTGCTTCTTTTGCATTTGTCTTGGAATGACTCATATGGTTTGCTCAAATCATATAACTAATCTGTTGCAGAATCAAAACCTCAAACCAGTTCATAGTCTTCTCTTCTGTTAGACTTGTCAACATAATAAACCAGTATGAGAAATAAGGGCTTCAAATGATGTCTAAAAAGTGAATATTCATTAAAGACTTGTATTGCTTAATTATAAGTGCACGGCATGTATCTATACACAACCTGCAGATCTCACTCATTGACACAATATAACAAGAAAGGCAAATTCTTAGCTGTGTTCAAAACAAAACAAAACTATACGACTACACAGAACCCACCCTCATTAGGGAAAATACAAATGAATAAAGAATATCAGTTCTTATTTTGACCAGGAATACAAAGCAACTATTAAGTAACAAGGATTAACTTCCCCTTTGAGCACACTAGTTCAAAATTGTCCACTTTGACCATAGGACTGATCCTGCAAACAAGTTGCTGAACTAGTCAGATTCTGCTGCTGCCTATAAAATAAATAATTCTTCTAGGTTTTTTGAAGGCACTTATAAATGCAATTCAATACTAAACGGAAGAAACAAAAGACTGAAATGGCCTTACCAACTTATGTAAGGACTGACATGTGGTCTCGTTTATCTTTAGAAGCAAGCCAGGGACAGATCCTGAGTGCAATTAAAAATAGTACACCATGTTCATCCCTAGCTGGAAAATGGCAGAGATGCCAAAACTGAACTCAGAAATCAGAAAATAAAAATACGAAATGCATTTTCACCTGAAACTTGACACCCTGAAAGCCAAACTTTGTAATTCTGATAAATCTATTTGTAAAGCTCAAGAATCCTTTTACCTGAGGAGATTCCAAAATATCTCCACCAAATACTCTAGCTAGTAACAGTGAAAAACATAGGGTAAGGATTCAGGAATTGTGTGTTTTATTCACAGTTCTGTTTTGGATCAGGACACCCTCACTGTGCTTTGATTTATCCATCTCTAAACTGAAATTCCTGAGACTTCTTCCTCCTTCCCCATAACATGTGGCCCTATTATAACATTCAGAAAACAAGTGTTTCAGAAGTCTTCATTTTTTTCAGACCAAAGTTTCTATAAACATTCAAAATGTAGCTTTACAGGACAGATTTTTTCATTATTTTTGCTCAATGACACAGAGATTCAGAAACTGACTCAAACGAAGGCTGCCAGTTATTGCCATGTTCTGAGGAGTAAAACCAGTCTTAAAGGAAAGCTTTTGCAGTTGCCAACCATTTCCCTACACAACAGAAAAGCCGTTTTATTCTTCTTCTGTCCAGCATTTTCTAGTTTGTATGGACATCACTCTACTAGGCATAGGAATGACCCCCAGTGGCCTTTTCTCCTTGTCTCCTGAGCTGACTTGCCCATGGTAGCAATGCTTTGTGAGCTTGGTGCAGCAGACCAGAGAAGGTTTTCTGAAATCCTTTCTTCAGTCCCCTAGATGGTAAAAAAGCTGATGTGGTATGGAAACCAGAACAGTTTCAGTTCTAAAAAAGAGAAGGATTACTCTGCTATGCCTCTAACAGACGGAAGCAAAGTGGCCTCCAAAGTATCAGCCGTTCCCAAGACTCTTGTCTCCATGAATATTTACGTATGTTGAGTTGGGATGTACCCACACTCACCATGGCAGGAAAAGCTTTCCCCCACCTCACTAAAATAGTCAAAACAAGGATTTACCCAGAGGAGTGTGAAGGATAAATCCCCCAACTAGCAGCGTGCCATACCCGTGTGTCATCTGGCTGGGCAGCAACCCAACAAGCTTCTCCCCCTTTCCAGCCAGCCTGGGGCTTGGTCTGTCCACTCCTGGCTCACAGTCTGAACCTCATGGCTGGGGGAGCAGTGAGACTTTCGATTCTGAACCAAGGTAAACAAACAGCAGAGTGTGTATTTTGCAAAAGCTTCTAAGGGGATTTAGGCATTTTTAACCAAAAAGTTGCGGAAAGCAGAGAAGAGGATTTGTTGTAGCTCAGGTGGAAATACAGAAAGGGAAGGCCGGTTGTGTTTGTCTATGTCGGTTCACTAAACTCGCTTTTCAATTTGCTACCTTCTCTTCTTATACTCTTTTTTTTTTTTTTTTTTCTTTTCTTTTAATCAACATCTGCAAAACACCAGAAGTTCTGAGAGAAATGTTTAGCATTGAAGTATGCTAGGGAGGAAAACCAGAACTGGCTTTTAAGGGACTAGCAGGACTGTCTGGGTCACTCAGTTTTATCCTTTTCATGTGTTTATCAAGTGACTTCTTTTAACATTGTAAGTATTGTTAGGTGTTTTTGTGTGTGTGTTTTGTTGTTTTGTTTTTTTTTTTTAACTAGAATCAGGTAAATAAGAAAAAGAGCTCTTCTCAGTTTTTCCCTTTACAAAGAGAAATTGGTGGTAGTCAGGCAGTCCTAATGCAGTCCTTTTTTTATACACAAATACCAATAACCCTGTTCTCCCAAGTGCAGCAGCAATGAATAGTTTCTGGTTCCAAATCCTTTACAGAAAACATCTAAAGCAAAAGAACTTGCTTTTTCTAAACACTTTTTCCTGCAGACACTTTTCTGTCTGTTCTTAGGTTACAGATCATTCTTTGAATATCTTCTGCCTCATTTTTCCCTTTTTTACTCATACAGTCAGACACTTGCACAAACCTCTCTGTCCATGATGTAGCTCAAGAAAATCCCTTGCCCTTACAGTCCTGGATGGATTCAGTGGTAACATGCCTCTACATTTACAGGTAAGGAGGGGCATAGTTTCTTCCATCAGTTGCAGCAGCGTGGTTTAATCTCACCTCTAACAAAGGCAGTATATTGCACCACAGCTTTACAACAGATCCCCCAAGTAAAAAAGACTGGTTATGCCCAGCTATGCAGTTAGCTCTATTTTAAGTCAAGAGAAAGTTGTCGCAGGTATTGGCCTTTGAGTCTGGCTCCTGGACACCTCACTCGTAGTGCTTTGTCCATCCCATCTCTGTCTGACAGCTCCCGTGCCGTGCTATCAGTTCACTTTGGTGTGTGTGCACCTTCTGGCAATAAAAGGATTGTTGAGGCTGACAGCAATCACAGTAATAACAATATTCCCAATAACAAACCCAGCACTACTATGCAAAAAATGCTGGTTATTTCATTACAAGGAAGATGCAAAATGAAGTGTTCCTGAATACGGTCTTATAGGACTCCGAGAATGAATCCATGGAGGCAGCCGGCTTTATGCTGCAGACAAATTCATTTGTAATCCTCTGAAGTATCCTACCATGTGACTCCCAGAGATAAACCAGCCTGCTTTAAAGTATATTTCCACAACCCTCACTGAGTGATGCTAAGTATGGTGGTATCTCTCACAGTAGATTAACTTTTAATTATTGCCGTTTCTCCCATGAAAGAGGCTGTAAGATATCACAGCAACTCTCCACATGTTCTCCTTAAGGTCAGAGGACATTTTATGTTAATTTGTTCATTTGTTTAAGACAGGAATTCTAGCAGCTAGTGACAGTAAGTAGAAAAATAAAGCAAAACCCAATCCGTTCTTGTCTGAGAAAATCTGACAGCGGCTTCTTTAATACCACCCTCTTCCCAACACTTTAATTATTTACTTCTTTTCAACGAGGGGATTCTTTCATGTTGTTCATACTACATTTCAGCCTTGTTATTATGACATTTCATTGGGTATTGGTATAATGTATTGTTAGAGATACTGTCGTGTTTGCTTGAAGCTTCACTAACACGCAATATTAATTACTTTCTTCCAGAAATCTTCCAATGTAGAAGACTGGAAAACCAAAAGAAAATCAAGAGAAAATAAGCAGGGAGGACCAAGAAATGAAATAACTTGTATTTGATAGATTCCTACCATCTGCTGCACTGCATTGTCTTGTTAAACACCCATTGATGGTAACAGCAGAAACCTGTCTAGTTACACAGCATGACAATATTTTTGTCCCTTTGCAATTTATATTTGTCCAAAACACATCAAGAGAACATGGATGCAAAATACACCATTAGTAGTGATCACCAGTGGAGCTGAACATCTAGAGAAACTTCTGAAAATTATTTTTGCAGATGAGACCTCTCAAATTCCTGTCTTCCATATATGTCTGTAAAAACAAAGGATGGCCTTTGCCCTTGTTTGTCAATGATGCTAAGGATGTCCATCATGAAAGATCTGAAAAAGAACAAGAAATGATAAACTTAAACCATTTATTGCAAATGTAAAATACTGTTTTACACACTTCAAACATCTATCCTTTTTTGATGACCTTTTAGAAACCTACTGTGTACAAACAGAATTTCTGCATGCTACCAGGCACATGACACCTGATAAAAATAGTTGCTTGTGATAGCAAAGGTGTGAATATCTCAAAGTATTACTTATCATGCCTTGAAGCTATCTTCATTTGGATTAATGATCTGTGATAAGACTCCATATAGGTTTTAGAAGGTCTGCAGGGTCTGCAGAATTATTCCTCAAATACGAAGGTGAAATAATTAGTGCTTTATAGTATAGAGATCACTGGAGCTCCAGCAATACTTTGCAGGCCCTTACTCATTATTATGAGATTTTAAGAGTTTGCTATAAAACTTCATTTGCTGCAGTGGACTTAATAACATTTTAAAATCTAATAAATGGTGATGACCACCCATGCATCTTACAGTGGAAACAGTTACATAGCAGAGGAGAGACAATACAAATACAAATCCTTACAGAAAGAAAATCTTTTTAATTCCACAAAATATACACATTTATTTGTTCCCTCTATTATGTTGTACACATCAGCTGCCTATTAACCAGTTAATCAGTCAGCACCCTATTTGAACTTGCTTGTTTGCTAAACCTTGCATTAAAGGGCCAGAAGATCACTCAGATTGCCCAGGAGGCTCCTTGTAGGTTAGATTTGCTCATTCAACAAATCTGGCAGAAAGACAGGATTGTAAGAAAGTACGAGATATCAGTTCTAGTTTTAAATAGCAGGTCACAGGTGGCAGGCATTTTGTATACAGCAGGACTGTCATGACTGTCAGCATCCCCCAAGAGCAAAGCAGAGTTAAACAACGTTTCCTCAGTCCTTAGCCTTAGCTGACATCACTGACGCTTTGTTGGAGATGGGGAACAGCATTTGCTGCTGTATTCCTCCTCCCAAGTCCCCCTTCTTTCTTGTCTGCTTTAAAGCAGAAGGCAGCTTCTAAAGTCTTGGAAAAAAAAGGATTTTTGCAGAGCTCTGTAGCCAGTCCTTAGTGAGATGAGGGACAAAGAAGTGATGGTGATGGCTTTCACGGCCCTTCTCTAATAACTGAGCTTTTGCAGCCTCCCACCAATGTGCTGTTCACGTTGTGCATTCAAGATACCAACATAAACACAAACAGAAGAGCTGAATTACAATGTAAGGCTGCCTTAAAATTTACAGCAAAAGGTCTCCATTCATGCTAACACAGATATTGGCATCAGCAAGAAAATGTAACAAGCTCCTTAAGCAGGGACTCCCGGTAGCAGTCACAAGCTATAGCTCTTCCCTCCCTGCCTTCCTCCACGTTCAGGTGGATGGAGGCAGCCCGTGGGGTCTGATTTTCAGGTCTGAGTGATTATTTTAACAATGACCTTAGAAGATCCCTGTCATTAGGAGTCTTCTCGGGGCGGGCCATCGCTGTAATAGGATCGGGCAGCGCGTTTCTTCATGCCAAGTCACCGAATGTTAAAATGATTTGTCATCTCTCACTGCGGGCCGCTGCCTGACACACACATGCCACAGTCTCGTGTCTCGCCTGCCTTGACATCAAAGTGTCTTCCCTCTGCGATTGCCAATGGGAAGAAAGGCAAACAATGACAGCAGCTGATTTGCTTTCAGAGAGAGTTCTAATTAAATAAGTGCTCTCAGATAGCTTTGTATCTTATAATGGGGTGAAGGCAGGGGAAAAAACCTTTCATCATAAAATGTATTAAATCCATAAATCTTGCTCACTCTCTCCCCCTGGAATTTTTATTTATTTATTTATTTATTTTGCAGTCACACTATTTCATTCTCCATAGCGATTTATGGCAACATTATATGGCCTCTCACGGGCTTTCACAGTCTGTCACCTTTTACAGCTCCCTCTTAATGCCATGAGTCATAAAAGAGGGAGTCCATCTCATTTTACAGAGGGGAAGAGGGGAAGAAGTTCCCTCCAGTCACAAAAAGCCACCAATGTGCCATCGTGAACAGGTTCACTGAACCTGATGGGACTTCTCGTAAGAGCCACTGCATTTATTTTGAGGGATGAGAGGCTTTGAGGGCCCTGCTGCCCTTATTTCTCAATTCAAGGCAGAGGGAGAGCAGCAATGTGCTGCAGGGTGGGAACCAGGTGCACCTGGGGCACATCCCTAAATTTGTCCCAAATTTGTCCGGGTTGTCTGGTCTTCCTGGTTAGATGCAGTCAGTGCTGGGTCTGAGGAGGTGACTCTTCTAAGGTCCCAGACGAAAATGCTCCTCACCTTTCCCAGTTTGGGGACAGGAAGTAAAATGGAGAAAACTGGAGGTGCTGGCCAAACCGTGGCAAGGCTCTGCGTCCAAATGAAAGGGGTCCTTCCGACGGCGAGCGGCGTTATAATTATAGACTAGAAAAGAGCAAGATCAGCAGCTGCTGCTGCTGCTGCTGCTTGCGTTTGTTCCCTGTGTAACTGACAGGACAGAGGACTTGGCAAAAACAGCCTTCCAGAAGTGGAAAGACATTTTAACCCCTGTGCTTGTCAGTCCTCTCCTCCCGGGGCTCGGTGGAAGCGATCCCCTGCTTCAGGTTAGGGGAAGAGCCCAGGGATTACACCAGCCCCAAGGGGTGCCCTGTTTGGGACGTCTGAGCAAGAGGAAGGGTCCGGGATTTGCCTTCGTGCTTGGATTGCCAGATCCAAATAGCAGGTCAGTGGGCATGGAGCGTGCTCGATGTACTTTTGTGCCTGACTTAACGCCGATCTCTCTCTCTCTCTCGCTTGCTTTCTCTAATATACCATAAACAAATAAATCAGATAACACAATGACAAAGGGTAGGTCTGCACATAGGCACTATTTATTTATATGTTCTGTAATGTCTCTTTAATGGTCAGTTAGGGAACGCTGATTGCTGTTATTTTTTACTGTGGTTTCTCTCCGAACTCTAATGCATCCTGAAATTCTCAGCCAGGCAAAAATCCTATTTACAACTGGGCTCAATATTAGCGGGGAAAAAGATCTTTTATTTTTAGGCATTTATGTCTCAGGACATCTGATGATCTTAGCAAAAGTGGAGTGATATATACCTCACGTTTCGGTCCAGGCTGGAGAAAGTTTCAGAGAGGGAGCAAACACTGAGCCAAAGGAAAAGCAATGTCGCGGACATGAGCCAAAGTTTCTGCAGGCACAAAATGGGTATAACTTGTGTCACGTCGTCGGAACTCACAAATCCAAACCAGCAGAAAGCCTAGCCCCGTATCTGCTAATGAAGCCCAGCGCAAGGCGATTAATAGGACAGTCTTGCATGGCAGCAGTTCCTGCGGTGTCCGATCCAGTGCCCTGTCCTTCTGTGGCCCCAGCCAAGACAGGCAGGAATGTGCCAGGGGCATCGTGATCCTTCGCTCTTCCTGTCAGCCTCAGCTTTAGCTTTTTAATTTCCTGTGACCATGAGTAATGCTGCAAGGACTCTCGGGCAAGCGCTGCCCATGCCCCAAAGGCTTGGGACCACCGCACAGGAATCAGCCACAGCACCAGGATTTATGCAAAAATTTGCTGCCTAAATGTGCATGTGCAGTACCCCGGTGGTGGTAGCTGTTCACAGGGGAAAAACACAAGTGCAGTTTTAAATCTATACTTGCTAAGATCTAACCAGACAGACACATTGCTCTCTGTCATAGTTCCTATAGTCTGAAGTGATCTCAGGTCACCTAATCTGACCTAAGGTGTATTTTGGGACATTACATTTCACCCTGAAACCCCTGTATGAGCCCAACGATCAACATTCAATAACACATTTGCTTAGCAGGAAACTAAAATACAGAACATCCCAGGCAAGGCAAGGAAAGAAAACCAAGGCACCACAGCCTGAAATTGCTGTGAGAGTCTCACTTTTATTTGCCCCATTTCTGAGACAGAAATTAAAAGCCACTGGTGCCCGTGCCTCCCACGTTCACATGAAGATTTTCTACTCACAGCCAAGGACTTCAAGCAAAGTGCTAAGAGAGATGGCAGGAATCTGATTAAGTGAAATGTAGCTGTTCAACTTAAGCAGGCAAATTGCACTTCACGGAGAAAACTCCCCTCTCCCAGCTTAATGTCAGGGGAAATATTCATAATCCGGAATCCTATTATCATTACAGCTCTGCAGCTGTAGCCAAAATCCACCCACTAGCATTTCCAGGCAGGATTTGCTGCAGGTCCTTAGAGGGGGTGAACCCATTTTGTCCTGCTGAGCTAGTGTCGATTTCTGGCACCATGCAGGCACTGATGCTGTAGAGGAAAGCCAGGGGGAACACACTAAATGCACAGATCTCAGAAACTGGAGGGGGAGCTGGGGGAAAAAACACAGCCCTGCAGCTAACAGGGTGCTGGAGCTGGTGACAGGTGATCCTCGTGGACATGTCTTCACTGTGTTGTTTGAACACACACTGCCTGGCATTATGGGCAAGGTTAAAGCCTCCTACAGCCATCCCAGGAGACTCAGTGTGATGCTGACAACATCTTTCTACCCCATTCCTACCCTATGGCCTAGCCACTGACCTCTCCTTGCCTTTAAAGCCCCATTTCTGCTGGGAATGGAGATCTCTGCCTCCGTTTCCTTAATGTTGCATCCTGACCACAGGCTTTCCAGCAGGCAGGGCTGCACTGCTGCATGCCAGCCAGTCAGTTTGGCTCCTGAATTTAACTTTTGGGAGTTCAGTGACAGCAACAACAACATTTAAAGGGATGTGTCCAGTCTCAGATGCAGAAAAACTATCATTTGGATTTGGATGCTAAGGAATAAAAACCATGCATCTCAAAAAAAAAAAAAAAAAAAAAAAAAACAATACCAAAACAAAAGTCTCAGAGCTCAAGCTGGCAAACCTCAAGCAGACATTCGGCACATGGGAAGAGACAGTCTGTCAGTAATAGGAGGCTTATGGTGTCTTTTCCCTGCTGATTCCCATGGTGACTAAAAGAAAAAGTGGCACTTTTACAGCTGAATTTTAATGGCTTGTTTTTATGCTCTGCATAGGAGATGTAGCCAAGTTACATAAAACACTATCAAGCCATCTATTAACTGTGGGTTCATATTTCTTTCTGAGAGTAAGTGACCTACACTGGCACCAAGAAAATGCGTACAAGAACAATATTTAGGCTAGTGTCTTACACAATAACTACCCTGAGGCTTTGTGCTTGTCTTGTTTGTTCCTTTTCTTGAATGCTGTACAAAAGTGCTTTCATCTCTATTTGGAGTTAAATTCTCTGCAAGCACAGAAAACTTGCTGTAGCATCCCTACACCGAGTAAGCAAGCAAGAAAAACAGTGTAAAATATTTGCCAGTATGCTTTTAGTGCTGCTTTAATTACGTGGTGTTGCATGCTGTCTACCTGAGCAACCCCATGGCTTTTTTTGCATGGCCATGCAGTGCTGAAGCACCAGTGTAGTGCTGAGTGTGTCTAGCTGCCAAGGAGAAAAATAACAGGGTTCCCCAGCCGATCTCAGCTGCTGTCGTAACTGTTAATGAAAGAGGCCGTCTCCAGATCTCATTTGCTTCTCGATGAGTGTAATTACCAAAGCCAGCTAAAAATACCGGCTGGGGAGGAAGGTACATTGGTGAATTCAGCTTTGCTTCTGCTGCTGGAGCTCTGACAGAGTTTGGGAAAAATTCAAGCAAATTTGCTTCCTTTTCTCTGCTTGCACCAGACTGGAGAAAATTGGGAGTAAGCAGAGGCTTCAGAGGTGTAATGTGTCCCCGTTGACACTGCCACTGCCACCCAGGCGGGCAGCCACATCTGGCACTGGCTCCTGCTTTTGGGTGGTGGCTGGGGCCAACCAAACATTGCACAACATTACATCCATCTACCTGCAGCTCAGCAGGGCTTGTAACCATGAGATCTTCACATTTTTCTCTCTTTTTACATGTAGAAACACACAGCATATGTTTATGTATACTGTTATATGTATATTTGTGCGTGTATATCTGTGTGCGTTCAGGTTAGGATACGCTGTCTAAAATGTTATTGGTTTCCTGCTTCTCTTCCACTGTTTCTAGGCACAGCCTGCCAAGACGATGACAGTCACTTATTCCAGCAAAGTAGCAAATGCCACTTTCTTTGGATTTCACAGATTGCTCCTAAAGTGGAAAGGCAGCATCTACAAATTGCTGTACAGAGAATTTATTGTTTTTGCTACTCTTTACACAGCAATAAGTGTGTTATACAGGTACACTCTTTCCAATTCACATCTCATTAAATGTTATACTGAAGGTTCACATTTTGTAGCATTAGGCTGATGAGTGACTGGTTTGGTGGGGGGTGCCACATAATTGTCGTCCTTTCCTCGAACCTTTTCTAATCTCCTTTAATTTCCACGTTTATTTCTTAGATCCAGAAGAAGAATGTAGAGTGTAAATAAAATATGGTCTATCGTACTCAACTGGTTCCACTCTCAGCCTTCTGCCAATGTTGAGCAACCCTTCTGCTGAAGTTAGGCTAAATAAGTTAGCCTAAATTAGTTAGTTAGGCTAACTAATAATACCATAAGTAGCCCGTGATATCTAGCCTTTATCATTCTGGCACTGTGCCTCTCTGCTTTGAATGATGAGTATAGGCATTTCTTGCTTGCAGAATTGGTCTTCAGTTGCTCAGAGGTAATTTCACTGATGACACTGAAGTGAATAATTTGAGGGGCAGGTTATATAGTCTTTTCTCAGGAAAGGTGAAGTTATCCTTAAAGGTAGGAGGGCATGACTAACTTTATTTTTAAGGATCCAAGCTTGCAAAGGGACAAGCAAGACTAGCTGGAAAATCGCTGTGGTTATTACCTGGGTGCAACACAGCACCTGGGAGGCCCAGGCCAGAAGGGGAGCTACTGCTTCCACCAAGGTGTGAATTAAACAGAAGCAACACACCAATTAATGTAGTGAGCCTTTTAATTGATGAAGTGCACTACACAAGTGTATCAAAACCATGATTCAGATCTTGCCTCAATCTGTAATTAGCCCCCGGTGTTTTCTTTTTATGTGTAACAAGGAAAAACAGCTTCCGTTTGTTTGTGATTAATGACCACCTTCACACAATGTTCAGTGGTCTATACCTGTACATTCAGAAAAAAAATTGCAGTATTAATACGTAAGAAAAAAATGAAGTCTGACATTCATTTAAATTAATCATTTAAATTAATTTTTCACTGAAAAGTTAGGCAATTAAAGACTGTTATAAATATGACATGGAAAGCACTTAATATATACCACATTTTTTACTACATGATTGTAAGCAAAATCCACCAAATCTTTGTCACGTGTTCCTTTTATATGAAATCAAAGAATAACTGTAATACCTATAGAGACAAATAAAATAATTGCTTGCATTTAAGCCTGCTGTATTTCATTAGATATATTTCTCCATGGGAATAAGTTGCTGTGCTCCACTAATTTTCTATCATCTGATGAATATTTTCCCCACTATAAGACGGATAAAGTTGTGGTTTTCAGTTTGTGGATAAGCAAAATTTTGTAGGAGTAAAAGCAAAAACTGCTGCAACAATGTGGCATTTTCAAATAACAGCGAGTAGAAATCAGCAACTTTTTGCACTTCAAACAGACCTTAGCATTTTTGTTAAGTAGCCCTCTGGAAAATGAGAGCAAGCTCTGCTTGCTCACTTACCTATTATTATTATCACTGGTCTGGGTGAGATAGCATGCTAATTCTAAAGGTGTATTGACTCTAATTAGCAGTGCCAGTCAAATTAGTCATGAGAAAACAGCAAGGACATGAGAATAATAGTCTTCTCTAGTTTCTTTATGACATGGTACAAGAGTTCAGCACTTTAAGAATCTTCTTGAAGACGTTAGCCAAGCTTGCTCCCAAATACAACTATATAATCATTTGCATGTATTTGCACTTTGTAGTGCCAGAATATTGCAAAAGTACATATACATTTTATTTTTGCTGCAGATTTTTTCTTACAGGAAGCCAAAAACGGTTCTTTGAAAAATTATCAATTTACTGTGACAAATATGCAGAACAAATCCCAGTAACTTTCGTGCTTGGTAAGTACTGGTTACACGTGAAATTATTCTCCAACACTGTCTCTGTCCAAGTATCTTGTAAGTGTATGTGCAAGGAAGCATTGCAGAGCTGAGGGGCATATGGGAGATTAGAAGCTCACAGTAAAGTCATCGGCTTCCAGCAGGTTTCCTTAAAGTCAGGTTGCTTTTGTCACATCAACATTTATGCTCAAGTTCTTAATATTCCAACAAAAGAGCATTTTAATACATATAGAAATACATAGAGAGTGCCCACTAACACCGGTTCGTTGTGCCTGACCTTGCAAAGCACTAAATTCACTCAAAGTCTACTGCAAAAAAGGAAATTTGGAAGTTTGTGTTAATGTTGTATGAGATACTCAGATGTAACAGGTCATTAAGTTGCAGTGGCTATTAAATAAGTATTGATTACATATTGATTTTGACATGACTTACCACATTTACATGTATTCTGGGGAATGTAGTAGCTTAGTGATATGAATAATGCCCTACAATGTAAATCAAGGTAAGCTAAGCAGAAGCCCTGATAGGGACTGGACCTTTTTTTCTTCCAACCCACAGGTTTCTATGTCACGTTGGTGGTGAACCGGTGGTGGAACCAGTTTGTGAATTTGCCATGGCCAGACCGACTGATGTTCTTGATCTCCAGCTGTGTCCAGGGAAGAGATGAATACGGCCGCTTGCTCAGGAGGACTCTAATGCGCTACGTGAATTTAACTTCTCTGCTCATCTTTCGCTCCGTGAGCACAGCCGTCTACAAAAGGTTTCCCACCATGGACCACGTGGTGGGTGCAGGTACTGCTGCATCCTTCTCCCAGAATTTCTTTTTCTTTCCCTCACGTGTAGGAGCACAGGGAAGGAAGGAACCACCTTCATGTTTCCTTTCTTCTTTGGCCCCATGTGTCTGTCACACTAACCCTTGTCAATGCGCCACTTTTTTGCCACTGCCTTAATTGAAGTGCCTTTAGATGGCCACCTTTAGTGTTCTTCAAGACTTCATCTAGTGGCCCTACAGAAAGCAGAACGAGTTGGAGACTCTCACATGGATCTTTTTGCAGATATTGTGGAGGCAATAGGTCTGTCCCCAACAAAAAAGCACGTGGAGCAGGTACAAGGTTTTCCAAGGCATGAAAACTGGTGTAGTTGCGATGTCATATAATGCATTAGGAGTGCTGGCTTTTTATCCATCATTGTCTCAGTGTCTAGGGTCTAGTGCACCAGGGGCTGGTTTCCACAGACACATCACAAATACAGTTTCATCTCAATTATCTCTGAGTAGCTTGAATAGGTCACAGTTTGGTTGGGATATACTCTGAATATCCCAAACTCTGGGACTTTTTTCTTTGAATTTACAACCTCGCCTTAAACTTAGTTTTTCAAGGATAGATATAATAAGTATTAAACATGTCTTTATTCTTTCAGCATAGAGATTAGGTGATTTCTTCCAAATAGGAGATATGTTTTTACTGAACATTTTACATTTCTTAAAATTATTCCTTTGGCATGGATTAGTAAGCAAAGTTGTAGCAAGTTAAAATATGCAGTGTGTATATACATATACACATTCAAATATGTGTAAGAAGCTTTGGATATTTAAAAAAAAAAAAAATCCATGCAGAATGCACCGATCTTACAAAAAAAAAAAAAATAATAATCATTTGTGTTGTCACTCTTCTTCCAAAATTTAGTTGAATTTTGTAGTTCTCTTCCATGTGCTTTTCAAAAATATTGTTTACCTGAGCCTGTGAGAGGTCAAGGAAGCTTCTGTTGCTCTCTCCAAGCAATCTGCTTCTAGCATGTACTGGAAAATTACCACATTTCCAGCAGGCTAATCCAGCTCTGCCTCCCTATTGCTAAAGACAATCTGTTCCGAAAGAGACAAAATGTCGCAGCATTGTACAAAAATTGTAGACTGGAAAACAAGATTTTTTTTTTTTTCCTGCACAGTGGAAAACATTCTACTATACACTACACAACTAAGAATTGGCAGGCAGCTCCGTGGGTTTCAGTACAGATTGTGTAGGTCCTTATGCATATTGTGCCACAGAATTTTTGTTGATGCAGTATTGAGCACTTGAGGGTATATTTTGCTACTACGAGCATCCAGTGATTAAGACAGCACTCTGCAATTATCCCCTCCCTAATTCCCTGCGGCATTATATAACAGGCTGCATGGGAGGGCAACATTTAATATGAACGTGAGTGGCAGAATCTGATACTTACAGAGCAGGCATCACTGAAACAACTTGTGCCGATTTTGCATTTTGCTCTCAAACTGAGATCTGCCATAGCGTAACTACTGCTACACATCTCCCTTTTCAATAAATGAACTGCTTAAATTTGTAGATTTTAAATCTGAGAGCAGGACAATGATAATCTAGTCTGACTCATCCACAACACACGGCAGAAAAGCTTACTCACAGCCTCCTTTATCAAGCTGCAACTTCTGACTGAACTGTAATACCTTCTAGGAATCTAAGCAGCCCTGATTTAAAATTCAGCTGACTACAATGGAGAATACACCGCAGAGCTGGCATTCACAACACTGAACTCACTGTTGAAAAGTGGAATTTCATTCAGAGCCTGAACTTGCATACAGTCATTTTCTGTTCACTGGATTTTTAAATGATTTTGGTTGTTCTTTCTTTTTTTAGTTAGGTGAAAACACCATTTTCTCTTAATAACTACCTATTAGCAGAGGGCATAGAGGCTTGAAAAAAAAAATATGAGCTTCATCTTCCTTAGTCTCTTCCTGCAAGGTACGGTTTTCAGCTCTGGATCTTCCTCATAACTATTTTCTAAGCTTTTCATTTCATTTTTACCATTCTTTATGGAACTGTAGGCAGGCATTTCACACAGACTCATGACATCATGATGCTGAGTACTGCAGCACGTACACCATAAGGATCAAATGCCTGGCAGTCCTTAACTTTCAAATCCTGTTTGTTGCAAGTTGTGAGAGGAAAGGTGGATGCTCAAGAACATGAATCTTGAAAAACATGAGTCAACTGCTGGGCAGAGAGCCACCCAAACCAAACAGGAGGTGCTGAAGAGAAACGTGAGGTTAGAACCCAGTGACATAGCTACCTACTGTTGACTGAAGTGCACAGTCCCAGACCCACCACTGGGATGAAGTGCCTAACTAATCCTTTCTCAGATGAGAATAGAGAAACATATATATTTGATTGTTGTTAGCACACTGTGGAGATGTGGGAGATGCCCACCAACCAGTTCCTTCTTCTAACCTCTAGCCATTACAGTATTTGACATGGGCACCCTGAACCAGTCTTGCCTCAATCCATCCCATTTTGACGGGAGCCCTGAATACCCCGTGAATCATTTCAGGGAGAGCACTACTGACTTTTTCCAGCCAGACTTGTGTTCTCGTTAATACTTTTTTCCATAAGATCACTTTGGCTAATACTCTTCACATTATTGTCTTTTCATTCTTTATTGATTGTATCCCGTGTCAAGCTTTTCACATTTTTGCAAGGATTCAGTGCCCTATCATTCCTTAGATCACCCTTTTCAAGATCTTGGCAGAGTATTTGCCAAATATTTTCAATTTTCTGGAACTGCTCCAGTCTTCCAGTTCCAATGTTCTTGTTCAGAGAGTTTGTCAGTTAATTCTTTAAATTCTCTTAAATAAAAATAAGATTAACATATTTAGAAGCTGTTTAAGTTTAATAATAGAGGTTTAATATCCTCTCCTGTAATTCATGGCATATAAGGTGCTTTCTTACCCCTGCAATTACAATTCTGTATTGTGTATTGCTTGTGTTGCTGTAACATTTACCAGAAGGAAATATTTTTCTGTGATAAGTATTCTAGGTATTATTAATGTCCATCAAAGACAATATTTAATTAATATAAACATGAATGCCTTAATATTAGAAATAATGGCAACTTGAATGTTACTTTGAAAAGAACAGTGATGTTTATTTTTTTTCTCAACAAAAAGGTACCCAGTTTAAGTGCAGAGCTCCACTGATTCTTGGAGCTTTGCTTTTCTTCATGAACCCCTCAGGCTCTGCCCTTCTCGATAATGACTTCCCAGAACCTCTCCAGGGAATTGCATACTCCAGACTGTCATTTGTTTTTATATTCCTTCTGTTTCAGCATGAGAGAAACACCTTTTCCTGCCCTATAATAAGAAATATGTCTAGCCAAAAATCAAAAGCAGCCTTAAAGACTGACTTTCAGGAGTCAGGAGGATTTGTGGCTAGCAGGTCAATAATCAGTTACCCAATTATTTCTGTGCAACTTATTATGAGAGCTGGCTGCAAACCACACAGGCACCTTTTAAAAGTTGTATATTGCTCTGTTCTTAAGTTCCAGGATTCTGCAGAAATACCATATCTTGCTGCTGAGCTGCTTTTCTTCTAGCCCAACAGCAATGTGTACCATCCTTGTGCTCCTTCCAAGTACTTGCAGTGTTCGCACCTCCTGTGCTGTACTATTGCAACTGTACAGCAGTGGCATTAGTGTCAATAACAGAGTGTTTACAGAGGTCACCTTGGTTAACAAATTTATGCTCTTAGCTTATTTACATTAAAAAAAAAAAAAAAAAAAAAAAACGTTGTGGAAGTTTGTATATATTTCTTTTTCACACCTTCATGTATCATCACCATAGTTAGTAAGAGAAGATCAACTCTTAGCTACTAGCTAAAGGACTAGAAGAAAATCACTTCCATTCTCAGTTCCCCAAAATTGAATTTACAGCACTCCATCTGTTATTAAACTTGTAGTTAATGGATGAGCCACTTATTTTGGAGCTGCTTTGTTACTATCTTTGTCCTGTTTCAATTCTAATATCAACACAGCAAAAGAAGCCTTATACCCACCTGAGCAAAAACTGAGATCCTCAAACCTAAAGATTGCTCTTATACTAGAAAATTTAAGATTCATTAAAAAGAAAATGTGAGGTTCCCTGTCATTAGATTTCTGAGGTTGTTTTTCTCAAAGCCACAGGTGGAAGGAGGACAGCAGAGCAGAGCTGAACTTTCCTACCCACAAAGCCCAAGGGGGTTGAGGTGTTGCTCAAAAAAGCCAGCTGCCCCCATGCCAGTCCCAGGCAGCACAGATTTTGTCAAACACAGCCCTGGCTGCCCTTGGAGTTTCTCACCATGGAGGGAAGCAGGACTTCACAAGGCCAGGCTATCCCTGCAGGAAACATAATGCCTTCCCAGCGCCAGGGCCAGGCAGGCTGCCAGGCAGAGTGCAGCACGCCTTCAGCCTGCAGCCCCAGAGCATGGCCCAGTGAACCACGAGCAGCAGGATTTCTCTGCATGGCTCCTCTTCCTTCTCCTCACTCACCTGCATAACCCCAAAGATGAAACACAGGCTGGCAGAGAAGCGTTTCGCTGGCAGAAGGCGTGCTCTCTGCTGTGCTATGTTTCATGCACATGCCTGCGTCCTCCCTGGCTTGCTCACTTCATTGCAGATTTACCAAAAAATTATCAGGATCAGAAGGTCGCCGGGCTGCCTTGCAATGTATAATGACATCTTGCTAAAAGCCATCACTGCTGAAAAGTGATAGTTTACTGACTGATGTTATCCAGTTCCTTATTTTTCTAAAAGTAGGATATGAAACTAGAGAGCGATCTGTACAATACTTAGTATTATCTGCATCTATAGTATGTCAGCAGTCGCATAGAAAAACAGAGCTATAGCAAATTGCTGCATATATTGATCAAGATGGATTATTTTTCAGATACTTAGTGCAGAAAGAAGTTGCTTTTAAGCAAGAGTCATGCTGGAATATTTTTTTTAAAGGAGACTACTATTTAGAATTATAATTAGTGTTTTGCATAGTTCTATGGAAATATCATATGAACATAATCATATTCAAAATACATTACATAAATTGCACTGTCTGCACAGAATAAATCAACTCTTTTTTTTTGTTGTTGCTGCTGTTGTTTGTATACAGGTTTTATGACAAGATATGAAAGAAAAATATTTGATGACCTCAAGTCTCCCCACCTAAAATACTGGGTTCCCTTTGTCTGGTTTGGAAATTTGGCATCGAAGGCACGGAAAGAGGGTAGAATTCGAGACAGTGTGGATCTGCAGACACTAATGAATGTAAGTAGAAAAAGTAAATCTACAGAAAACTAGTATTAAATTGCTATGCAGCAGCTTTTCTCTTACACAACTTGATTTAGTGCACACGACTCTCCAGTCATCTAAATGATCTTACTCAAAGTCTGTACCACTTTTCTCTGTGCACCACTGTACACTCAGGCACACACAGCAGCAGTGCACTGGGATTGTATTTATATGACTAAGGAGGTATTTATTACCTGAAACAACAATTTGATGAGTAAAGATTTCTTCTAGCCTCACTGTAAATTTATACTTGGTCCATTGCTGGAGGAAAAAAAAATATCTAAGAATTATTTGGCATTTTGAAAATGTTAATATCAGTTTCAGGAAAAATAATCTCCCTGAATATTTTATTACGTGGCCAAACATCCTTTATATGATAGAACACATTCTCTTTCATATATAACTAAATTGTAGATAAATATAAACAAAATACAATTTGTGAAGAAATAGATATCATACTTAAACCATTTAAACTCCATAAATTAAGTGAATATTCAAGCATGGCAATGGGTTGCTGGACATAATAATTTAATCAATTTATACTACACTTTCTTGTCTCCTGTCCTTTTGCATGTATGAAAATGAACTGTAACAAAATGTTTATCATTCAGAATTGATGCCATTTAAGTTCATTGGGGTTTGTTTCTATTTTTTCCTTTTTTTTTTTTTTTTTTTTTTTTTTTTTCTCTTCCCATTCAGGAGATGAATAAGTACCGGTCTTGGTGTAGCCTTTTGTTTGGCTATGACTGGGTTGGAATTCCACTGGTCTATACCCAGGTACTGAGATGTTGTCTTTCACAAAATTTGAAACACAGTTTCCATAAAAGGGGAGATTTGTGCCAAATGTCCATAGACTTGACTGGCAGCTCCAGGCTGTTGGGCACTCCCTGAGTCCCACTGGATTATGGACGCTTGGCTAAGTATTTAAGTTGTGTTTAATGTAGAGATGTTTTGAAGTCCTTGCATAATTTGGAGAGCGGGGAAGCACCAAAATTTTTGTTTCCTGGGTCTACTTCCTAGCCATAATTACTCATGTGGCCTCTTTATTTGTAACATTTTCTACAGATTTGTAAATAGTATAACAAAAGGCAGACAGAGGCCTTTGGATATGTGATGCCTTATGCATGAGACTGTATTATGACATGTTTCCAATTAAGTTTTGTTCTTTGCAGGTTGTTACTCTTGCAGTCTATACTTTTTTCTTTGCCTGCCTGATAGGGCGCCAATTTTTGGATACTGACCAAGGGTATCAGGGACATGACTTAGATCTTTACATTCCAATCTTCACACTGTTACAGTTCTTCTTCTACGCAGGATGGCTCAAGGTAAACTAGTTTTCTGGGAAGGTGATGGGGGAACCCTCCCTGGGTGAGCTGGTGAAGGTGTCAGAGCCAAAGTCAAGGTGTCAGATTCACGGCACACTATAAAATCACCAAGGATTAATGGAGTTATACCAAAGCAGGATTCAGCCCAGAGTGTCCTGTGGTCATAAAGAAAAAGTCATCCAATACATTTTTAATTCCACTCAACAGATCTTACTGTAAGAAATTGTTGGGAACCTGAAAGAGCCCATTTTATTAATAGAGCAGTGACAGCTCCCCATTAATCCAGCAAAATCCAGTCCCAGGACTTGGACTATAAAATAAAGAAAAAAAAAAAAGTTTTCTCCCCCTCTGCTGTGCAGTGGGGAAATACTGTTGTTGCAGACCTGGCATGAGCTGAACGGGACTAAATCATACTTGCTTCTTAGGATCAAAGCCTGCCTTTAGTGTCTACTGTTAACTAATCAGATGCAGGCAATTAAAGGTCTCCAGTTTCAGATGGCTATCAAACATGGCAGCTAATATTGGCTACAATCCCACTGCATAAAAACATTCATTAAAAAAGAGTTATGGAAGGACTTGGATGCTACCCATCATCCCATTGATGCCTCATCAGTTAACATCTCGTCATTGATCTGATAGATGAGTAATTAAGGCACACACCTCACACTGGTTGATACTCCTCTGCAGTGAGTATCAAGGTGGACTAACAAAAAAAAAAAAAAAAAAGGTTTGAATGAAAAGCAAATTTGTACATTAGGTTTCCTTTTGGGATTAATAATCATAGCTGGAAACTTTGAGCTCACTTTTTTTTTAGGAAATAAATGGAATAACACTGGCCATTTAGAGCCCTCTTCCCATTACAACCTCCATTTTGAGAGCCCTCATCCCACAGCCACCTCACAATGGCAGGGCAAAAGAAGGCAGCATACCAAGCTGGTGTGTTGCAAGGGTTTTGCAAGGATTGCAGACATTTAATAGCAGGGTAGATGCCTACAGACCTTAAATTCCTATCTTTTTAAAGTGTATTCATCACGGACTTTCTTTGAAGTTGCAGATGAGAGGCTTTATCTCTAGGCACTGCCTTTCAGGGGTTTACTAGTGAGTTACAAAACTGGATGCTGTTCTTCTTGCCTCCCCTGCCCAATGCCTTCCCCTCCATCAACACCCAAGGCTGTCAGTAGCATCTTTTCCAGTTAGGCTGGAGGCTCCCAGCCAACTCCAGGCAACAGCAGGTTTGGGATGCCATAATAACCGAGAAATTTTCTGCATAAGACAATGAAAGGGAGGAGAAGCAGCTTTTAAAAAGCAGATTTAAAATCGGCAATGCTCCCTCAGACCTGCAGAACCACAGAGTCGGGATATTTCTGTTCTGAAGGTTAAAGCCCATTTCCTGCTGAGTGCGTTGGGCTTCAGCTGCCAGATTGTGTAAAGGGCTCAGCACTATTGACTTCCAGTAACTTGGCAGTTCCTCAGAAATGATGGCGAAACTGAGCTCATTCCTTGGCTTCATGCCTGATCTGTTATACCTGCAATACAGGGACAAAGTTTCCCGTCACGTGAGACATTGCTAAATCCCCATTTTCGTTACTGTAATAGACAGGCCGTCCAAATACAGGCCTGAGCTGTCTAGCATTACATTCCTTTCCAGACAACAAAGGCCAGTGGCCAGGGAAAGGCCATTGCTGCTGTTCCCTCTGTCATGCTCACTGTGGTTTTTTAGCTCATGTGATAGGTTTTGCAGTGGGTTTTGGGGCAGTGATTCCTGAGTTCACACCAACTGTCTTCCCTGGAGAGCCACAGCACCATTTGTGCTCTGGCACACTCCGATTCCAGCAGCTACATGGCTGTACCTGAAATCCAGTGGCCCAGGGCACACCGACGGGTGTGAGCAGACGTGTTCCCTGTCTGCTTTTCATTCCTCCTGCCTTCAGTGAGGTTTTCATAATGTTGGTCTTCTCAGCACCTCACTCTTCACCTTCCACTGCTGGCCTAGGAGAGTCAGCAAGTGATTAGCTAATGTTGCAGCTGAGAGGTCTTTAATCATGAGGCACATGTGAATAAATAACCACAGAGTGACTGCCTTGCTATTATAAGTCATTTAGATCACAGCAGCCCATAGCAAGTTGCACAAGGGAGGCTGTTTAACCCTGCAATCTCTTTGCTCAATGCCGTGTTGAAGCTGGGACCTCACCACTACTCCCTGGCCATCTTCAGGATCTTGGCTCTGGCTAGTGTGACACACGGCTTTCATTATATTTGAGGATTTTTGTGGACTGCTTTTCCTCAAAACCACTCAGAGGGATGCAGTTAGCATTACCTTAGGAAAATAGGGAGTGGCTAGGGGCTGGCATCCAGGCCTGGGCTCAAAAGGCAGCTGTATGCCTTCCAGAAGACTTCAGCTGCATTGCTGGGAAATATTAACTGAATGGGCTGGTGAAGTATCGTAGACCATAATGCAATAACACAGCCTTCAGCAGCTAAATCATTAATTTAAATCAGCCCAAGACAGCAGTGAGGGAAGGTAAGGAATATCTTATATGACAATCACAGTGCCCCGGACATTTCTCCAATCCTGTAGGCCAATGCCGACAATGATGACTGACAGCACGAACGAGACACCAGGGGCTGCATCCATGGGGAAAGCAAGCTGTTCCTTCACTCAACTGGCAAAAACATCACACTGGAGCCCGTGTTATGATTGCAAGTGACAGGCAGGGAGGGAGAGAAAAATCAGATCAAATTTTCTCTGAAGCCGCAGTCCTGACATTGCCTGCCAACCTCTATTCACACTGTCTCCTTTCCCTTTCAGGTCGCAGAACAACTTATTAATCCATTTGGAGAAGATGATGATGATTTTGAAACTAATTGGTGCATCGATCGAAACTTGCAGGTTGCTGTTGTTATTTCTACTTCCAGCTTTACCGTATTATAGATCATCATCACGTTTAATCCTATTTCTTACATCGAGGTACAAATTAAGGGCAACAAGCGTCATCAAAACAAACTCTTTCCCTGAAGGTGTACCTATAGCTATAATCCCCAGGTTTTATTTTCATAATCTAATGCACCCCAATTTTGGTATTTGGCATTGCTTGCTGCCTGACTAAACACATAAACAGACTACCTCCAGCTTTAAGCTCACTTTACGCCAGGAAAAGCAAATAATGTCATTTAATCCTGCAAAATACAAAAGCCATTTATTCCCGTCTAGACAAAAACATGTTCTGCTAATCTGAATGTCTAATTATTATGATAATATATATTAATCTTCCTTAAAAATAAATATATATATGTATTTATATATAATATCAGTGCTAGGTACTGCAGAGACTGTATTTAGGGGCAGCAAGGGCAGGAAAAGCAAACCTGAATATGAAGCAAATCAAGCAAGTGGGAAAGGCCTTCACACCTGCCAGAGATGGTCTCTGGCTTAACACTACCTCAGGCTTCATGTGCAAGGGTGACAGAGAGCCCTTTTTATGAAATATATCACAAGGCCCTAAATCAGGACAGTCACACTCTTGATTGTACAGGTGTTAAAATGTGGACAAGGCCTATCAAAAAGCTCCTCAACTTGTGGAACATTTTAAGGAGCATGGTTAACGCCCTGCACAGACTGCCCATAGCACGTGTAGGACTCCAAACCCATTTAACCACATGGTTTGTAAGGAAAGGACTTCTATCGCAAAGAAATATCTTCACAGCACAGAAGACTCAATTTACAATAAAATGTAGAATTTTGTGGGTGTAGGAGGGTATTTGGGATGTATTTTAATAACACTGAGTCTCTTCACAATGCCCAGGGCACCATACATGGCTCACTTTAAAGGGTTTTGAAAGAAATATTGAGCCCGTGAGTTCAAAGCAGATTATTTTGTATGCTGTCATATATTGAACGTGACATAATTTATACAAAAAAAATATCTAAGGTCTCGCTTCTGGCGGTGGATGAGATGCACATGAACTTACCAAGGATAGAGAAAGATATTTACTGGAATGACTCTTCTGCCCGGCCGCCCTACACAAAAGCAGCTGCCGATTACTGCATTCCATCATTCCTTGGATCGACTATTGAAATGGGGTGAGTGGCACTGAAGTCCTTAATGCCATAAGAAAGGTTACCACCAGGGCAGCCCAGCACCACTGCGCAGGGCTGCGGGCTGGCACTAGTGGCTTGCACACTTTGGGGACCTTCACCAGTCCCCAAAGGCTGGTCCTCCGTGCTGACGCTCATTTGGAGCAGCTGCCTTGGGAGTTCCAGGTTGTAACACCTGATAAAGACCATTTCCTTTGTGGGAATGTGATAAAGAGGCATGGGACTTAAGGATGTGATGATACTGTGAATGAGGAAGACTGAGATGGGAAATTATGTTACTGGGAGGGGGTGGGCAGGCTGGTGTTGACAGGATGATGTCCTCAGCAATCCACATACTCATACAAATTGTGCATCCATGGCACACATTGTCTAATTAATTAATAGATTACATTTGGGGGGCTTGCTGATAGTCTCTGAGTACAGGACGGCACCTGAAGACAGTGAAAAGCTATATTAATAATTTTTTATTTACTACAGCTTAATCATACACCCCAAATAGCTATTCCTTTGCCTGTGCAATTAGCAGATGATGCCTTTTACCTTGCTGGATGAAATTAGTCCAAATTTTTGTGAAGGTAAACAAGAAGTCATCTTAAATGTTGTACAGCTTTTCATTGACTAATAATCTAGGCAAATAAGCTGGGATGGTCAGATTTTATGAAGGGATAAAAGAAGAGATATATGCCAAGACCAACAGAATAACCCTCGTTATAAAGAAGTGTTGGGAGTCTATAGGACTGCCGGGTGTTGTCAGGATCTATATTACATAGTAGTGATAGGCCAGTCAGCTTAGAAGGTGTTAAGTTTAAACACTTGTGACATGCTCTAATATAAAACAAGGCAGTAGGTGTAAATACCATCCTGCCTAAGCAAATACCAGGACAAGTAGACATTTTTATCTGAAAATCTTTTTTAAAACTTCGGTCTTTTTTTGTAGCCTAAAAATATATCTCAAAAAGTTTTCAACTTTTTCAAAAATTTCCATCCCTCATCAAAACAAAACAAAACAAAGCAAAAAAGTGGGTTTGTTTTGCTTTAGTTTGTTTTGCTTCATTTGGTCTTGGAAAGGAAATTGATGTTTTCTCATTTTTATTCCTCTTACTTTTCCATTTTTGCTTGCCTTGTAATACAAAGAACAAAGCTTTATATCAGTTCATTTTATCACACACAGCCTTTTCAGAAGTTCTTTCATTCTGGAAAAACTATTTTATAGCCAAAAGAGAAGAAGAAAAATCCATAGAATATAATTTATTTTACTGTAATTACCACAAAAAAAATAATGAAGAATATAAGAAACATTATTAAGTCTGAGAACATTTTTTTTAATAAGAAGCACTCCACAAAAATGAGGGATAGTAGATGAAGAATAGTTTTGTGTTAGCCCCAATGAAATGCAAACAGCTTTTCTTATTAACAGTTTTCCCCTCTGAAATATTTCTGCATTCACCTCTCTAAAGAAGAGCTAGTTAGTTTTTGCAGACTCCAAAACCAAGGTGTGATGGGTCATCTAAGTCGAAAGCAAATATATATAAATCTTGAGCCCAAATCCAAGTTCTTCTCCAGTCCCCTAAACTAACATCTTCACAAATGCAGAAAGAAACTTCCTCTGTCCTTCTGGGTTAGTGTTTCCTTCCTGAGCTCCTTGCCTCGGGTTTGGCCCGAGTCCTTTTGCAATCCTTGCCCTTAGGACAGATAACCAGGCTAATTTGACTTGTCTTCTGGGATGGACGAGGTCTCTACTGTGTAGTGAATGGCCTGGCAGATGAAACAATAGTTGAACTCATTAACCAGAAGTTATCCTCATTAACCTGAAGTTCTCATTTGCCTGAAGGCCTACAGCACTGTGCAGGGTTTCTTTACTCCCTTACCCTAATCCCAAAAGCAAACCAACCATGTGGAGGTGTTGCAGGGAGCTGCTGCCAAGTATTGAGTGGAGCAGCCTCGCTGGGCTGCCCTGGCTCCTGACCCAAATTTTCCCTTCCATGCCCTTCCTGAGGGACACATGAGGGATTTGGTTCCTAACTCCTCCCTCATTGCTTTCTTCCTGCCAAGACAGTGGGATATATGCAGAAGTGTTGCAGTGCATGCAGACTGCAACACTTCCTCCGTGTAAATAACACCTACCACCTGGTTTATTTGGCAGGCTGGCTGATACCGAATTCCTCTATGGGGAAGAGTGGCCCTGGGAAGAGGAGAAACACCGAAGACAACATTCAGTGCTGAGAAGAGTCAAGAGGTTTCTCAGCGTCCATGAGAGTCCTTCATCCCCTGCTCACCGGCGCTACAATCGGCAGACGAGTGAGAATTCGGTGTTTTTCCCAGCGGATGAAAAGGGGCACATCAGAAGGCTGCAAGAAATGCACACAAGGGGGAGACATTCTACCTCAAGCTTCAAGAAGAAACATGAAGGAGTTGAAAGAAGTAACAGACTTCACAGTAGCAGAGACCTAGGACCTATAACTGAAACCTCGAGGAATGAGACTCAGTACAATGACAGTGACACCTCATCTGAGACGAGCAAGCCGGTTCCCGAGGTCATCATCTCTGAAGTTGAGGAGAAAGCACCTGATGTGCTGGGGAAACCAGCTCTGCAAACAGAGAGCACCACAGGCATGCCAGAAGAGAAGCTCCAAAGGAGCCTAACTGAGGCAGACGTGACTCTTCTGGACCTCCCTTTCTTCCCCCCAGAAATGACTACATACCTCCCAGACTCTGACATGCATCAGTCACTTCCTAGCATGATAGGGGAGTCCAAACATGAGCCCCATAGTAGTAACATAGCCGGTTTTGTAACAGATCATGAGGGAAACCTCCAGCGATGGAGTTTACCGAGCTTCCATAGTCCCAGTACAATGTCAAATGCTGACGGTCCACCTCCTGTGACAGATCCTGGGACAACTTCACAACAAAGGACCTTAAGTGATGGAAAAAATGTTACTTCTGCTGCTGCTGCTCCAGAGACATTTGAAATGCAGCACTTATTGGGTAACCTGGACACTAAAGAAACAGCCATAGTAGAATTTTCTAATGAGAAAAGTGAAAGAAAACTTTGACAGTGCTTCTTCTGGTTCTGGTTGAACTTCTTGTCTTTTCTTGAAAATGGTTCTCACACAGATTTGTTGGAAAGTGCAGAAAGGCAGCCATGCTGCTCAGACAAGTCCTGAGCAAGATCCAACAGAGGATTTGGGCACCTAAACAGGAGGCACTGTGGTGACATGCTTTAAGCCATTTGGTCACTTGCTTCAAATCTGTGACCCTGTGGGGAAAACACTTATGGAGAGAACTGAGAGCCTCAGAAGTGGATGCAAACCAGGCAGCACACACAGCAGTGAGATGTATAGGCTCACCTAGAGGAAACACTAAGGTAAAGAAGAGCAGAGGTGGCTTTGTACACTTTGGATCCACCCTGAACACTGCCATCTAATCTGATGGCCATTCTTTCAGATTTAAGCCTGTAACATCCTTGCAAGATCACCAACAGCTCTGGTTTCTAGTCAAGCAGCTGGAAGGGGAGTTGTGGGCTCAATTCCCTCCTCCGCTTGGAGGGATACAGTCTGGTATCTCCCACTGCCTGGAGGGATGCTTGAAAAATCAGGCTCCTTGCTTGTGGCCTGTGGGGGCAAGAGCCTGATCTGCTCCTGCTGAAGCTATGCCACTACAGGATGGAGGGGGAAAAAGAAAAAAATAAAGGAAAAAAAATGGATTAAATATTTAATTTAATTAAGAAAAAGAGAAGATGAAGAAGATGTAAATCTTCTGATGGCTGGGCATTGGAGCTTTGAGCCTTGGTTTCTGCTCCTAGGAGGATGTATGTAGCTTGCCCAGGGGCTGTGGCACTTTCTCAAGAGGTAGGGAGCTACAGAGGCAACTGATCTCATTCCTCCACTCTTGTAGGGATTTTCAGTTGGCATATATAGGAAGGATTTTCAGCAGCTGTGGAGAAAATCTGACTTTTTATATAACTCTGTCCTCACAGACCATGAGCTTGAGGTACTGTGTTTCCCTCTGAAAGATGATTTCAGCCAGAGATTAGAGATGACTCTCCTACAAATCCTCACTGAGGGTCTGGTCCCACCACACCTACTCAATCTCCTTCACACAGCTTCCACCAGGGTTAAAGCTGTGGGAGCAGAGTGCTCATCCTCCCCAACCCAGACATCAGTGGGTTTTATCTCAGCACATCTAGGCCTGCAAAAGCCTTCCCAGCTTCTCACTGTCCAGCTCTGCTCAGCTTCCATCATTTTCCTCTTGGCCTGGCTGCTACCTAGGCCACACACTCATGCTTTCTGCCAGGCCATTAAGCATGACATGAGCAATGATTTTTCTGCTTCGCCCACTCACTCTGCCAGCACTCCCTGGCCCAGCAACAGTGTCCATTCTTCAGTGGAGGCCAAAGGAAGCCATCCAGTAACCACTGAGTGGATAAGCTTCAGTTAAGTCCCACAGAGGTGTCTATTACACGCAGATGTATGTTAAAGTAGGAATGACAGATCTGAAGTCCCACAGTATATTCTGCAATAAGCAAATAACATTTCACACACAGCAGGCCAGCTCCAGGTTAGCCATAATATAAATATAATAATAAAGAACTACTGCTGGGCTGAGTTATCAGAAAAATTTCCTCTCGTTTAATCTGTTATCTCACTTTTGCAAACATCTGCAGGTTCTGACTTGTATTAAATTATCTTTTGGAATTACATGCTCTTTTAGGCACTTCTTTTGGTGAACTATTTGCCTTAGCATGGTAAATTGACTATTTTAGCTACCCCAAACAATTTACAATTCATGTTCACTGGCAATGTGAACAATGTAGAATTGTTGCATGAATAAAGTTATTTTGAGAAACGCAGTTGTCTTGACTGTACTGAACTGTCAAGAAACACTTCTGGCAAAGGTTTGACCCACCATGCAAATCAGCTTGACGTCTACTAGGACCAGAGAGGAAAACCTACAGAAGTGGGCAAAGCTGGAAAAGACTGAGGAGATAATAGGGCCAGGAAAGATAAATATGTCAGAACAACAGCTTGTGCCCAGCAAGTGGTGTTAATCTTAAAAGAGATAAGATACATCAGAATAAAGAGAGGGATGGTCCCTGCACACTCGGCCTGACTTTCCACGTATTTCTAGGATGTGTTTGTGCTCTATGCCAGGATTCACAGAGCCAAGCTGTCAGTGTTCACACTGCAGGGACACATCCTACCACCCTGAAAATCCTCAGTCGTAAATAACAGATCTCTAACTCTTCCTGCAGTTTCCTGTTTGAGGAATACATACGTATTTTGGAAATAATGGAAATGTACCAGAATGGTAAGTCAGCTGCGTAACAGGAAAACAGAAATACCCAGCTGCTGTTAAATGAGTGATACATGTTCATAGATGTTTGGTATATCACACACACACACATACATATGAAAAATAAGTTGTCTAGACAAAGGAGTTTGCTTATGGTCACTCTGTTCTTTAAGAATGATCTGGATAAAGAGAGGATAAGACAAGATAATCCTGAAATAAATGATAATTTCATACAGTTTAATCTTTTCTGTAAAAGGAAACACATGGCAGATGAGTTATTGTTGCCGCAGGTTGATAGCTGTGATACCAGATGTCTAACACGATGTAGTTGCAAATACAGAGCTGTGAAAACATGCACCAGAGAGAGAAAGCATTCCACACCTGAAGGCAGGATCAATATTTCAGAGATACCTACACACAAACCGCCTATCCTTATTTATATTTACTGAGTCTTACAACTGAAGCCTTAAATCCTACGACCCCATGATGGTAACCCTGCCAAGGCCTGCAATGGGCACAGCGGTGGCTCTGTGTTGAGCACATCCACACACGTGGCAGCTGAGGCCATCGGTCCCTGCCCCAGGGATGCTGAAGCAGGGCCTGTCCCCAGTGCCCCACAGCCCTGCCCAGTCATGGCATCCACCCAGCTGGCCCCAAAACATGGGACCATGTCCCCAGGGAGGTGTCCGATGCTTGGGGCTAGGGTTGCCCAAGTGCCACCACAGATGCAGCCCAGGGACACTGGCCATGTCTGCCACCACTGCTACCTCCTGGCAGCCCTCACCTCACATCAGGCCTGGCTGTGAGGGGAGGTGGAAGATAAGGCGCCATTTGGGCCTGACAGAGAGGACTTGACTCTTCGTATCCAGGCCTTCAAGTCATAGCCTCTTCCACCAGCCAAGTAAACGTGCTCAGAGCTTGCCACACACAGATATTTTTCAGCTTTAGGGACAGAAGAGCAGCCCCAACACATCCCATCTCCCCGCCCCAGGGCACAAAGCAAGCTGGAAATGTAATTGCTGTTGACCCTCATGTCCCCCTCAGCACGGGCAGCCCTGGCAGTGCAGAAACTACTGCAAGAAAATGCAAAACAAGGCAGTGTTGAGCAGAAAGCAGATTTTGCTTGGTGAAATTTTATTCACATGAACAGGGGCAGCATCAGTTTTAACAACCAAAACATATATTTCAGTGGGTATCATTCAGGTGGATCTTCTTTGGCTCAATCATCTGTAGAAAGCTCAACAGCTCCCCTTGCAAGGACTGCGATCTGGTTTTTGCAATTCAGATAGATGCTGCTCCCAGCTGCCTGAACAGCCAAAGGGCAGAGGTGTCAGGCAACATTGAACACTGAGACCCCAAAGAGAAGAAGATTTAAGAGAGAACAAACACAGGGGAAAAGCAGGTTTGAGAGGAAGTTGTCTGCAAGGGTAGTGGAAAACATGGTGATCACACAGGGATAAGTCCAACTCTTCATACAAATTGGTTGGAGCAAGCCTGTGTAAAGAGAATTTATGTGGCATGAAGAAAACAAGGTTGCCAAAACATGGAACATAATGAGGAAAAGAAAGTCAGTGGGAAATGAGATGGAAACAGCACACAAGAAGAAGAAACAGTACCCAGAACAGATCAGACCAGGATTAGTTTCACCCATTCTTAACTGCCATCTCATCAGTCCTGCACTGTTAAGCATTTCTATCCTCCGTGCCCTCTTGCAGATCTGTGAGATGAGCTGTGATGAGCTCTCTTCATTTAGAGAGCTGTGGTGTCCATCAGTTATTCAGGAAGAAAATATATCTTGGTTGTGAATATATAGAGATTGAACCAAACTATGTAATCTGGGACAAGGATCATCCCAAACCCTGAAATCTTTGGGGAGGGGTGGCTACATTCTGGTTCAGAGTTTCAGTTATAGTCCTTTTTCACAGGTCTGCTGAAGATCATTACAGCAGCATTCGGGTTGAGGCAGAATAAATGCAGTTGTAACTCAGTAATAATCATTCCTATGAGCAGCTTTTGCAAATCCGACTCTGTCATTCCCGCGGTCAAAAATGCAGTAAAAGGCAGACATAAAGACATCTCCTAAAATCCAGAGCGGGCCAGAGCGAGTGGTGATGTCAAGAGACTGAAAGCCACTCATGCAGAAGGTTTGGTCATCGATGGACTCCTGGAAGGGAAAGCACATTTCCTTGCAGTGTCTCTTCCAGCCCCGGCTCGGGAGCTGGGAGCCAGGAGCTGGGAGGATACGCACCTTCACGACGTATTGCTCTGCTGTCAGCTTGTACTCGTGGTGCCCGATGGTGAAGCTGATGTGGGGCAAGCTGGACAGTCTTCTGCAGTCTACAAGATACTGTGAGGAATGCACTGGTTGACATGCGATTGGTTTGACTTTTATGAGACACTGTCTTTTGCATTCGAGCTTTTTGCTGCAGCCGATAGTGAATTTACCACAGAGAAACAACATCAGTCTGACTTACAGCCCAACACTGCCCTCCAGCTTTGCAGGTCTCACACTGGGTCAAACCAGTCTATCAGCCCAGATCACCTGTCCCAGTGCCCTGGGGACTTAGGGAAGATGAAAATCATTGCAGGCTCCAGAGGGGTAAAGGGATACTCTGATGTTCTCCCTTACAATTTGAAAGCAAAACCAAGCTGGTGAGCCCCAGTGAAGAAGAAATAAGCAAGGTCTGCTGAGCAAAACTCCTCCAATGCCCTGGCTGGGACTGGATCCCATGTACTCTCTCCAGTAACATCATAGTTTTAGGGAAAAAAAAAGACCTATCCAAAAAGCCTATGAGGAACACAGGACTTTATACTTTACTGTGCCCTGGAGTGAGATTTAAAGAACAGAATAAGAAGAATTAAACTCTGACATGTCCATTAATTTCTATAAATAATACATTCACTTACAGTAACACAGCAGATTGTTTCCTGGCCTCTCTAGCTATTTTATGAAACAACTGGCACTGCAGAATGCTCCAAGCCCCAGAGGGATCTTTGCTGCAAACTGTATAGTTTAAAGTCCTTGTTTTAGGGGCTTCCTATAAGGAAGAGTCTACTTTTATTTTTGTTGTTAAGTCTGCTTAATGAAAACTGAGACCAAAATCTTTTGTATACCTAGCAGGTGTCATACCATTAGAACAAAAGAAACCATGGGATACACAGGATAAGGGTAACGGAGCCAATATAATGGTTTGAAGGATATGAAAAGCAAGACATAATTCATTTACATAGCTAGTACATCCAGAGCAAATTAATCCTTGCTGGAAAGAGATAAAAGTTCTGGTAAAATCATTGACAGATGCACCCACTTACACCAGGATACATTTGAGCCAGTATACTTAGCCTGTCTGTCGTTGCCACAAAAACAGTCACATAAAGTATTGCTTTCGGGTTCCTTTTTGCAGAATCTGAGATGCCAGCTGAGTGCTACTACTTCAGCATTGGAGTAGATAACTGTATACAGAAAGGACCTGTTTCTTTTTTATATTATATTAATATAACTACTTTGGAAATACGTATTTTATCTATATCCATGAGTATGTACAATTATAACTTGTTATCAAAACAAACTGTTCAACATGCATCTGAAAATTTGAATGGAAACAAAATGTAACATTTAATTGAAAAAGGAGTCAGAAGCCTCATAAGTTACACTGAAGTAATTCCAGGTCTTCCTCTTTCAAAGGGAGGCAGATTAAAAGCTTACTTTCTCTCTGATCTTTGCCTGGATCACTGGGCAAAAGTAACACTCTTAATTTTCTCCAAAGTACAATTTTGAGTCAGCAAAGTTAACAAGAACTGCACATCCTGGAGCCACGGTAAGGTAGTATTAGCTGTGGGAGTCAGCAAAAGACCAGCAATAATGCACTGCAAAAATAAGCTGTCCCCTCCCTGGAGATGGGTCAGTTTAGTCATCTCAGGCTCATTATCTCAGTGCTTCAGGTATTGCCAGGGATTGGAAAATTAACACCAAGAGGATACGAAGGGCAGCACAGAGACATCCCTGATGACCAGCCCCACCTCGAGCACCTCAGCTCATGCAACACCCCCAGGAAGGGGTGTGGGGAGCCAAGGACTGCAGGTGTGGGTCTTTTCTGACTTTTCTGATCCATTGCTTCAGTTATTTTCCACCCTATAAGCTCTTTGCACCAAATACCAGTTTCTCTTCTTCTCTGTCTGTTTTCTGGCTGCATAGTGCTTACCTCTCCAGTATGTGACGGACTTGCCCCAATATACTCCTGGAGTTTCCTGATTTGTGAAGAGGGGCCGGTGATGAGAGAAGTGCCTGAATCAACGATGGCTTCACAACCGTGGGAGCAAAATGCCACCCGGCCCTGGATTTTGATACTGCAAGTGAAAAAAAAAAAAAAGCATCTTTAAACAAATCGTGACTGTCACACTGTGACTGAAGCAACACGTCATTGCCTGCTGAAGTACAGCCTGCAGTTAAAACCAGTTACCAAGACTTCCCAATCTTAAAAGTCAAGAATGTCTTTAAAGGAAAAGTAATGAAAGGAAGCAGCATTAGGAAGACTTCTCATTTGTGGGCCCACTTCTCTCTCTCTGGATTCCTGCAGCCCCAACCTGCTGCCTGCTGACAAACTTGTCCCCACCCAAGATGAGGTGTGTATCCTCGTGGTTTTTATGAGGCACAAACAAAGGGGACACCGACTGCTTTGACCAAGGTTAAGAGGAAAGATTAGAACAGGACCTGGAACTGGATTCAGTTCCCTGATTCGCCACTTCACTGAATAGTCCACCAAGAGTCAATTTGGACATCGGTGAATCATTTTAAAACATTTAAAATTGCTCTCCCAGAAACCAGCTACCCACGTCACAGCAGATTTGGAGAGCTGGTAATCCTCAGACCCACCCTGGCAAGCCCCCTCTTTGAGGGCCTCAAAGGTGAAAGACTGCAGCCAAGTCCTCCTGCATCTGTATTGCTGGGTGGTTTTGCCTCCACATGCTTTACCTGGGAAGGTGAATTTCACCACATATTTCACACATACATACATACTTGTTAAGATGTATTTGCCAGTAGCTTTTCTCGGTGACTGGGACCCAGTGAATCGAGCCTTTGTAGAGGGAGTGGTCTATCCCCCCCAGGATCAGCTCACCGCCGTTCTCAGTGTCATCTCCTCTGGAAGCAGAACACGTTAGCAGAGACATGGCAGTATGTCAGCGTACACCGACAAGATTACACTTAGAAAGCAAAGGACAAACCACAGACCTTTCTAAATTCAGATATGGATGTCTGAACCTGATTATTTCTGGATTATGACTGAATAGATCCCAGTCGGAGCCTCCAAGCAATCTCAAAACAGTTACTGCAGGCTGCCAAGGGCTGAAGGCAGGCACTAGGAGCAGGTTGAGCCAGTTACTGCTCTCACCTCAGAATAAACTCCAGATAAATTGGTGGAGTTACAGCTAGGTTCAGATTAGGGAACACTTCTCTTCTGAAATGTGGCCACTTGGGTGTAGCACTGCATTTCTCTTCATCTCCACTGGCAATAAGGAAACCTCCAGCAGCTCAGGACTCCTGCAAGTCTGAGCTGGGAACTTTTCTTTTGTCTATGGCCAGCTCCAGCAAGAACTATCTGTCCAAAAATTGACGATCCCCTCCCAACAGAGTTTTCTCTTTCATTCTTTTTTTTTTTTTTTTTTTTTTCCAGAGGAAAATTGGAACATAAATAAATAAATAAATAAAGAGGAAAATAGGGGAAATTACTTCCTGGAATGGAAGATCTATACAGCTGCACTGTTGTCTCCATCAACAACCCAAGTACTTTTGCTTCGTGTTGGGCACTGTCACTTGTAAGACTGACCTTTTCAGATAGAAGGAGAAGACCGGCTCCTCCACCAGCTTCTGGTTCATGATGCTGTCAAACACGGGCAGAGCATTGCCCACTGCTAAGGAGGGGTATCCCAAGCCCAGCACACCATCGAAGTGGGCAAGGGCAAAGGTTGTTCCTGGCTCAAACACGGACTCGCCAAAGTCCTGCCCCTTGATGGAGATGTTACTGATCTGTCCAGCATGAAAAAAAGAACAAGTGGAAGTAAGGGCACCATCAGTTCCAAGAAATTAGACACGTTTCAGAACCATTTTGATTAATTCAGTACGTTTATTATAGGCAGTGCAGAGAGCCTGAGCAGCCCGGTGTTGCTGTGCTGGCTGGCACCCCTCCTGGCTGGATGCTCACCTGCAGCGTGTCCTTGGCAGCGATGCCCAGCAGCTCTCCGGTGCCGTACTGCAAGGAGAAGGCTTCCCCGCCGTGCTCATACGAGTCCGACAGAAAGGACTTGAATTTCTGGTGCACCCCTGCACAGAACAGACGATACCTGTGCCCCGAGGGAAGGTCCTGGACCCACTCCCCTGTACAGAACTGGCCGAGATGCAGGCGAGGCAGATTTGGCTTTTTTATAAGGAAGCCATCGACAGAGGCACCTGTCCCCCCGCAGACAAACAGAATACCTTGTTTGGGTGGTTATCTTTTTTTTATTTTGGCTTTTAAATGGAAGCAGGAAATCCAAACAAAACTTCACTTTCCTGCAGCTCTCTCTTCCTCTCCCCCATTTATTTTCACACCTTTAACGTGTGGTGCAGAGGGAGGCCGGACAGCAGCAGCACAGGAGCAAGCTGGCGGGGCGAGGGCAGCCTTCGGAGCTGTCCCAGATCCTCCCCTCCCAAACTCCTGACAATTTCAGAGCACAACCTTTTGGATTTTTTCCAAATTTTGCTCACGGGTGGCACAAATAGGAAAACAAGTAAATGGATTGCCAGTTAGGTCTGTGCTTGGCTGTGGCCAATCTACCCAGGACACGAGGAGCGCAAGGGATGGTAAAAGGTTTTCTTACTGCACGCTTCGCTGATGCAATAGGCGGAAGGGACCCAAAAATTGGACGAGCCGGTGTCAAACACCACGGTGAACCTCTGAGGCGGCGTGCCCACGCTCACAACTCCATAATACTGCGCCTGGGGGGGGGACAAAGTGGTCAGCCCCACTCTGTCCCCCCAGCTGCTGCTGCTGAGGAGCAGGCGGGCCCTGGCACACGGTGCAGCACCTCCTTGAGCTCTGCAGTGCAAGTTCAGCTAAACGCGAGTACACACCACCTCTGCCAGGAGGGAAATCATTTCTGGCTCTGGCTTTCACTTTTCAAGTGAAAAATGAACTCTATTCCACAGACTGGATCTGATGTAGTGAGCAAAGTTCATCCAGAGGATAAAGGAACCACTGACCGCCCTTGGACATCAGCTGAAGATAATCTGTGGACACGTGAATGCTGAAGTGACGAGCTTATCAACATCCAGCCTGCAAGTGTCTAAGTGCCCATATCTGGCCATGAAAGAGCACTTCAGCGTTAAGAGACCTATTTTTAGGAAGAAGCATTTCTGGAATTCATAGGGAGATAGAAAAGCACTACCCAGTGCCAAGTCGTTTGTAGCGATACAAATATTTGAATATGTATCTTCAAGTGCATGCTTGTTAATTAATACACTGAATATAGTTTCTGACCCCAGAGTTTACATGAATGAGATAACCATAATGCAAGCATGTGTAACAGAATATCCAGCTATAGAGCAGGATGCTATTCCTCACTATATCAAACATTTATTGATTAATCTGTTAAGTAAAACAGCACTATGTCACTTTGGTCAAAAAAAAAAACAACAAAAGACAAACATCCCACACAAAACTGTTACTGATGCTAGCTCGATATGCTGGGGAAGTGGATTTTGTTCTGTTATTTTGATATTTAATCCCTCTTTGACAAGTCTAAGAACAGGCTGAAATTTGTTAGTCTCCTTCGTTCTTCTTCACTTGTATCTCTAGGTCATCGTGACTTATTTATTAATGAGCCTCAAGTGTCAGAAAGTTCTTTCTAAATATTTTGCCTTCCCGTCACTGTCCACAGGATGGACAAATGGACAAAATGTTAAAGCCAGGAAAGACAGCTTACAAAATGGTTGACCTATTGACTTGCCTGTGTGAGATCCAAAGAAACTCATGTCTTTCTTTTCTCAGTGTAGAGATCTAGGTCGGTCTCAAATCCTTAACATATATTAAGCTGAGAAGATAAAGCAGAACAATAAAATCTCTACTTGGGTCTTTGTTATCACTGATTTATGGCTCCATGTGATCAAATAAATGAGATTTGGGGGATATTTTATAAAATGAAAAGATCCAAGTTTCTGATAAATAGAATGCAGCTAAATCAGATTCTCCTACTAAAAACCCAATCCTGAACTAAGACTGTTAGAGGGAAACCTTCCACATTTGTTTGGAGACCCGCTGGAGACCAATAGAGATCTATTCAAAGATTAAACTCGGCAGAGGACAACCACTGCTAGATTACATCAGCTTTCTGCTCAGGTCCCATGCTAACCTAGATCTACCTATTTTGTATTTTGCAAAGTAGTACGCTATTTTTTGATGGTCTAGGATTTAAAATGAGCCTCCCATCTCAAGTTTTATAATTTCTTTGAGAGCCTTGATTTCAAATGTGCTGGGGGAAAAAAATCTGCCTTAACAGAACAGAGTTCGTATGATTGCATTACCATAACCATACTTACATTCATGTAATCATACAGCCTTTCTGAAGCGGTTCCTACCGATAGAGTAATATCTGCAGGGAAGCAATGCAGGTACCTCCGAGCAAAAATATCGGGGTGGTGATCCCGCCAGAATTCTTCTAATTCTCCCTTTTCTTTAAGTTGTTTCTTGATAGATTTGAATCGAATGAGCGGGACTCTATGCAAATAAAAGAAATACACAAAGTCTAACTGGATCTCCTTTCTAGAGTTCTCATACACTATTTTTCTTCAGTATCTTTTCAGAGACCTTGGGTCACCCCGGGCAGCCACCTGAGACACGAGGCGCAAGCTCTTACCGTTCCACGGCCACGACAAAGGGGATGTAAACCACCGCCAGCAGTATCACCCTCATGTCTTCAGCTGGCTCCGAGTCCAATGACACTCATTTACTTGGAATTCTCTTTTTTATACCTCATCGCTAGCAGAGGGCTGTTCGCCAGGTCAATCAATTACAGGAGGTCATAGCTTTGGCAGCAAGTTGATGAATTTGTTCTCAGAGCGACTGCTGGATTGTGTAAATATTGGTGCTCAGCGAAGCTGGGCACTGATAACCAGGGCACAGTCTAGACCAAAAATACATTTCGCTAACAATCATTAGTTTCTTTCACATAAATATAATAAACAGGGGAAGTTTGGCCCCTGCTAGCATGGGAAATAGTGTAAGCTGCTTTTCAAGCTTGCTTTAGTGATGCTTTAGTATCCCAGGAGTGTCCAAGGCATAGAAAGAGGACAAAATATATATGTGTTTCACTTTTACATGGAGACATTTCAACAGGACTGAGCACATGGACATTTGGTCCGGTTGTAACAAGCCAACCCCTAACAACTGAAGATTAATTCTCCGTTTATGTGTGAGTTCTGGTCTGAACTAAGTGTGATTACCACCCAAAAAAATAACAAAAAACTTCTTCTAAGTAAAAAAGATGACAGCCTGCAACACACAATAATAAACAGCCAGTGTTTTTCTCCCATCACACAGCTGCTAAAGCTGATTCTAGCTGAGGCTCTGCTGTGCACGTTTCAGCAGGATGTTTGGAAGCACTCGCTCGGGTCGATTTACCCAAGAGTTTCCTGAGGTTCACCGTTCCCACCCCTGCCTGGCATCTGGGTTCATGTCAGGCTGTCAGAAAAGTAATGGTGTCAAAAAGAGACTGAGCTGACAGGTGGCAAAGCAAAGCCCGTTAGCCTATCAAGTAATTCTTAGCAGATAATAAAGACATTTTTAAAACATTGTTCCTTCAAGCCCCTTGACTTACTATGTCAAATTGACAAAAGAGAGGCATGAGAGCCTTAAAATTAATAAATGTAGATCTCACTTTGTTAGTTCCTATGGATTTTAAAATACATGTTTTGCTTTTTCAAACTTACCTCCAAAATTGTAAGGGCTACAAAAGACATTCTCAGCAAAGGCTGAGCTGGGCATAGCCCCACAGCTGTGTGCAGGGCTTTGGCTCTGAGAAAGCAGAAAGATTTTTATTCTAATATTTGGTATAAAATAAAAAGAAAAAAAAATCTCAAAAATGCAGTAGTAACACACAACTTTTATATTGATTTATATTTGATGTTTCCGAAGTGTCTAGCTTTGATCAGGGTCCTCTGTTGTTTCTGGACTTAGCCATTTTACAAAATTTTTCAACAAACAGCTGTGCTTTCTGTCCAGCAGCCATCCCAGCCACTGGGCTACGGGACCTTCGTCTTTCAAATGAGAAAAGTGAGTGAAGATCTGCACAGAGCAAGAGATGTGGCCATCAGTGAGCCTTCAGAAAGCAGCAGCATTTCTGAAGAAACCCACAGAAACCCCTCTGTGAAGCAGAGCTGATGTCGTGCCCTCTGGTACGGCACTGTCACTTTGACAAGAGCAAGGCAACGTCTGTGCTGAGCGCCTTTATCGCTTGAACTTTTCCTCAAATGCCACAAATGCTTCTGGGAAGTCATTAATACTCGTGTTGTAGGGCATTAAGAGTGACTCTGAAGACATGAAGTGACTTTCAAAATACTGCTCTGGGTCTGCAGAGGGGACTGTCTCTGCCTCATGTCCTCCACAAAGTCACTAATTCTCAGAAGGATCAAGAGTGTTCATTTTATTGCAAATGTAGGCCTTTATTATCCCACAACATGAAGGTTATTTTTCCCCAAGTACACTGATCTCACAGCGTGTTCCAAACAGGCTTTCATTTAGCCAACAGAGGTACAAAATGCAGCAACAAAAGGTCATCGTGACTTTTTTTGATAAACTGGAATAATGATTAAACAACAATGCAGAGGATACCTAAGAAATAACTTCCCAGAGCTTAAAAGGTTCATTCAGTAGAAATAATTCAAGTAGGAAAACAAAACAAAACATATATATGTGTGTTTATAGACATAAGGTATATTGCAAAGTTGTTTCTCTATATAGGGGTTATTAAGAAAAATATATCTAAACTACATTATTAACATCCTTTTACCTAGAGTTTTATGCTGTTGTGATCAGCAGAATATCTGAAGGGATTTGTCTTTGTTGGGGGTGTAAATTTTATCATTCAGCCCTTTTTATTTCTGCCACGTGCATTTGCTCCTCCACACCTGCAGCAGAGCAGGCAGCCTTCTTCAGCAGGCACCGTGGCCTCTTAGGAATGGCAGAAAAGCCAAAATCCAGCTGAGGGCCATAAGACTGTTCTCTGAAGTGAGAGCACATCCCGGGGTAACTGCCTGGGGAAGGAGGCCCTGCGAAAAGCTGACGTGGGACGTGCCCCATGGCAGGCCTCTGCAGGAGCACAGTGCTGGAGCAGTGAGGCCTGCTGGCTGCAGATGGGCACTCAGAGCTGGGCAGCACCTCCCACCCCCGTAGTGAGAGGATTTTCAACACCACCCTTCCACAGCAAGGCAACTTGCTGCAACGTGTCCTTATTCTCCAGGCTTGACGCGCTGCCCAGCTTCCCTGTGCTGTTTTACAGGCCTCAGGTTGCAGTGCTCGCTGTTCTCCATCCCACTGCTACGCTGGTCCCCACCTGCCCTCTCTGTCGCTCTCCTCCCCCTGTAAATCGTCCGTACGCTTCACGCCATCACATCTGCATGGCACACATACTAGAAAACATCCTACAGCTTGTACCCAATTCATATTTAAGAGCTGTTTTACATTTAAAAGTGAGTGATTGGCGAGCTCTGCATCATCAGATTTGACCAGAGATCATGAGGCCACCTTAACTGTTTGATATTGTCTTTTTTCTCAATCTTCTGTTTGTTCTGCATTTTGTTGTTCCAAGAATACCATGTATTTTGACTGTGCAGCACCCCTGGAAAGTGACTGCAGATTGCTTGAAGAAAATATCCTCCCTAAGTTATAGTAAGTGTGGACAAATGGCAGCAATAAGCTGCAGATACCAAAGATAACAGCCAGCTGCCAGAAAGGCTGCTTCAACATTAAGCACTGCCAGCTTTCAAATCCAAAGACCATGACATAGCCATGGCTGACACACTTGTGGGACAACCCACAAGAAAGCTTAAATCAACAGCAGCACAAGAGGTCGCAATACAAGAGGTGAGAAGGTTGCTCTGAAGAAACAAAAACGTTCCTTACCTGAATGGCACGTGTCTTGCCAAGAGTAAGGAGAACAGCTCACACAGCATAGTCACATCTAAATAGTTACCACTTGCAACATCATATTTCACAGAATCATAGAACCACAGAATGGTTTGGGTTGGAAGGGACCTTAAAGCCCACCCAGCTCCAACCCCCTGCCATGGGCAGGGACACCTCCCCCCAGACCAGGTTGCCCAAAGCCCCATCCAGCCTGGCCTTGAGCATCTCCAGGGATGGGGCATCCACAGCTGCTCTGGGAAGCCTGTGCCAGGGCCTCGCCACCCTCTAACTAAAGAATTTCTTTCTAAAATCTAATCTAATCTCCCCTCTTAGTTTAAAACTGTTCTCCCTTGTCTTACCACTATCTGTGCACGTAAAAAGTCACTCCATCTTTTTTATATCTTTTTTGAAGTATAAAAAGGCTGCAATGAAGTGTCCCTGGAGCCTTTTCTTCTCTAGGATGAACATCCTCAGCTACCTCAGCCTGTCTCTGTAGGAGAGGTGCTCCAGCCCTCTGAGCATTTTCATGGCCCTCCTAAGGGCTCACTCTAACAGGTCCACATCCACCTTGTGCTGGGGGTCCCACACCTGGACACAACACTCCATGTGCAGAGGGGGACAATCCCCTCCCTCACCCTGCTGGTCACCCCTCTGTAGATGCAGTCCAGGATGGAGCTGGCCTTGTGGGCTGCAAGCACACACTACTGGCTCATATTGAGCTTTTCATCACCTACAACCCCCAAGTCCTTTTCTGCAGGGCTGTTCTCAATGAGTTCCTCTCCCAGCCTTTATTCATGTCTGGGATTGCCCCAACCCAGGTGCAGCACCTTGCACTTGGCCTTGTTGAACCTCATTAGGTTCACATGGGCCCACTTCTCCAGCCTGCTCAGGCCCCTTTGGATGGCATCCCTTCCTTCTGGTGTATTGACTGCACCACTCAGCTTGGTGTCATCTGCAAACCTGCTGAGGGTGCACTCAATCCCACTGTCTATGTCATTGATAATGACATAAACATAAACAGCACTGGCCCCAAGACAGACTCCTGAGGGACACTGTTCATCACCGGCCTCCCCCCAGACATAGAGCCTTGACCCCTTCTCTCTGGGTGCAGCCATCCGGCGAATTCCTTATCCACTGAATGGTCCACCCTTCATATCCATATCTCTCCAATTTAGGTACAAGAATGTTGTGTGGGACCATGTCAAAGGCCTTACAGATGTCCAGGTAGATGACACCAGTCAGTCTGCCCTTATTGACTGATACCGTCTCTTCATCACAGAAGGCCACCAGCTAGGTCAGGCAGGATTTGCCCTTGGTGAAGCCATGCTGGCTGTCTCGGATCACCTCCATGGCTTGCATGTGCCTTGACACTGCTTCCAGGAGGATCTGTTCCATGACCTTCCCAGGCACAGAGGTGAGGCTCACCAGTCTGTAGTTCCCCGGATCCTCCTTTCTACCCTTTATAAAACTGGGAGTGATGGTTCCCTTTCTCCAGTCACTGGGGACAATTCTGGCTGTAATTAAATCCATGGCAGTTTCTCATCAGGTTTTAGTCTGGGGATTGCAGTAGCACAGTTGGAAGGTGTCAGAAGAGCAGCCTTGGCCAGCTGTGACAGTGAGTGTATTAAACTGGGATTCAGACAAGAAGCAAAACACAATCTAATGAAGAAGGCCCTACGCAGTTAAGGGTGCCGGAGGCTATAGTAAACACGGTTAAATTAGGAACATAAATACTGGAGCAGCTAAAGATAGCAGATTGCCAAGTATTTCTGTTAAAGGTTTGAGATAAGTACTGGGTGGCAAGTAACACTGTTAAATTATGTATTTGGCACCTTGCAAAGCAAAGCCATAAAAGTGTCACTCGTCTGGAAAGTCGGTCAAGTCTTGACAGGTATTTTAAACAACAATTAGATTACTGCTGACATCTCCCCTGAAAGTTTAATTAAAGCTAATCCTGTTAGTTTAAAAATTTGGTCTTCTAAGGTGTTTGCTTTCTCCAGCCAATCCTCACCACCAGCACTGGCTGCACAGACAGAGCAACCACAGCAAACCAAGAGGAGCAGGATTTCCATCAAAGCAAGAGTTTCAGGCAAAATTGACATGCAGGAAGAGGGGAGATGGGGATGTTTTCTGGGAGAGCCAAGTGGGCCTGAGCGTGTGTGTGAGGCAGGGAGAGAGACCTGCGCTCGCAGCCATCATGTCCGTAATCCCCATCACTGAACACTCATTCAGTTATCAGAAACATTTCAGAGCCCTTGAGATTAATGCCTGGTGCCATGTAAACAGAGCCTTATATTGGGAAGACAGAGTTACCAGCAGGCCAGTGCACAGCAGCAGGAAACCAAGGCTGGCCTCGTCCCTCACGGCCCCGTCAGTCTCTGCACAAAGAAGGTCCCAGGATGGGCAACAGCCTGAAAGCCATAGTTGCTTTTGTGCCCTCCGACGAGTGCCAGAAGTACCTCCTGGAAGACCTGGAGGAGATGCCAGTGGACAAGATGGTGGATCTGAGCGGCAGACAGCTGAGGAGGCTGCCTCTGCACATCTGCTCCTTCAGGGAGCTGGTCAAACTGTACCTGAGCGACAACAACCTGAACCACCTCCCTCCTGAGCTGGAGCAGTTGCAGAACCTCCAGATCCTGGCGCTGGACTTCAACAACTTCAAGGCGCTGCCGCTGGTGGTGTGCACGCTGAAGCAGCTGTGCATCCTCTACCTGGGCAACAACAAGCTCTGCAGCCTGCCCCTCGAGCTCCGGCTCCTGCAGAACCTCAAGACCCTCTGGATCGAGTCCAACTGCCTGCAGCACCTGCCCGAGGTGGTGTGCGAGCTCAGCCTGCTCAAGACCCTGCACGCCGGCTCCAACGCGCTGCGCACGCTCCCCGCCCAGCTGCGGGGCCTGCAGGAGCTGCGCACCATCTGGCTCTCGGGCAACCTGCTGTCCGAGTTCCCCCCCGTGCTCCTGCACATGCCTTTCCTGGAGGTGATCGACGTGGATCGCAACGCCATCCGCTTCTTCCCCAGCCTGGCCCACCTCCCCGGCCTGAAGCTGGTGATCTATGACCACAACCCCTGCAGGAACGCGCCCAAAGTGGCCAAAGGGGTGCGCAGGGTGGGGAGGTGGTCGGAGGAGAGCCCCGAGCCCCGCAAGCGGTCTGGGGCGGTGATAGAAATCACGCTTGATGAGAGACCATCGCCACCTCTCACTGACAAGCCTGAGCCTGAAGCCGAGTCGTGATGCTGCTCAGCTGCCTCCACCAGCAGAGGTGGCAGCACCCATGGCGCTGCCCAGGCTCTCCCCTTCGAGAGGGCATCGTGCCGCCTGGTAAGGCTCAGGGTAGGTGCACCTGTTCAGAGCAAAACGCTCTTCTACAGCCACCCTCTTCTGCACGCTCTCCAGAGCGAAGACTTCTCCCTCTCCCCCTCTGCAAGGACTGCTCAGAGCTGGCAGCAGGGTTTATGTTTCCCACAGTGAGTTAATCTCCACCCACAGGAACCCTTTGGGCTCGCCTTCCCTCCTTCCCCCTTGCTGAGGTGTCCGAGCCCAGCTGGAAGCCGCCATGCACGGTGACGATCGCTGCTGGGAGCTGCAGCTTTAAAGTAACCCACAGCACTTGTCTCAGTGACTTGTTTGAAAGGCAGCAGCTCGAGGGTTTCCCTGCCCATCTCGTGGTACATGGCAGCAGAGCCCTGGATGCGCTATCAAGGAAGCAACGCATATCGGTGAACTCTCCTCCTACAGCTGCTGTCTTCTTCCTGGAAAATTTGTGACCGCTCTGGTTTTGTTATTGCTAATTACCATTTCAAATGACAGTGAGGAAAGATACGTGCTTTTTTTTATTTTTTTTTTTTCTGCTAGGTCTTACGTAGCCAACCACACTGCCGGTAAGGGCAGCTGTACATGCTGAGTTTTGATGCGGTAGCAGAAAACCCTGACTGACATGGGAGAGCCACAATCATTGCAGAGGTAACGTGCACGAAGGAAACCTAAGGCTGGGAGCCTGCGTCTTCAGACTTACACAGAAACTGAAGTTGAGGCAAACATTACCCGATGAACTCCAGCAGGGTGCTGCTGTAGCTTGCAAACCTCAGATCTGTTCGGATTTCCTTGGAAAGGCACTGAACGTTTAAGAACGCTTTAATGGTGTAGCACAGAATAGAAACCTGGCTCAAAGTGACTTTACATTTTTAGCTTTTCATTCCGTAGCGCTGAGCGCGGGGTTTGGTGGAAGGCAGCTTTTTAGAGAAGGGTGGGGAGCCCTCGGTGGCACAGCGCAGCCACTTCCCCCTCTCTCCTGCTTGTCAAGTGGGACTGTCTTTCCAGCAGGCATGCAGAAGTGACAGTTCCCATAAAAGGTTTGAGTCGATGCCAGTTTGTGACTGCTCAGTGTCATTTACATTCTTGGAAAATTCTCTGGAAATATATAGGCTCCGTGAGCGCTGGCTGCCTTGTTAAATGAAATGCGCACTTGGATCTGGCTGGTACCCGCTACATTCATTAAATTAAATAAAGTGTTCTGGATTCTCACTGAGCTAAATTGTCTTTCTTTGGAAATAACTTGCCAAGCTCTTTATCTAAGCTTTTTCCAACGATTTCTTTCCACAAAGGAAATCATTCAACAGGATGGGAATTTGGGGCTTTCTTAACATCAGCATTCAGTGTTTCATTTCCCGTACAACTAACTTGGTATTCTATTTATCTGAGAGGAGGGAGGAAGATAAACCTTTAAAAAGCAGGTAAAAGTGTGTTTTTAACACTACTCTTAAAGCAGCATTTTCTCTTTGGGTAATTAGAAGAGTCTATTTTGAGTTTGGAGAAGCTTTCTGTAAGTAGAATCGTTTCATTTCAGGAAGAAAAACGTTTGCACAGATACTTTATTTCAAATAACCTTCCTGCTTTGGCAGCCTGCCCCTGCTGTTCACTAAGGTGCTGTGGTGCATGGGGAAGGGGCAGTGGGGTCACAGCACCCAGCAAGCAGCTCTCTACAGCCTAGTGCTCAGACAGGGGCATCTCCACTCCTCTCTGCTCAGCATCATGAGAAATCTACCTGAAGACTGCTGCAGGAATCGGACTTCATCACAGTCCGAGTACCTGGTAAGGGAAATTGTGCGATAAAGAAACCACATCAGCACTGCAGGAGCTACTGGAATAGGAAGGAATATGAAGAGATAGGTCACAACAGGCATGAGGGGAAGGGAAAGGAGAAGAGAAAACTGAATGCGATGCAGCATGGCACATCTCTCACCAGCTGCCCTCCTGTTGTAACAACCCCTATTTGTGAAGGCAGCCAGCCCCAGTCTGGTACCTGACAGACATACGTGGACTATTTGGCCCCAGCACGTTGCTCTCTCCCCTCTAATGTAACTGCACTTCTTGGTTCTACACAAAGACAAGCACAACTTTGATGAATATGATTTTATTTATTTCAGTGTATCTTAGGTGGAAGCTGGAAAGGAACCGGGGTTGTACAACTAAATCTTCCCCCCTACACGTGTAAACTGAAATAAGTTAAAATCAACTGAAAGCATTTACTTCGTGCCGTTGACGGAGCTGCTCATCTCAAGCTTCTGTTCCATAACCTCACAAAAAATCACTTAAAAAAAAACGCTCGGTGAGATCTGGTCCACACATCTTTGGGTACTGGAGAAAATTTAACATGGGCGATGGTCTGGTACACGTTTCCTGTTGAGAAAAAGAAAAATCAGAAAACAGTGAGGTTGACCAGCTTCCCCCCATCTGCCTTTAATTTTTAGTTGATATTTTGCTTTCAATGCTAGTTTTACCTGACAGCTTTGAGATGGCGCTGCCTATTGTGATAATACACCAGCTTTGCGTGGTAAGAAAGTGATTCACAAAGCAGCACAAACTACCTCGTAGTGGGCACACACAGGATAATCTGCTGACAAGTGGGGTTTCCTCCCATACTTGCAGGTAGCCTTACCTTGGTGCTGCTTTAATAATGTCATCTACACGAAGAATCATTTCTGCTGCTTCAGCTGCACTCAGCAGAACTTGTCTCTTGACTTGGAAGCTTTCCGTCACTCCCAAGACTGCCATGTCTCCAATGGTACCCTCTTTCATATCTTTAAAAAGAGATACATTAAGAAGTCTTTTTTCTCCTTGTTTATTTTAATGGAAATTACACGAAGCTGACAATAAGGTAGCTGACCTCCTCAAATGAACCATACTGATAACAGAGGAAATATTTTTAAAATTATTTCACTTCAAGGCCTAGCATCGTGCAATTACAGACAAGAATGATGAAAACTCCACTGGGAAAAGGAGATGAGACCCAATGGGACCCTCAGCATCATTTCCTTATATATATCAATTTCAGAATTCTTCTCTGCAATTATTATTATTTTTTTTAATACACTCCTTTCTTTTTGAGTTTCATATAACTAGGCCCACTGCAATTAAGGTATGTGGTTTTATGGGTTGAAACCATCCCCTTCACAAACAAATTCACCCTACCATGAAAAGCCTGACCTAAATGATAAAGGAATGTAACACTGTATGGCTATGTTTCTGTTTGCTTTGCACAGAACAAGTCATCATATCCATCACCCTGTTCTGTAACACAAGCAAGTAGAAGTGTAAGTACCTCCTAACTAACTTCAATGCACAAGGGCTTCTGTCGCCAAGAAAACAGAATTCATCAAAAAAGATTCAGAGAGCCACAGGAGTGCACCTACGTAATACAGACTTTAAAAGAACACAGATGCACGCACTGTGGCATCAGCACACTCGGTTCTTTCAGCTGAATGTATTAGTGAGAAACAGATGTGACCAAGCTTAGTCAATCTAACCCCCCCCCACAAACAGCAACCCAGTAAGAGCAGCATTACCAAACTCCTTACCAAGTCCGTAAGTACTCTTCCCTTCGCTGTGCGCAGCCCTGAGCTGAGCAACCAAATCGGCGCTGTCATAGCCAGCGTTGTCAGCTATGATTGTTGGGATCTAAGGGGCAAACACAGGTTGGTGGTCATTAATGCAGAGACTGACCCCTGTCACGCATCACACACACACTGCGATATTGCATTGTACTATTCAGTTTCAAGAAGACTGAGCATCAACAACATGATAGATTATCTGTTACACTGAACAGAAGTTAGAAAAAAACAACTACCCTTGTAAGGCAGTTATTCCCTTTTGTTTAAGGCCCTGTAAGACAATAACGGAGAGCATGTTAGCAGATTTGTCACCTTGTTTTACATGGACAGAAAGAAATGGTCTCTTTGTTAATCATTTCAGACTACAAGTGCAGGATTTACTTTCAGACCATAGCTTGCTGGTTGGCATTAACCACCAGATTGTTCTGTTAACAAAAACTGCACATGCTGCCTGAAGCGGCAATGCCAAGTCTTACTACACTCTTTAATTTTCTTAAGAGAAATGTTTCCTTCCAGTCTTTAATTTCCTAAGCAAGGTTTTCCCTAATTTAAAATAGAGAAGCTGGAAAGCAATTTTCCTCAAACTGACAGTCTGTTGTTAGCACAGTAATATTCTATAAGCTTCTGTTCTTGTGGTATTCTATTTTCTGCTAAGGTAAGAACTCCATGCTGTTCTAGAAAATTCTAGATAGTACTAGAGAGTGAATACAATTAAACAGAATCAAGGACTTTTATAGAAGAACTACTATTAAAATACCAATACTTTATTCCTCAGATAGAAAACAGTAACTTTTTTTCCATTGTTCACCCAAGATACATCGCTAAATTTCACTTCTTTAGTTTTAGAAAACCTAAAGTTGGAGAGAGAAGCAACCACCTGACGTCAGAAGTTAGCAAACCAACTGGCTCTTGAAATTTTACATGCATTAGTCCAGCACTCTGACTAAGTAAACTTACCATTCGCAAAGCCTTGGCAAAGGACTCCATTGCAACAGATTCTTTGCCAGGTGTTCTGATGGCAAGTTCTGTAACAGCGTTAGCCATCAGCATCTCTGAACAACCTATTCATTGAAGACAAACAAGTGTTTTATGAGTTGAGTATTAACACAACGTCTACTATGGCCATAGTGTAAAGAAACTAACACTCACCTCCACCATAAACAGTTCGAGTGTCCTTCACGGTCTGGGCAAGAACGCAGAGAGCATCATGCAAAGATCTCTCTGCTTCATCCAGAATCTGCTGCGTTGCCCCACGCAGAACTATGGTGCAAGCTTCACCTAAAAAAAATTCAAATGCAAGAAGATTTATAACAAACAAACAATCCAACCAAAACAAGAGCCAGACCAAGAACGTTAACATGACACAACAAGAGGAGATCACAAAGCATTTGTATCAGGTTTGTTATCACTGCAGTCAAGTTTTACATAAAGAGATCAATTTGTGGAGGAGGAAGCAGGAAGCATGACAACATTTCAGAGGCAGAATGAAACAATGTACACTACATTATTGCTTTTATCAGTGAACTGCTGTAAAATACCATATTTAATTAAGTAGAAAATGATTTTTTTCCAAGGTGTAGTTTTGAAACATTTACATTATCTGCATTTATTAGAACAAGCTGTCAACTTCTCGAAGTATGACAGGTTGCTACTCTTCTCATCAATCACACAAAGCAGAAATTTTGGGTCCCATCCTTGCAAGTGTTTATGCAAATGTTGAACATTATGTAAATGAACAATTTCAACAACGAACACGTATCTCTGAAGGATCAGTGTTTCACTGGAGAGTAAGGCTTTCAGAAAAACGGCTACCTGAATCATCACAAATTACCTATGCCATCCTGGTAACTGAACAGCGTTAGCAAAGCATTAACACAAATATTACAATGTGCCACTCCTGGTAAAACACTCACCCATTGCCACACCAGAGAAATGAATGAGTTTATCTTCTCCAATCATGACTTCTTCAATAAGCTTGCAACTTCCTAATTTTACCAGCTCAGGGTGATCAAAGGTTGATGCAATTTCACCACCTACAAATATGAGATTATTGAAGTGTCAAAATGAAAACATCTTCTGAAGCAAAGGCTAATTAAGAAAAAAAATCATTGTAATTGCAGAAAAATAAACTCAAGGTAACAACAGTGATAAACCAAATTTTTCCAACATCAGAATATGACACCAGGAACTTCCTACTGATGTTGAGAAGTTCCTAAACCACCAATGTTTTGTTTTATGTCACAAGAACTACAGTAGCTGCAATGCTTTTGAGTTCTGCCCAGATAACAGAATACATGCTGTTGTGACGGTATTAAAATGTAAATCTGTTTAAAGTTTTAAAATTCTTTACTTGTTAAATGTTTAAAAACTACTAAATAAAAATTTGCTGTTTTGAAACTTGTGCTAGCATTAATTCTGCCTTCCTGATTATGCAGCTGGAAACGGCTGACCACCACTCTCCCGAATCATGAGTCTTGCAGCACGTCATGGCAGCCATGCTGCGGACCATTCATAACTCCCATATCATCAACAAAATAGGCATTACAAAGAGCAGAATGTCCCTGAATGAAACACTGTTCCAGTACTTTGCTATTCCCATTAGAAAACCATTTACATGTATTCATTCCCCATGGATGTTCTACTAACCCACATTAGCTTAATAGCCTTGCTTTAGCTGTAGCTCTACAAGGAAAGATCAGATCTGCAGTTGAGTTTGTCCTTACTACAAGCTTGTCACGTTTTTTCAGCTACTCTGTTTGATGCAGTGTGGTCCAAAACAGTCCACTCGCTCTACCTATAAAATCTGTTTTGAATTTGTTCCAGAACATAAGCGATGTTTCTCTCACTGAAGTGTTTGCTGGTGTCAATGTACCTACAGACAGCTGCACACAACTGCAACTTCAGTTTTGCTAGCTAGTCAGTATCTTTGCCTTTCTCTCTGCAAAGCAAACTCCATTCTACTGATCATTACAATAATTAGTTCTTTTTAGTATGTTCCAGCTAACTACCTCTAACCGGAATTCGGGCAGTGAGGATCATCTGTAGCATTCCAGAAGCTGTTTCACTTTGATTAGTTCCTGAAGTCATTTACACTGACCACTACTAAAAATGTCAAAGTTGCTTATGTTATCTGAGGTCTGCCTCAAGTTGATGACTCAGGCCCACAATTCTAACAGAGGATAACTCTTTTTAGTCTTCTCTGGTTCTACAGTCAAACAACAGCCCTTTGTAACAAGATAACGTAAATTCATTTGTTGGTTCATCATCCTACACTTCATATGGCTAACTTTTATCTTTTCCCTAGAAAACAAACATTTCAAAAGTTTATCAAGCAGAGACTTAATTATAAAGTATTGTTAAAACATGAAAGAAAAACAGTAACTGGCCAGATTTTATTTTCCAGTTAGTAAGATGTTACTTTATTCACAGTTGCTAGATAAAACTTGTTTAAATCATTGTGCAGGGAGGATTCAGAATTGAAACAGACTTTTAACAAGTTAAATAAACTGAAGATAGAAACCAAGTTATCACAGAATCACAGAATTACAGAATCACAGAATTTTCTAGGTTGGAAGAGACCTCAAGGTCATCGAGTCCAACCTCCAACCTAACGCTAACAGTCCCCACTAAACCATATCCCTAAGCTCTACATCTAAACGTCTTTTGAAGACTTCCAGGGATGGTGACTCCACCACTTCCCTGGGCAGCCTGTTCCAGTGCCTCACAACCCTTTCAGTGAAGAAGTTCTTCCTAACATCTAACCTAAAACTCCCCTGGCTCAACTTAAGCCCATTCCCCCTCGTCCTGTCACCAGGCACGTGGGAGAACAGGCCAACCCCCACCTCGCTACAGCCTCCCTTGAGGTACCTAAAAAGAGCGATAAGGTCACCCCTGAGCCTCCTCTTCTCCAGGCTAATGGTTATGGTTATGGTTAATTTCATAGAATCTTTCATATGTTTGTATTTAAGTTCTGTAAAATAAAGCTTATGCTAAGTACTTTTCACACTCACAGATCAGCTTAATAGTAAAAAGGAAGTAAAACCTAGGTGCCAAATAAATAACGTGACCCTCCAAGCTGCACCCAGTGAGGTACTCCACAAACCTGTAACAAGAGCCAGGCGCTCCACACCAGCAAAGTCCGCATGCTCAATTGCCATGATGCCAGCGGCCCCAAAGAGCTGCTCAGGGTAGTTGTAGATCAACTGCCTGCAATTAAAACAAAGTCACATCTTCACATTGCAGAAAGAACAAACCTTTAAAAAGATTTTAGAACCTTTGTTACCAGAGAAACAAAGGACACCTGATTCTCGGCAGTATGGACAGAGTTTTCTACAAGCTGCCAGAACAGTCCCTTTGTGAGACACCAACCAGATGAAGAAAGTTACACCCACACAGAAGTAAACAACCAGTAGTGACAGGAAAGCACAAGCTACAAAAAATGTCAACGTACTGTAGCTTTGAAATACACTGCTCCTGAAGACACGTTATCAATGCTTTCAATTCTGAGTTCTTATGCCTTAAATTCTGAGTTCTTCAATCCTGAGTGCCCACTGGGCGCTTAGCTGGCTATCCTACCAGGGTGCAATACAACATGTGAAGTAATTTCTTTAATTCCTCACCAACATAAAATCCAAACAGGATACAACTTTGTGGGAACAATAAATGGCCATAGGGAGCAGGCCACAGACAAGAGCATGTGCTTCTTTGTTTTTATGTATTTTCCCTTCTCCCCAGAGCAGGGTCACTGACCAAACTACTTTTCCCCTCCAAATTAGAGGCTAAGCGTTGTAGAAATTTAGCAGAAGCTGGGACACACCACGTCTATCAAAAAAAGATGCTCCTCATCTACCTTCAAAAGGGACAGCTGGCATTGCTGATTACGTACAGAGATTCTTCCTACTTTATATCCATAGAGCATCCTGTCAAGCATCTCCTTGCTCACTGTGCCTACACTACAACATCATGTACATGAATGAAACGCGACACAGATGAAGAGACTAAGATTTAAAAACCCATCACTAGTTCTTACAATTAACACAGCTGTTGGAGTTTTAAGATGTGCAGTACCCTGTAACTGTAAATCTTTGCTACTGTTGTAAACAGTGCAACTCTTATATTCCTATCCTTTGATGCGGTGCTAGTTAACCAGCTCCCTAGCAGACCACAGAACCACTCAAATGAGAACTACTGAAAGGCAGAAGCACTTCTCACATTATTAAATATGTGAATGCTTTGCACTGTGATAGTTCAAAAGAGAAGTGCATTGCTATCAAAAACATGGAATTTAGATTGTGACGTTCACTGGACTTAAACAGGGGTCCCTGATTAAATAACAGCACTACTGCCTTAAAAAAAAAAAAAAAAAAAGCAGCAGCAGTGAGGAGGGATGACACTGCACCACACCTGAGGGAATGTGAAGAAAACTCTGGCCCCACTGAAGTGACTCAATTGATTAAGTATTGGGTAAGATCACCTAATTTTAGGGATGATGTGTATGAATAACCTTTTTCACACACATATAGTATTAAAATCTTGCTACTCTGTAATTGCATTATAAATTCTAGCTAAGAAAACATACCTGTTAATAAAGCAGTTTATTCCATGCTTAAGAATACGCTCTACTTTCTCCTTCATTTTTTCTTTTTCTGCCTGTTCTATTTCTGCTACCTTTGCCGTCGAGTCCACTCTGACGCGAGAGCCAAAAATCTAAACCAAAGAAAACAAGTTCAGTTAAAAAATAATTCCATATATGAAAACATTGTTTCAAAACAGTAGTTCGGTCACATACCTTAATCTTATCTGTATCCATGCCAGTATTTGCAATAAGAATCTTTGCATTTTCAATTCTTTTTGGCTGGTTTACACCAATCTTTTTGTCAAGCAAAAACCCTGTATAGTAAGAAAAAGATTTTTAAGACTTCATATTAAAAAAGGAGAACATTTCATTTAAATTATTGCAAAATAATAGTAATATCATTATTCAATTTAGTAATAACAATGTTTTCTAGAAAAAATATTATAGAGATGTATAACTTTTAACAATTTCATTTCATGAAATTTCATTTCATGTGCTTATTTTCATAAGCACACTTACAGCCGATATACAAAGACTTACCTTCATCTAAGTAAGAATCAGCCAGACTTCCACCAAGTTTCTTAATGACGTGGATAGCCTCCAGATTACCAGAACCTTTCAACCTAAGAACAGCTTCGACGGCCAGCTTGACAAAGTGATCTTTATGATGAGTGAGTAACTTTGATGAGAGAGTCGTTCCCGCGATGTTCATCAAGTCTTCACGGAACTTGGCTTCATCATCACTGCAACAAAGCCAGCACAGTTATGTGGCAGGTCTGTGTCTGAAAGCCTTCCTTATCACTCACCTAACACTGTGAGTCTCTTCCTGCTCTTCCTAACCTACACATATCTGTACTAGATCATCACTATGTTCTATTCTGAGGAATGACAGAATTCCTCCAGTGTCCCAAGAAACAACTTTCTATTGAAACCCCAGTTAGATCAGGAGTTCCTTGTAAGAAGAGGTTTATTTCCTGGGTGTGACATCATTCATATTTATGTGCTTAAGGGATAACATTCTGACACCTGCATTTTTCCTAAATGACACAAAGGCACACAAATATGCCTATCTCGAAACACTAAGCAGAAGTAAGATCCGTACTCATACTGAAGTTGAAGAAGCCACAGAAAGTATTTTTTGACACTCATTTTACTTAGATTTTAACCTCATTTTTGTTGCAACAGTACTCTGTGAAATTAAGGACAACCAACAATGAACAAAATCAATTCAGTCTTACAACGACATTCTGCTTTTTGCTACTTTGGCCAAATACCATGATAGCATCAAGCATTCTATCACCAACTTGGTACCTCTAAGATTTTTGGCTATGAAACATAGCAAAAAATTAATTTACAATTCTCCCTGGCAGAATGAGAAATTGCACAACTCAGTCAGATACCAGGGAACTGCTTCTGCAGATTTTGAGACTAGTTTATGTAACTAGATATTGATGCTTCTTCTCTGCCATACTAAGGCTTTAAAAAAAATATATTGTTTCATAGTACCTTCTACCATTTGCACTACACTACTGAACTAGTACTCTGATGTGAAACTTTATTACAAAGTAGTTTAGATCAACTGTTTTAACAAAAACTTTCCACTCAGCTTTGAAAAAGCCTCTCTTGTCACGCACAGAAAACAGACGTGTTTAAAATCAGAGTATGAAATCTGAAATAACAGCTCAGATTTTTGTCCTAAGAAGAAAATTACTGCTTATTTTCTGATTCTGCACGTTGTAAGCAATTTTAAATAATTTCATATAGCTTCTGTAGTTCATCTAACTGAAAAGTAGCCTTATTTTCAGTAATTGTTAAATTCATATATTCAGCTTAAAAGACCGCAAAGGATTTTCCGATGCTACGTAATTCTCTCCAGCGAGTTTTAGTCTCAAATGGTTTAGAAAGAGTTATTGCCAATGTACGCTACTAACCCATGATCCACGGCTGCTTTCAAAAGTGCCTCTCTTGAAGCTTTTGTGGCTGCTCTCCAGCCTGCAATGATGGTCTGAGGATGAATCTTCCTAGAAATCAGCAATTCTGCCTCCTATTTAAATAAAATTAATAATTAGCTTTCTCCCACAGCACATTTACACTAACTAGGAAAGGCACTTACAAGCAATCTGAAAATTCTGAATGCCACCAAAAGCACAAGCGCTGTAACACAATCAAATTAAAGTGAAGACCTAAGAAAAGGAGAATATTCTAGCCACCATACTGGCACTTTTTTCCCCCCTCCAATCTAGGCAAATATGATCCACCTTTGGTATACCTTCTAGAAATGTTGATTAATAAAAAAATCTTATCTCCAACATGAACTCTAACAAGACACATACTTAAAGTGAACTCTCACTTCATGTTTGAGATCAGTTTCCTGTTCATTTATAACTGCAAGTTAAAGGTGTAGTTGTGGGGAAACAAACAAAAGAATTTTCAAACTTTTTTTTTTCTTCAGAACTTCTGTGAGGAACTTGGTAAGCTGATGGGATAATTTCTCAGATTTCTTGATCTCAGATCCAGGAACTGTGATCATTAGGTTCACTGGCACAGCTTTGCGAAGTAGAGTTCCTCACTTCTGACATCTCTCTCACATAGTAATTTCCAATTTAGAGTTTGGCAGTCTTCAGTATGTGGTGTTTAAAGCAACAGCATGAATTCAAGTCTTGTGCACATAACAGCAGAATTTAACATGCCTTTTTTTTTTTCCCCTTAACGTTGTGGAAAAGGATTTCAGAGGACTGAACCTCACAATTAAGCAGTGCTGTATCCTGCTTAGTGCAAAATCCAGAAAATGACCTGTGACAGAACAACACTTCCATGTTTCAGGATAGTGTAGTCACAGGACTACACTGCCAAATATAAAAACATTTGAAAAAAATTTAATACATCACCCTCAGTAATTCAGCTGCCAACACTGTGACAGACGTAGTTCCATCACCAACTTCATCATCTTGAACCTTTGACATATCTAAAAGAGGAAGTCGTTGTATTAATGTTTTGATTCAAAATTCCATGCTCTAACTGCTATAAAGTGTTTTTTGTTCCTTAAACTAATGTGAGATAAAAAAGACCCTTACTCCTTGATAAAGAGGTTGTCAAACTGTAAGTCACAGAAAAACCTGAGATGAAGTTAAATTCAGCATCCATAAAACTCCATGAAATTGCAACAGACACCAGTACCAGCCTGTCAATGGACAAGAGCTATCCCTCTCTCCCAATGCCTGAGGACTGGAAAAGGGAAGGCTCTGGGGAGACCTTACTGCGGCCTTCCAGTACCTAAAAAGGGCAACCTGGTCTGGTGGGAGGTGTCCCTGCCCATGGCAGGGGGTTGGAGCTGGGTGGGCTTTAGGGTCCCTTCCAACCCAAACCATTCCGTGGTTCTGAAGACAGACAGCCACAGCTCCAGGGATGAGCAAGGGTTGAGGGAAAATAAGGAAACATCAGAATAGTTTTGTGAGAGCAGCATATGCCTCAAATTTATTTTTCAGAGTTCCACAACTCTTGCAACACCTTGGTCTCCTCATTTCAGGACTTCTTCTCCCCCTCCCCTCATTCTTGCACACTACCTGAAGAATACTTTTCTACAAACAAGTAAGAACGACACAATAAAGTTTCAAATGAAGAAACTCCAAGTACAACAATGACAAGCTGGTAAAAACTCACCAACTAAGACCTTGGCAGCTGGGTTGTCAACTCCAATAGCTTTCAGGATGGTTGCACCATCATTGGTCACTGTCACCGTGCTGTCTCTCCCAGTACTTAGCAGGATCTTGTCCTACATGATGCAAGACACAGAACGCTGTTTGAAAACGTACTATAATTATTAAAATTAAATTATCAAGTATGAGCACTGAGAACTTGCAGCTATCTTACCATGCCTTTAGGCCCCAGAGTGCTCTTGACTAGGTCACCGATGGCAATTGCACCAACAAAGGATGACTGAAATGAAAGCAAATAGAAATTAATCATTTTTTAAGGTCTACTCTAATATCAGTAGTAAATTCTAGGCAATATCTTAGGAAGGAGAATCCCAGAGTGGCTGAGGCTGGCAGAGCCCTCTGGAGCCCACCAGGCCCAAGCCCTGCCCAAGCAGGGCCACCCAGAGCAGGCTGCCCAGGGCCACATCCAGGTCTTTTTGAAGGTCTCCAAGGAGGAGACCCCACAGCCTCTCTGGGCAGCCTGTTCTGGTGCTCAGTCACCCACAGAGTAAATGTGAGATCTTAACCCAGCCCTTCCACAGCCACACTCCAGGAGTCTGATTCCAAGTTTCTGGAGTGCTGTATTTTGGTAATCAGCTCAAATACACTTAATTTTCACAGTAACCATAAAACCGTATCTCATGGATAAAAAAACAAACAAACAAAAAAAAAAAAACAACCTTCGAACAACTTTTGAACAACTATCAACCTTCTGAGCTACGATATAGCTACTTTGTCTGAATATACAAAACAGTTCTCCCACCTTCTCTTCAGAGACATGCAACAACACTAAGAGACAAAGGAAGCTCTACATCAATATGAACTGGAAGTACATTTAACAGAAAAATATTTAACAAAAAAACACACATTATTTTTACACACGTTAGTTACCCGGGGTATCACCAATTTCTCAGAGAGTGAACTCACCAGCCGAGCTGTTTCTGCCTTTTCTTCATCGGCACCTGCCTTGAAAATGTTCACGGGTGCAAGGGAAATGGATGCCTGAAACAGCGTAAGAATACTTCTTTAAGAGATCGCTTCATTTTAAGAGCAAAAAATCTGGCACTAACAACCTAAACAACACCTGTATTACTGAAATGATTTTTAGTGAAGTGATTTGTTTTCATATTCCATTTGGTTTTGATAGAGTGTATTCAAGGTGAATAGTGCTGGAAAACCTATCTGAGGTGAACAGAGCTTTATTTTTTCTTAAAAATCTGTTTGTGTAACAGAGGGATTGTAAGGTAGGCTGTAATTTACCGCATGACTGCACACCGCGCTGCGTGGTAATCACACCCGCAGGCCTGCCAGGCCGCTGCCTGTGCTGATGGCCAGGGGAGCCCGATAAATGCACAGCGACGATTTAGGATTTCAGTGCTTGAACATTTGCGTCAGGCCCTTGCTTTTTGAGGCGTTTCCTTGCAAATTACATTATAGCAGCACCAAACACGTGGTTTCAGCGTTAAGAGGGGCATTCCCAAAGAACTCAAGGCCCTCGTGGAGCCGGGACCAACCCCCCCGCGGTTCCTCACAGAGCCACGGGATGGCGGCGGCCGGCAGGGCAGGGCCGGGCCCCCTGCAGCCCCCTCACAGCCCCCGGGCCGCGTCCCGCCGCCCCCAACGGCCGCGCTCTGGAACCTTCCATGCCTGAGGCGGCGGCGGCGGCGCCGCCCCCCCTCCCCCCACGGCGCGGGCAGGGCACGGGACTGCCCCCGCCCGCCCTTCCCGGCCCTTCCCGGCCCCTCCCGGCCGCCCCCGGGCCCCGTCCCCGCGGCCGCCTCTCACCATGGCGCCGCCGCTCCCCGCCGGTCCCCGCCGCAGAGCGATGGCTGCACGCCGCGCCCCGGCCGCCCGCAGGAAATGGCGTCCCGGGCAGGGGCCGAGCGGCACGCTGGGAGCTGTAGTCCGCGCCTCAGGGGCGCTCATGAGGCGCTCGTAATTAGCGCCGCGGCTCTCCCGCTGCCGCTTCCGTTCGCCTTCCCGTTGTGTTTCTGTAAAAAGCGTTTTTGCTAGGCGAACTTGGCCCTGCCCCAAAGCACTTTGTGGTTGCCCCAGTTTAAAAAAAAAAAAATATCGAGTTTCTGAAGGTTGGCTCTTGAACAAGGCAAAAACTTTAAATTCAAATTAAATTAAGTACCAAAAAAGTTAAATTCCGCTTCTGGCGTCCTGTGAGCTTCACAGCCCCTCCCGGACTTGTGCCATGGCATCACCCACATGACAATCACAGAATCATCTAGGTTGGAAGAGACCTCGAGATCACCAAGTCCAACCTCTGACCTAACACTAACCAGTCCTCCACTAAACCATATCCCTAAACTCTACATCTAAACGTCTTTTAAAGACCTCCAGGGATGGTGACTCCACCACTTCCCTGGGCAGCCCATTCCAATGCCTCACAACCCTCTCAGTAAAGAAGTTCTTCCTAATATCCAACCTAAACCTCCCCTGGCGCAACTTAAGCCCATTCCCCCTCATCCTGTCACCAGGCACGTGGGAGAACAGACCAACCCCCACCTCGCTACAGCCTCCTTTAAGGTACCCGCAGAGAGCAATAAGGTCGCCCCTGAGCCTCCTTTTCTCCAGGCTGAACAAGCCCAGCTCCCTCAGCCGCTCCTCATAAACCTTGCTCTCCAGACCCCTCACCAGCTTCATCGCCTTTCTCTGGACTCACTTGAGCGCCTCCATGTCCTTCTTGTAGCAAGGGGCCCAAAACTGAAACTGAACTCCTCAAAAGGGAGCAGAGTTAGACCTGGGAGACGGCCCTGCACTATTCCACTCAATAAAATCTTGTTTTAACATCAAAAGACATAAAAAATCCACTGCCAATGCTCTGGGTACAATGTACATGTCTGGTACAGCAGATGTGCATGATCACATCCGAGCCTGGTCCTCTTGGTTTCTCCACTCACAAATAATCTGTTACCTGGTCATACTACTACTACTACTAATAATAATAATAAATGGTTTGTATGACAAGTTCCTCAGGAATTAATTCCCACTGGTATTCCTCTGCTGGCTCCGATACTTTAAAATATCCTGAGCAAGTCTTTGTGCTGGTGACTGGAGTTGTAGTATCTGTAATTGCTTCTTGGGTTAAGAGAACAAAGCCTTTTACAAAGGCATGGCTGGAGAAACATTTCTTAAGAGATTCTGTAAACAAAACATCTCCTAAAATTTCCGGGGGGTTATTAATTTGTTGGCTAGAAATATCCCTATTGAAATTATGCCTTAAAACAGTGATTTAGGAAAGAGAGAAGTACTGAATTTTGATAAATCACCATGTGCTATAGTCTCCAGAGAAAAGTGAAAATGCTATCTGGATAAGACTTCAACCTTGTATTTTTCTTACAAATTCCTATGAATTACTAATTCTTAGGAATTCCTCCTGAATTCATCAGTATTATGCTGACAAACTACAGTTAGGCTTCGTGAAATCTTAGTCATTTAATAGCTGAGGAAGGAGTACATTCAACTTCCCACCATGTGATTCACTAGGTAGTAGTTAATAGCAGCACTACTACTATTACTACGATATCAAATCCAGTCCTACGGACATGAGAATGATGCAATACAACTCGAGAAGAAATGAAACAAAAGCTTGGAGAAAAAAAAAATTACAAACTCCAGATTATATATATATATTTTTTTCTTTCCACTACTAAAATTCATATGGAATAAATAGGGAAAAACTTAGGTAACTACCTGAAGCAATGATAAAGCAAAGCAAAAAAAGGTTTTACTAATGCAATGCAATACAGGAACACTAACGCTGGTAAGCATTAAAGTAATCCACACATATTGTCAATGTAAAATCAATAGTTTATTGCCATGCTACAACTTGTTTTTCTTTCCAAATGAAGTTGGCACTGGTAAAGGGGGAAACGTTGTCATAATACATAACACATCTTTTAAAAATGCACATTTGATAAGCTCTCTCAATCATGACAGCTTAAAACAAGTTATTTTTTAAGATTAACGTGGAATGGCATAAAAATACACTCTTTCTGCATAGTATAATATAACTTTTTCATAAAAGAAATACGGAATGTCTGTAAAAACAAATCCATTGAACAGGGCAAATTAATTGAAATTTTATAAACAATTTGGCAATGATACTCCCACTGTTTAGACTTTTTTATATAAAAGAAATAAAAATCTAGAAAGCTACCTTTATACAAAGTTGCTATATTTATGCCTTTAAAGTAGGAAAAAACATTTTATAATGCAAATTAGGACATACAATAATCTTACAATATCATACAATGTAATGACAAGAAAGGAACATACAACATAAGATTTTGGCCTTTGTAGAAATGTGTATTTCTGCATTTAAAAAAATGCAATTGTGGCACACTGGTGACTATTGTATTCTTACTCCTACCAGCCAGCTTTCCTGCTAGAAGTGTAGTCAGCTGTACTGTAAGGGCAGGTCTGCAGTTTCGTTAAAACACAGACAATTTTTCAGGAGACGTAAAGTGATGCAGCAGTGGAATGAGATGTAACTCGCGAAAAAGGCAACGCGCCTGCTGGTTGAAAGACATCTGCATGGGTGAGGGATACCGTACGTACAACACTACTTTCGTTCATACCAGAGCATTTCGTATACATTCAGTTATTAAGTACCAAAGTCTTACAAGTGAGAACATTTGTGTTCGGGATTTGGCAAATTTCAGGGAAAATACAAAGTTAGTACCAAATATATAATATATTATATATAAAATGTGGGTGTATGATATACACACGTATTCTAATGCAAAAAAACTGCATTAATATGGAGTTAAATTTGCTGACATCCATTCCTAAATAACACAAACATTAAAAAATACAGGTGTAATCCTGATCTTTCACACACTTTAGAATCACTTCCTCTTTCATACATAATAGTTAAAGCAATATATATGCAAGTATGACTAAGAAATCAAAATTCACATAGTAATCTGAACTCTGACCACAACAAATAGGATTTTTTTTTTCAGTACACGTAATTAAATATATTTATATTTTTACAGTATTTTTAGACCATTCCTGAAGAACTTGACCAACCAGGTCCTCAGGTGTAACAGAGCTGTTATGTCAGCAGAACTTGATCTTGTAGGAACACATCCAGGGGCCCTCGAAGCCAATACGAACCACTCGTGTGGCTTCAAAGGGTGCTGCATGAGGCCCAAACACTCGCAAGGAAGATTCCCTGGTGACATCAAAGCTCCTACCTCAGACTTCCTTTCCTACTGCCAAAGGGAAGGACGGGAGCACAGGACACACCGACTCCGGGGTCTGGGTTGTTGGCAGGTGGTTGGGAATAACCACGTATGGCACAGCCCCAGCGTCAGCGAGCGGCAAGGTGAGCTTCATGGCACCTTCGTGCTAAGGCTTCTTGTGGAGAGCAGAGGAGCTGCTCCTCCACGCTCATCTCTTGACAGTTCAGTCACCACGGGTCTCAGGCACAAGCTGTGGCTGGGACCCCAAGGCATTAAGTAAGGACTTTGCAGACACAGAGGAAGACGGTCCCTGTTCCAAAGGGCTCGAGCCTATTTCTGAATCATATTTTTACATAATCTCCTTTGTATATACAGATATTTGCTACATAAAATAGAATTACACCAAAGTTATGGATATATCAGAAAACATTGTCACAATATATGTATATTACCACACTAAATAATTACTAAGACTGCAAGAAATTTTTCAAAATGCCCTTTGTGATATATAAAAATAGAGAAATGTCCAACACTTGTTTCATCAACTTTAAAGGTAACTTTGTATCTCATATTCTATCTGTACACCTACACAGTTCCAAACAAAATACTGCGTTAATCTGGAGTAAACACCACATTAGGATAATAACCTCATAAGACACCTGACAGCTTTAGTCACATACCTTACAGCACAATATTACAAGATATAATGTACACATGGTCAGAGTTACAGCTGCGAAGATTTTTTTCTTATTCACTTATCTTGTCCAAAAGAGGAAGCAATTTCTAAAGATTGTGAAAGGACATTAGCTCATGACTTCCCATCTTTTCAATATATGCTATGCAAGAAGGACATCAGCAACCCTGACTCCATCTTAACGCAGTCTTTTGTGGTGGAATTTCTTCTGGATTTTGTTGGTGGTGGTTTTGTTACTTGTTGTGTTTTGATTTTTTTTTCTTTTCTGGAGTGTTTATGAATTTAAAATAAAGATATTGTAAATGAACTTAGACTTATATTGAGTAAATACTGTCAAATATAAATGCCTGAATTGCTACCTCACAGAAAAGATGGGAAAAGATCTTATGATTAAATTCTAAAAACACCTAATTCTATCTGTCAAATTGTGGGACCAAATTTCTTTTGGCTTCTTGGGGGTTACAGGAAAATTTCAGATCTGAGTCCAGTATTAGATCCTACTAAACCAGCTTTATCTTATTTGTAGCCACTAAATAAATTAGTACAGTGCAAAAATTGGATTTTCACCATTGATCCCACCTTACACAAAGAGAATACTGCTTAGAAATAGAGGTCCAAATCAGATACAGCTCATATTATATGCTCAAAGTAGTAACTGAAGTTAATCAGAAATTGCATTTTAAAGTCCCCAACAGTGGAGACAGTCTGCAATATTGCGATTCTGCCTCAGCATGAAGTGGCTATACATAAAACAGATTCTGAGCCAATACACTGTCAAAAATCCAGCAAAAACAACTGCTGGCCTGTCACCTGCAAAAGAGCAGCCCTGTTTTGACATCGTTTTGGACTTTCTATAGCTTAGACCTTTCTGTGGCTCTTTTTAGAATAAATATGCAGAAAAAATATTTCTACAAAAATTTTGTAGACTTTAATAGGAGTAGTGCTTCAAAGCACACCATTACACTTACCACTTACCATATGCAAAACTTACTTATCAGGGGAAAAATGTTACAATTAGAGCTAAAGGTTTCAGAATGACCGTTTTTATATTGTTTTCTAGAGTCACTGACAAAGACCACAAAATTAAAATCAGACTGCCCCTTCATATCAATTTGAGAAAAAATATTCTTGTGATATAACCAATGGATTACATTCTCACCAAATGTATTTCCAGCACAATATTTATTGCCTACTTTTGGTCACTGCTACGTTTTGTGTTTTTTTTTTTGTTTGTTTTTTTTATCAATTCAATTTCCTTCTTAAAAAGATAAGAGTCCAATGTATGTCTTTCACAAATCATTGCACTGAAGGAATATCTATAACTAAAGGCTTTTCTTTGTCCAATATGCTTGTAGCAGCCAATTGCATGCTATGGATGAACGGCAGACCTGAAGACGATGTTGCCATTTTTGCAGGAGCTAGTGTATGGAAACTTAACACATCCCAGTTACTAAAGAAATTTGTTACGTATTTGTTTCTCAGTCTGTACACCTGTGGGTCCAAAATACAAACATGATCAAATACTGTAGTGAGATTTCAGCTGAAAACTGAACTGTAGATTACAGAAGCTAAATCTAAAATCACAACCTTTAAAGAGACTGAACTGAAAAAATATTTACCAAGTCTCAAAGGGTAAAGTGCATTGCAACTACATCTACTTCAAGGGGCATAACATAAAGAAATAAAAAAGAATGCTAAAGATGAGCAGTGCAGGTAACAGGGACTAACCAGTGTGTTTGCAACAAGAAAGCATTATCCCGTCTGTAGAGTAACAGAGGGTTTAAAAAAAAAAAAAAGTCCTAGAAAATATGGTACCAGATTGGTTAATACAATTAAGGCTACAGAAGGTTTTTGCTTAATTCTGCTTGGTGCATATTTCATTTAGAATATTAATAAAAATGCCAAGACTATGCATTCAGAAATCATGGAAGATGAAACCTCAAGATGTTCTGAATTCTGGGGGCCACAGCTAAGAAAAGGGCCGAAATGATGTATCGTGAAACTTGCAACATAAAAAAAGAAAAAATTTACTCAGACCATCTGAGTATCTGAGACTATTCAGGATACATGTATGGGACAGTGCACCAGAACTAAAGGGGGATATGTTTCCTTTAATTCTGGTGAGCCACTTAAGATCTATCCTCTGTTTCTCTATTTATCAATTAAGACTATTATCTCCCTGCCTCACAGGAATGTTTTAAGGGTTCAGTTAACCAGTATTCATGAGACACCTGTACGATACAGATGAGGACCAAATATTTCTAGGCAGCTAGCTAGATCAAACACGTTTACCTCAAAACACATGTTGAAGCATTAGGCTGGCTCGCATGTTTAAGTGAACTTGAATTCATGTTCTTAAACTAAGAACAAGAATCACACCAGTATCATCAGCTGGTAAATATTTTGCAACACCTGGTAATTTCTCTTCAGTACAAGACTTCCTCGGCATAAGGCGAAGCAATGGCAAAGATGTGAAGGAGCATTAACACTGCAGACCTGTAAAGATCTCTACCTACACGGTAGCCTTTACCTCCTTGAGTACCAAGTTCTCCCCACAAGTCAACAAGTCTATCACATGAGTATGCATAGGTTGACAGTGAGATCATTAATGAGTTATTATTATTTGTCTCATTTAAGTTCCTCGTAATGGTCTCAACAACTCCCATCTCTTACTTCTGTACATTCTGTTCTTTGTGCATCTGGTATTTCAGTACCATACAGTCTGTAAAGTTTTTCAGAGTTAAAAGGCTGCCTGATATCCCTTAATCATGTGGCAAGAAACACGGACTTCAGGTGCTACCACTGCTGCCGCTACTAAATTGAGAGAAGCACAGAGAAAACGTTAACAAAGGAACAGGGATACACTCCAATTTAAAAACCTGAAAATATATATATATATTTAATAAAACTTAAATTTAAATATTGCATGAAGACCCTTATTTCTTTTCCAGATCTTCAGATGGCTTTTCTTGCATGTTTTTCCTCACACAGTTCAAGGGTTATTTTTACATCGCACCAGTTCACAAGTGTCAGTTCCTTTGCAATCACAGGCTCAAGAGTAATCTCTTCTGCTGCCAGTACCAAGGTGCACCTGCAATACTGCCAGAATTCTAAAATTATTCAGAGTATAAAAAAAAAAGAAAAAAGTTCTGCTAAGGGTGCATCTGGCGTACTCAAACGACATTCTACCTGGATGTACCTGTAACACTGAGCAGCTATTATTGTAACCAAGTTCACCAACTGCAAAAGAAGTATGTTCATAGATAATACTACCTTCAGATAATTTACTACATCTCTTTCTAAATTAAAGTACACTATCAACTATGGATGCACATTGCTAGAATGTGCAATTTTCTATGAAGAACTATCAAGTCCAGTACCCTGCCTCCCGTGTAACCTGTGTCTGATGCTTTAGAGGAAGACAATGACTGCATAATAAACCTTTCCAGTTGTGCAATAATGCATGCTGCTGGAGAGCTGGGATATTTCCGTCAGGCATAAAAAAAGTAGAACACTGGACAAAGACAAACATTTGACCTTCAAGAGTCTTTCTTTGTCAAACGCAGAGAGTAAGACAAACACATACACAACCCTGAACAATAATTAAAGCTATGTACAAAATTTTGACTCTTAAGACGTTACGGAACAGATAAAAAGAAGCACAAATGCAAAGAAAGGAAGGCACACTGAACTAAGAAATGACAAAAGAGCCTTAATTCGTATAGCCAACCTGTGAATTCCTTCACAAAAAAAAAAACACCCTAATGAGATTAAAATTCTGTCTGATTTCACAGGGAACTTGATATGCCACTTGGAATTCTCTTCTAGCTGAAGTAGCTTAAGGCTGGGATTAGATGTGTTCATAATGTTGATCAACAAACTTCGATGTGACCTCTTAAACATCACACAACTTAAAACTATCGGGAATTAGATGCCTTCTTACCCACGTGGTCTTTGAAAAAAAAAGAAAAACGACAGAAAAGTGTGGTGCTTATATCCCTTGAGATGAACCAATATATCTGGTGTACATCAAACTGAGTGAATTAATGAATTACATACATTTCAGGAGCCACATCAATGAGGAATGAATGCAGATATGTATCTTGAAAGATTAGGTTTACCTGCTAACAAACACACATATCAAGAGGCTTTAAAAACTGTTATAAATGCCATTAATGACTATAGGCACCAGACCAGAATATTTATAAATTCAAAACTGGCATGTCACTCAGACTCTAATCAATTTAAAGAGGCACTGTGAAAGGTGGTGATGCTGCTATGCAGTAATTACTACTACTGTAGAATGAAATAGTGTTACCTAAATGAATACTTGCTCTACATTAATTCCCTTTAGTTAGACAAGTACATGAAATATGCAGAAAAAGTTCTATTAGTCTATAAAAGGCGTTAGTGTTAAGAAATGCAAAGTACTTGCATCTTCAATTTTATAAACTTCACAAAAGGTGCAAATGATTTAATGCTTCCCAGGCTCACATAGGCAGGTCAGTACTGTTATGTCTAGTTTTCCTAGAAGTACCATCATCTCGGGGCAGTGCTTTTTGCAAGCTTGACATAGCAGCAGTTCGTTCAATGTCTATCACAGCATACAGCTCTGTGCGCCTGGTTGGAGTTTGCGGAAGTGGAGTGGTGGGGGTTTTTGGAGTCTGAGGGTTGTCGGAGTCACTACCACCTTCCAAGTCAACCTGTATATAGTTGAGCTGCCTGTGTTCTAAACTTGGACGCCTAATGTCAAAGTTAAAGACTGTGGGGGTACAGTCCCGACGTCGCGTAAATTCTATTTTATGAGCACTTGCTGGTACTGTTACATTCTCCGTATTGACATAATTATGCATTGGATCTAGGTTATTGTGGTAGCCATTCAAAGATGGGGTCTTTGGTCCTAAACTGTCATCTTCATCTCTACTCAGCTTGCGGGCTTCCCAAACAGGAGGCAAGGATGGCAAGTTCTCATAGTTCAACAGCGCAGTTCTCCTCTGAGCAGAGTTGTTAATGTTCTGGGTATCTGAGGTACTGGTTGATGTCAAACGACCTCTTCTGACCCCTGAGGCACTAGGGATTGATAGCCTATTTATATTTTCGTACACCAATTTGTTACCAGATGGCGTTTCTCTACGTTCATCACTGTCGTATCCAGTGTCCCATTCAGTGTTGTTTGTGCTGCTGCCGCTAACTTGGTCTCTCCCAAGTTGCTCCAGTTTCTCTCTTTCCATTAACTGCCTTTGAACAGGTGTTGGTCCTAACACAAACTTGACTCCTTCAGGCTCCAGGAGAACCTGAGCATCTCTGTCATCAGTACAAATCTGATCTTCTTTCACTTTCGTTGTTTCAGTGTTTGAAAGCTTCGATTCCAGTGGCGCATGCACACTTGATCGATTTTTTCTCTCCTCTTGTACCCCAGTAGTGTTGACGTAAGTGTGCACCTGAAAGGAAGAAAAAAAAATTCAAATTCTAGTTGCACATTTTCATTTCTTAATTTCATTCCTTCCCAACTCCCCCCTTTTCTGATCAAAATACCTGAGAACCAAATATCACGATGGCAACTCTTTTGGAGCAAAGCTCCTCTTTCTCACATTTCACTGAGCTGTGCTCAACTTTCTTTTTTGGTTTTGTTGTTGGTTTTGTCAATGTTACTTTAAATAAAATTAGAGGTATTCGAGACAGACAAAATAGTAACATTTACATTTCAAATTAATGATTGTTTTGATTTGATCTTTCATCTCAGTTGTGCTCTAGTTGCTGCTTTCCAGGTTCTATTCAAACTCCGCTCTGGTTTCTTAAACTCAGTTCATTAGCTCACTTGGAGAAATCAGTGAGGCAGAGTTCTGCTTTGATCTCCCTTACCGTGAAAACAACCAACAGTTCCAGATTTGCTTTGGCTTAATTTGCAGCATGGAAGTTACAAAGACAAAGGAAATTTATTGCCCGTTTAAAATCAGGACCACGCCTTCTGTGTACCACTCAACCACTGAGAAGAGAGGTTGGCTCTGCTGGAAGAACAATTCATTCTGTCTTCAGGAACCAACAGTCTTCTAACACCAGAAGCTAAACAAAAACATACACTTCCACGTGACCTGTGGCACTCGGGATTAAAAATAAGCCATTAACACCAGATGCCACCAAGGCAGGGAGGGATACACCACTGGTTTATCCCTCCAAGTTCCCACAGTGGATCAACATGAGGCTGAAAGGGAAAGGCTGCAGTAAAGAATGCCATCTCCACATTTACACTCTGTCTGCACACCCAAATAGCAGAGTATTTGACAGCAGAACTCATCCAGTCTTCACAACTTCAAGCTCTACAAACTGCAGTGCTATTTACAGCTTACTTGACTCCTCGCTGGTTCTTTAAACTGATTTAGTCTGCAGTAACTCCAGCAACAACATCTGGACTCTTCTGTGCTGGCTTCTACCAAATGCCTTCCCAAAAGATTCTACACTGATCTCTGTTTTTGTTACCTTCTCTGGTTTTCAACGCTGTTTCTCATCACACATAACAATCTTCTGAAGCCAGATTACATTTTACTAAATTTGACTAACGTTTTCATCAGCAACAGGAAGGATGAGATAGAACACACCTTCAGAAAGTTTTCAGGTTTTCCCAGATTGGTAGGGATTCCCGCTGAGGAGGATCTCAGCAGCCTGGAGAACTGACCTCACGTAAGCCTCATGGAGCTCAGCAATGCAACCTTAAAGCCCAGAGCCAGGCACGGAATAACACTGACAGTACAGGCTGGGCACCAACTGACTTGAAAACAGCCTTGCAGAAGAGCACCAGGGATCCAGGTTGAAGGTGAGCCAGCAGTGGGCCTTTGCAGCAAGGAATACCAAATGCCAACTGGTTTGTGTCAGTAAAAGCACAGGCAGTAGGTTAAGGAAAGTGGTAATTATCCTCAATTCAGTACTGCTGATACTGAATCTGGAGTAATGGGCTCCGAGTACAGGAAAATCATCATCGTACGGGAGTGAGTCCAGAGGGGCTGGAACAAGCGATATACAAGGAGAAGCTGAGAGAGACAACTCTCTTCAGTCGTAAGAGAAGATTAAGAAGCAATTTAATAGTCACTTTCAACTACTTTTAGACAGTTAAAGAGAAGATAGAGCCAGACCCTTTCTGGAGATGTTCACCAGAAGGATAAGGGGCAATAGACACCAGCTGTAACAGGAAAAAAAGTGATCACATATTAGGGAAAAATGCTTTCAGAATAAAGGTGGTCAAATGCAGGAACACGGCTCAGAGACGCTGCAGGATCGCCTTGCTTGTACTATTCAAAGCACGACAAACAAGGCTCTGTGCAGTCTCTCCTCTAACTTCACAAGCAGACCTAGAGAACTGTAGAGGTTGCTTTTAACCTCATTTTAGTATGATTTGCCAAATAGAAGACTTGCACGTAAATAAGTTTTTGACCAAGATCTCTCATTGTAAAGTCCAACTTAGGTGTTTAAAATTAGCTTCTGAAACTTTTGAAAAGAGCATAGGGAAATATATTTACATACAAATAAAGACATAGTAAGTACAAAAATTTTAAGTAGTTACGCTTCCTCAGTGATCTGTCCTACCAAGCATCATAAAGAGTCAAAACAAGTACTTTTTCTAAGTAGTAGCTCAGGTGTGGTAGAAATACATTATACCTAACTCTGAAAAACTCAAAAATGAAAACACAAGGCTACGGAATTCACAGTGAAAAACCCTGAACTGAAGTTGAGCCTGAATTGGGGGGTGCGTGGGGGAGAATATACCCACTTGTTCCTCTGCTACAAGTAGAGGATGTGTTGATTCTTCACCGACAGAGGGGAGGCGTGCACTTCCGACAGAAGGATGCCTGCTGGAAGGATGTGATGAAGCATCTCCAAAGGATGGGTATCTGGGATAGCCATTAGGTAAACTTTGTGCATTGAACCCAGGAGCTGATTCGAGTAGAAAATAAGCAAAACCATATTAAAATTGAACATTTTACTGTATATGAGTAGTATGTTTTATGTATTTATCTTCAATTTTCACAAGAAGTCAAAATATATAAAACAGTTTAAATATTCACAAGACAATTTTGCTGGGGGAGGTATGGGGGTTAGGGAAAGCAAATTGCCAAGTAGAGCATCCCAGTATTTACTGGGAAACACGTCTGAAAGTAACCACTGAAGTCTAGGTGTATAACCACAGCTTTCTCAATAAACTCCCTGTCCAGCTCCTTTTGCTACCATTAACAACAAATACCCCTTTAAAAAGGGGGGTGGGGAGGGGGGAATGGACAGATGATGACTTCTTTATTTAAGCTTTTGTTTCTCTGAACTCATCAGCAATATGCAATTTCTAGTGTCAGATGTCTTGGTATCTGCCTGGGATTACCTAAAATCTCCCAGCAGTTTTGATAAGACTTCACTCTATCCATCCATACCCACAGCAAAAGATTTCAAGTCCCCTGTAGATGTGATGTTACCATTACCTTTTTCCTAACAAAAAGGTTGGAGCACTGCCTAAAATTAAAATTTCTCAGAAATGCTAAAAGTAAAATATGGTGATGTATAATAAAAAAACTGAATTAAGTATATGGTTAAACAGTGCTCTTGTGCAAAAACTAAGTTCCCAAAGCTTACTCCTTAAAGCTGAAGAACTTGTCTACAAACATTTTGCTCCCAGGACTTGAGATTCTGGAAAGCGAATCCTCAGCAAGCACCTCAAAAGAATTCATTGCTGGTAATTAACCTCCTAGCTGAAAATAGCATTTAATTTGCATTAAATCTTTAAGTAATTTAAAAAAAAAAAAAAAAAGCCTATTTTAAAGCTAAGCACCATATTAAATTCAGGTTTGTCATTTGACAGTATAACCATACTTACTGGTAGGCGTTCGAGGGGTTCTTGGAGCTTCCAACTCAGTTTGATGGTTATTCCTTTCTACTACTGGTTCTTCTACCACATTTATGCTATTATTCTGCATTATCTCTTGCAACATATTAAATAGCTCTTCTGCACGGGCACATTTAAAGGCAAAGATTCCTATAAATACACAAGAAAAAAAATCAAAATCCTTTGTAAGAAATATGCCTTACAATACATATAGCTTTCAGGTAATAAAACTGGAATCCACATAACAAATACCTGTTGAAGAAGCAAAAAAGTTAAGAAATCTTTACTGTAGAGAACACATATAAATACAGCGAGACCCTTTCAAGTGTTTATCTGATAGAATAATTTTCCCATGCACCAGAAGTTAAATTGGAACAGAAAACTGGTTCAGTTAAAACCAAAAGTAAGTTCTGAGTGCTAAATGAGGAATAAAAAAAAAAAACAACACACAAATAGCAAGTTGCGTTTTTGTCTAAGCGGATAAAAAGGGTACCTGTTAAATTAAAAATAATACACTAAATGAAATTACTGTGGTGCTACAAGGTTACATTTCTTAAGCCAGATTTCTGTTAAAGTGCCATAAGAATAAGATACCAGCACAACAGGAAAGAAGGATTCAAACATTGCACAGAAGTTTTTTGTTTTTTTTTAAGAAGATTAAAATAAAAAGCTAGTAAGACAAACTGTGTGAAACAGACAGTAACAAACCAATTGTCTTAGGCTAAAGGATAGACACAGAGCACAAAGTTAGCAGCAATACCGTGTATTTGGAGTGTGTATTGTGCCACTTTGCTTTTAAACAGCAGGGAGCGCCCCAACTTACCCTCACAAGCAAAGTCGCAGCTTTGGATTATTCTTCCATTGAAAGCATGAAGTTAAAGTTGACATGCTTGTTAAACTTGGGTGCAGGTGCTCGTTTTTTAAAATGAGTATCACAGTCTTAAAATTACACTCTTTACTAAAAACTACCTACCTACAATGCTATTTCTGTAAGTGCAATTATGTCAATATGCTGGCAATTACTATCATCACTTTATTTATGGACACAGAACTGAGAAAGATCAGAATTATCAGAAACACTCCGCATGGCAGAAGCTCACAAAACCTAGCTGGGAACAACAAATGAGGAATGATGCTGAGAGGAATGATGATCAACAACTGATATTCGGCTGGTGCAAGCTTCATGCTTGCAACACAGCAGCTGTAGAGCTGCTTCTACTACTTTTACCTAACCAATAATCCAGCTCAAGTACAATAGCCTATATTTAATTTTTCCTGTATTTCCAGAAACTCACACTGGATCCTTAAATCTTTAAACTTTTATTTAAAAAAAAAAAAAAAAAAAAAAAACAACTCCTAGCTGCCTGTGTCCCCTCTCTTTAAAAAAAGTGCTTCCAAATTGCTAATTCTTTAAAATACGAGGCAAGCTGAATTGGCACTAAAAGTGCAAGCAAAAGTAACTTTGTGGAACCTTGATTTTTTATTAAATACAATTGTAATAAATACAATATAATCTGTGCTGTATATAGCACGGAAACAGTAATTCCTCTAATTTTTCTATCCTGAATTATCTATTAGCTGTGCTCCCAAAACATATCTTCAAGGATTTCAATACGTCACACAAACTCTGTGTTTTACCACCAGTGCATTCTGACAATATATCAATATATAACATCTGAGATTAAGTGGAAAACTACAAACAAGAATACTGATTAATTCAATCAGTTGTAGGGCATTATTCAGGATATTCTCAAATGAAAAACTTCTTGGTCGTCTCACCAGCTGAAGATGAAGTTTTGCAACTGTGCCCACAAATACTACTGTAAGTCTCAGGAACAATGCTCCATTGCAAAATGGCAGCAGAGAGAACATTTTTTGCCAATTTCTTTTTTCTCAATATTCACAGTATTTAATATTACGTAAGGAAGGCAAGAAACAAAAGAGGGAAGAAAGGGTTGCTGCTCACACAGTCTGCTTAATCTTCTCTATTTTAAAAAAAAAAAAGGAAATTAGGAGGGAGGTGGGAAGTCAATTAGAGTCAGTGGGAAATCTTGGCTGTGGAAAAGAACCTTCAAAATTGTCTTTTCAATTGAATTTTATTATTATTTATTTTACACATTTAAAAGAAACAGTAAATTAAACCTGCAAAAATCAAAGTGTGTTTTTTTTTCAAAACAAAAGATCATGATTTTCTCCTTAGAAGTCAGAAAATTTAGTTTAATATGCAGTAGACTAACATTTGAAAACATCTCTATTTCTTATTAGCAGCTGAATCAAGAATGCTTTCTTAATTCTTCTTGTAAAATAACTACCTGCCCTTACCTCTGCTTGGACAATGAAGATTGACCAAATTTGTTTATGATCAAGTTCTTTCATGTTCCTGATTTTTTACAGTGAAGTTAAAAAATATTTTGTAATTGCAAATATTGTTATTTATAAAAAAAAAAGAAAAGTAAATGCTAAAAATCTGTAAGAAAATAAAAATGCAACTGAATTTCACAACATACCAATACATAAGAATTTCAAGTACATAGAGCTGCATCATGACAGGAAGATGGAAAATGAGGCGCAGAGCTCAACCAGCACAAGTTGTTGCACCACTGGGGACTGCTGTGGTGAATAGAGATTGAAAAGCCTCTTAGCCAAAGCCAGGGATGACCTGGCAACTGGAAAGGTAGCTGTCTTTCTGATTAAAGCCACACAGAAAGTAAGCATAGCTGGATCTGCATTCTGAATATAAAAATTTGTAAAAATTTGAGAATGATGTCCTTGAAATAAATTGGCGGTGTTTGTTTCAGGAAGAGAATGAAACAAGTGTGTTAGTGAAGACCACAAGTGGGTACGGACGTAAAAATAGTGAAAACTCTGAATTCTGAGAAGATTCCCCCATAGTTCCAGGTTTCACCACCCTTCCTTGAAAGTCAAATCAACCTCTGAGATGGCAGAATTTCCCTGTCAAAACCACTCTCTGAGTTGACCAGAACTATCAACGCATACAGCCACAGAATACTCTAGATCAAAATCTATAAGCAACTCAAACCCTCTTTTTGCCATAAGAACATCCAACTTACTTTTTTCCAGAACCTGCATTCATATATAAAACTACATCTTTTATAACCCTTGCCAAAGGTCAAGGAAGTACACATTAAATAAATTAATAAACAAATCTCCCAACATCAAATTACTTTCTAAACATCTTTGTGTACAAAAATTCCACATACCTTGTCCAGTTTGACACCTTCGACCACTTTCAAAAGAGAAAAGATTTGAGTCATAGCCATAGCGACGGAGACAGAGGTAGTGCCATTTTACAGAGTCCCTTTTGCGGGTGTACAAAATTAGTTCTGTATCTGTAAGTTCCATTATGCCAGAACCCAGCTCATTACCATCATCATCCACGTTAATAACCTGCAAAAAGGAAGTTCAACAGCATCAGGTAAGCATTCTTTTGAGCACCAGTACTACTACTGTGATCTTAATGTTTCACTAATGCACTCCCATCTGCTCCATCATAGGTGTTATGATCCTTGAGGTAAAAGTTTAAAAAAACCTCACCAAACCAGTTCCTTTGCTCCTCCAGCCCAGAATTAAATTAATACATATTTAACAGCAGTGAGTGAGACTAAATAACATCATTGCAAAATCCGTGGTGATATTTAAAATAAGAGATTTGTAAGTTTAATGATTTTTTAAAACTGACTGTATGTACATATTCTAGTATTTCCACATAGATAAGGCATACCTCAGATAATGAAATCGTTCAGAGCACTGTTTCAAAAAAGATTATTTGCTTTGTCATATAACCCCACTTACAGTTGGGAAAAGGAATGAAAAAGGAGACGGGGCTCTAAGATAAAGCTACCTTCACATACCTGTAGGGCCTTGCACTGTGCTGAATTGCCAGACTGGTCTGGATTTTTTTTTTCCTGCCTTTTTAATGTCAACAAATAATTCAAATACCCTGTGGTTATCTTGTGTGAAAACATGATGCATATAAAGCTTACACTCTTATTCCTTCTGCCTTTACACCAGTTGGAGGTCTTCTGCATCCCTTAAGGAATCCTGACATGTATTTTCCCCCAGATGCGTTTTATCTCACAACGCTGCTTTCAGTGGGATTCCTTCTTACTCAATAAAAAGTCTACAAAAAGAGCTTCCCTATGGTATCAATTAATGTTACTCCTTAAAGAGCCGTTTTCAACTTGAAAACTAGTCATTTAAAAAGAATTAAGAATAGTTTCATCTGCCACTGAAGCCTATGCCAAATGTCTTCATTTTGCAAACTACATTCTTTCATCTTCTCCCCCCTGCTGCTCAATCAGAGACCCACACGAACAATAGAGAGATGCTACGAGGAGAAAAGGAGGAACTAGCTGCAAAAAGCTAAGTCAAACGCATCAAAAGCAAGAACACAAAAATATTTTATCCTTCAGCTCTTTGTACTGATAATATTAAATATTTCCAGAATTTCCCATGGTTTTCAAGCTCATTTCAGGGTTGCCCTCAGGCAGTGCATGAATCATTTTTCACTATGGAAGCGTTGCATTCCTTTGCCAGCTCACGGAGACAGTTTGGAGCACAGAAGCAGAGCTGAGCTGCGCGACTACGCAAAGGTATGTTTACTTAAAGGCACTGACTTCAGCAGCTTCACGTTAAGCACAGGAACAAGTGTTCACAAGCTTATAAATTCCAGGGGTATAAGGGACAGAAGCACGTATAAAAATGAAGTTTATTCAAGTGAAGGAAAAAAAGTTCTCCAAAATGATATAATCAACAGTGATCCTCAACTAAAATCAGCGGTCCTAACGTCTTCCATTGCTGACCCCACCTCCAGGTTCATAGCCACAGCTCTCCAGCAGGTCTTCCATTATGCCTGTGACCCCCTCATATGGTCCCAAACCTCCCAGAGGTAACAGCATTTAATTGGGCCCCCAGCTGAAACTGGGACAGACCAAAATCATGGGGCTGCTTCTCCCACCTGAAGATCGAAACTGTCATGACAAAACCCAGCCTAAAGAATTCCTGTCACTGCCAGTAAGAAAGGAGTCTCAAGGGGAAAAAAAAGAGAAACCTGCAGCCAGACACCTGCAGGTCTGTAATGGTTTAACCGTTGGGTAATTCTCTCCCTATTTTCGTTTAAGTATTTTCCATCACAGACTTACCCCGCAAGAAAACAACAAAATAGTTCACAGCATACCACACCAGGTGCTTACCTTAAACTTGTTTCGATGGTTATCTGGGACAGTTTCTTTATCTGGACAGCTACAACAGCTACCCATGACTTCTTTAGAAGACCATGTGATCTCTAAATTAAAAAGAAAAAAGCAAATCACAACCAAACACGGTGATCACTTAGTTGAAGTAAAAATAGAGCATCATCAACACAACAACACAATTCAAATTTCTGCCTGGATTACAAATTTTCATGATTAATTTTGCAGTCAGAAATAATAAAAAATAATATCTAAGAGCTGTGTTAAATTTGGCATTGAGAAGTGACTGCACAAAGCCCTGGAAGACCTACCAACAATTCCACTCGATGTCACTACCAAACAGACCCACTGAACTTGATTGAGCCTCTCACCTTAGTTCCTGTAGTAGCATTTGAGGGAAATAAAAAAAGAAAGGAAAAGAACAAATGCATTGGTTGCAATTCTCTCTCCTAAACCAAGGTCTTTATGGAAGGCACTACCTGGATCCCAGCTCCACCTAAACGAGCACTCTCCAGCCTGCTGCTGAGCACAGCCCTGGCTGACTCCCGTCCCAGCCCAGGGCTGCAGGTTACCAGGCAGAGGCAACACAAAGAGCCCGCAGGGCAATCCTGAAAAGCTGCCCTGCTTTGGGCAGCTCCAGCGCCCACGTTCAATAGGGGGTGGAGGCACGCGGGGCCTGGAGGCAGCCCTCTGCTCAGCTTCTGTGCTCACAGTCTGAAGCACTTCCCATGTAGCAAAGGACATACAACTAACGAAAGGCAAGGGAAACAACGCTCCATGATCAACACAAATATTTTGAAACTAACTTAAAATTCGTATCATGTTACCTTTGGATTAAATTATGTTATGCAGCTTACTTACTTGTTAAAAACAACATAATAACTCAACTAACTCCATGGCTAAATTAAGAAAAAAAAATATTTTATATTCTTGGTATTTTAACTGAAAAAAATAATGTATGTATGGTAAAGCTTTCACAGAGCAATAAGATAAAAGTGTTACAGAACCAAGCCTCACAACTTTCTTCTCCTACCACCTCACTACAGATCAATCTTAAACTCTTAAGAAGGTCAGATAAAAGGAAACTTATCCATTTGCACAAGCTGTATATTGGATAAGAACTCAAATTTCCACTACACAAATGAAAAGTGGGTCAAAATCTTGGAAGAGAGCTAGTAAGCAACAACAGGTATGGCATTTGGAGTCAAGCAGAAGCAGGGCAGAACTTCTTCTGACAGAATGGGAAAATCAGACTGCATCTTCGGAAAACTGGGCCTCACTTTCTAGCCAGGCATTTGTGTTAGAGTGCAACAGTAGTATCCACTTCGCACTTCAGCCTGCTGAAAAATAAGGTGCAAGGCATACCGTGAAGTTCAGCTAACTATGCTGGACCAGACAGGCCACGCAAAAGCGATATTGCTACCCTAGAGACTGCAGACGTCTGTCAGTGGCCACCAAAACCCTGCAGAGGTGAAATGAAGAACTTAACAGAAAGGCTGACAACGTGGCTTAGATTAATCCAGTAACAAAGAGGCAGACAGCCTGACGTTGTCAAAACTCAATGGATTCTCTGATGTCATTCCTGGCCATAGTGTAAAAACGTGCATTAATTTGCCAGAGCTTTTTTCCCAACCCAACAGCGAACTAGGTTGTTGTTTGCTTCTACTACAACAGAAAGAAGCTGTGCTACACACAACTGGTTGGTTGTTCTTGCACAGTGAAGAGAAGCCTTCAATTTTCTTAATCAGTCCAATCAACCTCTCAATTACAGACTGCTTCCAACAGTCTCCATACAGGTATCTTGTTATTAGACTAACTACTCATTTCTTTGCTGAAGCCTTCTGCCCGTTCTGTTCAGAAAGGAAGATACAGAACATCTTCTAGAACTAGTTTCCTACCCTGGCACCCCACTTTGCCTCACTACGTAGATGTTCAGATGTTGGTCTTGTCACTTGATTGACAATGCCCAATTTATTCTGAGATTACACTGCTAAAAGGAGCAACGTGTGAAACAGCTGCAGTGCAGATTAACAACGAATGCAATATAAATTTGCAGCAAAGGTTTTCAAGTTCTGGTCTCTACAGCACTAAATTGCCAAACAGAAGCATTTACTAGCCTTCAAGCACAGATGCTCCCACTTAATAAAGCCCAGTCTTCAGTTTCCTCAAAACCTTATGAGAAAGTGGAAATAGAACTAAATAGCAGCACACTGTGACAGTAACGTGACATCCTTTGCACTCACCATAAAGGTAAATCAATAGTAAACTGAATAGACAATAAAAAAAATTAACTGCAAAGTAGTTTGGGAGAAGTATATAGAGTGGCAAATAAAAAGATGTAGTACGTGAAGAAGCTACTATGTCTCAAGAAAGACAAAGAAAAGGGATGTAATCAACATTAATCGTAGACACTTGTTATTTCATATCTAATATTTTAATATTAATATTTTGGAATACCGAGAACCATCATGCTTCTTCAAAGCTGAGATGGGAACTAAGGCAATGAGGAAGAAACGAAACAAGCAGGGAGCCGACATTGTTCACATCACTCACCTAGATTTGGCCATTAATATTCCCAGCCTCTGTTGCGGCATCAGGGGTTCTGTCATACTTCAAAGTGTCATGCTGTCTTGTCACAGAACTAAGCATTTGACCTAGAACTAGAAAAGTACATAAAAAAATATTTGTTTGTTTGTATGTTTTCTTGTTTTCAAGACACCAGTTAGTAAACCATCAGAAATACACGTGGCCCTTTTATTTTGGCGTCATTACTTCAAGTGAGGTCTCCACGGTTAGGCTGCCTCTTACAGGGAACCTCAGACCCAGCCTCATCTCTTCGAGCTCCCCGAGCATTTCCATGGCCTACCTGGCAATGTTATCTCCCGTTACCCTCAGCACATGCCGAAACAAACAAACAGAGGCAGATTCACAATTTACTCCGCTCAAGTCCCTCTTGCTCATCCTACTGACCATACACATATGCCACCTATAACACATCGCCCTTTCTTTGCATCCCTCATGGCTCTTGCTCCACGGCATTCACCATAAATGGCTTGCTTTCACTTTTACTTTTTGCCTGGGTTACCCTCGTACCGGCTGCTGCCCTCTCGCATTTACCCTTGAAAGCTCCACGGCTGCTGCCACCAGGCTGGCGGCTGGCAGCCTCCATCCTCTGTTTGGAAAACTGCTGAAAAACTCTTCGCGTTTTCTTTGACACTGCTTCTTCAGCCAACGAGAAGGGCTAAATTCTCAAAAAAACACGTTATTTAGCCACTTTCTTACCAGCCTTTCAGGGTGTCTGTGCAAACCACTGCAACCTCTGCCTTACAGTTCAATGAAAAGCATTTTCAGAAGCTAAAGCACCTTTCTTTTTTTGCACAGCATCAAATGTAACGTAGTCCCAAGCTCACCCCTGGTCCTGGCATCACAGTAACATGATAACTTATGGGAATGAGTTCCAAAATTGTAGAGGTTCAGAAAGTAATTGGACAGACGCAAGGAAGAAAAATCAATAAATATCTCCGTAACGAGCTTTTAAACTCAAGGATGTCCCATTGGGCTCAAAGAGTCTCTGAGCTGCAGATTCTGGGAAGGGCATTAAGGAACGACCATAAAACACTGGTTATTGTTATTCCCTTCCCTATCTATTTCCTACTGACTACTGTAAGAAGCAGGATACTGGACTGATTACTTCAGTCTGACACAAAAAAGCTCTTCTCAGCTGGCGGAAAAGGATGACAAGGACTGAGCATAAATTTTTAAGTACATCGGTCACACAACATTAAAAAAGAAATAGTCTACTACTTGTATTTAAATTGAAACTAAGGCGTAGATTCCACAAAGGCGCGGAAGGACCTTTCTGGACTGCTCTATGGACACGGCTATTTGCATATACACCACACGGGTTCTCTCCTGTGCTCAAATGGTATTTAGGATCAGGAACTTGCAACCAGTCACGTACCCTTCATATAATTTATTTGCCCTTTAGCCACAAGCCTTCTTGGTCTTAGCCAAAACTGTAAGCAATTGTGTATTCAAGATCAATCCCCGTGCAACACACACAGGCTCTGTGTCTGTGATGGCCCTACCCAATCTGTTCGAGTACACACAGATTTGTAGGTGAGGTCAGATTTTTGTTGACTTTAGCACATCAAACCAGCTCAGCAGAGAGATCAGCAGGTACCTGAGCCAGCTGGGGACAGGATAACAAGGGGATGACCTCTGCCAGTGCTCAGAAAACCCAGCCCTTTCACTAATACTTCACTTAGTTTAACAAATTAACCTGCTCGAACTTTCAGGAAGGGAGAGAAAACAAAGAAAGCAAACAAAAAAAAATTACCCACTATCTCTGGTGGACTGTGTTATCTGTCAAATCTTGTAGGTAGTCGTAAGAATTATATAGAAAACAAACAAAAAATCACATGCAAATCACACTAATGCAGGTGTCTGCGGTGATATTTACCCTGGTATTTTACTAGCAGAGTTTTAAAGCCTTCCCGTGGTTCGACTACGTACAGTAGCCTACCCTGCTTTGGTTACACAGGAATTCTTAAATGGCCCAAATGCAGCTTTTAATGGGTAAATGAAAGCACACAGACTTAGAGCACCTACCTTCTTTTAAATGTAAAGCAATACCAGAACTCTCCAGCAAGTTGTTTTCAATTACGAGCTGGGTTTTGCTTAAGAGTTATTTACTCAATTTGGGATTTTCTTAAATCTTCCCAGATTGCAAAATATTTACGCGAACTTCCACACGCGAGGAGAAGTAGGCATTTTTGGTCACAACCGTAAAAGTTAATCTTCTCAGTTATGTCTACAATGTCAGGCTTGGGAGCTGTAATTTCCCCTTCACGAAGCATCAGCGGCCACGGGGTGCAGTCATGCAAGGACGGAGAAGGGGCAGGAGAGGATTTTGGGCTTCTTCCCAGCACATCCATCAGCGCATCATGAGGCAAAAATGCCAGGGAAGACAAAGCAAGACCTGCGCTTATTTACATTTACGAACAGGAGGGAAAATTAGGAACTGCCACAAATCCGGTATGACTTATTAATTGGATTAGTACGGTAAGGCACATCTTTTCCTTCATAGAATAAGCAGACAGTCAGAAACCCTGAAAATTTGAGTAACACTGGCGTTTCAGCAGCCTGTCCTGGGCCGGGAAGGGTCTGAACAACGTGTGCGTTCCCCTTGTGACCTGAAAGCCCCGTGGATCAGCAGCAACCTCCCTCCTCGTGCTCAGGCGGACTGGGAGCCCCACTAAAGTCAGCTGAGTAAAAACCCCGAAGCACAGTGCACTTCAGAAGAGGCAGGGAGAAGCGAAGGCTGGAAACCCATCTCTTGGGTGTGTTTTCTTCCAAGCGGCCTCCCAAAGCCCCAAGCTGCCACGCTGCCAGGCCCTCTGCGTCTCGCTCTCAGCCCCATCGCGTTCCCCATCACCCAACTGGGAAGCCAGTGCCTACTTCTTATATCTTAAAGCATCAGTATCCATTATTTTCAAAGACTGTTTCTCATTTGGTCTATACAATTTTATTTATTGATTGCTTTATTTTTAATCCCAGCAACTACAACACAGAACACCCCTGTGCTTCTACGTGTATTTCTTACTCGGATTTCAAATGCTTGCTTAAAAAGGCAGAGTAAAAACAAAATATATATTATCAAACTCTCTACATTTAACATCAGTGTTGGTGTTATGACAAAAGCAAACGAAAGTACTGCAAGTTTAGGAGGCATATGGAAACTGCAAACTCATTCAGAGATGGATGGATCGCCATCAGGGGCACTTCACCTTTTTTGTTAATTTCTGTCACAAATTCTCTTTAGCATGCTAAGTAGAATAATATTTTTCAAATCCTTAATTATTTTTAAAACATGAAAGAGCACATGAATTGATGATGCTGCCATGCCTGGCTTCACATGTGTTTTTTCCTCAATAACAATGCAGGGATGAAACCCTCATAGCCCAAACTCTGCTGATTCCTACAGCATTTCCCCAAATGTGTCCCGCAACCACTGCAAGTGTTAGCCATGGTTTAACTCCACTTGAAACAAGCTGGCCAGCACCACCGCTAAAATCATGACAATTCAGACAGCTCAGAAATTAAGTCTAAGATTTTTTCCAGCTGCACCAGCATCATGACACTCGAACGCTTCAGAGCTGCGGAACCCCAGGCTTCTCACAGCTGTTTGCTGTCAAGAACAAACAGAAAGGCTACATTCAATCTGAAGTTTCATTACCACGCTCTTAAAAATACAATTTATATGAATGGTTTTCAACACCTGCTTCTTTCTTAACTCTGTAATTAATGCTCGGATCAATCGAGTAAACAAAAAGAAAAAAAAAAATGGGATATTAGGTGTACTTGACAGCCTCAGCATAAACCCTGAAGTTTTTTGAGAGGCTCAACAGTGGGAGGGGAGCAGAGGGAACATGAAACGTACGGGCTGTCTTCTGCACCAAGCCGAGGAAGGTTTCAATTTCATAGCTGACTTCTGGGAAATAAATTCAAGCTATTTTTTGGGGGACAGTTGAATGACAAACATTTATTATAAAAAATGTCAGATATTTTCAAATTCAGTTTTCTTTTTCTTTTAGCTGCAGCATTTTGTTCACAAATTTTTCTCTATTTAAAGTTACCTGCCAAATAATCGTAACAGTGACCAAACAGGAGATGAACCTCCTGCCATTTGGGGTTCTTTATGGTTTTTAAAAGTTGAAGTTATCTAGGGTTATCAGACACATCTTAAGAAAAGAACACGGTAACTTAGAAGTAAGTATTTTGCTGAAACCAGTGTTTATGGGAGCAAAAAAGTTTAGAAATGTGGCTACTGTTTTCTCCTGAAATTAAGAATCCCGAAAGAACAGACCCCACAAGCTATTTCTAACTCAAATTCTCCCATGCTTTGACTTATATTTGCCACGTAGAAGATAAGAAAGGGATTTTTTTTAACTTACGCCTGACTTTCTGTCCTACGGTGATCAGTGCCAGGCATTTTTCGTCACAAAGTGCTCTCGTTGCAAGAACGACTGGCACCAGACCACACACCAGAAATACAGAAGTTCGCCTGAAGACCTCCCAAAACCGTGCCCTTCACGGAAACCGTGACCTTGCCGAGAAAATAACCTGTGTGAAGCAGAACAAGTGGTAGCGAAGAGCCGAAGGTCCTCCTCTCACCCCTCTTCGCTTTCCCCCAGGTAGGAGGAAGCAGCCTGAAACTAAAGCAGCAACTGGGATGCAACTGAATGCTTTTCTTTCTGAAACCCCATCAAGTCTCCACGAAGACAGAAACGAAGCCTGGTGAATTTGCAGCTTACAGGTAGAATTTGCTCTCTGCAGAGAGCTGGCCCAAGCCCAGAGGGGCTCTTTCTGCTGCTGCCTTCAAGTTCAGGAATTGACACAACTGATGGCAACAAATTATTTGTACCCATGTAAAAATACGTGCAAATTGCTCAGGATTAAGGAAAACTCCCCCTTCTCCCTTCCTCCAAGCATGTTAATATTGTCACCTCTCATAAAACTCCTTAAAAATTGACCATTGTACTTCTCCAGCTATTAAGATACCTAACACTTACAACCACACTGCAGAACAGACCCATTACATTTCTAGCATTTCGCTGTTCTAGACTATTTAATTTTTAATTTTAAAAGTATCTAACTCAAGTGGGAGAAAAAAATAAAAAAGGAAATTCTGTACTGCAGATAGTGCAAAGAAAAGCCTAGGGAGGATGGAGAAAATACTTTTATTACTTTTTTTTAAACACCCCACCAGATTCACCCTTTATTTTAGGTTGCTGACCTGAATGCTGTTAAATCAGTGCCTCCACCTGAGGCTGAGCTCTTTCCCCAGGACCTGGGGACATTCCAGACAAGCAACCCCATTTTGGTGCAGTTTGGTAACTGGCTTCACGCAAAAACCACACCGCCTTAACGCTGATTTCTCTTGAAAAAAGTTAGATTTTTAATCTTTTCCATGACCTCGAGTATATGGAAACAAAATCAGTGTCAAACGTTTAAGGACACGGACCGCTCTCTGCAAGTCATTTTCCATCTTTCTCCCCATCCCTCATGTTTCCTGTCTTATTTTTCCTTTCAAATCTTTTTACAGAGTGATCCTAAATATGAATTCATTTAATTTCAGATTTGACATCCTTTGTGCTTCGCAGTTTCCACCCTTGCATACCACGTCCAGTATTGCTTGGTGTTTAATTACATCTGGCATTTAGCCTGTGAACAGTGAATTTTTGCCATGCAAACACACAAGCAGCGAGCACAGAATGAAATTTGAAGCAGCCTCTTTCCCAAGCTCCTTCGTGAAGAATACCGAGGACTGGCTTATGTCAAGGAGGAAAAACATGCTTCAAAAGATAATGCACAAGCTGTGGATTAAATCCTATTTAAAACACTCCCAAATAATGGCAGAAGTAGCACTACCTTTACTTGCCCAAACGTTTTCTGACAGAACCTGAAGCTTACACGCTCGGCTCCTTGGAAAGCCAGCACCACCACCCAACTTCTGTTCTTCTGCTTGCCCTGGGATGAGCCATGCAGCAAGCAACCTGCCCCTTCCCGGAGCTCATTCCAGCGCATCTTCCTCTTCTTTTCTGCTCTCACAACTGCAAATACCTGAGGAAAACACAGTCGAGTCCCTACGGACACATTAGGATAGGCAATTTGCCCAGCTCAGAGCTTCAGAGCAATGTTGATGCTGATGGTTATCCTAAAGCATCGACCAGTTCCACCGGGATACTGTCACCCGGAGATTAAGCACAAGCTGAAAGTACAAACCTTTTCAGGGTTTACTCAGACAATTTCTAAGTAACTCAGCACATCCTGTGCTCGCTGAGACATCGCTGCAGCAGAACTGTTTTAATTTTTCTGCACAAAGCAAATTTTTCATCAAAGGCGACGGCGCTGAAGACAGCAGGCAGACTAACAAAGAGAGAAACCAACCTACCATGCAGGCAACCTGCTGCTGAGTAAGACAACAATTGTTTTATCACCATTTGACTCCTTGGTGGCTGAAGTGGCACTGCCATCGGTCTACTGCAGTTCTGCTGACGGCCGAACGCTGCCCATCTCCCAGCTGGGCAGCACGACAGATTACATGGGTATCTGATTTATCTGATGTGGCGAGCCCTGCGTCTTCAGAGTCGTGATGTAATCCACGGTGGCAAATTCTATATGATTTCAGAAGCCTGGTATCCTACTTAAGACTTAAAATAGCCCATACTATGACCTTCTGTTTGTTTTGGCTAGCCTATATTGGCTACCACGAAGCCAAGTTCTTTCAATTGGAAAACAAAACTTCGGTTTCTGGAACACGGGACTCCCACGTACCAGACCTCACATGCACAGAAGAGATGCAGCACCAAAATAAAGTGTTCGCCCTGAACTAGTAATTACTGGCTGTGGGCAGCTCCGAGAGGCTTGTTCTCCCCATGGTCCTATTCCCTTTGTAATTATTTGGGGAAAAAATAGAAGATTTCTGTACATCAGCAAAGACTGACTAATTCGCTTTAATGCCTGAAGACAGAGCAGATGTAAGAGGTGCCAGAGCTGGAATATTCTCCCATGGAAACAGAGTGCTTCGAAGGGATACGTGTGCTCAGCAGGACTGGAGGAAACCTCCCTTGCCTCCTCACCTCCCCACACACGCTGCCGTCCTTCGCATCAACTCCTCTTTCAGATCCTGGCCTGACGTACCAACGCCTCGGCCCCATGCTGTGAACATATTTTGGAGAGCTGGTGTTAAGGTCAGACACAATCCTCACCCTTCTTCCACTTGGCAGCGATGGTTAAGAAAATTAAGACTGAAGCCACGTCAGTGCCATAAGGCTGAAAGGCAGCAGTGCTCCCTAACAGAAGTAGTGGCAGGAAGAAAAAAGCAGCAGTGCTAGCAGACCATCACAGAGCTAAAAACTACAATAAAAGGAGATCCAAGAAGAAACTACATGTGCTGAGAAATAGTTTGGTGCCACTGGCTGCAATTACAGAAAACAGACAACGAACGGCAGAGGTGAAGCTGCTGAATCCAATTTACAACTTTATTTATGCTAACAGGTGGAGCTTTACCCCAAGATTTTTATTAAATGAGCATGCTGTCAGGCTTATGATTAAATCCAGTATTAAACGTACGCTCCTTTTCTCTCACTAGCCCTTTCCAAGATTTAAAAAAAAAAAAAAAGAAATTGGCAAAACCCAAGCTAAACTGCCAGCCTCCTGGCTCCTGTGAAAACAAAATTATCTCAACCACACGCAAGCTTCGGCACACCAGCCCACAGCTTCTGCGCACCGTCCTCCGAGCCCTCCTGGCAGCAGCATCCCTCTCCAGGCAGCTCCAGCAGAAGAGATCCGGCCCCTTCCCTTCCCTTCCCTTCCCTTCCCTTCCCTTCCCTTCCCTTCCCTTCCCTTCCCTTCCCTTCCCTTCCCTTCCCTTCCCAGATTTGCACAGGTGGCTTTCAGACCATCACATCTCAAGTGATATTTCTGTTTTGCTGCACAGGTTTGGGGGAGGTTTTTGGTGTATCTGGATTCAAACTAATTATCGTAAAACAATGACCCAAACCCATTTAAAATAAAAAGAAGCAAGAAAACATATACAAGAAAAGCAATTTAAAAAAAAAAAAAAAAAAAAAAAAACGAAATGTTCCCAAACAGTCTGCCTTGACAATGACCTGCCAACTATCTTGAAGAGCTGTTACGTAAAATTTGGAAATTGCATGTTGGTATTAGAACAAAATAAACTCTACGGTTCTTCTTAAAAGCGATAGTTTCAGCAAAATGCTCAACTTCAGGTAAGTCAGTTAAACATTTCTCAGAACACCATTTCTCAGTAATCCCTTAAAAATACATGCTCTTTCCAACAGAGGAGCCCTTATGTTCACCACCTCCACTATGTCAAAACGAAGATGGAAAAGCAACCCAAAGGGCCGGGTCAGAAGAGCAGAGACCTGCAGCAGGTAGCGGTGTCCTGCTAAGGAAGGGACATTTCAGTGTCCCTTCCGTGACGTTGATCCTACATCTCCCTCCACTTACTTCTAGCACAGCGCTTGGAGAGCCACATTCCCCTGAAGGCACCTTCCACCCCATCTTTTGGCGATATCAAAGACAGCCCCTCATTTCATCTAGACACTACATCAATACAACTACTCTATTCTATAGGTACACTGATAAAGACAACATTAAATGTTGTTTAAAATCTTCAGGTTATCATATTAAAAAAAAAAAAAACAAAAAAAAAAACACTCTAGGTCTTTAATGAAAAGGTACCTTGAAAACAAATACCCAAGCCATTTACGCCACCATCCCCGTTAATCCTTCTGAGATGAGCCAATGTTCCTTGTCATCTTATTTACATTTTCTCCAAAAAAATTATCCCCTCGTTCTTAACCTCCAGAGAAACAAGACTTAAATTTTACTCGGTATCATTTTTAAAACAACTTACACACATGCAAATGTATTTTTTTAACTTGCTTAACAAAACAGTTTCTCCAGATCCACAACACCACGCTGTTTTCTGTGAATGTCTGCCAAAATAACTACATCCCTTTTAAAAGAAACAACCAAAACATCAAACTCCAAACCACTGCATTAGGTTAAACAAGCAAGCTGCGCGAAATTGTTTAAGTCTTGGAAACTCCAAGTATCTTGAAAAAAGGCCCTCTGAGAAACAACATATGCGAAAGTATCATTTTTATGCAACAACAAAAGAGCAGAAATGGGATTGAAGTTTTAAGCAGCGCTGCTACAGGAAAACGTTTTGCATCCAGGATCAAGGAGAAAGGCAAGGAGATGGGGAAATACAGCAAAAGGGTACAACAATTAAGTCAAGTAATGGGCCCTAGGAAGAAGGGAGACTCGAGCTTAATTCTTGAAAAGGATGCCTGGCTTCAAACTGTTGAAATAGTGAGTCAGCTCTCTAATATTTAACCACAAATGCCTTCTAAAACTTGAGGCCCACAGCTTCTGCCAATTCTTCAAAGCCAGCAAAGTGCCAAATCTGCTAACTAAGTGGCACTGAATGTATATTTTGCATTATTCTGATCTCTGAAATAGCGTTCATTCCAACCTTTCAGGGAAGGTTAAGTTTTGCTTTTATGTTTTTGACATGTTTTGCCCATAGTCTTCTCATACATTAATTAAAATAACATTTAAAAGCCTGCAAGGTTGGCCTTACCAAAATTAAAAGCAGAGACAGTAACACATTATCAAAACTAAGACCATGCTACTGTCTTTTATAAAAAAAAAATAAATAATAAAAATATTGTTTTGGTATGTATTGACTTGTGTCTTTCCTTATCCATTCATTGGTTTCTGCTTATCAAAAATTTGCTAGCACGTGGATAAAAGTAACCTGGCATTACCCAAAAATCTTGCTTGTATAGCTCTGTTGCTGTTGTTGTTTCTTGGAAAACTTGAAGTCCCATCCTTACAAGGTGTCACTAAATCTGGGTTCTTTTAAAAATCGTTTGTCACCTGGATTTATCGCTGCTCCCTCTGCTGCAGAAAATTCCTTTCACCACACTTGAAAAACTGCTGAGTTTCTCAGTGCAGTTCACTCGCCTCCTCACGTCCTTCTCATACATTTTTCCTTCCCCCTTTAAGGAAGAACTCGAACAGCCATTTAACTCCACCTCCCTCCCCTCTGACCCCTGCTTAGGGTGTGCAAGGGGAAGATTACCAACAGCTATTGACATTCTCCAGAAAAGCTGGGCTACATAGGCTTCACCAGTAGCTGATGAGCAGCAAGATCCATGATCGTAGATCCATAATCTTGTTACCACTGAACTACCTCTGTCAAAAAGCAAGGAGGTTATTTTTTTCTCTTTGCATTTGCAATGAGATTGAGCACACGTACATCTAGCACGGCTGATTTCCTGAACCATCATTACCTGACCATGCGCTGAGCTCTGCCAACTGATTCAAATCCTCATCTCCCCAGCAGATTTAAGTAAAACCCAAATGTGGTCATATTTGTGCATCCAAGCAACCCTTCTCTTCTGTTTGCTGCTGAATCTCTGTCAATCCACACACGATTAAATAGCACTTCACCCGTTACAACATCTTCATCAGTTCTGAGTACTCCGTTGTTAGGGATTTAACACACTCCCAACTACCCTAACTGATACAGGCCCTAAAAAGACTTTCTCTTCCTATCTGAGGTGGAAGTTACCAAAAAAATGGACTGTAATCTCCCAGTACACTGGATAACAATCTTCCATTAAACTAAAAATCTTTATTTTCTCAGTGTGCTTCTTAGTTTGTGTGTTGGATGAATATTTCACCACTGGAGACAACTGCTGTCCAATTTTAACATCACATAGCATCTTCTTTTATCAGAGAATTAGCATACCTGCCCAGAGACTTCATACTGAATTGTCCACTTCTCACAAATACCTCCTAAAGACTGTAAAGATCTGTGAAAGTAACATGAGAACGATAGGCAAAAAGAATGGAAACGGGAGCATATGAGCGTGATTTTTCCTGTCCTGTGCTGCTCACAGGGGATCCTGGCCAACCCACCTGGGCTCACGTCTTGGTGCTTGTGGAACAAGGGGACTGCAAGCAAATGGCATCTGTCAGAGAATGAGTGACGACTGATTTAGAGATGGGGAAACAAGGGCATTGCCTTGCCCTTCTATAGGATCTTGTGCTGAACTTTGTTACACCGTTATTCCTAAAAATATACCTTTAATCGATGCTGTAAAAGAATCCCACTGAATTTCTAGTTTCATCTTAAAGTTAACTTGAGTAACTATTTGCTCTCTCTTACTTCTCAAAATACTGGATTATAATGTAAGAATGTACGCGTTTCTTGCAGACCCAGCCATGCTTTAAAATCCCCCAACGCCATCAGTTGTGGACTTCAGGCTTTGCTACTACTTAGATAATTATTTTAGAAAGCTGTCATGGGGAAAAAAAAAAAAAGATCTTTATTTTCAACTATATCTTTATCAGGTGGAAAAGTGAGATGATCTGAGATGGTGGAAAATTGAAAAAAATCTGATTTAATTCTTCTTTGTGTTAAGAATAAACTCAAAACATTACTGAAGGTTCTTTCTCAGGCATTTTATAGTCCCAAGTTAGTAGTTTGAAAGTCCATTTGTACAGTGAAGGTGCCAGTTTTGAAGAGCAGGATTTTACACTAAAATGAAGATTCCCTCACCAAAAAAAAGTCCCATTTAATTTTATTTAAACAAGACTTTCCTTAAGATTCCTTCCACTAACAAGTGGAAGATGTCTTTTAGAGAATCACTTCTGTGGAAGGCTTTCAGGGTTAAACTCTCTACTTTGTGTGCCACGCAACATTTATAAGCCCTGGTACCTTCAATTATACAGAAAAGCCATAATTCTTTAAATCAAGAATATAAATCGTATTTATCATGTTATACTGAAATCATCACCTTCGATCTTAAGTGGGAGATGATTTTTAAGGAGAAAAAAATGGTCTTTATGGATTCTTGTCTTGATAGCAGATGCATGTTTTGTGATCAGCAACTGCGACACCCGAATGTGTGCAGCACACGCTGCCATGCAGTGGTCACATCCTTTTTCTTCACTGCAACATAAAGATATGTTTTGCAGGAAGCTCCGACCTGCTTGTAGCTCCTCATTTTCATTGCGGTGTGTGTAGCAGGACTGGGTTTCAGAAGTACACACGAAGACTCAGCTGCAACCCTCTCTGAATGAGCACAACTACATTCAATGGCATCCTCTACGTACAAGTAGGTGCTGGCTTGATGATTATTATTTCATGAGGGAACCTTACCTGCCTGTTTTCTCTTGTAATAGATTCATTCTGGAGACTGCTGAAGATCCCAGTACTTTATCATCATTACTGGTGGATGGAGCTAATTATTATTGCCATTAACACAGATGGAGCGCACTGGGGGTGCCGTGGAGGCACGGGGAGCATCAGCAGCCAAACCTTGGCAGGACTAAGAGGCAGGCAGCGGGGGCAGCAGGATGAAAAGGACAGCAGGGCTGCTCACAAACACGCAGGCACCCTCCAGGAGGTTGGTCCTGTGGAGGCAGGAGGCTGCGTGGTACAAGCGAGAGGCGCCTCGATGTGCTCTCCTGCCTGCCCCCAGCCACAGGTGAGCGCGAACTCCCACCCGTCTCCACGCTGAGCTGCTTCGTGGAGCAAGGCCAGCTGGAGACGTATTTTTGGAAGGTTGTGCTGCAGCCAGCTTAGCTTCCTGAGCTGCCTCCCTGCTGGCCTGGTGACAGGGCTGGCAAAACAGAGAGGAGGCAGGAATGTGCAGGGAGAGCAGGACTATGGCTGGCTGCTCTCGGGGCTCAGCTGGAGCGTCAGGCCAAGTCCCAGCTTCGTTAGCACAGTCTGACCACAGATAAAGTGCCTGACGTCCCTCCTCCAGCTACAGCCTCATCTCTGACTAAATGTAAGTGAAAGACATTTACTGCTACTGAGAAATGAAATACAAGCAAAAAAAATAGTAAGAAAACCATTCACACACCTACATTTCCATTGTCATAGGCTGTGCTTCTTAGAAATGTTCCCCACCACTCCCATACATCACTGTATATTTCACTGATAGCTGGCCTGGGTTAAAAATAATCATTTTCCTTGCTGGGCTATTCTTAATCTGCAGCAGCTTCCCAAGCAGGTTGGCCACATGAGCACAGGCACAAGGCAGGGGGTGGCACTGCTTATCCCAACAGCACCCCAGGGATGTGAGACACTCCTGGAACTACACCCACAGATACACCTTTGTAGTTACCTTGCTCTGTGTTGCAATTACATAAAAAAATCACACCCGGCTGTCAGCGTAAAGTCAGGGGAACACAGCTGAACTCGGATCGAGGCAGTCTTTTAACGTGGAACATGAATAAAGTCACGGCTCTGACCCATCCGTGGGACCCAGTTTAATTTTAAAGCAGCCACAACAAGCAGAACAGGTACCCTCCCAACAGGACAATTTTCTGTAAGGTGACAGGTAACTTTATTTACTGAATTGAAACAACCAGTTTGCTGCTTCAGGGGATCAGAAGCCCATCCAAAGCATGATATAAAAACCAATTATTCACAGATTTTTACATCTACAGCACCATGATTGTGTGGGTGAAACCTTGGGTCTCTAACAAAGTAACAGAGTTGTTTAAAAAAAAAAAAAAAAAAACAGGATGTAAAATATTTTGGCATAAAAACATTTAAATAAAAAGCCCATAAAGCCTGCTGGCACGCACTTTGACAAGAATGGAAATGAAAATAACTCATTCAATTCTAGGAACTAGATTTGTATTTTAACTTTAATTTCTAAGACTCATCATCATAAACTAGACTTCCACGACAGGTGAATGGAAGCAAAAACCGATTCAAACAGGTATTTCATTGACTTCTAGACTCCCTTCCAGAATTGCTAACTCCCTTCCAGAGGTACTCTCTAGGTGAAAACTCCAAGCAGTAAAACATCCATACAAAGATTTCCCTTGTTGTATTTCTCTGCTCCAGCCTTCCAGCATTTCTGCAGTGAAATGCACATCTTAACGAGTATTTCTTTTAACTAAGGGAAATCATTTCTTACTCTTGTTGATACTCAAACTCCTGTAAAGTACTTTAAGACTCTTTTCACTCCTTACAACACATTGCAAGTGCTCAGGAAAGCCCTGGGAACAATATGCAAACAAACCAGCAAAACCCCAAACCATTTTTTTTGGTGCATTTTGTTGGCTTTCCATAGGCAAGGTACGGGGGCAGAGTTTCCAAAGGGCTATTCAGAGCAGGGAAATACGTTTGCTTATCTTTTTGAAATGAAAACGATTTCTCTTAAGAAAAGTTCACAGGGTAACAATTCTGGAGGCAAATCCAGATCTGTCACATGCCCAGAAGGTGATTACACATCCTCAAAGATGAGCTTTCAAAGACAGTGGGCTAAAACAATATAAAAAATTAATTTAACTACATAGAAAAGAACTAGCCAATTTGGGTAAAAATGCAAAGCTCAGGTAGAGAGGCTGACCACTGCCACCTGAGACCCCTGCACGCTGTTATATTTTGTGGAGAAACACGGTAATGGCTGCTGAGGGGCTCTCCTGTCTTCAGAAGAGATGTGGGACACTGCCAGCTCCCCGAGCTGTCCCATCCTAAGCAGGTGAGTTCATTACGGATGGATCAAGATGGGATTTCTGGATTTAGGAGTTAGAGCTTAGTAAATATTTGCACCCAGAAATCACTGGTCAAATGGAAAAAAAGAAAAAAAAAAAAAAAAAAAGATTATTTACACTTCAAGAGGAGATAAGTTGATAGAACCTTTGAGAGTAAGAAATCTGTTTTTAAAAGCCATTAAGTATGAAAAACGCCAAATAATTAAGCATACAATAAATAGATGGTAATTAATGTCTGTAATAAACTGACAAGAAAACTAGTGGAGCTTTGATCTCCTGCGCAGCTCCAAAACCAAGGTCAGATACCTTTCTGAGTACATTATTTAGGTAGAAAGTTAACTGGTTTCAATTCAAGAGTAAATGGGTGAGATGTAATGGTTTGTCTGAACAAAAAGGGATCAGACCAGGCTCCTCCCGCCCTCAAGCAACGTACAGCTAACAACAAATGCTGACATTACCAAGCAAAAACAGAACAAAAGAGCAAACCTTTCTTCAATATTCAAAGGTATTTAGAAGCAATTTTAGAGTAAAAAATACAGTCAGACTTGGTGATGATAAAATATAATATATCCCTCCTGAGGTGTACATTTTATTGTATCACCCTGTTGCATGTAAGACTGATGTGAGTTACAGAGCATCCATCCTCCCACTGCCGATCCCTCTGCTGGGTGACCACACCACCACCGCCCATGGTGACAGGCACAGCAGCAACCATGGCCAGGGCCTCTGGGCTCCAGGAGGCCTGGAAAACTCTCTGCAGAGTTCACCGACCATCCTTCCCGCACTGATTTGGCCCTTTCTCTCCCTTACAGCCTCCGTTAACTTCACATTAATTTCAGTTATGAAATCTTACCTGTAGTTCTGTACTTGAACAGAGGTTTTACCTGATACCTTGCTCCATGTAACAGTTCTAAGCCTCAGCTGTAAGGGCATCAAACACACAGCCTGATGTGTATGGGCTGAGAAAAAGCCAAGCATACAACCTGCCAACCTGCCAGCAAACTAGACAAAGACAAAACTTGACCCAGACAAAGCCTCCCGGGGAGCTGCAGCTGTGTCTTGTACACCGTCAGCACGCAGCACCACCAAACCCACTCCTTTTCTTAAGCCTCCAGTGTAAACGGTCTGCAATACTAAAAGGGTCAAGGGAATAAAAAGTAATGGCCAAAGACCTTGAAATAAAGGCATTGTCAGGGCTTTGCTTGTAAACCAAGGCAAACAGGGCATATTCTCAAAAACTCTCCCACGATTCCCTACAAACTGAAGTCTCTACAGGGGAAAGTCCACGTGGCAAGGAGAGGAGGCAGGTCAGAATATATGGTGCAGCTCCCATCAAAAGCACAAGCTGCCCCAGCAGCCCAACGAGCTTGTAGTTTTGGATATCAGCATGTTTTGGAGATGCACCAGGAAGCATGCTGAGCTGGTGCACAGAGCTCTGGTGGTCAGCTGGGCTGAAGCATCCATTAGTTACCTAGCCACAAAACACCAGAATTATCCAATTTGCTGGTCTCTGACGCAAAAAGACCAGTCTCTGCTGAAGTCACCCAGCAAACTGGCAGAAGCTGATCACTCACACCCAGCAGGACGGTAACGTGGGCGCCACCAGCTCCTCAGCACTCCTGCTTCCCCCTTCCAGTGCGCTGCCTGCAGAGAAAACCCAGGTTCCCAGCACAGCTGGCTTCAAGCAAGGTGGATTTTACACGTGGATCTTGTAAAACACAAATATAGCATTGGATCCACTAATACCATCTCTTTGCTGTGGTGGAGGGGGCTGAAAATAGGGTTGAAGTATGATTTGTATCAGATCTGTGAGAACTACCACAAAGATTATCATTTCACAGGAAGGGGGTGGGGGGGAAGGAAAAAACCACCACCCAAAACAGTCAAACAAATTAACAATAGCACAAGTATCTATATTATACTCTGTGAATGCTTTCCCATATAAATTTACCTATCTATATATGTAGAATAATATCTAAATAATTGCAAACCATTAAAGGGTGCAATTATTGCTTATATCTATTTTCCAATCTTAAGCTGCATCTTCAATGATCAGAAACTGATGCGTTCAAATTCCAAGTGTTTATCTTTAATTGTTCTGGCTTCTCTAATTGATTCAGGAAAAAAGAGCAACGTGAATGGCAGAACAGATGTTGTAACATGTGATTAACATCACAAGCTTGTCCAGTGATCCTGTGCAAACCATGGGGTTTCTGTTGTCTGCAAGCAACAGGGACAGGCAGGACATTTCTGGGGAGAACAGAGGAACAAAATTCCTGAGAAATTCTGCATCCAAGACCACTCCTTAGTAAACCTACAAGTCAGCATTAAGAGTTCCAGTTTTGCTTAATAATTGATCCATCAATCTGAACTTAACAGTGAGAAGAAATCCCACAGGTAATTTTGAGTCTTACATTGTTCTGCACATCAAGGCAACAGCACCAATCCGGGCAGACAGAAGAGGAGCAGGCTGAAAATCACCAAAAGCACGCCTGTTTTACCAGTAGCAACAAATATCTATCCTGAAAAGGAGCAAAAAGGTTAGAGGTGTTTCTTCTACTACAAGCAAATACTCATGTTGATAAGGGTCACGTTTCATATCAAAGATTTTAATGTTACAGACTTTTTTCAAAACAGTTGGAATTTGAAAGCTCTTTTACCCATATACTCAAAATTAACACAAACCTTTTAAAAGTTTAGCATTTTTCTTTAATATCCTATTTTACAATTTAAAAAGCCACATTACCTTAACCACATCCCAGTAGCCACATCTGCATACACGTGGTATAGGAGTGACTGGAGGGTGAGAAGGATGTCAAAAACTCCAGTTTACAGAAGAAATTCTGCTGTACTCTATTCATACATCATTTCTATTAGTAGTAGTACCCATGCACCTTAACCAGATCACTTGCTACTAGCTACATAAAGGGAACAACTAAGACCACTGCACACCTTTAAAAAAAAGCCGGAACAGCGTGACTATTGCTAAACAAAACAATTGCCTAGCACTCACTAAAGGCCACATTAAATTTGCATATTAAATATTGGGCTACTGCATCAACTTTTACACTGCCAACCCCTGCTTGCTTCCCCAGAGAAAAAAAAAAAAAAAAAAGAAAAAAAAGAAAAAATAGTAATTTCTTACTACTCTAGTGAAATCGGTGTCCAAATGACTCTGTACTAATATTTACATATCTATCCCACTTAACTCACTGCTCATATTTATGTTGACACTGAAGCCCCCCCAAAAAATGCCAAAATAAATCATTATTTTTAAAAACTGCAATTCTCTCTACTTGCCCATTTTAAAGCGGTTGTGAAAACACAGCTTCATTATAATGTAAAGGGATCTGCTAAAATACCAGGATTTCACTTTTACAGAAACCTGTAGAACACCTAAGGGAGAAGATAACAGGCTGTAGCCTCTGAAACTGCTTCCTTTCAGCTTATATATTTATATATTATATATATTTAAGTACATATAAAGCTACAGTTATCTATGCAAAGTGCAATTTCAAGCAACTACTGAATTCTGTTTAAATGTTGGGGAAACTAAGGTATATTTGAATTTCAGGATCAAGAATAGTAATTGGTATGACTCTCAAATCTAGATTTATCCAAGCAGCATGCTGGCATTCTGCAACTTCTGGCAGTGCAATTTTGAACTTCCATTCCCATAGCAGTAGAAGCATGAGAAAATCTGCAGAAATGCAGCTTCAAAAGTTTCTAAATATTTAGGAAGAGGAATGGCAACCATTTAGCCAGCACAGATTCTGTTTAAAAAAATAAAACAAAATGAAATCCTGTTACTCCTACAAAACGAGGCCATAAAACTTCACTTGAGTGTACAAATTAAGAATAAACTTCTGGTATTTAAGCCATCTCATTTGGCTGACAGAAGTCACTCCCAACATTTTGCAAAAAACAAGGCACCTAGTGATGTCAAGCATCCTTCCAAACTCCAGCCCAAGCATTATCCAACTCATCAGCAAGTTACATTTCACATAAATACACACCATGAAACCTTTCAAAGTTTGGGATTTGCTAAACCTTTACCAACAGCTGCAGATGGTAAGATTTCTGTCCCCCTTCCCAACTGATCTGCAGCACAAAGATGAATTTAGAGTAAGAACATAAGCTTTAAGCCTTCACATTAATTATCCCATTTCACCCTGGTAATCAAGTCTATCTGTTTTCTCATGGCAGCAGAAGATAAATTGCCTCCTTTCACCTTAAAATTAATATTCAGTAAACTAGAGGGACAGTTGTATGTTTTAAGAGCTTATTATACTACTTAGTATTTCAAGTTAAAAGGATATCTTTGAAATGATAACTAAGTATTGTTTGAAAATATTTTGGCACTGACACAGAATCTGCAAAGAATAGCCCAAGTTTTAACTTAATTATCCTTTTACAAGAATTGTGGTTTGAGAAAATACAACAACTTCATAAACATAATAATCGCGAAGCGTAATAGCCTTTGGCAATACTGCTCCAAAGCAAGTTTGGGTATTCCAAGATAAACCATGACTCCTATTCTTTCTCTCTGTACTTTTGCAGTTAATATAGAAAATTCAAAAGCAAATGAGAACGTGTGTGTCAGGCTGCACAAGCAAACAAAACGCTTCTGTCAAAGCAACACATTACATCCAGCAATAACTGAATTAGTCAACAGCAACACGTTACAGAAACTGCAAGCCAACAACAGACTGCAAAAGCTGCATTATTTCCTAAAAGAGAACTAGAAAGGAACTAAAGAGATGTTAGAGCCACAGAAGCAGTGTGAAATAATCATTATGTTAAATACAATGCACTTGAATCCAGGTATTCTATCCATTTACTGCAATTCCTTCATTTACACTAGAAGACTCTCCCCAAAACAGATCACAGTAGGTACTTATCCCCACATAATACTGCAGAAATATTGGAAGTAATTTAGAGCAAAGAAACATCATCATTAGCTACTGCTAAGACAGTAAAACACTACAATTCAAACTTTATACGTAATAGATGGTATTACGCAGGTTAACCTAAGTCAAGCAGCCCCCAAACACAGAATATTCCAAAATTCAAGTTTCTTCCTACTGATTTCTAGTCCCTTATCAGGTCGCATTCAATCCCCTGGGCTCTTCCACTACCTCATCTTGCCCAGCTCCTACAAGTTTTGTTTGACCCCACCAACCTTTACACTGCTCACGTCTGTTGAACACCCCAGGTTTCCGCAGGTCTGGTTCTGCATCTGAATCAGATGAATTTTCTGTGATCTGATCACTCGTAATTGGCTTATTCTGAAGTTAGTACATGCTTTTATACTGGTGTATGACTTCACAGAACTTATTTAATCCTTAGTGTTTCAAAGATTGTGAACCTGACATCCCCAGGCCCCTTCAAATAACCAACTCATTTACCTTGACTAGCTGAAAGTGCCGATCTATTTCTGTACGTTACCCCACAAACTACAGTAAGAGAAAATCATCTTTTTTATTTAGAAATAAATACTGCTTAACAAGTACCCAGAAAATAACTAGAGAAGCAAGAACATTATGCAGAGTGTGTATACTGATGTTTCTTTGCATGGAAAGAGGACTTGTAATTTAGGTCACTGAAGTTACCATATATATATGTATGTATGCAATGTATGTATGCATAACATCACAAGTGAGAAGGCAGCAAAACGTAGTGCAGAAGGGAAAACAAACAGTTGGAAAACTTTTAAATAATATAGCACGGAACCACAGCCAGAGCACATTCATCCCCCGCTTCTGCTGTGCCAGCAGCTGGAAGCCTGTGGTATGCTGCAAGCAGGGCTCGTGTCAAACTCTGAAACCTGCCCAGTGCTGCACGCTGATGCAAATCTGCTACTACAGCAGAAACAGCGACTAATTCCTCATTGACAGGAGGGTCACCAAGATTTTAGCTTATTTACAAGACTGGAAGGAAGAAGCAGAACCTGAGAATTTCAGTTCACAAGAAATGAGGAGGGAAAGATTAATTCTAGTGTGCAGCTGCTCTAAAGCAACCAAGTCCCTTCTGTAGCATGGAGCAAAGTTACATTTTGTGTTTTAAAGCTTCTGTTAATTCAAACAGTTTGCCTCACTGTAGGTAGTAAAAAACTTAAGTTTATAAATAGCTGCTAAACGTAACTCTCAACCCAAACCTTGCAAATGGAGGAAGCTTGTCCTTCAGTACTTCTCACAGCACTCCAGATTATGTTTTCTGATGTACCTCTTTCTGTGACCAAAAGTTTCCCTTATTTCAAATTGCACTCCCAGATATAAGGGCAGAAGCTGACTGAGCACCTTTGTTATCACCCAAAATATATATGAATTCCTGTAGGCCATAACCAGTTTCTAGACACGTCTTTCAGGACAGATGGATCATTTGGAACTGTGCAGAAGGAAAATTCATTATGTTATCTGCAATCAGGAAGATGTAGGTGAAATACAAAATGTTCACTTCAGAAGCTTAGCATTTTAAGGAACAGGAGGTGGAAGTAAACTAGCAACCTTTACAAATTGTATTTTAATTTAATTTAATTTAATTTACAATCTGCCTTTGTACCCTCTGCTCCATCACACTAACTCTGATTTTCCTTTTAAATGATTCCTCCTCTTCTCTGAAGTTTCCTCCCCTGACTTCATCGAGTTCCCTGGTTTCTTCTTCCCCCCAGGCTAAGCTCCAGAGCATCCCTGCCCGTGCCTCACCACCGTACTGCGGCAGCAGCAAGAGGAACGATGCTTCCAAAGGGCAGTCCCAGGCCTCTCACAGGGTACCCGTCTGCCCTCCCAAAGAAACCCACCCTTCCCTTTCAAATCGCCTGTTCCAATACCTCTTCACACCCATCACCACCAAAGTACATTCAACTTCTTTGTCCATAATGCTATCTGCTTTTCCTGCCTCCAGGGTTCTGTTCAGTAGTGTGACGGGCCACTGTCCACTTGACTAACAGTCTGTAACGATGGAAAGAACTGCAAGAAAGCACATTAATAATTTAACAACTCAAAATACCCAGTAAGCTCGACTAGCACATTATTTCAGTATGAATTTGCACCAATCCACCGTGCTAATTCTTGATGTTTAGGCTCTCAGAGGTAGGCTGTAATTCGTATGGCACTCGCTCTGCCCTACAGACAAGCCCCGGGTGTGCTTTAGGTACGGCACTGGATCTCTGACCAGAAGCAACTCAGCTATACGCCTGTCCCCACACGAGCTGTTACTGAGCAGCCCTTGGCACATCCCAGAACCTCTTCTATAACAATTAATTACTTCGCCAGGATCTTGATCAAATGCAATGAAGTCACCCTGAAGAGTATCTCTGGGACATCTGGACTTTCCTACTGGCCACCAGATGGCCCAGGGAATGAGCAGCAATCACAGGATCCTCAGCACTCATTTGAGAGTTTCTCCGAGAATCACCAGAGATGACACTTCTGACAAGTTTAATTCCCTGTGCAATGTCACATCACTACTACAGATTTATACCATTAATAGTGACATATCACCTTGGATGAAACACATCTTTTGGACCCACAGTAGCTTAGTTGGTAAAAGATCCCAAAAAGCACTAAGATATATGTATAAATAACACAGAATCTGCACAAAATGTCCAGAGCACCACGAAACCCCCCAGTATAATTTGTAACACAAGGTGCAGGCTGACCGACACATCATCACACACTGTTATAGGGAAGCATTTACACTTTTCCTGGAACCAAAATGAAGTTCTGGGAAGCAGCAAACAACATTTCCAAGGAAGGAGCTGATGTATAAATTCCCTAACCTCAGGAGGTGCCAGCCCTACCTTACTCAGGGGACAAACAGCGAACCACTGACGCTCAAACCAGCTGCTAATTGCTGCAGTTCGCAGCAAGATTTTTGCCTTTTAAAGCAAGGGAATAAAGATCTGTAAGGCATACTGTAAAATGATTTACAAACAGCTTGATCATCTGTGTACATGATGGCTGTGCAAAGCAAACAGAAGAAAAAAAGCGCACCGGCTGCTTCGAGCTATGCTGTCACTACTTCGGAGTTAAAATAAAAGAGAAGTGCTGACATCCAGTTTAACTATTAACACTTCACCCAACTGTGGAGCAGCTGGACAAAATCCTGCCATTCAAACTTAAAAACATACTTAGAGGGGAGTGTGAATGATCTACTTACCCGCTTTCTATCTGCACCAGCACAAAAGTTTAAATCTCTGTAAAAAAAAATTGAATTTCTATAAAAATAACTTTAAAAGTAGAACTCGTAAGTCCCAAATTGCACACCCTAAAGATTCATCTGCTTATGGAGCTTGCTTCTCCTCATCTCGGCTTTGAAAAGAAAATGTGCTGGGATTTTAGCACAGAGCAAAGCCATCTCGGCTTCCAAGATTTTGACCAAATCTCTATTCCACATTTTTAGTCTCACCAGTAGCATAAAGTGATATATTCACAAATGCAGATTTGAAACCCAAAGAAAATTTAAATACAGTCTGTTTTGAGGGTTAGCCTGTGAGGAACTTGGCAAGAGTTTAGCTTTTACATACCAAATTCAACATCAAACATTTGGGTGACAGTTTTAGTTATGTTCCATTTACAAACACAGGCTCATGCTGAAGAAGACACCCCCTTATTCTTTCTCATCTTATTTTTAAGTGCTTCTTTGTATAATATCCCTGAAGTGACAAATAATTCATGAAATCACCCACCTCAAAAGAGCCCATTCATAACGATAGGTAACCAATGATCTGACCTCACGAAAATTCTGTTTGGAATTAGAATTTATCCATACAAAGCATGGATATATTTATTATTATTATTATAAAGCATGTATATAATTATATATATAAAGTAAATTTTCAAATCACTAACAGCTGACTCACAATGTTTATTATTTGAGGTAATATACAAAAATACTTCTACCGTTCATCATGAACCATTTGAGTTTATTATTCCATCTTCTCAAGCAATCTTTTTTATTTTGCTTTCTGTTCTGAAGTGAAGAATAGAAACACGTTTCTGAAGCTACGCTTCCCGGGTACGGCGCACTTGAGAGATAACGTTTCACATGCAACAAATCTAAAATCTAACTACTTAAAAACCTCATTAGTACGGTATTTCACTTACTGCTCCTTAGCTGACAGGGAAGTTTCATATAATTCATTATACAAAAGTTTACATTCTTTTCAGCTCCTGGGCTGTGTCCAATTTTTGACAATCTGAAAGCAGCATTTCTGCACACTAATGATGGAGGAGAACCTAGAGCTGAATACACCCAAGCGACAGAAGAGAGCTGAAGATTTTCTTTCCATGAAAGAATGAACAGTGGCTGTCTCTTCCCCATCCCCCCTAATAATTTTAGCTAATTATCAACAACAAAAGCCGTGTTAACTTGCATAACTCCACTAGAAGAGAAAAACCAACACATCTAGGTCACAAACTTTTATGTAGGGCGTTGGAAAGCAACACGAAAAAACGCAGTCTGCCTCTTTCGGCCATCTGACAGCAGGATTAGAAAATAGGTCTTACTTCAAATATGCTTATTTGCTTGAAATATTTTGAGAACTCTATGTTTCCTCCTCCTCTGACATCTTTCTACTCCAGACTACGAAGAAGTCACCTGTAATCTGGCTCGCCTTTGTTCCCGAGGGAGGGTTTATGAGCAGTGAGTTTCAGAATGACTGCCATATGCTGAAGTTGCACCTTACTTTTCCTACATCCCTTGTTAAGTTTTGTCACCTGGAGTTCAGCGAGAAGTCAAAACATCCAGCAAAGTCTTACATGAACCAGAATCTAAATAAATAAAGAGTAACTCAAATATGTGCTCCAATTTGCACATCACTAGGTGAGAGTACTGGAAGCTCTCAGAGGTGACATGTGAACATGCAACTTGATTTATCAACTGCTTGTCAATTAGCTTTTTACATGCTTGTATTTGTGAGCCCTAAAACTTGCAAATATTTAAACTGGGACACAAACAACGTAAACCTGCCTTAGGCTGAGCCCCAGGGCAAGACGAGATATTTATGTCCTTGGAGGGGGAGGCACCACAGGGGACAGGCTGCGGCATAACTGCTAGCCATTTATTTTAACATCATCAATGAACAGCTCACAGAAAATGCTAAATGGATACGGTATTGGCACAAATCAAACTCTCAGAAAGGTTTGGTTCCTTTTTAAGTTCCACGCAACTAACAGTATTAAGCTACTTTTTACTTTGATATAAAATTATTTTAAAACCACACCATTTAAAGTTGGTGAATTACATCCATTTAACAAACAGAACCACGGATTACAGGTGACTTCACAAATACAAACCCTTCAAGAGAAGCAAATTTAACTTTAGCAGACACGTGAAGCTGTGCTGTACGGGACCAATTTAGAGGGACTCTGCAGAACGAGGAACTCAAAGCAGGAAGAAATAAATATTTAGTAAGCAAACATACTGACATTTATGGACAAAAGTCACGGTAAAAGAAAACACATTTCTGAAGGTCAGATGATGCACATTCACTGTAGGCGCAGAAAATCCTAGACAAATAACTTAAACTTTAGATTCTGAAGGGCAGCTTATTGCCCGTTACTAGCAGAAATATTTCAAGATCCTAAGTGGCTGTAAGTATCTGAAAATAAGTCATCATATATACTTAAACCTGAAGAGTCTTACAGAAACTAGCAGCTTATCTGAGTTTCTGGCATATGCTGTGCCTCTAGGAGAAAACAAACATTGCTCCAGAACCGAAGACCTAGAAGACAACCTGAAAATGCTTTCCTCACCTCTGTTTTCAAAACAAGTTCTGGAACTTGGTGAAGGGAGAGTGTAAGCACTGGGTAAGAAAGGTTTACCTATCTAGCTGTCTACCTGAAAAAGGACAAGGAGAAAAAGAAGAAAAATAATAATAATAATTTGATTGAAGCCGATGTAGTATATTCCCTTTTAGCCTTCCCGGCAATTTTTAAGAACGAGGCATTCTCTAGAGTTGCAGGACTGCCTGACTAGCATGTATTACTAAAGATGTCTCCACAGGCCTAAAAATGTTATTATAATCACACTAAGTAAATAGCATAAATTTCAAGTTTAGAGAGCAATTTATCAGACAGTGTTGTATAGAATATTAACTTGTTCACTACTTTTTGAGATCTAAAATGTCTTAGCCAAATGCCTTTTAGTAACCCAGATAAATGTAATGGCATCCTTCCCAGCCAAACTGCAACTAGAGCATGCTCCCTCAGAAACCGAGCGCTGGAGGCTCCAACATACACAGCAAATGAAGAGGCTATCAGGAAGGGGGTAGTATTGGTAACAGGAAGATGGTTGGACTAGGTGATCTTGTAGGTCCTTTCCAACCCTGTGTTCCTATGGTTCTAAAATTAACACTAAAATTAGAACTATTGGAGTCCTTTCACACTCACTGCTGTACAAACTGATGAGCAATACGTACCCTGCGCTCTCAATCTCAAGGCACTGAAGTCTACTTAGTAGGGTTCAGGAGAACGAAACACAAAGCAGCTGCTGTGACTCAGAAGATTAATTCCACTATCCTCAAACATTCCTAAAACAGGTACAGCAAGCTAAATATTACAACTATTGTAATCATTACAATTGAAAACAAAAAGCTTAAACATTCAATAAATGAATCACAAGTCACTGATGAATCACAAGTCACAACCTTGTGACCCAGCATTTCATGAAACATACTTAAGAGTCAATTGGTTCCCTTAGTCAAAAGATAAATAAATAAATTATTACCTCTGTTAATATTAGCTTTACTTCTGCAATAAGACGTAGCATTTAATACCATTTTTATTGCTAGTTTAATCCAATTTGTCTGTCATTTACAGACTACTCGTCAGATTTGTCTCACCCAATAAACTTAGTAAAGACGTTTTGCTGTACTTGTTAAGTGCAATCACACAGAGTAATAAAAGTTCACAACACCTGACATTGTACTCACACAACAAAGCTTAAAGCGCGTCGCCGGTGCTCCTCTCTTATTCCAGAATAAAGAAGTACAGTCATCAGACAAGTGACCCAAATTGGGAAGACAAAGCAAAATAACTTTCACAGGTCTCTATTAAAAAACAACAACAAAAAAAAAGATAGCATGCACCCCTCCCGGCTTCGTTAGATAAAAACACAGATCATCTATGTAAGCAGAGCCACAATACCTAGTGACATGAAGAAAAGCCGGAGGTGCAAGGATTTTCTCATGTAGTAGGATCACCATGTATCATACGGTCATATTCAGAAGTTTCCTAAATCAGAAAGAAGAATCTGACCCGAAACACAAGTGACGTGGTAGAGAGAGAAAAAAAAAAAAAAAAAAAAAAAAGGACAGACTGGAGCACCACGAGTAGCAGGGCGAAAGTGGAGCACGTTGTGGAAGTTCAAGCTGCAGGTTTTTTTGGACTGAAAGACAACGAACGTGAACTCGATGCGGGAAGCCAGCAGCCAAGCAGGCTACTGAAAAATCTTCCCAGCCGTATTTTAAGCAGATCACAGAGATAGGAATATCAGGAGAGGAGGGAGGAGGTGCTTGAAGTACTCCAGATGACAGACACAGGCCTAAACTTTATTTGTAAAGACTGAAAAAGAAAATGTGATCTTGGAAATGTTGTTTGGACAAGGAAGAAGAAGGATATGAATAAAACATGACTGTGGATGCAAGGCGAAGAGAAAAAAAGAGGGCTACTCCCAAATTACTGCCCCGGGCGACAGAGGATTATAGTGCTGTCAGCAGCATTGCAAATGGAGAGCAAACGAGTTAAATCTGAGAGAGATGGTAATGAGCTCCAAGACATTCAAAATGTTTATGATAATAAGAGACACTGCAAGGAAACGTCGGGCTGAATGAAGGCACGCAGAGCGCCCAAACTCCGAAAAGAAATGCGGTAACCTAACTAAAGGAGGTAGCAAACACGGTACCCCTCGGGATCACTGGGAACAGGCCGCGCGCAGCGAGCAGTCCCACAGGTGCCCGCGTTTCCCCACGGTGCAAATGGGCTTATTCCCACCAAAGTAAGGCAACACTTAGCTGTAGGCTTTATAAAAAGCACAGCAGCACTTTGAAAATGTAAATAAACGTCCTGGCTGCACACTGTAGCACCTGACAGATGTATGATAACTATTCCAGTTACGATTATTGTGGTCGCTTGGAAGGAAAAGCATGTTTGAGTCAGTATAAAACCTGCAGTCTAATTACATGCCTCAATCAATGCTCAAATTACTGAAAAATACAGTCAGAGACAAAGAAAAACCTAAAAGGAGTACTCTACCCTCTCCTTCTAATGGTTGGCTAAAGAGGCTAAACCTCTTCAATGGTATCAAGGAAAAAAAAAAAAAATACTCCACTTGAGTTTCAGCATTATCTTTCTTTAATTATTAAACAAAACAACAACGACAACTACGCTCCATAGGAGTAATTCAAAGATAGCCACGTATATTTTCAACATAAATACAAGAAACAGTCTCCAAGATGTCGGGAGAATCTTACCATACTTCCCTGAAGTAGTAGCCCTCCCCGGGTTTGCCTGGTATCTTAATTTGCCTTTGGTTTCAAAACTCGAGGCTTGCCAAGTGCTATTCCTTTCAAAACCTCAGGAATTCCATTACTAGTTTTCAGCTAAATTAAAGGAAAATAGCAGCATTCAACGCACGGCAAAAGTATGCACAAAGTGTTTGTTGATACTCATAAATAGACTGAAAAATGTAGCCGTCTGCAGGAGAGCTGCTGCACAGTCAGCTCCGCTTCGCTCGGCCGTGCAAGCGAGCAAAAAGCTGCTGCTGTCATTTCAGAGGAGCTCGGCACAAGCCACGCTGCTACCAAAATGGACTACAGCTCGCAGCAGATCGTTCGTTTGTCACTCGAAGCGAATGTCTAGGGCAGAGTTTGCATTTCGGCAGAAAACAGCGGGAGTTTCCCTTTTAAAGCTGCTGCTTCAACAGCCCAGCTTGGGGAGGAGATGTCGCCGTGTGCTCAGGCACAGCACAACCCGTCACCTCTCCGCCCTGTCATGAAATAAAGGCACATTACAGACTACATCCTGCTACAAAAAAGTATCACGTATGAGGACAAAACTCTACGAAAGCTTTATAGTTTCACCTAATATTACGCCGCTGAATATCTTTCCCCTGTCCACATACTCAGCGCAGTGTTGCACTTACACAGGAGTCCCGGTTTTTCATGCTGGACAGAGGGTCTGGTCCGCTTTATCCTTGAGAAGGCGGGGAATTAAAGCGACTTTTCACCACCGGGTCAGCACACACCGACAGGTCGGTGGTTTTCAGCAACCATCAGCACCGTAGGAACGACAGCAGCAGCAACTGACCCTGCCAGGGCCAAAATCCCAACAAAGAGAAGCCTGGAGGAGGAAACCTGCTCTTCTGGCTAAAGACACGGTGCCTGGCTTTGTCGACCGAGGTCCCAGCAAGAAGCCCAGGGATTACCCTGGGCCACCTACAAGTCAGCCTCAGGTGAAGCACAGCTTACAAAACAAGACCTGCAGTACTCCAACACGGATGTGAGAGCGTTTCAGGAGAACAAAGGCGTGAAATTAAAGTATTCAAAAAGAAGAGAAGGAAGCAGGCAGTAATAATAACGCCACTTCCACTAATTAGAAAAGAATGCATATAGTCGATCCCAAACATGCAATAATCGTGAAATTTTATTGTATAAACATCAGGAAAAAAAAGTGATTAGTTCTTTTATTAAAGCCCGGGGATAAGTATTTTTGTTGTCATCTCAAGCTTGAGGGAAAGACTGAAATCCTGGAGAATCGCACGGCTCCAGGAAGGTTGGCTCTAATGAAGACTGAACTAAACTGGGTGGCACCATTGCTGCAGGCCAAGCAGCAGCAGAAAGGAGGAAGCTGAAGAGTGAGCCGTGTTGGGGAATATGTGAGGTGCACACACATACAGGCACATACACACATGTACGTGAGAAGAGACCACCACCCGTTTATGACCAGTTCAAGTCTGAAATGAAAGCTTACCCGTAGCAGAAGGGACAACCAAAGGGGAAAAAAAGAAAAAAAAAAAAAGATGCTTAAGAGGGAGAGATGCAAAGCCTGCTATATTAGCATGCTCTTGTGCAACTTCTACACGACTGAAACATCATCTGTGTAAGCTGCATGAAACAATGCATCTCCAGACAGCAGTTTTCAGCCAATAGCCCCTCAATCAGCTTTGCTAAAGAACAACATCACGAAGCAGCAGCCAAAGCAAAAGCCAGTAGATTTGTTTCAGAAAACGTGGCTGACCAGCAGCAGACAGATAAACTCTTCCAGCAGAAGCTGGTTACTCATCACCAGCCGGCAGAGCGAGGCTGCCACCCCTACAGACCTGCAGCAGCAGGGGTCACGTAAGGGCTCATTCATCCACTTCAGGAGGAATTCCCCGTGGCACCCGGCTGCTGAAGTAATGGCCAGCGTCAGCTCTGCTGTGCTGAGGGCAGGCAGCACCACTACCCAGCAGCTCCTTCGCTGGGAAGGATCGTTCGGTGCCCTAATCGGTGACAGAGCAGAAAAGACAAACGGCTGGCGGGTGCAGTATTTACAATTTTCACAGATCTTTACAAAAAGCAATGCCTATCCACACCCTGAAACATTAAGCAAAGCCCGAAAGCCTTAAGCCAGGCTTTGAAAACCACGCTGTTATTTAAGCAGAGTCATACGCTACCTCCTAGGACACTGTCTGAAGTTAACAGCGTTCAGCCTCAGGTCAGCATCACACCTTTCAGAGGTTTTTTTTTTGTTGTCGCTGTTAAACCTACTTACTCGTGCAGAATATCTCGCAGTTTTCTTAGCGCACATTCTGACAACTGTCTGTTCTGAAGTCACTCTTTAAGGACTCAACGTACACGCTGAACACATTCATTGTTCCAAGAATCTGACGGATGAGCAGCGGTTATAAGCAGGAGCGTATTTTTCCCATTAAGCACCGCTAAATGGGACAATAGGTACCAAATGAGAACACCAAAAAATAGAGGCATTAGTATACCAAAGGCCAGATTCTTCCCTCAACATCCCTTCGGAGTGCGTAACAAAATCAGCAATGTGATGCCACGGATTAAGGGGTCTTAGAGGTGAAATATGCCCGTGAGCTGTAACCCAGAGACGCACTCAAACCCTCCAGCAGCTCAGCCCCTCACATCCATCCCCAAGGGATGGACAGCGGGAAGGAGGACAGAAGGCAGAAAGCCCGACTTTGACCTGCTTGTGACTTGCCAAAGCAGCTCACCATGATTATTTTTCACACCAGATTTCAGACCGAGCGCTGTCACCCCTTTTTTCAGAAGCCAAAGCCGCCGCAGCCTGCTCGGGCAGAAGCAGCTCCACTCGTCATGGTTAGCAAAATGAAGACAGAGCAGGAGTGACGCTAACCTAATAACGGCGCCTTCGCCTGGCCTTCTTCTGAGCAGCACTGATTAAATCGGCCCGGGCTTTTCGCTTAATGAGAACATCTACGCCATAAACCCAACACAGCCACGTCAAGTATTATCTTGACTGGAATTTAACGTTTACCAGAAATTTAAATAACAGTCCAGGTGATTGAAGTGGTCCTATCTCTGCTCAGGAGTGGATTTCGCCCACTATTCAAAGAGCCGGTTGCTTAATTTAATTTAATTAATTCAATTGCTTCAACCACAAGAGCCGATGGTCGCAGAAGGCAGTAAGACTGATTTGGGTTCTGGATTAGGCCCCCAATGAACTCAGAGACAGCTACTTTCAGGCTGATTTTTAAAGAGTACAGTATCGTAAGCAGTAGTACAGGTAGGTGGTTAGAAATAACGTTGCTAACTTCCAAGCAGTGCAATTTATTATTGCATCATCAGATTGAAAAGGGAGCAATTTCTACGGCATGTAAATATATTTGTTTACGCTCACCCAGTTTAACGGAGGACAGAAACACGCTCATTTATCAGACAGGACACATCACAGACCAGCCTCCGAGATCAGGAGCCCGGCAGCTGAAGCGCAGAATTACACTGAGAGACCCACAGGTGCCATATATCGTGTTCTTCGACAGTTCATGGAACTCCTTTCCTTACAAAGCGGGATTCTTCCACAGACTGCCTACGACTACAGGCTGCACTACTTCCCTTTCACAGAAGTTTCTTACACGAGGAAGAGGCAGACCGAGTTACCGTGCGAGGATTACACAGAAACGAGACCGGTTTGTTTGACTACAACTAAGCACCAGTGTCCAAGACAAGACACTGAGCTGGAAAGCGAGCAAAGCCCTGGGAAGCCGCGTAGCCTGGTATAAACACACCTGCTGGAGTGTTTTGTCACCAAGGGTATTCAAAGCATCCTTTACCTGCAAGCACATAAACCCAGAGGTTCTCGGAGAAGAAATGACGACCTTAATCGCTTTCCTTTCCTTAACCACTTTGCTTTTGTAACGCGGTTCGTATTTTTGGGCTGAACTGGCAGCTCGTGCTGATACCAACACACGTTTCTTTTCAGCTGCGTGCATTTCAGACAAACAAACAGGCAACGAAGCAACGTCCCGGCGGTTCTGCTGACCCGGGCAGGACAGCAGGATGCCCACGGGGTCTGAACCGGGTGAGATCCCTTTTCACCTGAGAAATACCGGCCCTTCACTCCCCTAAAGGTAAATACACTGTGGGGCAAGGGGCGTAGAGTCTATGACAGAGTCCCAGCACGGGGGTCCTCAGGGCACTGTCGGGACCGGGTGTTTCTCCCGTGACAGCGCCCACCCCTGCGCCCCTCGCCCCTCACCCGCAGCCCCCCAAGGCTCCTCAGCAGCCCCACAGCCACCACAACCCCTCCCTAACGCCCCCAGCACCCCCCCCGGCACCTTCCCTACACCACCCCCAACCCCTGCTGCCCGCGCACCACCCCCGGCACCCCCACCTCGCCGCCCCTCAGCACGCTCATCGCGACTATCGCGACAGGCAGCGCGCCTGGGAGCCGGCACCCCCCGCTCCCCACTTCCCCCCAGCAGCCCGGCCCGGCCCCGGCTCGCCCCGCAGGCGGCCCCCGAGGCGGAGCCGTGGCGGGGGGAGGCCCCGGGCCCTGCACCCACCTCCTCCGGCGGCCGCCGCCAGCGCCGAGCCGGGGCCGGGCCGGGCCGGGCCCCGCGTCCCGCGGTAACGGCAGCGCCACCCGGCAGCCGCAGGGCCTCGCGCTGCGCCGGACTCCGCCCGCCACCGCTTCCGGGGCACGGCGCGGACGCCTTCCGGGGGGGGCGGAGGAGTCGGGCGGCGGGGCCTGCGCGGCGGCGCCCAGTGGCGGGAGGGAGGGGACGGGGGAGGACGGGGCGCTGCCCCTGCGGACGGGAGGCTGCAAGGTTAATGTCTAAGCACCAACACGCATGGCTGAAATGTTCCCCTGTTCTTGTGCCCAACTGCTCTGACTTCACCGATCAATGCCTGGTTCCTGGTCACCTCACGTCACTGCGCTGCCCGCCCTCGCAGTGGTCACCCGCCTTCTGTCTCCACTGCTTCAGCTACCTGAAGGCTTTCACAAGCAGCATGGAAAGTGCTGCTGTGTCAGCTGCTCGCCTCTCGTCCCGGCTCTTGCCGGCAGGTGAAGCAGAAGCGGATGAATGGCAGCAGTCCCCAGTGTCCCAGTAACCTTGTGGGTTGTGTGACAGCTGGAGGAGCTGAACTTCACACAGGGGTTTTCCTCAACTGCATGTCCTAGAGATACAGTGAGACCTGGAAGGGTGGATGTGGGTGAGATCAGAGGAGACGAGATCTTCCTATAGCTGGGTCACGTAACGTGGAGTCTCTAGCAGACATGGTCATCTAACATACTGCATATCCTTGTATATCCCATAAATGTAGCCTATCTAATGGGCTGCAAAACAACGAGCTGGTCTAAAGACAGACACTGCAGCACTGCTTGTGTTCTTTAGGTCCTCTTTTATGCAGAATTGCCTTTATGTCTCTTCAGCCGCAGTTGTTGATCTCAATCTGTGAGTCCACATCCACTTCAGTATTTCTACATCACAGTTTTTCCATAGCCTTCTCAGCTGCATCTGGATAAGCAATAAACAAAGTCTCCACAGGCCTCTTATGTTGTCTGTTGTCTGTTTGTTTGTTTGTTTTTTCCCTATTCTGTCAAGGGAGTACGAAAAGCCCAAGGAGAGGTGAATGGAGTCAGATCCAGCTGGAGGCCAGTCACAAGTGGTGTCCCCCAGGGCTCAGCACTGGGGCCACTTCTCTTCAATGTCTTTATCAGTGATCTGGATGAGGGGAGAGTGTACCCTCAGTACATTTGGGGACAACAACAAGTTGGGTGCAAGTGTTGATCTGCCTGGGGGTAGGAGGGTGCTGCAGAGGGAGCTGGATAGGCTGGGCCAGTCCTAAGAAGGGCAAAAAGCTCCTGAAGAGTCTAGAGAACAAATCTTATAAGGAATGGCTGAGGGATATGGGTTGTTTAGCCTGGAGAAAAGGAAGCTCAGGAGAGACCTTATTGCACTCTACAGTTACCTGAAAGAGGCTACAGTGAAGTGGGGATTGAGCTCCTCTCCCAAGCACCAAGAGGTATGACAAGACGAAATGGCCTCAGGTTGCACCAGGGGAGGTTTAGATAGGATATTAGGAAAAAATTCTTCACTAAAAGGATTGTGAAATATTCAAACAGGCTGCCCAGGGAAGTAGTAGATGAGACCATCCCTGGAGATCTTTAGAAAACGTGTAGATGTAGAGCTTAGTGACGTGGTTGAATGGTGGGCTTGGCAGTGCTAGGTTAAAGGTTGGACTAGATGACTTTAGAGGTCGTTTCCAACCTACGTGATGTTGGGATTCTGTGATTCTAGCTCTTACCATGCATTCGCCAGCTCATGTGAATGGCTGCACTTAAACTACCTGTCAGTGTTTGTTTCAGGTCTGGTTAGCATGGCACCTCTTTGAGGGTCTAGTTCTACAGCTTAATCAGAGGTGAAGCGGTGAAATTGTTCACCTGTTTACTGGCCATCTTCACAATTTACTGAAATGTTATCTTAGCCAGCTCACCCAGATTTACTGTCAGACCAGTTCTGTATTTTATATTGGTACTTTGCTGTATTCTGCAGCTGTTGGGTATCATTCTCCAGTTCAGTTTTTCTAGCTCCTTAAGATCATGCTGTGTCTCACCACTGTTGGGAATTTCTAACTGGCTATGTCATTGCTTCTTTTTCTCATTTCACAGATCTTTCTGATCCATGACATATTGGTTGCCGGTCATTCAATCATTTTTGTCATCCCAAACTGAGATATCTATCAAGATTACTATTCTTTTGAAGATTGCACAGCTGCTTGCAGATGTCTGCAAATTATGAATCTACATTGCTTTAAATCTTTTGATGCATCTTCAATTCTGTTTTGGATCTTCCTAAAATTCCTTTGGAATAACTCCTTCAACTTTGGAATCAGAGACCTCCTCTGTCATTTCAATGTAGCTCATATTCTCTCCCTTTAAAAATGAGATGATGCTGCCAATGCCACCTGTAAGGCTTCTCCATAAGCAGCTAGCCCATAGCTAAAACTTGTAAAGTTACTATTTTAGTAGCTAAACATTTCAAATTGTTTGCTTGGACATTTTTTATATGGTCTTATACAGTGGCTACTGGATGTGCTAAATGCCTTTTCTGGGGCAACAAATGTAGTCGTACATTTAATCGTTCTCTGATACATAACTGGTTTACCCAATTAAATGTTGTGTTTAAAGGTGTTAATTTGAAATACTACTTAGAATAACTCCTTTATTAATAATGACACTTTCACGCCAAATTAAAATGTTCAGGTTAACATCTCTTTTTTATTGAAAATTTTGAAGGTTATAGAAGTATTTTGCAACAATTGGTAGTCTTTGAAGAGGAAATGAGCTTGAACTGCATCAAATATACCTTCCACAGCTTGTATTTCCATAAGTCTTCATTTCACTGTCCTAATGTATTTCAGGGTTGGTTCATAGATCTGTCTTGTTCCAGTTCCTGGATTCTTACAAGAAGGGACCAACATTGTGGGGTTTATCATGAGGCTTGTACTCAGCAGATCAGTTGCTCTTGCCTGTGACCCACGTCGATTTAACAGTATTCAATTCTGTAAGCAAGAGAGCAGTCCCGTCACATTAAAAATGTTAACAGCAGATTTACCCATTAAGAAAGTTCTCCCTTATTCATATTGTGTGCTTAATGCCTGGGTCTGACAAAGAAGGGGCTGTGGGGGAATGGAATGCCAGATTCTGCACCGTGTTTTCAGTTTCCTTTCATATGTTGGTTAGAGATTCATGGCAACAAACTTCTTCAGGGTATGAAGAAAAGAGCTATATTTCTTCCTCCCTGAAACTTTGGAACCTATCCCATTTCATGTACAGTTTGTCTTCTCACCTGGGAAGCCTTTTCTGATCAGCCTGAGTTGTGTGTACCCCAGCAGGAATACTTATCTTTAAAGCTTATCTTAAAATGGATCTATTTTTGTAGATGGGTACTGATACACATACTTAATGTTTCAACTATAAATTCTGCTCTTGAAGTAAACAGAGGAGAGTAAACAGTTTCTCCTAAAAATAAAACCATAGCAACAGCCTCATGACAAACCGAAGAACTTTGCAGTCGCTTTGTTTTGTAATGAAGGAGGCCTTTGATGTTGCTATAGGCACCACCTAACCCAGCTATAGGTGAGGGCTCTATTATATAATAAACAGTGTCTTTCAGGGTTTATGACTCAGCAGCAAAAGCATGTTCCTGGCTGAAATGTGGTGCAGAAGCTCACTCTGTTGTAAGAGGCTATCTGGAGCATAATTTTATTCTGCCTAGAGTGTAATTTTATTCTGCCCTCTCCCCTGGCTCCACAATCCATTAGGCACTAACAAAAAAATCTTCAAAAAACAAACAAACAAACCAAAAAAAAAAAAAAAAGTCTATAGCAAACATTTCAGGGGCTGGAAAACAGATTTACAAAGAGAGAGAGCTGGACTTAGTGTGCTAGCTGCACAGAATAACACCAGTCACATTCTGCCTCTCCTCACGTGTGGCACGCTAAGTAGAATGACCCTCCGTGTGTCAAATCAAGAAGTTTTTGTTTTTCATCATCAAACAAAGCCCTTGCATACAGTAAGGGCCATCTAGCAGCCACTTACGGCCTGGTCTGCACTTCTTGAGAAAGAACCCTATCCCCACAAAGTTAGTAGTTGTGTGGTTTTTTTTTTTTTCATTTTTCAGTAGTAAGTACAAGTTTGAGCCAATAATTTACACTAGTAATTCACTACTGGTCACCATTAGTTGAGTTGTCAACACTTCAGTTAAAAAAGAAAAAAAAAAAAAAAAAGTTGAAATCCAGTGGTAAATGCAGGCATCGTACGGTTTAATTCGTGTAGTGAAACTTCTCCTGAAATGCCTGCCAGAGTATGACAAACCTGCTCTTAGTCCTGTGACATCCACAGAAAAGGGGAGTGGAACTGGTTACACAGGTCACTGGTGGTATTGCAATTTGGTTTTCCTCAGGTGTGCCGATTGCCTTGCTCTTGTACGTGGATGCCACCAGCATGGTTGAAAGATCCAAGAGCTCTAAGTAACACGCTGTGAAGGAGAGGATACTTGTCCCTATGACAGTTGGTCTAGAGATTTTTATAGATACTACAATGAGCTGCAAAAACATGAATTTAAACTCAAGTGTTTGCTCTGACCTCATTTTAGGCTAAGCTTGCTGGCTGAGATTCTAGGTGTTGTACTCCTTGAGATACCATATACTCGGTGCCTGACCCATTTGGACATCAAAAATCTGAGAAACGTTATTACTGCAAATGAAGCTGCCTTCTGGGCCTCACAAGTACATACACAAATGCAGTTTGCCTCACAAGTAAATACTCTGCTTAACCCAGCTGAACTGTTTTTGTTCCCCTAACAAAAGCTGCCACATGCAGCTCCTGTAACTTCTGGCTGGCGCTTTCCCAGGAGCAGCATCGATGTGCTGACTGCACAGTGTGCGCACGCCTGTTTCCAACTAGCCTGCGATAACCAAGTGGGCCATAAATCTAATTAAATGCAAAAAAAAAAAAGCTACAGCTTGTTGCAGTATCTTTCGAGATTTGACTTCATCTGACAAAAGCAAGGAAATTCTGAGTGAAGATTGCCGCTATGTCCTTAATTCCCTCCCTGGTATTGCAGAGTTTCAGGGCCCTGAAGCTATGCACATTTAACTCTGTACTATATGCACTAAACAGCGTTCAAAGAGCACTGACACAATGTCAGACGCTCCAAAAATTAGGCAGCATCTGTAATTTTGACTCCCCTGTGAGTGCAAAGGATGGGGACCGAAGTACCTTGTCGCATGCCATTTTTCTAGTTTGCAAACCCTTTCTCGCTCGGGACGCAGAGTAGACGCCTCTCCCAGGAGAAGACAGCTGGTTAGTTTAAATCTCTGCGTGCAGCCAGTGCCCTTTGCCTTATTTATTTATTCATTCAGTGAGTAACTACTTAGGCATTCGTAGGGCATTTGTCATTGTATTAGTTGATACCTCATTAGCATTAGTGGGATTGTTTCTGCGTTCCCGTTTCCAGAGGAAGAATTACAGCTGCATGTCGCTTACAAGGGTGTGTGGGTTTGGGGCACGGGGGTCTCGGTGCTGCAGTGCTCAGCAGCGTGGCTGTTAACATTACACAGCCCTGGAGCTTAGTGACATCCGTGATGCCCACTTCTCTCTCTGGGTTTCCTGTATGGTATGTGGCGGAGGCAAGGGGAGGAATGGGATCACGCGGGATCCACCCTGAACAAGAAGCTAGCTGAGCGTGGTGCTGCGAAAGGCTGATGGCATTTATGTGACTGCGGGCACTGCGGTCGGGGTTTAGTGCCAAGGAATCTCGAAAGATGCTGCTCTGCGGTGGCCCATGAGCAGGTATCGAGGCTGCAACTGGAAAATTGGCAGATGGACTACGCACGTTTGTCTCAGCCCCTGCAGTGGGCGCTCAGGAATGCTAGGGTGGGACCACACTGCAAATTCTTAACGAGGACACTGACAAATGGTCCATTTTGCCAGCTCTGCTATTCAGGAGGTGTTTCAGGCTGGGAAGTACAGTCCCAACATTTACCAGTTTGTCTCTCAGCATCCTCAAAACTAAAACTGGGTTACAAGGAGCCGCTTGCTCCACTTGGAGCTCACTTCAGCATGTGAGATGCCTATGGGGCCCCTGTATACAAGGCGTGAATGTTTAGGGGTAGGACAAACTGTGCTTTTCCTGTAATTTGGTGATTAGAAAGTCCCAAACTTGTTTTTTAGGGGAACCTGGGTTTGGTTTCATCCTCTATCTGTGAAAATACGAATTTGTATTTTCCTTCACTTGGGGGGTGCTGTGACCATCACGTTACAGCTCCCTTAGTGCTATCCTCTGAAATCATTCAGTTCTGACTGCCTGGACTGGATCCGCAGGAGCAGGATTAGGTTGCTGGGAAGTACCTACTGGAGCAACCACAGAGATATTTTGGGAACCTCACTGAAATAAGAATTCATAGAATGTGAGCATCTCCATGGCTGGGAAGCAACTGGGTGAGGATTTCAAAGGTAGTTATTTTGTATTCAAGGATCATAGGTGTTCACTTCAAGCATCTGAGTCCTCTTACTGAGACCTAACCAAGACATGTCTCAGGTCACACAGGCGAATCAGTGGCAGGGAGCTGGGGTGAGGCTTCAGTGTACAAACAAGTACGTCAGACCGTGGAAAAATCAACACAGCATTTTGTAGATAGAAAAGCTTTGTCACAGTTATGAAGTTCCTTGACGAAATGAACAAACTGATAAACCAGGCTGATACAGTCAAGGCAGTGATCTCAAAAGAGTTTTAGGCACAATCCCACACTAGAAAGTTAGCTGACACAGGTCTGGAAGGAAGGCTGTCGTGTGAATTAGTAACGGGTTGAAAGAGAAGGGTTAATGGGGAAGCAATAAATAGTCATTTTTTACACTGCGGGAACGTTACGATCAGACTCCCACGAGGACTCATGCTGGGACCTGCCCGGGTTCGCGTACTCAGAAATGGTCTTGGAAGGAGAGTGAGTAAGAAAGCAGCACGGTTTGCTGCTGACGCAAAATCCTCTGCAGTCATGGAGTACAACACTGACAGCAAGGAGCTGTGGAGGGATCCCATCCTGCTGAGCATGGGTGTTAAGTTAGAAGCTGAAATTCAGTCTCAGTACATGTAAGCTGATGCATATGGGCAAAACCAATCTTGATTATACAGAGGTTTTACAGAGGGAAGACATCTTAAGAGTCACTAGAGGTGGATCTTCAGAAACTTCATTTCCAGCTCCAAGTGAAAAATATCAGGAATTATTTGAAAAGGAAGACAGCAGAGCAAAGAGTGCTGTGACATCTTTATGGAGATCGGTGGTACAGCCACATCTTGAGAACAGCATGAAGCTCTGGTGTCCCACATCAGAAAGAATATGAATGTAGAAAAAGAATAATAAATCATAATTGATAATGATTTCTGTTTAGAACATGACTGCCAACACTTGGACTTTTCAGTTTGACAAAGACAAAATTGACCATGCCTGGATGACTGAGGGAAGGGGGCTGAATTACAGAAAGTGGTGGGCTGTGGAGAGAAAGTAGGGAGCTATCATCCACTGCTTCTAGTAAGTGGCAACATGGGAAGTAATGAACAGGTTTAAAACAGTCAAAAGGTAGTGGTGTTTTTTGTTTTTGTTTTTTTTTCAGATGCTACAGAACAAGAGTACGGAGCTCACTGTTTCCAGAAATGTAGAGGCTAAACATATATTTCTCCTATGTAGTCAAATATTGGAAGAAGTTGCCCAAAGCGGCTGTGCAGCCCCATTCCTGGAAGATACTCCAGGAATATTCCAGGGTCAGTGCTTCTTGGGATTTGGGTTAAGATTTTTGGAAGATAAGATGCCCGTGTGCTCTCTGTGACTGACTGTGTTCAGCAACTGGGATGCATGGCACGAACAATTTGCACTACAAAAATACCCCGACCTGCCCATCGCTGCTTTCTCCTGTAATAAGAGGAGATCTGTCTTTTATTTGAAAGACACAGCCCATGCTGCAGCTCGGCAGCTGTACGACAGTGCAGTCACAAACAATACTTATGGAATAAGCTGAGTCCTATAGTTTTAAAGAACAAATGCACTTCAACTTAATTGCAGTCAGGCCAGAATAAAAATTAAAGGGTTTGCATGTCTGCTAGTCTATATGTGGGTAGAAAGGCAGTGAGGTTAAGATAATAGGCTCAAAATGTATTCTCAGAAAACATTTAAAACCACAGTAGGGTGTGATTGTATGCAAATAAGTATTTTTGCAATAGCAGATTAAACACCTTATGGAATTTGTATGGAAAACTGCATGCTTGTACATGATGCAAAGGATGATTAAGCACCAGTGCGTGGAGTTTTTGCCTTTGGTGAAAAATTAAGTCAGATTTAAATCAATCAATGGTTTTCTCAGCCTTTTCACGGTACAAGTTGTAAGTTATGAATGGTGACTACCAGATAGAAAATGCTACAAATAACACCACTTTTTCCTTGGGCCTGCACCCTCACAGCGTATGTCCTGCTGTAGTTCCCAGTTAGCAAAAGCACTGCACTAGCAGAAAGTCTGAGGCTGTAGGATGGCAACTTGCAGGATCTGAGGCAGCAAGAAAAGATGACTGGTGAATCGATGGAAACTTTTACTGAACAGCTGCTTTGGTGTGTGTTTTGCCATCAGCTTACAGAATGACTTCGAGTGTTTCTTATAGCATCTTTCTGATGCTTTTCATAAATGGCTGGATTAATCATTCCAGGTTCTACTACTTATACAACCTTTTTTTTCATGCTCAGAGATTGTTAACATTACTCTGAGGGCACCCAGTGCCCACAGGGGCAGCACGTACCTTCACAACAAAGCACAGAGAGCAGCATTGCCATTTAAGCATTTGCACACCTAAGGGACAATGCAGTTGGCAGAATAACTGAATTGTCTTTGGGAGATGGTCTTTAAGGTCAGATTAAATCTATATCATGTACCAGAGTTTCATACCCCTGCCCTTCTGAAACTTCTTTCTCTAACATAGAAATTCCTGTGTCCTTTCTCAGAGAGAGAGGCCCTGGCTTTTCAAAAAATAAAAAAAATATTATTATTACTATTATTACTATTTGTGCCAAGGAAGAACGTTTAAAGGAACATTTAAAGTTGCGACTTGGATTTTCTTTTTTTTTCCCCTAGCAGAGGTGGATCTGACTCAGCAAAATCAGATATAATTGTGTTTGTTTTCATCCAGCGTTTTTCCTATCTGGATAGAAAAGATAAAATGCATTAATTCGAATTACCCTTAATGTAAATATTGAAGTAAATTGCCCCCACACTGCCTTTGTGCAGTTTCCCTGGGGTGGATATATTACTTTATGCAAGAAATGAAAGCTGCTCTGAAGAAGTCAAATTGTCAAGTTGAGAAACAGCAAAACACGCTCTCTTTCTGCCTTCCAAAACAACTCTGCCTGCTCAGCAATAAATCTGCAGAGGGAACCCAAGCTCACACTGGCAGGATTACTCTTCTTTCCTGCCTCTTAATCATAATTTGTTAGTGAAAGCAGTGGTCAGAGAAAGTGCAAGATCAACAGTTCTGAGCACTGGTGCAGCAGGCTTCGCTCTCCTTCGTTCCCCATCCTCCGAAATCAGAAGAGGCGTAACACAAGAACAGATGAAGTATGGCAAAGCAGAAATATTGGTAATGGAGTATAAATGTGCTTCTACGGTGCCTCAGTTTACAGCCAGCGTATTATTTCTCAGCTTCAGGACTGCCGAAATTCACACACGAAGCTGGCATAAGCAAACGACATAATTGCTGGAAACATGGGAAATAAAAGCAGACTTGTTAATTTAAGGGTATTTTAAGCAATAATTATTTTAAGCAGAAATAATTGTATTTCCCTTCAATTACTTTTAATAGCGTAGATTTTGAGCCAAATCAAGGATGGGATCAAAACACACACCAGCATTATTCTCTGACACAGAAACACGTGTGGGGGAGAGTCTGAAGGAAGGAGACCAAGGAGGGCTGGCTGGCTCATGGAAGCTTTCCCAGCACAGCTTGACTCAGGTGGGACTAGCTCCATCTGTCAGGGAGATACTTGGCCCATCAAGTTTATAATCCATACTTGCCTCTTAGCAGGAACAGAAGAGGATAACAGAGTTGTTTTTGCTTTAACAAGGCATTTAAAAACAAAATAAAAATACTTGTTCCATGTTAAAGAACCCCAAAGAAATAAATCTTCCAGCTGAAGTGAAAACATTTAAGTTTATGAGCCTTCGACTCTTGTGGAAATTTATCCCACTGTTAAGCAAGCTTGAGCTCCCTCAGGGAAGAAAGCTCCCTTGTGATGGAAAACCTGAGCTGGTAACTGTGGACCACAGATGATCTGTGATAGTTTTTTCCCTTCTCTGTCATACCCGTGGCCTTTCCAGAGCTGGTTCAAATAGTTCCTCGTCTTGGTAGCGCTCAGGGCACGTTGCATATCCTCATCTTATTTAAGATCCACTTGGCAGTGCAAACCTCTGTAAAACAGCCTGAAGTGCTTTTTTTTTTGTTGTTGTTGTTCTACATTCACAATTGGTTGATACAGGATTATTTTGTCAAAGGCTTAGAGCTTTTGTTCTTACATTTTCATTCCAGGGGTACTCACTTCTGTACCAAACAACTGCATGTTTTCTCCAACACCCCAATTCAAAGCCTTTTGGATACAAATGGGAGATCTACAGAGAGTTTTGGCTCAAGTCTTATCTCCTTTTTTAAAACCCTAAGAACAATTTTTATTCAAGTGACTTCCAAAGATACTGTTTTTTTTTTGTTTGTTTGTTTTTTGTTTGTTTGTTTGTTTTAAAAAGAAGCCTTTTTTTTCTTAAAAAAAAAAAATAAAGTGGTGCAACTTGGAGAACAGCAGTCACTTCACTTACCCATCTGGTCGGATTGAGTTGTGGTGCTACAGAAGGATGAGAACTGTAAAAAATGCTTTTCGGTTCAAAGTGGTTAAAGGCTGTAATCTTAGAGCTGAAAGACACCACTTAGAGTTCAGGGAAAGCTCTGCAATTTATTACACCGCCCGTTCTATATTGTCTGTTTAGATTGAAGGTCTTCAGGCCTGGAACTGTGCCTGTGCAGTTTGCATGTGCACCATGCAGCACTCTCAGGATACTATATAAATAATAATATGGCAACAGAGGAGGGAATAGCCCAGTGCAGCAATCCACAACTGAGCGAACCTCTCAGATATTATGGAGCAAAGCCAGTGTTACTTCAAAAACTTTTTTTTTTTTTTTTTTTTTAAAGACAAGGTCAGTCAGATGCCTAAATTAAAATCCCACTCAATTGCTTTGATCTTATCAGATGCAATATCTGTACGTTCATTTAATAAGGCTCTCATGCATTTTATCTTTATGCTTAATTTAAATATGAGAAGCAAACACATTTTATATAGTTGTTATTCTCCAATTACTACAAAAGCTTCTTAGGATCTTTGATCATGAGAACGTTATTTCAAATCCAGTTCTGCTTCTCAATTACTAAATGTCTTCACTGAAGTTACTTTGGATGCAATTCCAGCCCAACCGGAGTAACCTAGTGTCAGTCCTTGGAAATCCGATAAAATTGTGGGGTAGTGAAGAGATCCCAATGCCCCCAAAGAACCGTGCTGATTTATTTGTTGGGGGTATTTTTTAAGGCAGAAATTCCAACCAAGGTTGTAACGATAACAAGTTGGTGTCTAACGCTATATGCTAATGATTCACCATTAAACACAGTTTAAAAAATGTTACTATTATTACAAAACATACATCAGTGAAATTTATTTTTGTATCAGAGACGCTGCAGTAGAGGTTCAGCCTCCGGGATTTGGTTTGTTTGGGTATTTTTGCAAAAGGCCCCTCAGAGGTGACAGATACAGCAGCTGCTAGCCAAGCTCTGTGTACGTGTTTGGGGATAACTGCTGGGCGATTACAAAATGCGTTCAGAGGTGTTGTACAAACTATCTCTGGATTCAGGTAAAACTGAAGCTAGCAGTTTACAGCATCAGATAAAACTCTGGGATTTACAGCAGCATCAAAACTGAGTTCTACTTTGCTTTCTGTCTTACTGATGATTTCTCTTTACTATTTGTCAGGAGGAGTGAAAGAGCTGTAGCACAGAACTGAGGAGGGAGAAGGAACTTACCAAGGGCAAGGCTTTGGGCAAATGCCTAAAATACACTACAAGAAAATAATTTTACTGCAAAGTCCACAAGAGGGCATACAGCAGCAATCCTAGGTAACAAATTGATTTTTTTTTTTTTTAATTTATACATGTACATAAATTTATACATATCAGAGTTCTGAAAGTTTTAGCTTAATACTTCCAAAGTAACACTGTAAAGTCTAGCTATCATGAAACTACTGAAGTGGCTACCATTTTTTCAAGTGACCTTTCCACTACGAAAAGGTGGCTTCATTTACTGATGATCTATTACCTTCATCCACCAGAGGCCTGACTGAAACCCACCAACTTCACAAGGACTGAAGGTCAGGTTTATCTAGTGAAGTACTAAGCATTTGGAGCTCCAAATGCACAGGCAGGACACTAGTGAGCATTCAGTACCATATGGGATCAGATTAGACTACGAATGAACTCTTAATAAATTTCACTTTTTAGACAGTGAAACCATAAAAGGCTTTACTGATTCTCCTTTTTAAAATACATAGACTGTGTCAGCCTGTTCCAAGAAAGCAACACAAACGCATACAAATTAACTTAATCTTTACAGTAAAGGTGCTCTGATCATTTCCAAATGCTATCTAGGAGGGTGGTGGAGTCCAGGATGGAGAAGTGCCTCTGCTCTCCTTACTCTCCTTTCAGGAGGTTTTTACTCTGAAAGTTAAAATGCAAATTTTAACTTTGGACAGATATTAGCTATTTGCATAGGAAAGGTTGTTTCACTAGAAACTCACAATTTCATGATCTAGTCTAGAAATTAATTTTAAAACAGAAATAGTATAAATATAGCATACATGAATGTTACAATAAATCCTAACTATTATATTACAATGCATATTCTCATGCTTTCTATTTTTCTTTTTATCATCTTAATACCCTCTTTTTCCCGTACTTAAATTAAGCTGTTCTTCCCTACTGCATTCAGGAATATCAGAAGTTCCAACAAACATCCGAGCTAAAGATTCATTTACAGTATTCATTAATCAATAACTAATGATGGATATCTATTAACATTGAAATATGTCTATTGAAATTAGGTTTAAAAAATAGTTGCTCGTGGAAAGTCCTGTCATTTTGGACCTAAATCAAGTGTAAGCAAAGTATGCAATCCAGTAAGTACTGAAGTCACATTTTGGGCATTTATATTGTCACACAATCTTGGCCTGAAAAAGCAAAAAAAAAAAAAAAAACACCAAACAAAAAAACAGGCATTGAACTGTAAAGGTAATTCCCTTGCCAAATGAATCAAGATTGCAAACCAACATTCACACTTTTTGCTTCCTGTGAATTTGATTTGCTCATAAGGCTGTTGAACAGTTTCATAATATGCAAGAGATAATTTGGTCGCCTCTGCATAAATGTAAGTTGTTTAATCAGATGACCTTAAAGTCTCAAAGCAAATGAGATCAACGAAAGACTCCACAGACCTGCCAAAACCCCAGTCATTAAAATGCTGTTGAGACTGAAGAACATTTTGCACATACCTGCCACCTGCTGTTTGGAAAACAACCCGACATGCTCTTACATCTGTATTCCCACCAAGAAACCAACAATGACGCATTTCATATGGTTTGTCTTTAATATAGCATCAGCAAAAGTGTCTTTGGGCTGGTGTTACTACCAGCAGCTGCCTGGAAAGGGGAGGAAGAGGGTGACAATATTCCTTCCAGTCCCATCTCTACTAACCACGTAAGGTCTAGAAGTGAATCTGTGAGCTGAATGCACACACAAGTCTTCCGTCGGGTAGCAGCACTTGGAAGAGAAACATGCCAGGCACAGCCCTGTATGGCTCCACGGTCTGACTGTAAACTGTGGCATGCCAAACCCAAAGGTGAAAGAAAAAAGGTAAGATTTAAAAGAGATGGAGCTAGGTTAAAAAGTGATAGAAATTTCCAGCTAGCACATGGGTAAGCAGTAGGTCTTTGAAATTGCTGTGACTATTCATATGCCTTAGCTAAAAAACTTGAAAACCACAAGTTTTTATAGCAGAAGTGACAGTAACTATGAGTCCTGAGGGTTTGATGCCTGGAGTAGAAAATTCCTCATTAGTAAAATGCAAGGACACAGACTGCAATAAGCCTGCTTTAATTTTATCCACCATAGGGTTAGCTCAATTGGAGCCTAGATCTTCAATGGATTTAATTAGACAAATTACTGTGTAATTCAGTAATATCAAACTGTACCTATAATACTAGGAAGGATTTTCCCCTTCCTTTGCAAAGCAATTTTAAATAAATCTATTTCACCATTATAACTCAGGATGGAAACGCAGTCTGAAGTCATTCGCAGCAATAAAAATAGCTAGCATTTAAGTTAAAACCCCTGGTAAGCACAAACTGTAACTATTTGCCTCCCATTGCATCTTTCTAGGGCTGCCAAAAATACAGCTTAGTGTAGCATGTGGGTTGTATTTTATTTTTTTTCAAATCGAGGTGATGGAGGTCAAATGCAACCAAGTCCCTAGGTGCCCCACTCTATTTCAGTTCCAGTAAGTTTTAAAATGATACCCACTACAACATCAACACCGTACTACACTGTATGTGCATACACCGGCAGCATATGTACATAGGAGGTGTCCATACGGATATCTCAGGTGCTTGCTCAAACAACTCTTTTAATGGCAGATGCATAGACCCAAATATACCCTGAGCCAATTATGACCCACATAGCTGCACGTAAAGAAGGTAGCTCTATAGGTTCACTTATCAAATAGGGGGGAGGGACTTTTCTCACATTTTATTATCAAGCCAAAACCCTAGAACTCTTAATTCTGAGCACTTTTCTCCATAATTTAATTATTTCCTAATACAGGGTTCAATCACGTTGCTGAAGAAAGTATTTTCTGATGAAAACGAAGAAACACAGATAGGTAAGGAACCTTGTAAAGCTCAGTATATTTTTGCTGTTTTCTGTCAACTGACCATGCTGAGAAATTACTGTTATTAGACTATTTTCTTGCCTTAGTGAGAGCACAAAAGAGAGAAAAAAAAATACAAAGAGGGTAGAAAACCTGAGGAAAAAACCCACTAACCACAAACAAAAATTACATCACTGTTCTAGCATGCTGATGTTAGCTCCACTAACAGCGGAGCCAATAAGGCTGACTACTCAGCTGGTTATAGGATGTCATTAGAAACGGCCTCAAAAGGTACCACTCCTTTCTTTTTTGTCTGTTCAAGACTGTTGCAGCACTACGGATATTAAAATTCATTTTGTTAGTCAAAGATCTTACTGAACCTATTCAATATTCCCTTTGAATTACTTTGCATTAATGTTATTTAAACTCAGAAATATAAAAATAATAACGTTGAATACAACCTAGTATTATTTTATTATACACCACAACTGTGCTTTCTGCTCCCATTTTGATTTCAACATGCCCTTTCACTAGACCTTAAAAGCAGGTCCATTCAGGAAATGGAATTAATCCACAAGAAGCCAAGAGAATATACTTGGAAGGACTCACTTCATGCCAGCCCCACTGTATGTTTCCTTAAAAAAAAAAATAAAAAAATGGTACTGATGATTGTCAGAGACAAGGAAGTAGCCAAAGATTTTGATCAGCTCTGTTATGGTACTACTGACACTGTATGCTTCACAAATTGCCTCAGACTTGCTTAAGAATCCTTACAATTCTTACAATGCCCCATGAGACCAAACTAGTGAAGAACTCCCCTGCTATTGTACGGTCCTAAAATTGTTACATGATCAGTTTAGTGAAAACTTCCCAGTTCAACTTCCTAGGATTTCCAATACGCACCTAAATAGTTAAAATTAACGATTAAAATTGCTCAGTCTTCAGAAGCAATAAACATCTTGAATAACATAAGGCATTTAATTTATGTTTTAACTGAATAGACTGACCTAGAATGCTCTGGAACCCTTGTGTTTATGCTTACCTACAATGCTTGGAAAATGGTGCAAGAAAATTGCTAATAGCTAGTAAAAATAGTTGCTCAGTGTGATCATCAGCAATGGCAGTTACCTCATCAGACAAAATTGGGTGGTCTGCAGCACTGGGGGGGATTTGTGTGAACACTGCTCGGACAAGGTGCATCATCTTCCTCAACGAAGTACACCAAATTTTAAGTTATTTTTCTTAATGACAACTCCATATTGAGCTCAGACTGTTAGAACTGTTTCAGTCATGAATCTTTCCCAAGCCACATTAAATGCAAAATTATCAATTGTTTCAAAGAAGACTAAATTAGTGCTTTGGTCTATTAATACCGATTTGCATGGAAGTGGAGGGTGATTTTTTTTTTTCCTCCTCTAAAGCAGAGGTTACTGCATCAAAGGATCTTGAAGCAGTAGAGATTTCCAAGCCTTTCAAAACCTCAAGTCCTGCCATCTCTATGAGGCACATTTACATCTACAAATGAAGAGAAGAATTCATAGGCAAAATATTACGTACTAATTTTTCAGGGGGTACACTTCCTACTTAACACTAAGCAGAATACAGATGTTAAACAGAATGTCTACAAAACAGGACAGATACAGTTTCCTGCATCCAAACATAACTTGTCGAGTTGATGCCTTTGTGTTAAAGCAGATGTGGGACTAGAAACTCTTATCTGTAGATAAAGAAGTTATTAAAAACAGCATTTTCCTGATTGTATAGATTATTTTTTTTCTCATGGTGCTGATAATAGGCAGACTTCCAGAAATTACTGTAAGCATCTTACTTAAATTACATAAGCATCTTGCATACTATTATATTACAACCCGACTTAAAACTGGTATTTACAATGGTACTTGAAGCCCAAACTGGACAGAGACTTTTTTTTTTTAATAAAAAAGAACGTGTTTTATTTTCAACTTAAAGATGCATCTCTAAACAGTAGAAAAAAAAAATAAAAAAGTAAACATTTTGTAAAGTCCCACTGAACTAATACAAGACTTAATACAAATTTTTCATATACATCACTCAAATGCAGTTAAAAAATCATCTGGTCTCCAAGTCCTGTTTTCCTTGAAATATGTACCCACAGATTTCAACTACAAAGAGAGGATACATTCATTCTTGTTCTCTTCAAGAAGTCAATTGCCACACATTCCAATGATTTGCAAATAAAATTCATACGGTCTCATCAAGAGAACACATCCAATTCCATGACTGGAGTCCTTTCATTTTCAGCACAGGCTCCCTATCAAGCCACCATTCATCACATGTCTTTAGACTGATCATCTTCTTCAAGTTTTCTGATTTCATTCTTCAAACAGTTGATGGTTTCACGACTTGCTTTTAATCGTTCTTTAAGCTCAGCAATTTCAAAACTGGTTTTCTTTTTAGCAGCTTCTAGCTTTTCCCTGGTTTTTACTTCAAGATCTGCAACTGTGATGGTGATAAAGAAAAATAAGTATAAAAAGAAATCATAATTATTAAAAACACATTTACTTCTTAAACAGCGATAGTCATTTAGAAGGTATGTGTCCAAAAAAAAAAAAAACCAAAACCAAAAACACCAACAATTACTCTTAGTAATTCAACTACTTAGTAACTTAATATTCTTAGATTCAACGCATGTGGTAAAAATGATATATGAAAAAAAGATGGAATTAAAAACACGTTTATGACCTCATTCAGTCCATCGTTTTTGTGTAGGAACACTGTAATTTACTATAGCATTTGCCAGAGTAAAAACAAACGACTAACAAACAAACAAAAAAAACAACCTGAAGATTAGGTGAATGACATGATTGACAGCAAAAAAAATGACAGCACATGGGAAAAGCAGAGTGAAAAGTGTATCCCATTTACTATTCTTCACTGTATTCTGATTCTGCGCATCTACAAAATTTGGTGGTGGTACCTGTGCTTTAACAAGCATCTGACTGGTGATGGAACATCTGACAGGTATTTCTTTCTTTTTTTGTCATGCACAAGTTTTAAGACAATGCAAAGCCAGGAAGTCTTCTTAGGCCATGGATATCCCTCCAGATCCTATGTTACATCATTTTGGATTTAACCTTTTATCTGCTTCAATAGCACTTTTTAAGGAAATGCATTCAAAAAATTATTTTTTTTTTATTATTGCTTAGGAGAAACATGCAGAACTTCTAATTAAGAAAGCTTTAAAACTGGACTTTTTAAGAAAGTTTCAAATTATTAAATGCTTTCTACCCACAAACTATAACACCATGCAATGTGATGAAGATCCACCTTAAGACTAACAAAATTGAAGTAGAAAATGGAATTACCTCACATGTTCAAACACCTGAACAGATACAAAGCAAATCAGAACCCTAAATCTGTGGAGCTCAAGCACTCCTTGATTGAGGTATTCAGTGTCAGGAGAACAAGCAGATAAGCCAAAGAGCAAGTGACCAGAAGTACAACGGCATTGCAACTAACAAGGTAGAATTTGTACTTAATAAATACAACTGCTTTCTGAGAGTGTAAAATAAGAAATCAAGTTCAGACGATCAGAGCAGAAATCATTGCTAAATGCATTACTTTATGAATAAATGCATTTTCATTTCATTTTGTAGAATCACAGAATAGTTCAAGTTGGAAGGGACCCACAAGGATCATTGAGTCCAACTCTTGGCTCCACACAGAACCTTTCCCTAACCCCCAGCCTGACCCTCCCCTGTCCCAGCTCCATGCTGTTCCCTCGGGTCCTGTCGCTGTCCCCAGAGAGCAGAGCTCAGCGCCTGCCCCTCCGCTCCCCTCGTGAGGGAGCTGCAGGCTGCCATGAGGCCTCCCCTCAGCCTGCTCTGCTCGGGGCTGAACAAACCAAGGGGCCTCAGCTGCTCCTCACACATCTTGCCCTACCTTCATAGCCCTATTTCCTTAATTCCATTAATATTCTGTTTTATACGTAAAGACAGATTATGCAGGAGGGACAAAAGTAACATTAAACTACACTGCATTATGAAGCGACCTACAGTTAAAGTATTAGACAGAAGGGAAAGGGACAGGAAGAGCTTCCAGACGCTCCTCTTTATCCCCGGGGGTTGCTGCTTTGTCTTAAGCAGCGCTAAGAGCTACGTACTTCAAGTGGTGAAGCACAACCTTTGCTTCCAGTTAACATCCTCATGACACAAGCCTAATTACCTCTAAGGCAGTGGTCTGAATTTATTCTCTTTTAATTCATTTCAAATATGATAAACGAGGTGTAGATCATGCCGTCAATCTTTATACCAAGTTATTTGTAATTCCTTTCTTTTCAGCAAGCATACAGATCTGAAAATCTTAAGTTTTCAAATAAGTATTAGTATCTTTGCAAAAATTGAAGTTAATTTAAGACAAAAATGTCACTTTCTAGCAGCAGCCAAATCCATTGTATGATTACATCCCACAAAAAACCCTAAACCCCAAACCAACTACAGCTTACTTCTAAAATGAACGTATTTTGTACTTACACTCTGTTTCATGCTTATAAGCACCTAGTGTTAGCTGACGAGACGTTGTTAACAGCTGCTGCATCATTGCAGTAGGATCTTGAAATATCTAATTGGGGAGAGAAACAAGTGTTATCATTAATACTTTTCAAAATAAAGTGAGGATTACATTAAAAATTTTCATACCATTTCATCATAGAATTCAGAAACTACAGTTTTCTTTCCCAGGATAGCATTGGTGTCAGACTGAAAAAGCTTCAGCAAGTGATACAGGGTTACCTGTGCAGACAGAGATTTATTAGCGTGACAATTGTAGGAAAATAAAAATCACCTTCTAGATATAAACAAGTAGCGTTTGTTCTTACTAAACAATCACACAGGATTTAAAGGGCTTTTAGGAATACAAAAATAAATGTCATCAGCAGAGCTATTTAAGTTGAATATTCGTTATTAAACATGCCAGCTACAAAGGCTGATTGGCATTTTTAAAGCGTCTAAACAACTGCTTTAGGATTGATGCATAAAAAACTACTAAAAATACCTTCTCTTAAAGATTTCCAAATAGAACAGATGATTTATTTCAAACCAACTTTGCCAATAAATCTGTTTGAAAGTGGTTTCCACAACCTTATCATCCCCATAGTTTGGGTGACAGAAAGAACCTGCTCCTTCCAGGAGCTAGTATCTTACCCTAAAATATGGTAATTAAGTTTCCTACCTAAACTTGGGTACGCAAAACTGCAAGATGCCTGAAACAAATGATGGGAAGAAAATAATTCATTCAACTCCTTTACAGGAGTGTGCTAGCCTGCTTTTCTTTAGAAACTAACTCTAGAATAGCAACTTTGTCACTTTTTGACCGATTTTGACCAAATCTGATAGTGTGTATATATATATATATATATATAAATATATATATATATATATATATATATACACACACACACACACATACATTCACACACTACATTATGATAATTAAAATATTCCAGTATCCTACGATTAGGAAGCCACTGAGGAGAAACCCTCCCTGCGTGCTCAACTCATGTAAGGTGCAACGTGCATTCACATATAAGTAAATACCAAAAACAGCAAAAGCCCTCACAAATGCCCTAGCCTGTACTAAAGCACAGAAATTGGAAAACATGGACAAAAATTGAATACATTTCCTACAAAAGCAAGCTTTATTATCCCTGCAGCTGACAGCACTTCTTTCTACCAGCAATATAAAGCACTACAACCTTAGGGCTCCCTAATTCTTTAAGCACTGTTAAAAGTTTGTTGTACTTACAGGTCTTTCATTAGGGTCGATGAAAAATATCTTGATGATTATTTCGAATTCGCCCCAGCCTGTCTCAGTGATCTCGTACGGCGGCTTGGTAACAACTGCGGGGGGAAGCAGCGGGGACGGCGATGAAGCCCCCACGCAAGTAACCAAAACCCTCCCTCCACGAGCTAAGGCCAGAACACGAACCCTACCTCTCAGGGGATTCCCGTAGCTCTCGTGCAACTTGAACTGAATTTTCTTCACGTAGGCTGACATGTCCTGAAAGGCAAGGTGTGGGGATTCTCGCTGTGTGCACAGCACAGCAAAACACTGTGCAATCACCCCAGCCCTTCTTCTCGCACCCCTACCTCCAACACCAGCAGGAAAACAGAGGCACAAACCCAAAAGTTAGCAGCACCCTCGGTGGTCACCCCCCCCCCCCCCCCTTAGCCCCCCTTTGTGCCCGGCAGCCCCCGCCGCTCACCTCGTTCCTGTACGGCTTCACGTACACCGTCCACTGGTGCGTGTGCCCGTCCTCCTCCCGCTTCTTGCCGAAGTACCTCGCCACGTTCCCGTACACGATCGGCTTCACGATGGTGACGCCCTTCAAGCGACAAACCCGCAGCTCCCGCACCCGCTCCCGAGCCGCCGGGGGGGCAGCCCCGGACCCCCCCCCCCATCCCCCGGGGCTCCTTCCCTCCCTCCCTCCGCTCCCGGCCCGCCGCACCTTCACCCTGCCGCCGGAGTCAGGCCCGAACTCGGCCATTCTCTTGAACATATTGCACCGAGGGGGCGCCGCCCGCCGCCAGCCGCCCGCCGCCGCCGCCGCCCGCGCTCAGCTCCACGCCCCGCGGCCGCTCGGCCCTGGCCCGGCCCGGCCCGGCCCGGCCCCGCCGCTGCCGGTACCGCGAGATGGCGGCCCCGCCGTCACGTGCCCGCGCCGCGCCGGGAGGGGCGCGCGCCCCCATGGCGGCCGGGGGCGGCCGGGGGATGGCGGCGGCCGCGCGCGGCCCCGCTGAGGCGGCGGCGGGCGCCGCCATTTTCTCGCCGCGGCCGGCGGCGGGGGGGTCGGGCTGTTCTCAGAGATAACCAGGGATAGGAGCTGAGGGAATGGCCTCCGGTTGCAGCAGGGGAGGCTCAGGGTGGGAATGAAGAGGCATTGCTGCTCAGGAAGAGTAATTAGGCACGGGGACGGGCTGCCCAGGGAGGTGGTGGAGTCACCGTCCCTGGGGGTGCTCAAGGAGAGGTTGGATGTGGTGCTTGGGGACATGGTTCAGAGGGTGACATTGCTATTAGGGTGACAGTCCAACCACATGATCTCAGAGCCCTTTTCCCACCTTCATGAGTCTACATCTCATTAGCCACAACCTCCTCAAGCAGTCACAGGTTAAAAACCCTACTAGCACTACGGATCACAAATCACGCTGACCAATACACAGCCATTTGCAGGTATTTTTTTAATGATGAACGCGCTTAAAACTGCCAAGCAAGTAACAAACATCATGCTAGCGTGCAGCAGCAAAACCTAGCGGTGAGATTTCGATTAGATCGGCTCCCTGCTCTTGCCTACGTACAGCAAAACCAGCAGCTGGCTGTTCAAGCTGCGTCGGGCGCAAACGGGGTGGATAGGTGGAAACTTTCATCTGCAAGGAGTAAAGCAGCAGCTTCACAAGTGAGCTGCGTTGTAGTAATGCTGGATTTTGTGTGGATCACGGACTGTAACAAGCGCCTTGAGGAACCAGTTTGCTCGGTGTGAGGGCTGTTGGCTGTTGGGAACGGGCTCCGCTGAGCACCTGCGCCTCATAGCCTGCAGCCTCGGATCCACCTGGAGACATCTGTGCCTTTGCACCGGTTGCGCCATGCGACCCTGGACAGAGGAAGATCAGGGCAATTAATGACAGCAAACTCAAAAGTCAGCACTGATGGGGCTTTTCTTAGCAACCCTGGCTTAGATACACAGCTAAATTCTGCAAAAGGCCAGGCTATATATCAAGTACTTTGCTACTTCCCCAAAGAGAGAGGCACAACCGAGCATTCCTGATTTAGAAATCACAGCACACCTAAGGCTATAGGTTGGACTGGTCTATGCGCTCTATTCTTTGAGAGCGTCAATTCTAAGTAGAGCATGTGGGCTTTGTAAAAGCAGGTCAAGATGACTCGACCTGTCGCCTGCAGCCAGCAAAATCAAAGCCAGTCACATGTACATTGTAGGTCATTTAGTTTGCACTTCAATACTAAAAGGTTGGGGAATGGAGAGCTTAGACAATATTCGTGGCCTGCTAGTTATGAAGAATTTGGTGCATATGAGGGTTTGAAGAACATCAAGGATGCCACAGCTGCAGTTTGCACCTATGCTCATTTTAGCTACTGTTCTTACATGCTTTGAGTTGAAATATACATGCAAGGGACTGCTAAGGTTTGCCTGTTCTTTCTAAACTGGATTAGTTTAAAATTATATTCCTTCTCTTAATTGTCTGTTCTACAAGTGCAGCTCAGTCTTTTAACCCACCAAAACCTACCATGCGTTCATGCCATTTGGATCTCTGACAATCCTCTTCGCACACCTCACAGCTTCTGTTATGTCTGATCTCAGTAGTACTTGAAAAAGGAGACGGGAAACAACGTCAGTTTTCTCTTTCTTTTCATATTTTTATTTAAATAGTCTTCAAATGTCCTTAGGGAGTGTGTGTTGGTGTTCACCATTTTTATTGTTTTCCACTCGAAGGGCTCATATGGTGTCTGGTTAAATTAACCATCCTGTACAGACAACAGTTCTGAAGACTGAATAGCATGTGGGCAAACATGATGTGAGGGAAAAGCCTATATAATACCCAAGAAAGTGAGAAAATGATAGTGGCAAGAATGGTAATAGTTGTACAGCTGCTTTGAACTTCAAAATATTCAGGCTGTGTGCTGACTACTCCAGATGCCTTGTTCAGCTCTTGAATATATATATAGTGTATCACCTTCTTTGGTAAGACATTATACCAAGCAACAAGAACCAAAGGCTTGAGATGTGCGGCAATTCCTCTGTTCTCTATTTTCTAAGGAAAAGCAAAGAACTTCTCTCTGGCAACTTGCAACTATCAGAGTGCAAGAGTAAGACCAATGAAGCAAATCTAGAAATTATACAAAATAAACCAGGCTGCAAGAGGTCATTTGGGCCAGCCTCTTGCAAGAAGTCAAGCTCTCACTACCTTCAAAGAAAAATGTCCAGGGGTTAGTGTCACTACTAATTAATAAATGGGTTCTGCGGAAACCTCTTTACTCTAGAAACAGTAAGATGGGTAAGCAGGGGAATACAATTCCTGCTGTAAAGAAATGTTTTCCTCTCACTTGTGCACGACCACGGTGCAGACCTCCTTTTTGAAAGGGGGAAGGGTGAGTTTGAACTCTGTATGGCAATGTTTCTAAAGCCGAGGCTGCCACCAACCTTTGCTCATTTGCAATGGGAATATGGAAGGGCAGCCTGTCATGGTATTGCCTGGGGAAGCTGAGCTCACCTGAGCATGGGATACCGCACGCGTTCTTGGCCCTTGGGGTCTTGCCATCATCGCACCACCAGCGGCTGTTGATCTGTAAAATTCCGTAGTCGGTGCTTCCATCAGTGTTACGGTTTGTAGCCTGTGTGTTAAAGCTGCTCTCATAATTTGCTGCACACACCCCTGTCAAAATTCCATTCAAAAGAAAAAAGAGATGTTTGCTTTAAAACCGGACCCGACTTGTGTACATACACGCCCCATCTCCTCGCCTGGCTGAAATGTGACTGTATGCAGAGTGCATGTGACAGGTGGGGCTCCTTTTATTCCAATCCAACCCAGTATGAAAAACAACTACAGCACGTCTTAACTTCAAAACGACCTTAGAAATCCCAGCACAGGATTTCTACCCTTTAAAATAAATGCCAGCTCCTGCCCATGTGGCTGCGGGTGGCCCGGCTGCACCCACATGTCGAGGGAGGCTGGCTGGTGTGGGCAGCGGCAGGCAGGGCACGCTCTGTCCCTCACCCTGTCTCCTTTGAAGCTTTTGGGAGCCATTGACTGCAGCAGATGGCAGCAGCACAAATAGCTGCTGGCTTTGACAAGGTTTGTTTCAGCTGCTTGTACTTCACGTGATGCATAATGGCCTTGTTTTGTCCCATCTACATCTGCTGCATCTGTGGCAGGGCAATGGGAAGGAAGAGGGACGGGGACAGCGATTGCATCTGACCCTCACATGGATCGCTCTCCAGATCCGGGATCAGACCCCACACATGCTTCCCCTCAGAGGAAATTGGTTTAACACCAGCCTGTTGTCTGGAGGAAAGAAGTCTTCACCTGGCCTTCACCTGAGGGAGGGAGGCTCCTTGTCTGGAGGAACCCCTCTCCCTCAGCCCCCTTTCCTCACAGCATGCCCACTGTCTCCTCTCCCCCACTACTATTTCCAGTGATTCCCACCGACCAAGCCTGGCACCAGCACCTCTGCCCAGCTCAGCTCCACGCTCCCATCCTGCTTGCTCCACAGCCTCAGAGGGAGGCCACCAGCAGCAGCCACCCAGAGGGAGGAATCAAAGCAAATAAAGGCAGAGCAATTAGCTCCTGGGGAGGTATGATGAGACAGGCTGCTTCTGCAAAACGCTTGCTGATAATGGTTTTATTCGCCTGTGGAAGAGTGCCAGGGAAAGAAGTGGTAATGGGACAAGCTGTAGAAAATGCCTGCAGTCTGTGCCAGCAGAGATGGACAAACCTGGTGGAGCCTTAACACCTGCACTGCAGCATCATGCCTACATCCTCACCTTAACAAAGCTTGTTAAGTGGAAATTCCCACCCCACGTGCTCCCTGGAAATCAGGGGAGAACAGACTTACAGTTTCCCAGGCTGTATCCCCGGTAGTTGTCCAGTCCAAGTCGCTTCATAGCTGCTGCCAGCTCACACCTTTCGTAGACTTTCCCCTGAGCAGCCAGGGGTAGGAGGCAAAAGACGAGGGTCAGCAAAGCCTTCATGTTGTCGGCGTAGCACACACTGTCTCTCAAAAGCGAGACTGCAGGCTCTCCTGCACTTGCCTCTTATATATTTTTCTCCTGCCCCCTTTTGGTTCCTCTCCTCTGCCGTCACCACAAACAGCCTTTGAAGTATATGGCAATTTCCCAATAATTAAAACATCTCTCCAAACCTGTCAAATTTCTTAGAACAGGTGCAAAGTACTTTAGCCACAGGTGAATTTTGTTTACAGTCTGTTGCAACACCTATTGAAGGGGGAGTTGGGTATTTAGGCTCTGCTACTCAAGTTTTATTAGGAATTTATCATCAAAGTCCCGGTTTTACTGCACAGCTGCTGTTCACCAATCTATCACTACTAATAAAAATAGCCTAAGTAGACATATGTTTAATTGGCACAATTACACTCTCTGATAATACAAAGGTGGCTCTTCTGGTCAAGTGCTGAAGAGTTGTTGATGCATCGTTCATGTACCAACAGGAGCAACCTCACCGTGCTGCGTGTCCTTGCCCGGTGTCTGAAGCAATGCTGGGTTTGTCAGGGCTCTGAGTGCAGGGGGCTGTGGGGCCATTTGCTGGCAAGTGGGGTGGGACATCGAGCAGGAGTATTTGGGGAGGAAGAAGCACAAGCAGAAGCACAGCCTTAATACCCCTGATGTATCAACCCTCCTACAAGATCTACCCGAATGACAAAGCATGAAAAACCCTCTGCACTAGTCACCAGCACTTATATCTTGTTCTTGTTTTGATAGTGGAACTAATAAGGAGAATAAGGAGAAGTGGGTTTTACCCACTGGGTCTTGAGGTTGTTTGTACAATTTTTCAGTGGGCATGCGTAAGCTGAACTATAGAAAGTAGCTCTATTTGATCATGACATTCAGAGCTGGTTACTTTTTACTAGCCTTTGAAATTCTTATCCATTGAATTCATTTCAAAAGAAAGTGCTGGCAAGAAACAGTGTGCCTGCACACAATTGTATTTGATTGGAAGTGCTTTGTTTGGGCAGCTTTGCATGGGGAACTGTAGACACTTCAAAAGGTGGGATGAAAAATTGACTTTGTAATGTTCAGCAAGCTCTTTAAGAGATCAGCTTTTCAGTGTCCCACCTCAAAATGCAACTCTGGTAGAGGGGAGCAGCTTCTAACACAGCCCCTAGACTCCGTCTTCCATGCTAAGCCACCTGATGATATCGATTGCATTATGGCATCAGCTAGTTCACTTTAACAACTATATTTATTTAGTTTTTTGTTTTGTTTTGTTTTGAGGATTGACATTGCCTCATAGTCAATCAAGTAGCCTGTGAGATTTGTGTCCTTATCTGACCTCTGCTGAGGCCAATACGTAACAAAGCAAAGGGACACATAAATGCCATAGCTTTGCAGTAAAGGTCTCAATCTCTTCATGATAAATGCAGCTAAAACCTTCTTAGTCTTCAAACTTAGATTTATTATCCTCATTATTTTAGTGTCTTACTTGTAAGTTGAGTTTAATAACCAGAATGGTGCTGTCACCAACAAGGAAGAAAAAAAATCTTAAGAAACTCCCATCTTGCAACACACAATTGGTATTTCCAAATACCTATAAAGAAATGTGAGACTTCCTGCTAGTCAAACAGAAATATTCACCGTTATTTACTCATCCCCCTGCAAGCTGCCAACTGCAGAGGTACCACACTTAAGAGCTTAACAAGAAAGCCCTTCACGGATATCTTCTAAAAATGCACCCCTGTTTCTACAGACTTCATAGGAATGCACAGCGTTGGTTCAAACAGGAGTCAAATGCCTGCAGGGGCTGTGGTTCTTCACTTTCATAACAGGCAAGGTATTTCCTCCTGTCCTGCTGCAGTTTAAAGCCATTTTTTTCTGTATGTGGCTGTAGCCAGTGAGGAGTGAAGCAATCTCTGATTACAGGGGTTTACAGGAATTCACTTAGAGGGAAAGTTCCCATGCAGTACTTCTCAGAGGGCCAAACTAAGCACCCAAGTTTCATATTTATATTATTTCCATACTGTTGTTACCTGTATGGCTGTGGCAATGACATTTTTCGTGCACCTTTATGTTGTCTAGAAGGGCAGAAATCATGTGAGCAAATTTAGCTGTCTACCAAGTCTTTTAGGGTATGACCTGCTCAGTACTTTAGATAAAATAGTTCAAGTTTAGATTGATTCCGTAAAGTGGAAATGTCACTCAGAATACGCTTCTGTCAAGGTTAAGTGAGTGCATTCAGTATCCACAAACACTTGGAGATACTCCCGTGGTTAGAGCTGAATCTTATTTTCCAGCCTAGCTTTATATTAATAATGGATGGAAGACACCACTTTCTCTTTCATTTCCTTAGGCTGTATGAAAGAAAGCAAAAGAGGAGAAATTACATTTCATTTATTGTCACTCACCCAGCTGGTGCAATAGTCTCCTATCATGAGAACACTAACTAGCAGTACCTTGGCCAGGAACACCTTTCTTGTTCAAAAACTGCCTGCAAAAAAGCCTAATACTGTATACACAGTTTCCAATCCTCTTTCAGACCCTCAGGCTGTAAACGTTTGGGACTGCATCCTGTATTTTGTAGGTGTAATAACTTCCTCTTTGCTGAGAAGAACACTTTTCTTTGTCTCTGGTATTGAAAATGTTGCCAACAGCATGAAAAAGAAAAAATAGCCAAGGCAATTCTACATTCACACACACACAAACCTGCATAAGAAGCATGATTGTTAGAGGAAGATCTGGCCTTGGAGCTAAGGGATAAACTCCCTGCTACGTGTTCCCTCCTAATCTGGCAGTTCTGACTCCAAACCATAGAGAAATAAAGATAAAATTGACTATAAAGCATCTGGTAGGCATCAGTCAGGCCATCAGCAAGGGCTTGGCAATGTACAGAAAACAAGCAGACCTCCTTCAGCTTGGAAAGATCCCTTTGACGGGCTGATGAACTCCTAGGTGGCATTAATGAAAGGCAGAATAGCACCTGAACATCACCCCCACTGCTATAATCAGCTGAGATCATCCCTCATTTTGAGTGTTCAAGTGCAATCACTGTTTGGATGGCAGAACACCTAGAGGAGCAAATGCTACTCTGCTGTCTCCTATTTTATCAATTTATTGCAGTTAAGCAGCAAGAAATGCCACCATGATTCTCCACACAATTCACCAAAAGTGGTTACTACGACTAATTTCATAAGCCAAATACCATGGGATGGCTTTGGCAAACTACATCTCCAGTTTGGGGTGTTCCTATATAAATTAGTAAATGCTGTTTGCTACAGCTTAAATATTTTTTAATTTTATTGAGCTAGATAACCACTTCATCGGTCTCTCAGTTGATGTCAGCCAGTCTCAAAAGTTCCTAACCCCTAAACCCTAACCCTAACAATAACCCCTAACCCCTACCCCTATCCCTGCTTGTACCCCTACCCCAGCCCTAACCCTAACCCTAACCCAAAAGGGGCTCTAACCCTAACCCTAGCCCTAACAGCAGTGCTAACCCTAATACATAACCCTAACCCAAAAATGCTCCACTATGACTCTGCTGGCCCGTGAAGTCAAACCCTGTGAGCTATTTCAAAGTAATTACACAGTGGATGCAGTAAAATGAACAAATTTCATAGAATCGTAGAATATCCCAAGTTGGAAGGGACCCACAAGGATCATTGAGTCCAACTCCTGGCGTCGCACAAAAATTCAGACCCAAAAATTCAGACCTATTACTAAGAGCACAGTCCAAATGCTTCTTAAACTCCATCAGGCTCGGTGCTGTGACTACGTCCCTGGGGACCCTGTTCCAGCACACGACAACCCTCTTGGTGAAGAATTGATATCCAGCCTGAACCTCCCCTGCTGCAGCTTGACACCATTCCCCTGGGTCCTATCGCTGGTCACTAAAGAGAACAGATCGGCGCCTGCCCCTCCGCTCCCCTCATGAGGGAGCTGCAGGCCGCCATGAGGCCTCCCCTCAGCCTGCTCTGCTCGGGGCTGAGCAAACCAAGGGGCCTCAGCTGCTCCTCATACATCTTCCCCATTAGACTCCACACCTTCTTTGTTGCACTTCAAGTCAACCTTGCTGACAAGGAAGTTGCTGTAGTATCTTAGGGATCGCTCCAAACAATAATAACTGGTAAGACCCCTGCATAGCAGAAGCATTCAGCTAGACATTTTTCTTTGCAAGACCGTGGCAAATCCATTTCCAGTGGTATCAACAGAAAAGGAAGAAGACATTGAAGAATTAAACGGCCACTGAAAAGAACACCAAAATAGGCTAATATTTGTCAGAGACCAACTTAGAAGGGGCAGGGGACAACAAGGAAATTATACAGAAACAGCTGGATGATGGAGAAAATGGTGTAGTCGGAACAGAACACAGCTTAAGCACATCAAAGCTCCCAGTGTCTCCGCTGATAAAAAAGAGCTTATCTGTTGGAAGTATCTGATCCCAAATACCGGATTTATGGGAGGCTGCAGTGGGGAAAGTACTTTCGGTAAACAGAGTAAGTGCTAATGCCACCCTGCAGACCCTGTTAGGATCCCACCTGGGATACTGCACGTATTTCTGTTAGGGGATTGTGTGTTCTTTCCTATTACAGGAAAAAGGAACTGAAATGTGCATATGCAAGAACGGGGCAAGTGGGTGTAACACAGCCTGTCCTAAAGAGTGGAAGAGTCTCCTACAGCAGGCTCACCAAAGTGAAGGCAGAACGAGCATTAATTAGCTGTTTTGAATGCCTTAAGGAGTTGAATACAATGGGAAAGGGAAATAACTATATAAAGTAGAGAACAGTATCATCACCAGATCAAATGAATATAATCTGATCAAGAAGAAATTCAGGCAGCAACTTAGGCTGGTACCCATGGGAGCAGTGGAGCAGTGGGATAGCCTTCCAGTGGGAACAGCAGGAGCAAAAACCCCAGACAGACCCTGCTTGGATTTAAGATGAGTCTCCAAAGGGATTATAAATTGTGGTTAGCTGCCACAGCAGGGGCCTGAGCTGCACGTCCCAGGCTATATTCTCCAGCCCTGTGTTGCTACTTAGAGCTCAGTTTCTCCTGCAGCCTTGTTGTGAATTATGTAAGGCTAAAAGACCCTCCTCTGTCCTTGGCGCTTTTTACCTTTAATTTGCTGTGTTTGTCATAGAGAAGACTGATATGGGAAAATGAAAAATAAACAGGCATCCTTTAAAAAATACAAAATAAAAAATAAAATAAAAAATCACACAAAGACTTGATCACCAAGAGAATACTACATTAATGGATTTATTGTTTGAGTGTTCACAGGCGTGAGCGTTATTACCAGCATGGAAGTACATTTTGGGAAAAAAAGAAAAAAGGGGGAAAATGGCATAGCTATAGAAACTGACACTGAACACATGCTCTACACATTCTGAAATAGAGGAAATCACATGCGATGTGGTAGCCTCCAAAGCAGCCATTTCTGAGTCACAAGTAGGTTGTGGCATAGGGCCAGCCGTGGGGGGAAAAACGGTGTGAGAACAAAAAGCAGAACAAAAATCTGCATAAAGCAGATGACAGGAAAAGGACTGGAAATAGATGGGATTGACTGAACCACACTGTGTTACTCGTGTTCCTGTCTATAACAGGGGACAGGGCTGAGCGGCACCGCACACTGTGGCAGATGGAGCTGGAACAACCCTGAGGAGAAACAGGCTGCCACCAGCCTGGATGGGGACTACTGCACATCATCTGCCACCCAGCCCTAGCTGCTGAGCACAGCCTCTGCCCAAGCACAGAGTTTAGGTGCATTATCTTACACACAACATCCTTCTCTCTAAATTGGTCCATCTGAGGGATGGACCACCTGGTGGGTGAGGAGTGGGCTGGTGGTCACCCTCAAAGAGCTGTGGTCACTGGCTCTATGTGACCACAACGTCACCATAGTCTCCAGGTGGAGACTGGTGACAAGAGAAGTTCCTCAGGCAAAAAAGTTCCTCAAGGGAAACAGGCCTGAAAGGCCTGTTGAACCTCATGAGGAATTCAGGCTTGTTAAGGCCTCATGAGGTTCAACAAGGCCAAGTGCAAGGTCCTGTACCTGGGCCAGGGCAATCCTAAGCACAAACACAGGCTGGGCAGAGAACAAATTGAGAGCAGCCCTGAGGAGAAGGACTTGGGTGTGCTGGTTGATGAGAAGCTCAACATGAGCCAGCAATGTGTGCTTGCAGCCCAGAAGGCCAACCATGTCCTGGGCTGCACCAAAAGCAGTGTGGCCAGCAGGGCAAGGGAGGGGATGGTCCCCCTCTGCTCTGCTCTTGTGAGACCCCACCTGGAGCCGAAACAAACCACAAACACTAGTGATTGCAGTACTCTCAAACTGCACACATGAATCAGGATCTAGTTCTTCTTCTTCAGCTACCAGACTTTCCTTCTTGTTCACTGCAAACGAGGATAACCTGGAGATGGGCAGATCTTAGCCCAAGACAGAAGTGATCCGAGATGTAATTGCTGAAATAGGGTGGGGATATACAAGAAACCGAGAACTGTTGCACATTGACTGTTTGTACTACAGCATGTCACAGAGATGAGAAACTCTTCCTTCATTTACCAGCCTTCCCTACATTTTTCAGCTCCCTTGGATGGAGCACTGGTACCAGGATTTTTGATAAGCGAGGATCAACCTCCAACTCCAGACTCGTAATGAAATTTCCAGGTGACAAGGCATTCCTAAACAGATTAGATCAAAGATTTAATTCCAGAGCTGTGGATTTAAATTTGCCAACATTTTCAAGTTTTTGTTTGTTTGTTTGTTTGTTTTTAAAAAGAGGTGGGAACAGAACATTTTCGTTCATCATGAGATTATGTATAACCTCACAGGAGCTGATTTTGCACGAGCTTCATACGAGTTTCCTCAAGCTTCATCCAGTCCCGGAAGGGACCAAAGGGAGTGGGGAAGGGGCCGCTGACTCCATGAATTAGGCACAGCTGGAGGTAGCACGAACCTGGCTCCAGCCATGAATGCTGTGCCGCCATCTCTCCTGCTGCCCCTGATGGTTTTAACAGACTATTAATTTAATTTGGTGGTAAAGGTTTTTTGTTGTTGTTGTCGTTTTTGGCAGCTTGCCAGCTTTCTAAATAAAAGACCTGAATTTCTATAAACCTTCCCATGTTCCCCAGTAACACACCCAAGCCTCCCTCAGTTAAAAATCCAAGCCAGTTATTGCTGTAATTAAAAACCAGAATGCTGAAAGAGGTGGTAACGTAGAAGTAAGGGTTTTATTCCTAAATTCATTTTTAGTAAAAGGCATAAAGTTACTTTTTTTTTTTTTTTTTCCAAATAATTGAATGGAACAGTCAGGGGATAACTTAAAACTAGGAGGGCACAGTCAGGATCCCACGTGACATGAAAAAAAATAATTTTCTGAAGTATCATACTGTTAACACTGTGAAAGAAACTCCAAGAAAATGTTAATGGACTCCAGCTGAGATGGAAGCCAGCCAGCAGATAGTTTTAATCGTTAGGGAGAATTTATACTTACACAAAAAAGCTCAAAATAGTTTTTCTTATGGAGAAAAATAATAATCACTCATCTGGTTTTTACAGCTGCTAGTAAAACACTGACCTCCTCTGACCCTTTTCATTCAAAGCAGTTTATGTATTAAAAAAAAAAAAAGAACCCACCACACAATTTAGACATTATTTCCAACAGCTTCTTCTACAGCACTGCTGGCTGTTCTAAATCATTCACCGGCTTCACTACTCTTACACTACAGGTCTTTGAGAAAAGGGGAGCTGTGGACCTACATGTAGCAAAGACTCCGGGCTTGATGATTTAGGAATGCGAGAATGCAGTTTTAATTATGTACATACTCCAATTAACATCTTGAGGTTGCAGCTCGAGTCCCTTGCAGCTTGATCCATGAATAAGGATTCTGTTTGGGATGAATGGTCTCTGTTTTAACCCCCCTTCACCAGGGCAGAGCCACGTATTAAGCACAGCCTGCAGATTGTAAAAGGTGAGGGCAGCTGTCAGAAATAAGCAGATTGCTGAAGAGGGGAAGGGGACGCTGTGAAGCCTAAGGAGTCAGTTTTAAGAATTAGCTTCACCATCAGTCCTGAAATAATAGTAACTCTTTAGAGCTCTTTCAGAGGCAAAACACCACCTGTTTCTCGTGGAAACCCACCCATCGTTGTCCATTTTCCAGAGATGCGTTCATCAGAGCAACTGTGGCCAACGTTCTCCTCCTGTGCGGATCTCCCAGTGCTTTCTGTGTCACAGAAAGGCTTCTGAGCACTGAGATATTTCACTTTAAGTGTATTATGTAGGAAATCATGCAAAAGAATTGAACAGCAGTGCACTCAGAAGGCATTCAAAGTAATATGTAGAAGATAAGGCAAGAAACTAGAATGTTTTCATGAGGTGTCAAAGCCAGGAAAAAGCACATGGATTGCTTATTTAGTGGGAAAAGGGGAAGAAGTGACTGCTATCTTCTTATACTTGGGACAGCTGGGGATTACCGAGTCTAGTTCTGACATAAACCGTAACTCATAAGGAGGAGGGTATATGGGATAAGTGAAAAATATATTGATGTGGCACTAATTAGACAAGCAGGCAACTCTGGTGTAATAATAGTGCTCACCTATCCAAAGCTTCATTAGTCAAACAAGTGTTTAGAAGCAGCAGTTTTAGAAGATCCCATTAAATGTGTTTTCCTCTTAACTAGGCAGCTTTCAGTCTCTTGCAACTCTGTTTAAATCGACTGGTTCTTCACACCCTCTCACAAAATACATAGTTGAAATACAGGCTTTAAAAAAAAAAAAAAAAAAAAGTGTTTTCACCTGTTACTTTTAGCACACACAAAAAAATAAAGCCTTTCCTGTTTCAGGCCACCTTCCTACCCAAATCTCAAAGCCAAACAAAAGCCACCACTGAAGAAGTGTCACGCAACAACACGCCACTTCCTCGCAGCCAAACAGAAGGCGCAAAAATCTCTCCATTGGTGAGATTATTAAGCAAGAAGTAGAGGAAATTTTCATGCCACTAGATGGCAGGAGGGGACCTTTTACACCACCTGGGACCATCTGCACCATGTTGACTCTAGGGTGTGTATGACCCAGCTCCTAGGGGCCTCACTTCAGCATGAAGGTTAAAAAGATGACACCTAGGCAATGGGTACCAGTGCCAAGTGGATTCAATTCCCACTTCTACAGCTGGGACAAGGTTTCCAAGACTTACAGCTAGTGAGGTCTGACAGGAAGCTGTGGTGGTTTCCAGAGGGTTTCTCCAGCTCGCTTCCAGGTCAAATTCAACCAGCAAAAAATTCACCTGCTCCTTTTAGCACCAGCCCTTCTTTCTCCTGCTGCCACACCTCTCTGCTTTGAAACAAACCCTTGAAAACAAATTCACTGCCCTCCCCTGTCAGCTGCAAGAATCCCCACTCTGAGAAAGGAAGTATATTCCCACCTGGGCTTCTTTTTATCCTGTACATTTTCCCAAAAGTGTTTATTTATTTTTCATGGATGTGGAGCAGGCTATTTACTGTCTCCCCATCTCCAGCCATTTACTTACGTTTTTCAAAATCAATCACTTGCTTTTGGATCTTCTGAGAGGAAAAACAGATGACAATTCAACACAACTGATAAACCTGCTTCCTCTTGCATGCCTTGGTTAACCGTCTTGCCTCTTACACAGCAAACTCTCCTGCACAGCAGCAGCTGCTGTCACACAGCATGAGCAATCACCTTGAAACTCTTCATCACTGGGGTTGGAGCACTGTGTTGTTAGCCAAGATGCACTCAGAAAGTCAGGTAGAGTTGTCATGCTTTATGTTAATATGTTAAATATACTGTTTAATATGTTAATGTTTAAATTTGACTGTGTTTAATATGTAAAATAAACCCTGTCAGAGGTGTTAAGTGTGCAGAGTGCACTGCTATAAAAACGTGCTGTGCTACCAGGGGGTTATCTCTGGAGAAATGCAGAGGTCAAGTTGGCAAACATTGTTCCCAGTTGACTATCTTACTTGTAAGATTGCGATGCCATAGGCCTTCAAAAGGACTCTTACTGGTTCTGGCCCCAAAGTGTTTAAAGCAGTGCACCCTTTCCTGGCATTTCGGGATAAACGGGGTGTAAAGACACTCAGGTGCCAGCATCTGAATTTCCTGTAATACTGTTTGTTTAAAAAATATATATATGTATGTATATCTTTGTGGTGGTAAGCTACACATCTACAACCTGTATCTTCCTTTTACCCAGCCTGCACTGAACAAGCTTTATTGTTCACAGCTTCATACAGACCTCACTGCTGATTCTGGAATGTGATTTGCATTCTGCTCCTCTTCTCTTTTGCAACTTCGCATCTCCCCTGGACCTGCTGCAGTGTTCTGAGGTGTGAAGGACAAACCAGGGGAGAATACAGATGTGTGGCTCATCACTAATGCTTTCCACCTGTACATTTCTCCCCTCCCTAAATACAGCAGGGGGCAAAAACTTCACCTCTGATTGCTTCCTGAAGTTCTGCTTTCCCAGCAAACGCTTACATCTCTTCCACTTCCACACGGACTCAAATTTGTACAAATAAAGCCTCTCCCTAGTCATTAATGCTCTTCTGTTGGCAGAGGTAAAACAAGATGCTAGCTCTGTGAGAGGGGAAACTTCAGCAGTGCGCTCACTGCAGCTGGGTCAGAACTGGGTCAGTAGCAGAAGGATTTTCTTTCCTGCATGAAGATACCTTGGGGGCTTTATTGCTCCACTGCCTGTGCTGCAAAACCTGCAGCAGGACGTCTTCACATGAACTCAAGAGCAACCTCACGGAAATGATTCCTGCAGTCCAGAAGCGCTCCTTCAATTGCAACTCAATTGAGAGCCTGCAGTTCACAGAAGTGACTATTTTAATTTTAGGCTCCCCTGCTAAACCATGCAAATACTTCCCTGTTTCCACTCCCCTAAGAAATCCCACCAGTCAGCATTCTTACTCAGCCAATACAATTGTGCTCAGAAAGTTTTATCCTCATAGGTTAGGTGTGTGGGTTTTTTTTTTTTTGGTGTTGTTCTTTTTTGGTTTCGTTTAAGCTGATTTTCCCTTGGTTAGCTGGGATGGCTCAGCTCTTTCTGAGGCCAGCCTGCCTGCAGCAATAGATAGCAGACAAGAGGCTTCTGCATCCATTTCTGCTCTGCTACACAGCAAGGGGAGAACAAGCAAGGAAAATAACCTGCTGGAGCCTGGATTCCAGAAGTTTTTCCTCCAGCTCACCATAGGCTCTGGGGCCTTTCAATCTGGAGCAAGTGCAGAGGAGTCAGTGAAAAAGCCTGGCAGCAAGGCAAGCAGAATTGAGCAAGGAAATCTCCCTAAGCTGCTGAAATACTTCCTCGTCTCTGCTCAAGAGGCGTTGTTTCTCCAGAAAGCTTACACGAAGTAAAAGATATTTTCAGAGCGCTTACCTTCCTTGTTCTTCAGGTACTGCTTCCAATCAGACCTCGGTGATGCGGCATCCTGGTTAGTTAACCTACGCTCGAACGCTTCCACAATGAACTCATCCGCGTACTACTGAATCCTCACTGTGTTTATTGTAGGGTACACATCCTACGTTTTTGGGGACAGGATGCTTTACGATTCTCTCCCATTTAGCAATGAGAACTGCTGAACACCCTAACCTAGAGGAAAATTGCAACAAGGTACTTTAAAATAAAAAGTTAACACGTTTTCTCGTATGCTCTCCACGCAGAACAAAGCTCAGAGCCCTCTGGGCCCCACAATTTGCAGCCCCCGTGGCTCCTTCCACCTGTCCCCATCTTCACCTGGTCCCTGAAGCCAGGCTACAAACCTACACTCCCCTAGCACAGAACCCACGTTAACTAAAACCTGAGACATAATGCAATAACCAGTGGCCAAGTTAGTTTTCCTATCTTGTTCCCTGAAATTTGGAACAATTAAAGTTGGAGCCCTACAGAGTAAGCCAAGGTTATTTTCATTACTACAGATTTAGGGCACTAGCGGAAAAAATTGTGGTTCATTTTCACTGAGCATGGCGCCTCTTTTTCACAGAGCTGTACCCAGACTCACCCACCTTCCCTCATTTATTCAACCACCAAATTCATTTATTCAAACATCAGGTTTAAATAAGATCACAAGAGCTGTGATTTTTCAGACCAATCAGACCGCATTTCAGGCTTTGAAGCTAGGAAGACTAGAAAAAAAAATCCCAAATGAAAAAAAAATCAGTTTTTGCACATAATCTTACCACTGCTGAATACTGGAAGCTTGTCACAGATAAAAGTTGGAGATGACAGCACCACAAAATGGTATCGGTCACCTAAGATGGTGCAATGGACATAGTGCACATTGCGCTACAGCAAATGAACTAATTCAACAAATATTAGGAATTAGAAGTTGACCATTATTATGGTACAGCATTGCAGCGCTGATGACTTCTTGTATGTAACTGTATACATGTGTTTTTTGTATACTATTGTTGTGCTGTAGAGGAGTAATGTATTTACCTGTTAAACCACTGGGGCAAAAATAGGTTTAAACCACCACAGGATACCACTACCATTGGGTCCAGGCCAGCTGCCTGTAGGAGATGAGCTGACAACAGCTCAACCCAGTACACAGATGATTTTTGACCAAAATAAGCCTAGCTTACCACTGCTGTGTTTGACACGTGTTTTGTGATGATTAACATTTGCCACATTTAGTCAGCTAAGGAAGACAGATTAAAATAAAGTTTCATCACTGCTGGTTTATTGTATCTTGTATAGCAAACCCAGGTCCTCTAAGATACTTCAGGGAGCATTTACAGTAATGTTTGTTTCTAGACATGTAATTTAGAAAGGCTGAAGTTGTTTTACACAGCCTGCTATTTTAGTTTATTTTTCTCCACAGTTGACACTTTCACTGGGGTGACCGCATTTTACAAAAAAAGACAAAATGTTGGCTTAAAAAAGTGTGCACTTCTCACTAACCTTGAACTCTGCAGAAAGAGTCTGAATACCACATAAGATGTGCAACAGCTAGTGTGGACAACAGCTGATTACTTCTAGATTGAGAATTATAGCTTAGATTCTAGCCTTAACTACATTAGTGTCCACACTAAGTTCTAACGTCTGAATATTTGACAAAACCGACATAATGAACACAGCGAGGACAAGCTGAAATGAAGACAGACAAAAGTATTTTTTAATATAAAAATGGTCTTTATTTCTTCAATACAAGGTAAACTACTATTGCAGTTTAAGACCAACACAAAAGTTGGACAGCAAATTGCTTAACAGTCTCCTAAAGGCTGAAAAAAAGAAACCCATGAAAGCTAGAAGTTATGTGGTATTTCAAGTATAACATCTAAAAACGATGAAATGATCCCTAAACTTATAGATAACTAAGTACCTCTCTGCTGAAGATGTACTAAAATCCACATTTGCTAGGATACCATCTTACCTTGTTGAGAAATACAGGTCTCCAGAAACGCAAGTGTTCAACAGACTCTTTGGCCTGCTGGTATCAGGAAACTGTTTACTATACACATATAAAATCCTTTGGAGTTGGGCATTCTGACAGACAGCCATTTCCTTACATTTTGCATTGCAACTCTGCATTCCAACTCTTACACGCTCCCATGCTGTATTTCAAAGCCATTTCTTGAATAGTTTTTTTTTTTCATACATCCTTGTGCAAAATGGGAATCAGGAAATGGAATGACACAGGAAGACAATACAGCCTTATGGTTAGAAAGTCAGCAGTGCTGGTAATCTTCATAAAAATGTTAAGGTTTACCAAATAGGAATGTATTTCACCTGTAAAACACCTGGCTTTTTTTTTTTTTTTTTTTAATATATATATATAAAAAGGACAGCTGCACTAATAAGGAAACTGAATTTGCAATCGCTTGTATTTATAAAAGCACACACATTCCTCATTTTCTTACATTTGAAGATCAAGGGAATGTTTCTTTCATAATGTAATAATAATATGCACAGTTCAAAATATTTTCTATTACAAAATACAGTACACAAGAGGGTGAGGCCAAAGTCTATTACTTGAATATATTCCAAAGTGTTAGTTAGCATTGAATCATGTAAAATCACATTACATGGTATGAAGAGAAGGAAATTTTTACAACTGAAATGCTTAGTTTCATTGGGATTAAAGGTATACTGTTTCTTATTTTCAAGATACTTAAATAAAACCTGTATATTTCCAAAGAAGCTTTCAAAAATTTAAGCTCAGACATAGATCATGCCAGAACCTAAACCCACTGCAATAATTGGGGCTACAGACAGGATTCAAGAGCTCACAAGTGTGTAATATACAAACAGAATGAGATGCTTTATCATACTTTGTCCAACATGGAATAAAAACATGAGAACATCAAATTGAGGAACTTCCATGTTTCTCAGGAATTTATCCTCTAAAACTGAAATGATTTGAGAAGCACGCAGCATGTCAGATCTTAATTTCAGGAGCTGGTTGTGGGGGCGGCGTGCTGGGGACACACCACAAAACCACCCCAACGCCCTCACCCACCCCAAGCCTGTCTGCAACATGACTGCAAGGCAGCGTAACAAACAGCTGCAAGAGTCATTTCTGCACAAACACCGTGACTAATTAGCATGCTGCAACCCCTGCTGCAACCATTATGTTTAAGACCTATGCAATCAATTACCAAAATAATTTAAATCCCAAACAAATCCATGTTGCTTACTTCCTAAGACAAAATACTTGTTTTGGAAATAATTCCTTCTTTAAGAGCATGCACATGGATCTGCACTTTGCTTCTCTAGGATCTTGAAAGGTTTCTATTTGAATGCAGAAGAAATTTATTTAGTGTCTTGGGACCTCTGAAGAGTAGCAATCAAACATGCATGTTTTTTACATTTGAATCTACAGACAAAACTACCTTAATGAGTGTTATGCTAGTAAACTTAAGGCTGTATTTCACTTTACACAAGAACCAACAATAAGACTACGTATAAAATTCTATAAATAAAAAAAAAAAAGGCTTAGAGGTCTGTTTAACCTGTACAGAGAGAGCAAATGGATAAGACAAGGAAATCAGGAATTAAGTATTTCTATAAAGAATGTCATATATTTTTCACTAGAAACACAGATGACAAGTATATACAACATTTCAATCTGAAATTATCCACATACAACTAGGAAAACATTTACAAGGGTCTGGGTATGCAACTAAACAATCAGGTAGAAAAGTACAGTTAGAAAAACTAAGCCTCACCGGTTTCAAAGCAAAATCACTCTCTACTTAGAGGGGGAAAAACTAATCAAGCTAGCTTAAACTTAATAAGGTATCTTGCTTGTTGAACACAGAAAAACAACAGCTATCCAAGCTTTTAAGCCACACTGTAAATAAAAATGTGAAGTTCTGATACATGTTTTTCCATGATGCAGTCAGAACTCAAGTTATTGGCACAGAAAGCAAAAAGAAAGTGAGAGAAAAAGGCTGTAGTTTCCAAAGTTTTGTTCTTTTGAAGAACTATTTTTGACCTGTCAAAACATATAGCCCAGTAGAACCTTTACTAAGAAAAAAAGCCTCACCCTATTTAAAAAACAAAACAGAACAAAAAAAAGTCCCAAGCCTACTGCAAAAACAACTTGTCGCTAACGTGCCACCACCCCTACTTGTTGGTTTTGTTGTTCAAGATAAAGGGCATGGCCTTAGGTTATTTTCAACATTACTTATAAAAAACAGTATTTAAAAGAAATACCAAATATTTCCTCACAGACGGATTTATCCTTTCATCAGCAAAAGGAGATGAAATACAACTGAGTGAGTATCAAAGAACACAGCAGTAGCCATTGTGGCATCACCACCAGCCAGTAAATTACCAAGCTGCTATTTCCTGAGCATGCACAGGAAATTGCCGGTAACATTTAAGAAACCAAAACCTGGTACAAATTGTATTACAGATCCAGTTATACATGATGTGCATTAGACGTATTCCTTTTTGGTGTCTATCAGGGTCTTTGGATTTTTTTTCTGTACATATTTATTGTTTCGTTTAAAAAAATCTAACAAATGGAACTCACAATAACGAGAGTATTACCTAAACTGTGACACAGTGTGTCTATCAGTTAAAACTAGGTGTTCAAAGCACAGGCAGAAATAAGGGGCTTCAAATGGGGACCTCATCTTTCAAGCCACAACAAACACTCAGTTTCACCTGTGTTGTTTTCTCCTTGCTATTTCCTCCCTGCTATTTCCATTGCCAGCAACGGAAATCTGTATGCATGAGAAATTACACTCTGTAAAAGGGCAACAGTCTCCTTAAATCTGTTTCAGTGTGGAGTAAAGTATCAGTTCCTGCATAAAATGCTTTTCAATTGACTTTTTTTATTTTAAGATTGAATATAGCTATGCAGTGGAACATTACTTACCTGCTGCCTCTCCAGCATTAGCTACTCCCCATGTAACAGCTATAGGCAGGTTTCTCCTCCCTTAAACTTATTACACACAGCAGTAAACAATGGTTTTAAGTAAAAAATAATAAAAAAAAAATTACAACAGTATTGTTTGTAACCAACACCTATTCACAAAAAGCAGGAAATGAGTCATGACTTGTTTGATACAACTTTCAGTTTACAAAATTTTAAAAGGCAGTTTTCATTTTCCAACAGGATTAAACAAACATTGCAAATATCTTCTCAGTAGCAAATAGTTCAATAAACACCAGTGATCCCATGCATGAGGATTCAAGGTACACAGTTTAAGGAAAAAAAAAAAAAAGGGGTAGTCTGAAGCTTGTGGCCAAATCCAACAGCATCAAGCTGGCTGCAGAAAATCTGGCCAAGTGGCAAGTGACAAAAATTAGTTAGAGCATTTCAGACTTCTGCAAAAACTTCTGCAGTTGCAAAGGCTACTGGTCCCAACTCAGTAAAGCGTAAAAATCACACACAAAAAGAAACCTAAAGCATATGTTTACATTCCTTGAAATCTATGGAATGCAAGCATGTGCTCTGAATGCTCTGGAAAACCAAATGAAGTGCTTTCCTGAACAAGGTAACATATTTTAGGTCTGCTGTAAAACCTTCAAGAAAAATCAGTAAAAAAAGAAAGGAAATCAAGAGCTGTCTAAGAGTTGCCTCTTAAAGCCATTTGAGGTCTTGAAATTTAACTTAAAACATTAAGTGCTGCTATTCGAATAAATGAGAATGCTAATAATAAAGCCATTACATAATGACTTAGAATAGATGAATAATGAGCCTTTGTGCAAGGCTGCCAGAAACCGAATTCTTACAAATTACATGAATTTTTCTGTTCGCTTATGCTTCGTGCAATGAAATTTAGAAGAAAATCCTGTTTGTTCTCAAGTTGTTTGAAACATCCACTTGACTGGAAGTCAGCTTCCACTGCAAGCTCCAGTGAATTGTTTTGAGGTAAATTTACAAAACCTCATTTGACAGACTTAATTATCGCCACTTTTTGCTAAGGTTATTTCAATATTGCCCATCACTGAACAAGGACATACAAGTGTACCTTCTCTTTCATATGCATGTGTGAATAAACCCCAAAGTATTAAGAAAATATCAAACCCATAAAGTCTGAAAAATGGAAACATCTGGTTTCTTCTGTCACATTTCTAATATACAACTATGTACAGACTGCTACGGCCTTGGGGGTGGAGGGGAAGGGGGAAAACACACACAAGCACTATTACTATAAAACTGTAAACAACTGCAGAATTTTTTTTTTAACTTTTGTTTTTTAAAGCTAACCTTTCCACCCCTCGATATGAACAGTTTAAGTTCATATAACCAGTTTAAGTTAATATAAACTGTAGTGTCAGCCAGAACTAAGGCTGTTTGAAAGCGAGCATTTTCAGTGTGCTAAAATCAGAGCCCTGGGACCACCTCTCCCCCTAACAGACCGTGAGGAACTGCAGTTTTTACAGTTTTATATGTCAATTAGCAAATTCACAAGCCACCTAGGCAAACACTGCTAGAAAGCAAAATAGCATTAAAGGTTTTTGGAACCATCTGTCTTCGTATCAAAATTGAGTGTGTGAGAGCAACATTAGTATGTTCAACTCACTGAATGCAAGATTAGGTTGAGGCATATGCAAGAACTATTGCGATGTTTTTAAAGACAGCATCAATGTTTTCATTGTAACATTATCTTTAAATATTGCTGAACACAAGACTTTCCCTGAGGTGTAAACATCAAATAACTTGAACAGCTTTACACATCAGCCCCATTAAACAGTTTATTACAACACTACATCTACTGTAATCAAAGTGGTGCTGTGTACAGACATTATCATATGAACATTTTAACATGAACAAACTACTATAAAAACAAGCATTTACTTGACTTTTTCCAATTGCTTGCACATTATAATTGCCAAATGTATATAACCAGTAATAAAGTTGCAAAAGCTATAAGGTTTAAATCACACAGGTTTCCCTCAAATAAAACAGTTAAGCAACATAAAAAAAGTAAAAGAGCTACTGGTTACCATGTATGCAGATTTGCTTTATTCAGATCTATTCCTGTTCATTTTATCCATGAATCCTTACAGGCTCAGTTCAATCACATGAAGCAAACTGCTGGACAAGCATCTTTCCTTGAAGAACGTATCTTGTCTTGCACGCTGTTCCTCTTCCTTCAGCTGTAATGTGTCAAAATTTGTGATGTAGATTTTGCTAGTCCCCATAATACACAGAAAATTGTTGGCTTATCTATACATACACAAGTCGTGCATCTACTTCACCATAATGTAAACTAACACAAGATACCCGGAAGCAGTAGCTACTTGTTTGTGCAAGAAATTGTTTCCTAGTACAGCAGTTAAAATTGGTGTTGTTGTACAACAGGATCGAAAGAACAAAAATTCCACAGTTAGAAGTACTGAATGGTAAAGGAAGCAATAGCTACTGTTCCTGTGACTGATGGAAACATTTATATAGAACATTTCCTAAAGTATGCACTCTGCAAGAATAAACGAACAAGCACGTAAGGTAATTTTGCCACAACTAGGTTTTTACATTTTTACCTGCCCACTTACAGAAGATTTAAACTGATTTGACATTTGAATAATGCACTGATTGTATAACGAAGTGGATGGCTCACAGCTCAGTAACATTTAAAAGTGCACAGAATCTGGTACCAATACTTCAAAATTTTCAACCTAGTAGCAAGCAGGACAGGCTTCACATCTAAAAATACACTCTTGATGTTTTTTAACCACGCAAACCCGCTCTTCAAATAATACAACATAGATCTGCAGGTTTCCTCACCTAGTTATCCTAGGAAAAAACCCAAACCCTACTCCCTACTCTCAACTGTTTTGGCAAATAAGGAACCACACCATTCAAAGTTAATTACGGAAAGAGTTCACAAAGTACTTGGGATGGTATAATTCCATACACTGGATTTCAGTTGAATTCCATTACAAACCAGTTAGCTAGCTTCATTTCAGCAATCATTCACAATTTCAACATTCGATAATGTCAAAATAATTTAAATCAAATTGTTTAAAACCCAACACATCAGCTTGTTCATTTGAAAAACAGACATTTAGAGGAGCAATTTCATGACCATACATCAGTACACAGCTGTCAAATATTCTGCTGCTTTTGTAATATTCGTAAAACAGTTGGGGAAACAAAGTATTCAATTTTTGTATAGTCAATTGACACATTTCTTCCTCCCTTCCTGAAGATGACCATTAACAGTAACTTTAAAAAAAAACAAATAATCAAGAGCTTAAGCTCTATACATTACAGTATGCAAGTGATTTAGTCCAAGGCTGAAGCAGCAAGGGGAATTTTTTATTTGCAGACTTTGTTCTCAAGTTATCCATGTATCAACCAGTAACTACTCTGGGTGAACTTTCTTCATCACAGACCAAAGTTTCCACAGGTACTTGTGTTTTTTTCCAAGGTACTTGTATTTTCTCAGCAGCTAAGTGACAAAGTGCCGCCTCCTACCACAAGCAGACTCATGCAGAGCTGCAGGCTAAGGTAGTGCACACAGCGGAGAATTTCAGGTTTTTAGTGGAGAAACTCGGTGTATGACAGCTGTGAGTCTGCATGTCAGAATTTGCTGCTCTCATAATACAATTGCTGTGGCAAGAATTATGGATCTTTATCACTTCTATGGCGACAGTTAACAGATCCAAAGCACCGTATGTAAGATTTAAAACCCTAGCATAAGAAAGCTTCAGTTCCTGAGAATAACTCGCTAGATTTGTAAGGGCATTTCTGGAACTACAGGAACTTTAAGGAATGCTTGATAAACTGTACTTAGAATTAGTACTTGTCAATATAGGGCTCTTAGGATGGTCAGCACCACAATAAAACTTTTATTTTACTTTATTTTTAAAAACATGACCAACTAAAATCCGAAGTGGGGTAAATTTTGTTTCCAAGTACTCTGCCCATATACCTGGGCAAAATCAGAACCTTTGCAGTTCCAAAGGGAAGAAATTAATCTGTATGGATTATACCTTCATCAACAGCCCTTTTCAGTATTCTACACGCAAGTAGAATATTGAAGAAACAACTTGGAAAAAATGAATCTGTAGTTAAGCCTTCTTTTTGCAATGCTGTTTGCCAGCTGCCTCAAGTTCATGAGCTATCTGTCCCAAGCACGTATATATTAGGTTTGTACAATTTAACATCATACAGCAATCAGTTTCTCAGCATTTCTACTAATAAAACCCAAATTGCAGACTTGTCTGTTAAATAGTGAAGTTGTGGTCTAAAAGCTATGTTTTTATGCCAGAACATTTCAGAAATGAAATCCCAGAACTTCAGGGATCAAACATTTTTATACTTATGCAAGATGCAACTTGAGCATTTTCACACCCCCAAACAAGACTCTTACACCAAAACCCAGTAGGTATCATATAAATATAAAGCATCTTGCAGTAACAACTGATTTTTTTCCTTTAATTCCAATCATCCAAATAAGCATATGAAAGCTTTAAACAGCTTTCCGAAGTGTGAAAATTCTACAGTAATTTAAAGCTGTATGTGCATACATCTGTCAAGTTTGTAAGTGTAGTTATTTATCTGATATTTTCAGACTGAATTTCAATCCCACAAAATGTTCACATTTCAGTAAAACGCATGATACATATTTATAACCATATCCTAACAGCTCCTAAGAAGGAATATAATTGTCTTTTATTGTACTCTATACATAAAGAAAAAATATACAAAAGCAAAAAACCCACAAAAAAATCAGCTTGAAGGCCAAAATTTGTTTTAACTTTATCTAGATCCCAGACTGTCAGACACCTTCAAGTATTGTGATGTTTTAGCTATAATACAGTGAGAAGGAATGATTTGCAAGCTTGACTCTGTCATTCTGCACGTAAATTATGTATCAGTCTCTGTCCACCATACATGTACAAATAACCTATTCTACCACCCCTAGCAACTTCTTCCATTTGTTTCATTGTTCCCCTATTTTTAGTGTACTTACCTGTCATCTTTGATTTGATGTTGATTTTAAGTTCTACACTAAGATTGAACAATTTCTTGATTCTATAAATATTTTTGTATGGATAGAAAGAGAACAATCCCAAGCTACAGTTTGTTTCTTTATGTGGCTTTTCCTACTGTCCCAGCCTGTCTACTCACCAGAGACAACTGATGAACAGAGGGGTGTGTTCAAAAACCAGATCTTGAGTTTACAAATCAAAATGCTATGAGGTTGGCAAGTATATTTCACATTAATATATGAGGAAGACATAGAAGGTAGATCAAGTAGATCTGTCTGCCTTAGGAAAACATAAAATGAAGATCTTTCCCTCTCTCTTTTTGGGAAAAAGATATCAGTTCTCAAACCACAATGAGCAAAAGGAAAAAAAAAATTGTTCATTCTTTGGAGAAAGCTGTATGCAACCAATGTTTTTACTTGCAAGTAAAAATTATTTGTTCAAATGTTATAATGACTTACAGATGAGTTTCTTGAGGAACTTCCATACAGCCCAAATTTGTTAATACTACTGATTTCAGAAAAAGAAAAAAGCAGGCTGTAGGGAATCAAAAAACTTAACTGTGTCTTAAGATACCTCATAAGACAACAAAATTACAGCAATGTTCATGGAGGAAAAAAAATCATAAGAACACAGGCTTTTCAGTTCACTTGCTTTTTCAAACCATCTTATCACCCTTGAGGAAATGAGAGAAGATACTGAACATTAACAAACAACGGATATGCTTCTGTAAAGCACCGTGACAGCCATAAAACAGAGTTTAAGAAGCATATTGAACAATGGCACTGCTTGACTCTTTCACTCTAAAGTAGATTTCAAGTTTTGAATCAGATGCACAAAGCATGAGTTCTCTGATGAGTGCTAAGAAACACATGAAAAATGCCAGCCCCACATATATGTTTCCTCGAAAAATACACATTAAAAAAAAAAGATTAGGTAAATAATGTTCATAATAGCTCAATACTAATAGGATCTAGAACAATCCTGAACATGTACATATATAACTAGGGTCTTGAACAATGCTACCATGATTCACTTGAGGTTCAGTTATTAACTAGAAGCTTATAAAAACAACCTACAAAAATAGGCATTTTCCTATTATCTACAAGATTTCTTAAAAGGCTAATTTCATACTTTGATGTTTGCTAACACAGTTACAGGACAGTTCCTACTTACACAGACAAAATATAACGTACCTTTTTAAAACTATCAAGTACCATTTCCCCTTTTAACAACACAAAAAAAAAATTACAAACGTGTTAGTTTTTAAACCACTCCAAAGCTGAAACTACTTCAGAGACCTGAGAGCAGTTTCTGAAGAAGCATACGAGCCTCAAAAGTACATTAGACTAAATGATTTTGCTTACAGTGGTTTGAGAATAGAAAAATCAGAGAAAAGCCACAAAATATGGAATACAAAGTCTACATACATTATCAACTGTTACATTGTTAGTGTATTTTTTCTTTGCAATTCAGTCCAAATCCAGTTTAAATAGGAAATAATCAAACGACCCAATAACAAAAACATAAAATGAAAAACTTAACATTCAGTAGTTATAGAAATTCAGACAGATTAAGATTGGGACAATGTATCAGCTAGAAATACATCATTAAGTATCAGATAAACTAAAAAAATCTGTCTTAAAAAAAGAATCAGGACTCATGCTGATGAAGTTACATTACTATTCTGTTTGTACACATGCATTTTGCTGTTAATCCTTCTCAATACCATTCTGTTAGCTTTCTTGACTATTACAAGTCAGACATTTGTCTTATACATCTGTTGTTCTCTTTTGTATCTATGTGCAAAGACGTTTCAAGAGGTTACAGGTAATTCAGGTTACAGTAATTCTGTAAAATGGATTATCAATGCATGTGAAGCCTTACTCTAGCGAAGGCACACAAGAATCTTGCGAGAATTTAATTTTAAATCAGAAAGTGTACAAACAGAAGTGTAAATACCTGCTATGGTACATCTGAACTTTTTAATAGGGTTTTATAATGAATACATTTAGTAAGTTACTCCAATTTAATCCATCTCTAACTGTAAGTAAATACAATAATACAAAGTGAATTTCACTGTATACAAAAATATTCACAATGGACCTTTAAAATCCTTCTGAACTAAGTGTAACACTTTTTTCACTTTTTTTTTTTTTTTAATATGCCAGTACAGTATCACATTTATGACTGTAGGTACACACAGAAATAAGAAGTATAGGTGCCATTCATAAGGTGTAGGCACACAGGCAACTTCATGTTACCTGATAAAACACAGTAATGTGGGGAGTAACTCTTCCCAGTACTGCTGATATATATATATAGTGATTGAGATTGTTAAATCTATTTATGAGTATTAATTAATGTAAAGAGCAAAACAACAAAAAAAAAATGTATGGCAACATACATCTTGGTGAAAATGAAACATACAAACCAAAAGATCACTGTACGCTTTTATGTGTATTTATATATATAAACAAAACTACAGTAAAGCCTTTCTTCATTAAGACAGAAACAAGACAAAATGTTTACAACTTAACTTTTTAAAAAAATACCAAATGTTTTCATTTACATGAGGAATACTAAATTTGCCCTTTAAACCAAATTATTAGGACCTATTTTCTTTGTGCAAGGGTATCTTACCTATGCAACTCCTCTGACAGAAAAGAAGTCCCAGCACACAACAAAGTTGAAAGAAGTTGTATATACAAATCCCACCTGAACTAAGACTGAAACCTCAGTTTCATTTTTTTTGAAATTGTGCTTAATTTGTTATAAAATGCAGCAACCTAACAGTATTGGTCATGTTTTCTTGGAGTGAGAGGGTAGGGAATCTGTACTGGGCAAGAAATTCCACATCTACATCCACAATAGTCTAAATACACAAAAATAAAAGCTGTATTAATAAAGCACATCAAGGGTAAAAAAAAAAAAAAAAGTTGCCTTAAGTTCCATGTTAACAATTTTTAGTATAGCTTGCTCATCTCCAACAGAAGTAAAAAACTCATTCAGCTCAATGGTTACTTCCCATTAGTAACTATTGGCATATTTCACAAATATTATTTTATGATAAACGGGAAAAATCCAAGTCAACAAGAGAAACTGCAGTTACTTCTGTTAAATCTGTATTTTTATGTTCTGACATTTTTTCAATTAAGAACAACACTTGCTATTTTTATGCCATTCCGGAATTGTTTCTGTCATTCCATTTCTGATGACAGAAAGTGGCATGAACTACTGCCAACTTTATTTCAGTTTCACCTTCCTATTAAAGCCTTTGACTCCCCTTCTCAACATCCATTACTGCTTTTTTAGAGTATGAACCCAAGACAATATCCCACTTAACACTCAGTAGACTAGTGCATTTAAGATCAGATTTTGTTTTCTCCAGAAGGAGTCAGTGACACAAAAGCCTAGCATGGAAAAACTGACATTCAAATAATGCAAAATGATAGAAATATTTTTACTTAGGAGCAAGTTACAATTTATATGATTTCTAATATGCTTTGCTCTATTTAACTTCTGAAAATGAACTTCCATGAATAAATGCCATAAGCAAATCTGGAAATTACATTGGGGGCAGACATAAGAAATGGAAGTTGGGCAGACAGGCAAATCTGCTGGGTTTCAGTTTGAATGTGGATGTGGTGAGAAAGTTCTAAAAATGGAAAAGACTACTGCAGCAAAAATAGGTAGTTTTGTTCTGTTCTCCCCTTATTGTCAAATATAAGGAATCGTGAGCAGCTCAAATTACCAATCCTCAAAATTGTACATCATGTAATGTGATATACATTATATACATCATATATGTATTTTAAAGCTCTCAACAGTACACCAAAGAAAATGTTATTTACCGTGCTACTCTGTAGCTACCTAGACATTTGATGCATGAAAGACTCCAGAAACATGACATAAAAGAACATTTTAGCATGTCAACAACCAGAAAAGAACCAACCCTTGTGTTGTACATTTGTTTACTAGTCTTCAGAAAATGACTTTACTGTCAGAGAGGGCAGGGAATGAAAAAGCAGGGTGGTGGGGAAAAACCGACCATAAATCTTATTGAAGATAACACCTAAATTTAGCTAAAAGACAGAAAAAAGTGACTGGCCACATTTTAGAAAATAACAGGCAAAGTCTATCTACATTTCCTGACTTTGAGTAAAACTCACTGAAACAAAAAGAAAGAATCTACTAGTGCAAGGACGGCAGCTGTATGTACATGTTCCCTACACAGATACAATCCCCACGTGACATATGAAGGGCTAAATGCTGCAGTCCTCACACAACTAGATTTTTTGTTTTAGAATACAAATGATAAATACAAACAAATTTCATACGATCTTTTAAGATTACAAGAGAGCAGACATCAGTCTGACTTACTGCTTAATAAGGAATGGCTCGATTGCACTTCATAACAATTAAAAACATTAATACCACCTAAAATTAAAAAGAAGGCATGCCGACTGCAGAAAAGAGTGACACAAATACTCCCTCCCAAGACCAGAGTTACCTGTCATTACTTACCTGACTTCGTTTCAGATGCTAAAAGAAGAAAGTAATTCAGTACGTTCTGCAGGACCATTTAAACGCAGACATTAATGGTGTAAATAATCCCAAATCTAGAGCACTTTTAGTAATTCAGTAACAGTAGAAGAGTAAACTTAAAGAACACAAATGCTCACCTTCTTTAACGATGGCGATACTCCCTCTCTCTGTCTCGTTCTCTGTCGCGATCTCTGTCGCGATCACGATGCCTCTCTCTTTCCCGACTTCTTTCCCGGTAATAGTCATCATGGCGATCTCTACTACGTGATTTGTGGCGTCTACTTTTTTCTCGTGACCTACTGTGGTCCCTCTCCCTGGATCGTTCACGTCTTCTAAAAGAAATTACTTCATTAATTTTTTTTCTTCAAAACACAAGCCACTCACATGCCAATTCTGTATTCTGTTGACTAGTAAGAATTGGATCAAAAAAGTATATATGAGAGAATCATCTCCTCAGAGGTGAGAGAAATAACTCTTCGCTGAGATGCAGAGATGGTTTTGTGTATAACATGGAAGATATGAAAGGTGGTGATGGCTCAGAGCAGTTACAAATAGGTGTCATCCACTTCATAATCAAGGAAAAGTCAAAAAGCACACGTTCAAAATGGAGGACAGCTGAGATCATCCTCTGCCTTAAATGATTAAATGATTCCGACAACATGGCTGCTCACTGGGGTACTGAAAGTATGGGCCAAAACCAGGTATCTGTGTTTTTATCATTCAAAATATAAAAAAAGATGTTTGCTACATTATTTTTCAATAGCAAATTATTATCAAATTATACACTGGACAACTTAACTGATAAAGTAAAATTCAATTTTGAAGCTTACAGGCTGCAATACTACCATGTAGAAAAGGATACTAATTAAGAACTAAGAGTTAAAAAAGTCGTCAGATCAAGTTTAAAAACAGGATTAGTTAAAAGGCAGATTATTTAAATTCAAAATCCACACCTGGTTCTTAAACACATTTCTTGTGCAGATGAGCGAATCATTAATCTTATCGCGACTTAGTTTCTTTCTCCTTTGTGAACTAATCTTGCCCTACACCTTCCCCTTCAGAAGGGCAGATGGAAGAGGAAAGTTTTACCTGGATCCAGAACCATAAGACTTGGACTCAATTCCATGAAGGCAGTCTTGAAGAGAGCTAATAAGAACTTTACAACGATCATCAGCAGATACTTTGGACTGTTTAATTAAGGAAATTGCAGTTACCAGGGTCTCTATAGCACTTCCATAGTCCCCTGAAAACAATATAAAATCACTGTGAGAAAATTATATCAACTAAAACAAAAAAATTCTATCTGTAGTAACATTACCATTCAGGATGTCTTCTCTTCAATAACCATCCAGATCATTTACTGTAGGACTAAGCATTAAAATACTGTCCAGATCAGTACTCAGAAAGCATTCACAGACATCAGCTGGAGTACAGTACAGAAACAGTCATAGGTTGTATCTAACTTCAGCCTCCTGAAAGCCGTATTAGCAAGACACGGCTTCAAGGCTGTGGGTTTCCTGATAGAAAAACTCTACTCTTTCTAGCTGGGTAGAATAGAAAACATTAATAAAGCTTTACTAACCAGCACTGGCATCTGATACAGCTCTTGAAATGGCACTGCTTGAGATCGCCCTATTTCTATTCATGATTTCTTCAAATTCTGCTTCACTTAGAGGTGTCCTTGCAGCATCCATTTCTCTGAAAGTAATAAAACTACTATTTAAAAGATTAAGAAAATGTTAAGGAGTTATCATTGCAGTTTTAACAATCCAAGTTCACAACTTTAAGCAAACTGACAAACAGAAAAGAAAGCAGGATCTGGGTTTGGTTTGTGTTAAGGACCATGTTACAGTACAAAATCCTGAAAGCTTAAAAAAGGATAAAAACAAACAAACAAAATAAATAAATAAATAAAAATATTCTTGTTCATCCCATCTATTTTGAAAATTCAGCAGCACTTGAAACTGTGCTTTACAAATATTTATCATTTTCATAAAATCCTTCAAGGTATGTGAGCAGATATTACCCCAATTGAATGGATGTGACAAGGTATGTACACAGGTAACGCAACTTTGAGCAAAACTAGGAATCTTCTTATGAAAATGATGGAATTAAAACTGTATGATACCGTTTTCCAGATTCTTAAGTAAGACCAGAGTACTGTAACTTATGAGAAGCAACTATAGTCTGTCATTTTTAAAACAATATATTATCCGAATGACACTTCAACATTTTACAGCTAATTCTAGTATTTATTTCTGGTCAAGTTCAAGGTACTTCAAATATATCTACAAACTGGTCACTGTAAAGAAGAAGCAATAAATGAGAATCCTTGTACTCATTACATTTTAATTATTAGCTACCTATAAATGGGTTACAAACAGAAGTTAACCTACACAAAATTGTTCTCAGAAGTTTTGCAGCATCCTATTAGCCAGTCTCTGAACAATACACACAATCCGAAGAAATGTGTTAAGAGATAAAAGTTGAGACTGTTAAACTGACCCCACTGCTTGATATTTCTAAAATAGCGTTAGTTCTTCTGGTAGAAAGAAAATGCAGAATAACAAGCAATGCTATCCTCTTAAGTGCAAGAAGTGGAATAAGATCCTATAGCCAGTTTAGCATAAGAGGAAATGTCTAAAAATTCATACCTCCCTGAGTTTTGAGTATTATTTTTCGTGTGCCTCCCATAGAATGGAATATGTAATTTTTCTCTTATGGGCATGTTATTTCCAGTGAAACGCCTATGATATATAATTAATGACAATTTAAATAGTTATGGATGATAGTTTTAACATTACTAATGAAAATACTGGACAGTAAGTTATTCTGTCCTATCCCCATTCCTTCCCTCCCCAGCCATGCTATCAACTGCAGACAACTTAGATTTTGTCCATCAAAATAAAATAAAACACCTTATCTTTATTATATTTCAGGCAATTAAGCCAAATGCTTGAATTTCTACAGTTTCTGTATTAACATAATACGTACAAATGCTTGCTTTTCTTTTTTTAAACTTTGTGCTCATATGTAAAAGAAAGATTCAAAGCAAAGTGCCTGTGCAGAGAACATTTTAGGTAAGGGAAGTCTCTCTAAATAGCAGTAAAACCACAAGTGACAAATCCACACGTAACTATGCACAAGGTATCTTTCTTACAACTTATCCCAAGATGTTCTAAGGAATACAAATATGGTGAAAATTAAGAAACAGCAGTCAGACATAGATGCTTGAAAGCACAAAGACGTTTCGAATGATGTGAAACACTTGACAAGGCAAGTCAGAGAAACTCAGAAACCCTGGCCAAGATAGGATTAACCACAGAAAAGGCCACTGCTATGAGCACAGCAAGACTGTACCAAGTAACCAGAAGGGGCTTAACAGGAAAGGAAGATAAAAGTCTTGCAGTAAATTCCCACCTGTTTTTTGAGTCAAAGACTAACTTTGAATTGAATCCTTCAGGAAAGAGACAAGCAGAGCTACTAAAAGATGAAAATAGTATGGGCTTGGTGTGGCACCATACTCAACATATGCACATATTCAAGGAGGAGAATTCCAAAGCATTCTAAGATGACAGCTTGCAAAGCAAGACGGCAAAGGAACAAGTGAGAATTTTGAGTTAAGACAGAAGCACAACCACAAGCTACTGATAGGAGGAAGTGATATAATAAGTTAACATGTAGTACACATGGAATAATGACACTGCCAAATACAAACAGTGAAGACAAACGGTTCAAAGCTGAAAATGGAAAGATTACTAGTGTCGCATTTTAGGATTTTCTTACTGCTACGAACATATTTCTTAGTTATTTCACTGAGAAGTAAACGGGGCAAATCTGAAGACTGATTAGACCTCTTCCGCTTTTTTTCTCACTTTTAACTAACATTTGCATTAAAAAGAACGATCAAATGCATCCTATGAGGCATAAAATCTGCTACAAAGCACATTACACCAAAAGCACTCACCTGCCAGGTGGCCCATAGTCACCTCTGTCATATGGTGGAGGTCGGCCATAGGGATCTGTCGGAGGTGGGCCACGGCTGTCTGAAGTAGGTATGCCACTATTGGCAGGTGGGGGGAAGAAAGCTGGATTCACGTGTGGTGCAGGCGGTGGAGCACCTGGAGGTGGCCCAGGGAGATGTGGAGGAGGAGCGAGAGTCAGGGGAGGCCCAAGAGGCCCAGGTGGACGAGGGGGAAATGGACCCGGAGGTGGAGGTGGACCCTGCTGAGGTGGTGGAGGCCCTGGTGGTGGCCCGTAGCCTGGAACTGGTGGTGGAGGGCCTGGAGGAAGGGGCCCGAGAGGAGGCTGACCAAAAGGCTGTCCTGGAAACAGAACTGGTGGTGGTGGACGGTCACCACGATTAGGAGGTCCAGCTAAAGGAGGTGGGAGGACCTGACCAGGAGGTGGAGGACCTGGTGGGCCTGGTGGACCAGGAGGACCTAACGGTGGACGTGGGGGAGTTTGTCCAGCTAAAAAAAAAAAAAAAAAAGAAAAAAAGAAAAAAAAAGAAAAAAGTTAATATAAAGAAATGAGTTAGTGAAATAACTTTTTCTTCTCAAACAAAAAACCCTCACTGAACAATTTGCAACTTGTGTAAGACATGCATATCTTGCACTTTGGGGTCCAGTAGCTTAGTAAATTTATAATAATTACTTTATTATGAACATCTAAAGAAAACATAAGTAACATGAAAACAGACCCAAAAAAATCACTTAACCAGTTGCTATTGCTATCGAAATAAACCAAAGCTTACAAAAAATAAAAAAATATTGCACCCTACCTACCCCTACGGCTTGCCTTTCATCTGGGGCATAAGATACAATGTTTATTAAAAAATATGCGAAAAGCTATATTGGAGAATATTTGGCTCCTACATTTACCATACCTACTTTCAGGTCCTCATTAGTGTTTTTTCAACCTACGTCCCTTTGACTGCTAGTAGGAGATCCACTACAGAACGACGTCTATTAAAAAAGCAGCGAAGCTGAAATGAGAACTTCACTGTAACGCAAGCCTGATGTTTAAACAGAGATTTGTCCCAGATCAGATACCTGACCATACACAAACACCCTGCTCTTTAAATTTTGGTATTCTAAGTGCCTGCTAACTGACCTGTCACTGGGCATGAATCAAAGCTACATTCTTGTCTTGTGCATATTTGTAATGCAATGAAGAGCTGTTATTATACAGTCTGCAACACAAGTATTCTCAACCCATATAGCAAATCAGAACTACACCACAGAAAATACAAGTCTACTCTGTAACATGATTTACCTCGATCTTTTTCATACTTAAAGAGACATGTACATTGACACACGATAAAGAATGTCCCTACAAACACTGTTGCTAGCTAATTTAGGAAGCACAACTCCACATTTCAACAACAGAGTAGGGTAGACACCTACAATCCAGTGGTGAACAATCATTATAGCACATTAAGTGAATTGCCTTGATTTTTGTAATTTCCAAATAACTACGCTGCATTAATAGAAGAAAACAGAAATGAAAACGAAACCCCACACATTAATTGTTTACCTGGGAAAGGTGGTGGTGGCCCTCCCGGCCCTGCTGGCCCAGGGAATCTATCTCCACCTGGAATGGCACCAGGAAAACGGCCTCGCCCTCTGTTACTTGGTGGGAATGCTGCTCGTGAGCTTCCTCCTGGAGGCCCAGCTTTACCTTCCCCTGACATCTGGCCAGACTGCGTGGCTGTGATGGAAAAGCAAAAGTGTAATTATGTAAGTCAAAATAGGGTAAAGCTTTCCAATTCTCAGCCCGAAGTTTTATGCGGCACTGAAGTAAAACTTTATGAGCACCACCTTGTTCCTCCGCACCGAAGAAAATAAGGAGCCAGAGTGGAGAGGGAAAAAGTGCTACAATACAGCAGTGTTCCAGTATCCCCATACAAATGGAACAGCAACTGGGGAGACTGTCAGTCCTTGCTTTAATGCAGCCCGAGGCCACTCACTGTTAGGACTAGAAACCACGAGACAAGGTGTTGTAGGAAAGCACATCACAGAATCTCTCTTCTCCACATGATCATAAGCACAACTTATCCAGACATGAGAATTTAGTCCCATTTGTCTACGACTGTCAAATTTCTAAATACTCTTGTGGGTTTTTTTTTTTTGTTTGCTTTCAGTTAAATTCACAAGAATGAATTCAGAAACCTTCTCCAACGGTAAGACAAACGTTTTACAAAGCTGCAATCTTCTTCCAGTAAGTGCCATCTCCTGCTAAAACCACAGACCTTCAATATATTGATTTTTTTTAGAGGATCTTTTTTTTTTTTTTTTTTTTTTAAACAAAACTGCAAATTCATTTACATAAGTATTTTATAGCTATTTTAAGCTGTGCAGAAATTATCAGATGCTGAAAAAAATGCAGTATGGCTTTTGGAATTATTTTTCCAAGACAGCACACAAGAAAGACTTACTTTTCCTTGACTGCATTTCAAACTGACTCAAAAATTGTTTATTACATGGAGTAACAACAGGATTCTGCCCATGCAATTCTCTTTTAGGCAGCAAGTCCATCAGCTTTTTGGAGGATGCTTCTGATCCCACACCCACAAGGGCAAACCTGAAAGGAAGGAAAAAAAAAAAAAAAAAAGGTTACACTGCAGTTTTTCCATTCCTTGGAGATCCTAATGCCTCATGAAAAAAAGTTTAACAGAGTAAGCGGAAGGACACCTGAAAACCAAATCAGAAACGCTTTCACAGATCTTAGCCCAGTTTTAAAGACAGATAAAGTAACTCATTCTAAGATATGTGAAGAACCACAATACAGCAATAACATGCAGCAAAATATACAACAAAGGTCGTTTTCTGGTAGAGTATCACCACATTATATATGAATTAATATGATCAAGTTATTATCAAGAATTCACTGTGTTCTCATTACTACTTCCATTAGCACTAAGGAGAGACAAAGGCAGTCAGTCATGCATGGAAGATCAGACTGCCAGTGAAAAATCAGCTCAAGCACTCACTTCTAACAGTTAATAGAAAAATCAGGCATTTAAAAATGACTCAATAATGGGGCTAAGGGGAAACTGTATTTACATTAGGAAGAACATCATTGTCACTACTACACTAACTGAAACTTAGGAAAAGCCTTCATGAACATCACCAATAAAATTTAACATACTAAATAGTAAGACACACAACACTGCCATAAAACGTACATCTGGAATTTAAATCATTAGTATGAAATCATAAACCCAACCATCACTGGATGTCAATAAACAAAGGTAATCAGTTTACATACTGACAGTCATGAAAAATCAGAACTCTTCCCGATGCCCATCCTCCCCAAAGTCAGTTCATTTAAAGAAAAAGGAAGTGACAAGTTCTTACCCTTTAGACTGGCCATTAGCACGATTTTCAAAAAATTTTATCTCCAAAATATCATTTACCCCCAACGAATGAACTGCTTCAGTTAAGTCTTCATCTGTTGTCCACTGAAAAATATATTTTAAAATAATATTCAGTTATGAAAACTTATCTGTAACATCATGAAAACAACCAAATTTTACATGCTTTTTTTTTTTTTTGTGTGCGAGCTGTCAAGAGGAATACTTTATTCAGGTTGCCAATATTTTCTGACTCTTACAGAGCAGTCATCGACATTTTAAAATTCTCAGAAAATTAGTTTTAAAAATGCACACTTCCTCATAGCGTGTGTTGCCCCAGTCCCACCATACAGTATACCAAAAAAACAGTTATATCTGACTAACTTTTCTGAAAGCACTTTTTCAAGAGTATCAGGCTTAAACCAAACTATTTTCAACCCAAACGATCCTATGATTGATTCTATTTTAATAACCGTTACATTTTTGGACATCCAGTCCATTTTTTTTCTCCTATCAATTCCATCTCCAAACCCAAAGTCTATTTTTATCACCCTATTATTAAACTGGTGCTCTTTAAGACAGCTTTGATTAGTGAGAGCCTAGACACTATTTGCACAGAAGTAGCAGGATTTACAAACAGAAGATGGGAAAACCAGCACAAAACCTACGGTTATTAACAGCTGTTTTCACTTCAATCCACTTGCTCTATCTTCCTGTTAGTTACTATGTAATGTTCAACAATTTCACACATATTCAAAGATGTATAACACATTAAAACAATTAATACTCATGGTTTTCTTCCTACTTCTCTAACTCCATCACCTCTTTAAATCTGGTATGGAAACTTCAAAGCAGGCTTTCAAGATTCTCAACCACTTATCTGACCTCCCTCAAATCAAGGCTCCTTTTAAAACTTTAATAAATTACTTTGCTGAGATCTAAACACAAAGGAAACAAATACAATAGTGACGCTCAAATGAGTGAATGCACTTGTTGTGGTAACTTCATTTGTGAAGCCAAATAATGAGCAATAAGCAAAAATAACAGTACTCAGTGGCCTATCTACTTTAGAAATCATGACATTTGACTTGGATGAGTTCAGCTGATTCCATTCGTGTATTTTAGAGCAGTACAACTGTTAAGTCAATTACTCTCTTACTTAACAATTAGCTCCTGAAATTAGGACACTATAAAATTAATGAAGTATCCACAAAGCATTCTTTCTCAAGCTTAGCACTAGCAAAAATTTCATTGCAAGGGAAAAAAAACCTGAATGAAAATTTTGCATGCATGGACTTTGGTAGAACTGCATTTCAGGTGAAGAGAGAGGAGCTCCAGTTAATTTAGCTACTGACCAGCTACTTGCATTTTGATTAAGTGCAATTGATTGAAAATACTTTAATGCTGACAAAAGTAATTGTCTGAAGGGCAACTGTAGTTCAGGGAGTTACTGTTACTCCCAAGACTGCAGAAATAAGCCTAAGTGCGAACATGTGAAAACAGCTTTGTTGCAAGAGTCACTGCTCTGGAAAAAGGCAAAAAGTATTTTCAAGAAAATCCCAGAGAATCTTAGTTTCTTTATAAACTAAAAACTTTAGAAAGGGATTACTTAAAAACAGCTTTGTTTGGTAGCCTTAAAGCATCTCCAAGCATAAGATGTTTGACAGTTTAAGTTTGTTCTCTTTCATTCAGTTCTCTGAAAAGATGGTGGTACCACAAATATCCCTTCATAGCACTTAGAACCGCAGAGAAAACTTTAAAGGTGATATTTACTGAAAATTTAATCCATTTTTAGACATCAAGACAGCTCCAGGCAGGCTCACTAAATTGCAGGTTAAAAAAACTTATTTGCTGCACTTTTAATATTTCATATAACAATTCTTAAATGAAAAAACACAAAGAATTATGTTCACAATTTTGAAATTGCTGGCTTCGCCTGAATAGTAATAAGGTACTTACCCAAGTAAGATTTCCAATGTACAAGGCAATTCTCTTTCCAGTATACGTGTAGACAACGTTTGGTGCAGCTCCTTTACCTACATCGTCTCCAACTGATGGTGGGAGAGAATCCATATAATCACGATCTTCTGGGGCATCTCCATTATTTGCAGACGGAGAAATCACATCATCGTACAAATCGATCTGATCGTGTCCACCATATTCAGCTTCCTAAAATACAAAAAGCACCTAATTATTAGTTTAACATTCTTAAAACTTAGTGTAAAAAAAAAAAAAAAATACTCTGACAACATTCCACAGACACAGTTAGTTTGACCTAACACCTACACAACATCATCCACATCCATTTTCATCCCCATGAAAATATATCAAATCCTTACGACTTCTAATGGATTCTAAATGACCAAAAAAAAAAAACCAACAAATACCACCTCCAACTAGCGTTTGGCACTGCAATGCTTTCAAACCTGTAATATAAACAGAAAACCCAAAAGACACAAGCCCTGCTCCCAGAATTACAGCCATCAGCAAGTACAAGCTATATGCAAAGTTCCAGCATTTATTTATTTTTTTTTTAATCACAACATTTGGTAGAATGAACAGACCAAGCTTCAAGAGGACCAAACTGATAAACTCTTGTATTTCAGATTTCTACTGCATTCCAAACTTCAGTTTTACCTCCTCATTCACAGAGAGGCCAGAAAGGGGCAGAATTCTATTTTATTTCATTAAATTTAATAAACCTTTGGGTTTGCACCTATTAAATATTTATTTATTCATGGGTTACAGAGGGACTATTCTACAGCATCAAGGCTGCCTCCAGAACATTTTGGTTGAGAAAATTATCACGGGGTTTTGGAGTGAATCGCTCCCTTCTCCGTTGAGTCGGTACAGCTTACAGCACGGTTCTGTCCAAGTGAAGAAGACTCCTTCCAGAGGGAATGGAAATGGGAGTTTCTTTCCCAAAGCTCCACTTGCTGTGCTCAGCAACTGCATACTACCTGCTACGTGCAAACACACAGGTCAAAATCAACCAGCAGTCCCTCAGATACATTGAATTCTAAGCATGGAAGGAATATTTGGTCCAAAAGACCAGACTGAACGTAGCCTGAGGGAGACCATGAAAAGAGGGCATTAGGAAGATGGAGAGCCCTGAGCACCAGCTACCTCAGGCTGCTGATGCACTCCTAGCAAGACATACTGCTTTTGACCACAGAGGCAGCTGTACTCTCATCACAGAAGATGTGCAAGTAAGAGAAGAGTCAAAGAGAATCTTCTTCACAACAATATGCAAAACAATTTTAACACAGTGTAAACTTCATCAGCGGGACTGCTTAACTCCAAACTGGAATGAATAGGTGGTGCAGATTTGCATTAAGGAATTACTTTTCAAAGACTTCCCATGATACTTTCCATTTGTCATCTTATACAAATCATCCATCATACTCATCATACACTGGAGCAAGTCCAGAGGAGGGCCACGAGGATGCTCAGGGGGCTGGAGCACCTCTCCTGTGGGAACAGGCTGAGGGAGTTGGGGTTGTTCAGCCTGGAGAGGAGAAGGCTCTGGGGAGACCTTACAGCGGCCTGCCAGTACCCAAAGGGGGCCTGCAGGAAAGCTGGCTCTGTCAGGGAGTGTAGTGACAGGACACAGGGGAATGGCTTTAAACTAAAAGAGGGTAGGTTTAGATTAGATAAAAGGAAGGAATTCTTCACTATGAGGGTGGTGAGGCACTGGCACAGGTTGAGCAGTGTTCAACGTTAACCTTCAAAGCTTATATAGCGACTTTTGGAAGTGGTTTTGCCATATGCAGAGGTTGTGCTTCAAATGACTGCAGAGGGTTCCTGGACTCTTCCACGCCGATCCAGCACAGAAACTGCTTCACTGAGTTCTGACATTGGAGGTATTTCAGGGGCTGCTATCTGGTGAATGTGCATCTAGAAACCCACATAACTGTCTCAGACAGAACAGCTCCGGATACCAGATATGGTGATCAGAGAATCGACTTGGATTTCACAGAAAACAGGCTGCAAAGCCAGCAAACTTGGTTGAAAACCTCCTCTATTCACAATCATCATCAGATGATCCGCTCTCTTGGAAGCATAAAAACATTCATTATCAAGTGCTACTCCTGTCAAGAGGATAGCGCTACAATAAAAACCAAAACCTGATACACAAAGTTTCGGCAGCATCAGTCAAGTAGATTTGATCCTCAGTAAACTGCACGGGCCCCACATACCCTGAACTTCAACAGGAAATCAACATCTTTTGAGGTAAGTTTATTTTGGCCACTCTCAGTAAGAGTTTCGTATTTTCCCTGAGTGTGCCCAGCTCTCTGTCAGTTTGATTCCTCCTATCATCACAATTAATGAAAGGAGGTTCAAAGAACCGCCTGGGACAGGCTGGAACACGGTACCTGACGGGGAGATTACGGCTGATGTCACAAGGCAATTAAGGAAATCCTCTGCTGAACGTGGAGTAATTCTGCCCATTTGTGTGGGGGTGATGACTTCAGGGAAGTAGAATTTGGTCCCGGTAGACAGATCCAAACAAGCAGCCACCGGTCTTACGGCAGAGGTACCCCAACCTCTCTCTGAGAAGGCTGAGCTCAGCATTGCCAAGTACCTACCAGAGCAGCTAGCAGTCCACAGCTCTGCTGCACCTCCTCAGCAGCGAGAAACTCCTCTGAAATGGATCAAGTTCCTATTATACAGGCTTTCGGATCACCATCAAAGGAGAGAGAATTACCTGGGTGCTGCGCGTTGAATGTAATCTCTTTGTCAGCTTGTCTGACAGCCTCAGTGCCCTGATTTAACTCAATAACGACCCAGCAGCAAACCCGATGCTGCTCACTACAATCTCTCCTCACATCGTGCTGGTTTTGCAGCCAGCGTGGCATTCACTCAGCAGTCAGTCAACAAGGCATGTGGTTAGATGAGTAAGAGTGATCTGAGTCAGCAGCTGCAGGTGTAGATAGAAGAGACCCGAGATCTCTCAACAGCTGTTACCCAAGATCCAAAAACCCCTTCCTCCTTCACACACGGACCATGGAGACTCACCCCAACATGCTCTTCTCTCCTAGATGCAGATGAGTAAGAAAGGATACAGGAAGCCCTGCTCAAATAGCTGAGGCTGGAGAAGTCAATGTGCCACCCATGTCACGGGCTGGCTCTGCCATCACCTGACTTCCGCAGTGAAGAGAAGAGCAAGCACGAAAAGAAACGGTTTCTGCTGAGTTACAGCCATTCACAACCCTGCTGATAAACACGCCAAGAAACAGGCTGCTGTCTGAAACCTCAGATCATTTGCTCTGCAAAATCGGGACTGAAATTCCCCATTCAGTGCTATTTGACTGGCATTGGGTGAACAAAAAGGGCACTGGAAAGATACACCATAAAAAACTCACCCCAGACCAGCTGTCATGCTACCAGTTACTCAGCCCCTCCCCGGTATTTTACATTTTAATTACGCTCGCAGTGTTTTGCAACATTCAGAAATGAAAGGCAAACACATGGAACATCACGGTCATCTGCAGAAGGGACAAATTAAGTGTTACTTCTTTCTGAAGCTTAGCAGCCATACTGCGAGTTGTGGCAGAGAATTGGTCTCTCTCCCCCTTTACCCAAGGCTGTTTTGGAAAATGCTGCCTTATTTTTCAGGGGTATAATTTCTTTGAACAGTACATGCATCTCTCAGATCTGCTTCTTCCCTCTGTTCAATGTGAGAGTCAAGTGCTAAATTACATCCCCAAGATGACAGAAGTGACAAAATTTCATGAAAATAATCACTATAATTTCTGAAAAAAGCACTCAGTTAATAAAAAGCAAGTTATCCATCTTCTCCTTTACTACTTTTTCCAATTCAAAATTACAACGCATGGAGTCAAAAACTCTAAATACGTGTTAGCAAACTCACTTTAAAAAACAGTGGTAGTCCAGAAAAAAAAAAAAATCACAAGGAACAGGCAGAAACCCTTCTGGTTCTGATTAGCGCCCGAACGCAGAAGCTGGAAGTCTAACAGAACAGCAGGCCCTTGGTGTGTCGGAAAGAACACACTGTCTGTGGCAGGAACATCTACGATGGGGACACGTTTGTCGGGCCATAAGATTCCCATTTACACTACAGACCCAACCACTCGCAGCTTTTATTATGTATTAGACAAAATAGTTTTTGTCTTTGGCTGCTCTAGACCACGAGGCAAGAGAGTGACATGTTCCCAGGACTCTGCAGCCACAGAGGCTTTCAGCCTCCTAGCTGCTTACTCCATCTAAAGCACTTTTATTAGCCAGCTACAAAATACAAAGTTAAAACTCTTTCATTTCTCATTTGTTAGGATTTAATTATCAAACCAGAACTCTTCAAGGCACGGTTAGATAAATCCATGATGCAACTACACTTATCAGAGTATAAGCAAAGCAAGACGTTTTGCCCCAGCAAGAGATCCTTCTGATCAAGCAGATGATGTAACAGTAAAGCAGAGATATATGCTGCTTAAGCTGGCAGTAAATCCTGTGTGTTTTTAAAATAGTTTAATTATGTGTGTATTTGCATGCATTCCTGGGAACAGCAATTCCTGCTTCTTACGGGTCACCAGCTACGCGTGCAGGGAGCGCTGCGTTTCGGCAGCTCGTCTCAGAACAAGACCCTACACTTAATGTGAAAGGCTGCTGGGTGGAGAAGCCAGCTTCAAAGAAGAAAATAAAAAATGAGTCAAGTAAAGTACCCAAAAAAGGAAATACAATAAAAAAAAAAAGTTAGATGCAATTGGCGGGAGCCAAGTGAAGTAAAGCTGTAAGCACGGGGACAAGAGGATGATGAACAATAAGTTAATGAAAGGGGAAGAGGCATCGCAGACACAGTTCTGATGAGCTCCAGATGGGATGGAAAGAAGAGCTCTCGCTGAACAGCTCTGACTTGGAGTCAAGTCAGCCAGCTCTTTGCAACCTACGGCTGGTTGCAAGCCAGTCCTCAGCTTTCATTCAGCTCAGCCAGCCTGGAACCCCACGGGCTGTGGTCTTTACTTCACCCTTCTAGCCTGTGGCTCATTTAGTGCTAATCAAGTGGAACATCTTCCCGCCCCCCGGACAAAGCATTAAAAATATCCCCGAGGACGAGCACCTCGAGGCCTGAACAGGACGGGGCAATGAAGGGAAGCTCATCAAGCCACAAGCCCTAAAAGATCTCCTTACTACAGACACAACCAAAAGTTTTGTCCTGCCTTTGTTATAAACACAGTTGTACTGTCCACAGATGACCAAAAAACTGACAAATTAGATTTTTTCATCCCTGCTACAGACAAAACTTGTGGAAAAGGTTCCTGCAGCCTAACTCAAATGAATATTGAGGAAGTGAACCACCGAATTCAAGAACAACAAACAGTTGATTGTTTTACTTATCAAGCAAACTTTCCTTTCAAACACAGCACCCCTTAAGATGCCTGCTACCCAAGTTACCATCAAGTTGCCATCGATTGTTTTCTCCCCACAGCATTTGCCACCTGTCATCTTCACCCCTGCACAGCTCTGCTGAGCCACGTCCTCCGTACCATCAATTTAAGCTGTCAGCTTCAAATCAGAAGCCATGAGCAGAAGTTTCAAGAGGGCCTATCACAAGGACGACGTCAGGATTAAAGGTAGTAACACCGTAGGCGGTAACAACCAGCTTTTGTTCGTGCTTCTCTGAAGGAAATGGGGAAGTGCAGAGGTGTCAATCACCCCCGGTACAAATTTCTATTTTAATGTAGCACAGTTCAACTGAGCAGGTCGTGAGACAAGATCAAAGTCTCAAAAATCAAACTTGGAAGAGAATAAACAGCCAAATTTTACAAAAATGAAATAAAAGAGCCAAGCTGAGAAAAAACGGGCACCAGTCCCTTCTCACTTTTGTCCCCTATGTTCTACTCTGCACGACTCACGAAGCAGGGAAGCATCAGCTTGCAAAAATTTAGCCCCAGTGGGATTGTAACTGTGGTGAGCACGGTGAAAAGAGCAAAAGGAGCCCCTCACGGCTGGAAGAAGCTAAGCTACCACAAGACAGTCTACATTTGTGCCAGCAGCCTTCCTAGCAACGTGGCTACAGGTGGTATTGGGATCGACCAGCACTGAGTAGCCCAGGACCGAGGTGCACAGAGAACCCCCATCAGTTTTGCTCTGGCAGCATGTGTGTGCACTGTGCTTCCAGCCAGGAACTGCTCTGCTTCGAGGGCTTCTGCATATACGAATGAAACATTACTGGACTCAACTTAGTTTTCCAGGAAAACTTGATTCGTTATCAGTACTTCACCTGGAACTGACCAAAACAAAGCCAAAATTAACACAGAAGCTGATGGGACGCACTCATATGCTAAATGCCATTTGTGCTGAGGTTCAGCCCCACTTAAATTCCTATAATGGGTCTTCAGCTGCAGGAAATAAAGTTTCCTGAGATGGCTTTAAGTTGTCAGCACGACTAACTCTGAATCCCATAACCTAGTACCTGTCTCCCGGTTCTCTGGGGGGCGGGCAGGCACTGGGCACCACTCGGTGAGCCCGGTAAACCTGTGAGAGAGGAGCTGTGCTTGGTTCCTGCCATTCTAGGTCAGGAACAACGCGATCTGGGGCGGCACAACCTGGGGAAGGGCAGGATTGGCGAGCAGGCCAGCTGGCACGCCAAGCCACCGCGAAAAAGCGGATTTTGGAGGGAAAGAGGAGCAGGGGGCAGGACAGAACTAGAGAAGTCGGCCGCTTGGAACCCGCGGAAGTTCTGCGCGGCTTCCTCATCAAAATAAATCTCCTCTTACGAAGAGATGCGTTTGTGTTTTTTTTTTTTTAAAGTACAGAACAACGAGAGCAAAATAAATAAATAAAGCAGAGGGCAGTTTCTTTCCCTTGCGCTGCGGGGTAAAGCTGCCACTCGTTGGGCCTCCCCCGCAGCGGGCGGGTGGCCGGGAAGCTGCTGCTGTCTGCTGCTGCTTTCCCTCCGCCTGCGAACAATGGCAGCGGCCCGGCCCTGCCACCACCGGGGGGGGGGCCGGGGAACGGCACCGGGGAGGGGACGGGAGGAGAAGGGGAGGGGAAGGGAAGGAAGGCGGGAGGAAGGCGCTGCTGGCGGCACCTTGCTCCGTGCCCACCGGGGAGCTGCCCTCGGCGGCCGGGCCCCCTTCCCTTCCCTTCCCTTCCCTTCCCTTCCCTTCCCTTCCCTTCCCTTCCCTTCCCTTCCCTTCCCTTCCCTTCCCCTCCCCTCCCCGCCCCCCCGGTGCAGGCACAATGGCGGCGGGGAGGCCCCGGCCGGGCCGTGCCGCGGCGCTGGGGGCCCTGCGGGCGGCGCAGGCGGGGCCGAGCCGAGCCCGGCCGAGCGGAGCGGAGCCCTGTGAGGCCCGGTCCGTACCTGGTTGAACTCCTCGCCCACATCGGCGTAGATGTCGATGTGGTCCACGCCGTCCGCCATGATCCCGCCCGGCCGCGCCTCGGGGCCGCCGCCAGCCGCGCCCGGCTCCGCCGCCGCCGGGAGGGGGAGGGACGGGGAGGGGAGGGGGCGGGGCCAACGCGTCACTTCCGCGCCCGCTTCCGCCCCCCCCTTCCCGCCCTGCCCGCGCTGGGGGTCGCTGCCCCCCCTCCCCCCCCCACCGCCGCCGCCATGTCGGGCTGAGGCGCGGGGCTCGCCCCGTGAGGCGGGTGTGGGGGCTCCCTGCTGGTCCCCAACCCGTGAGCAGCCCCTAATGCACGGCATACACAATGTTCTTCGCCACGGATAACGTGCTGTGTTGGGCATCGTGTTGCATACCCCAAAAAAAGAGCAACAAAAAACACCCACGCACACCTTCTCTGCCTTCTGACCTGACAAAATAAGTCGTTTTTTTTTTCAGACCGCCTGAAAATAATGTAAAAAATGACTGGAATGAAAGTGTGGGGTGCTGTTTACAAGTTGATTCATAGAATCATGGAATCATGGAACCATGGAATCCAGAATGGCTCCGTTAGGAAGGGCCCTCAAAGCCCACCCAGCTCCAGCCCCCTGCCATGGCAGGGACACCTCCCACCAGACCAGGCTGCCCAAACCCCATCCAGCCTGGCCTTGAGCACCTCCAGGGATGGGGCATCCACAGCTGCTCTGGGCAACCCCTTCCAGTGCTTCACCAAATTAAAAATTTCAGTGGCTGGGGTAGTTCCCAGTTCCTGGACCAGCATCTATGTCCTGCACTCTCCTGGTTTCACACTGGGTCCAAGACCCATGTGGATACTGCCTTTGTCTACCTCGCTGCCCTCACAGTGTAGTTTTCATTGAAAGGCAAGATGAACAGACCAAAAAAGAGATGAAAATCACAAAACCACAACAAGAGATATGGTGTGGAGCACACTGGCCAACAGTCCAAGCCCCTGGGCATGCGGGTTCTTAGGTTATTCCAGGAGTCCCCATCCATTTTGTGGCATACTAAAATTTACCAGGTGCTGACATCTTGTGTCCTATCTGGCTGTTAATAGTTCTGGAAGCCAGAAACCCAGCAGCTGGAGATTGTTCTCAGCTACACTGGGCTTTCCGGGTTAGAGGAACTAACAGCTGCCTTACTCTTTGGCAAAGATCAGAATATCACCTGAAGATTTGCTAAGGTGCTTCCAGGCACCGTTAAAGTATTGAGATTTAAATAAGTTCATGTGTTTGCTTAATGATGAACTGGTGTAGTAACTAGTATTTTACCAGAACAACACGAAGCACTTTGACACGACGCTGCTATCCATCTGGCCATGCTGAACAAAATTACCAAAGTCAGGAAAAACGAACCCTTCCTATCCTACAATCTGACCAATTCATGGGAGATGGCAGGTTGTGTGCAGATGGATGGTTTATATGCATCTGGATGCCTTAAGAAAGTTGTGTGTACATCCTAATGATGTTTAAAGGGGCAAGGAAATGAAATACAAATGAGAAAGTCATTATACTCACCTCAGAAACCACCTCAGGGATCACCACTAGCATTTGAAGAACCCCTCCAGGGGGCTTTGAAGAGGTGGGAAAGGACACTGCCTCTTTGCTCTGGGAGATAATGAAGGGTGATCAGTGAAGCCCGTAGACCTCTGCCTGTGTTTTGTTTCTCTGCTCACAAGGCTTTTCCACTTCAGAGCCTTTCTAAATAACTTCAGTTATTTATTGCACACAGGCTTTAACAGAATATAGTACAATCATTTTTGTTCTTATATACATACCATTAAGCAAATTCTGTAAACAGTGTAAGAGACTTAATATTATGCAAGCTGTTCTATTTAATTTCTGCTGTGTTTTCATTCTTTTCATGAGTAGACTCAATAAATATGTCTTCAACTTTCTTGTGGTCACCAATAGCTTCTTTATGAATTATCCTCTTCATGGAGCAGCTTAAGAGTTGATCCACTCTAGTGGAAATGTTCATACTTCTTATTTTGTACACAGCAAAATCATTGAGACCATATGTTGCCTTCTCCCCGTAACATTCAGAGGCTGAGGCAGAGCATGGGCTGAAGCAGAAGTGTGGTGGTGAGAGAATTGTCAGTGGTATGGGAGGAGTTTTGTAGGGGACAGCAAGTTACAAAATGATTGCACACCTTCCAAACCCATTGCCCAGCATGAGAGCGTGTGATGGCAGATGAGCTGGTGTCTTCCATCAGCTCTTGTTTCATACCACACTGTCTTTCATCTGACAGCAACAGCTGGAGCTTTCTTCGTAACAAAAGATGGACGAAAAAGGGGCACTGGCAGCTCTACATAAGAAAGTGGCCCACATTTTTAGTCTGTGTTTCTCATGGATCCCCAGGAGCCTATTTATTTGTCTACTGCTTCTTTGGTCCCTTGTGCTGTAATGATGTAAATTTAAGCATAATCCTGATTTTAAACATAAAAGCAGCAGCTGGTGCTTCTGAGAACTTCACTATGCATGCCTTGCTAGCCCACAGACCTCTCCATGCTTTCCTCTCCAGGGCCCTTTGGAGTCTTTCTAGTAGGATGTAAACTGCCACAAGACAATGGAGAGGAGGAGGTTTTTCCCACCTACTTTTATTGTATGCAATTATCCCAAAATACATTTAAATACACTACTTTAGGTAAGAGTGGCAGAACTAGTTACAATAGAATAGCAATTTTTAAAAGTAATCTGTTGTTTCTAACATCAACAAAGCAAAAATCTATTTTTATATTTAAAAAAAAAAAAAAAGGTAGAAATTTCCCTGAGGAATCGAGACTGAGAGTGGTACAGGAATTTTCAAGCAGACTGTTCCTGCAGTAACACTATATACATATAAAGAAAAGTGACAATAAAGTGAAAAGTTAGATAATTCAATAAAATGCTGTGTTAATCAGTATAATACTCAAAATAAAAGAGGCTTCGGCTTAGTTGAGATGTACAATGTATGTTTTGTTGTATAAACTTATGTTCAAGCTATGTTAGTCCAATAGCACTGAATATGTGATTTTTTGTTGTTGTTGTAGTCCTGAAGCTTTTGATCTTTCCAAAGCTGCCTGGAGCCGTTGTACATGTTCCTTCCCTTCCCTTCCCTTCCCTTCCCTTCCCTTCCCTTCCCTTCCCTTCCCTTCCCTTCCCTTCCCTTCCCTTCCCTTCCCTTCCCTTCCCTTCCCTTCCCTTCCCTTCCCTTCCCTTCCCTTCCCTTCCCTTCCCTTCCCTTCCCTTCCCTTCCCTTCCCTTCCCTTCCCTTCCCTTCCCTTCCCGTTTTTTTGTTTGTTTTGTTTTGTTTTTCTTCCAATAAAATAACCCGAATGGTAACAGTCCATACATCCCAAGTAGTAAAAACTTTTCCACTGAAACACCCCAGTTTATAAGACCACACAGAGAGCAACTGAGAAAAATGTGTTTTCCAAGTGAGGAGGTAAATGGAGACAAATCCTTGTTTGTGTACTTACTTTCAAAGGCAGAAATGTCAAGTTTTCTTAACTCTAACATAACAGCAAGCTGACAAGGAAAGGGGACAGTCATTCTCATGCCCAAGCAAAGGTAGCAACAGCCCGTGCTGGGAAAAGGGGAATAATTCCTTCTCACAGTTAGATGGATTAAGTGTAATGTGAAACTGCAATGAAAGGGCATCTACAAGACCTCCTGCTGACACAGCTGCTGTAGGAAGGTATCTGGCATGATTTTTATCTTGTCCAGATTTGTAGGTATTCAGTTGTTCTAGGCTCATAGTTGGAGGACTGTGACTGCAGGAACCATAAACTCCCATCCAACCCCAAATTTGTGCAAGATTTGCTGCACCACCTGGATGCATATAAGTCTATTGGGCCCAATGGGATTCATCCCAGGGTACTCAGAGACCTGGCAGATGTCATTGCAAGACCTCTCTCAATTATTTTTCAACAGTCTGGGGAATCTGGAGAGGTTCCAGTTGACTTGAAGCTGGCAAACACCATTTCAATTTTTAAGAAGGGTAAGAAAGAAGACCCTGGTAATTACAGGCCTGTCAGTCTCACTTCAGTGCCTGGTAAAATGATGAAGAAAATTATTCTGGGAGTTACTGAAAAACACTTGAAGGACAATACAGTCGCTGGCCATAGCCAACACAGGTTCACAAGGGGAAGGTCCTGCTTATCAAATTTGATTTCCTTTTATGACAAGGTCACCCATCTAGTTGACCAAGGGAAGCCAGTTGATGTAATATTTTTGGATTTCAGTAAAGCTTTCAATACTGTTTCTCACAGTATCCTTCTAGACACAGACTCCTTCTACCCTTCTCTTTTCTGCCCTTGTGAGGCTCCACCTGGAGTACTGCGTCCAGGTCTGGAGCCCCCAGCACAAGAAGGATGTTGATCTGCTACAGTGGGTCCAGAGGAGAGCCACACACACAAAGGATGATCAAGGGGCTGGAGAACCTCTCCTGTGTAGAAAGGCTGTGAGAGCTGGAGCTGTTCAGCCTACAGAAGAGAAGGCTCCGGGGTGACCTCGTTGCAACCTTTTAGTACTTGAAGGGGACTTTTGAAAAAGATGGAGAGCAGCTCTTTGCTCAATCAGATATTGACAGGACAAGGGGGGTTGGTTTTAAACTAAAAGAGGGTAGATTTAGATTAGAGGTTAGGAGGACACTGGCACAGGTTACCCAGAGAGACTGTGGATGCCCCCATCCCTGGAGGTGTTCAAGACTAGGTTAGATGAGGCCCAGAGCAACCCGATATAGTGGGTGTCCTGGCCTATGTCAGGGGGGTTGGAACTAAATGATCTTTAAGGTCCCTTCCAACCCAAGCCATTTGATGATTCTATGGACAAAATGTCCAGCATACAGCTAGATAAGTGCATAATACAATGGGTGAATGATTGACTGCTGTGTCAGTCGCAGAGGGTTATAGTAAATGGGGTTACATTGGGCTGGTGTCCAGTCACTAGTGGGGTTCCCCAGATCTCCATTTTAGGACCAGTTCTCTTCAGTGTTTTCATAAATGACTTGAATGTAGGACTAGATGGCATTTAAAGTAAGTTTGCAGATGATACTAAATTGGGAGACGCTATTGACTCTGTCAAGGACGGGGAGTCCTTGCAGAGAGATCTAGACGAATTAGAGAGCTGGGCAATGATCAATAATATGAAGTTTAACAAGAGCAAGTGCCAGATTCTGCACCTGGGAAGGGGCAGCCCTGGCTTTATGTACAGACTGAAGGGGGAGTGAGAGGCTGGAGGGCAGCCCCACAGAAAGGGATCTGGGGGTTCTGGTTGGCAGCAAGCTGAAGACGAGCCAGCAGCGTGCCCTGGCAGCCAGGAGGCCAACTGCACCCTGGGGTGCATCAGGCCCAGCACTGCCAGCTGGGCGAGGGAAGGGATTGTCCCGCTCTGCTCTGCGCTGGGCGGCCTCACCTCCAGCACCATGTGCAGTTCTAGGCACCACAGTACAGAAGATAAAACTATTAGACATAAAACTATTAGAGTGCCCAAAGGAGGACTACAAAGATGGTGCAGGGTCTAGAGGGGAAGATGTGTGAGGAGCAGCTGAGGTCCCTTGGTTTGCTCAGCCCCGAGCAGAGCAGGCTGAGGGGAGGCCTCATGGCGACCTGCAGCTCCCTCACGAGGGGAGCGGAGGGGCAGGCGCTGAGCTCTGCTCTCTGGGGACAGCAACAGGACCCGAGGGGACGGCATGGAGCTGGGACAGGGGAGGGTGCCTTCACAGGAATGCTGTGGTGATCAACATAGCCCTTATCTGTGGCCCTACTGGGGCCATACTGCCTGCAGAGAGAGTGGGGAGGGATAGCAGTTCGGGGGTTTTCCTTCTGACATCCCGGCACTACAGCTTCTGAGAGTGCCCTGGGACAAGGCTGGGGATAGCCAGGGGTCATCTCAGGGTGCTGCAGAATAAATCACTGTAGGAACTCTCATGGCAGCTTCTTGCTGCCATACAATTCAGGGTGGAGGGGACTCTCCAAAAGGATGAGCTGGCAAGCTTTGCCCAATCCATAAATCACAATTATATCTGCACCAATTACATTTGTTACAGGGCAAAGATTTATCTTTAAAGGCAGCAAAGGGAAGCATCTAAGCAGAATTTAGAAGATGAATGCATGTGCCCTGGTGACCTAACACCATCAGACTTACTGCCAGAATATAGCAATAGCACAAATTCATATTTTTCAAAGCCATTCTCAAGGAGTCCTTTAGCATCTTCAGTTCTCTAAATAGACCGTGCTTTTGCTGTTAACAGCTTAGTGATAGAGAAATATTCCATATTCTCAACAGGGTTATTTCTTTTAGGCTGTTCTAGGGAGTTCTAGGGATATTTTAGAAATAAATAATTTATTTCTAAATTTATATTTATGAATATATATCAATAATTTATTAGAGTTTTAGGGATTTTTTTAAGAATAAATAATTTTCATATGTAATAAGTAAATCCTGGTCTGTAAGGTATCATTTTGACAGCCCAACTTCATTTGGTGTTTTAGAAAATCACAAAGTATTCATCATTATTTTGTATTTTTCCAACACTTTAAACATGAATTTATTACATACTTTGTAAATATTAATATATATTCATTAAGTCTGTCAGTTAGGTAAGTATATCATGATATTTGTTTTAATCAAAAGGAGACATTTGAGCTGAAATTTCCGAATGCACCTACTGAAATTATGAGATTCTGTTATCCAGAGCGCCAGGCACTGCAGTATTACTTGCAGTCAGTAAATGCTGATGGAATTTAGCACCTATGCATTTGAGCTATTCAGAAGGAGTGGACATTTTAAAGAACATTGATTCACCATTCCTGTAGGTGTGAGGTGATAAGGTATCATAACCAAAGCAGAAAAAAAAAAAAAAGTATAAAATTTCAGAAGTATTGGAAGAACACCTCAATGAATGAAAACATCACAGAAATCATGTAACCTGACTAATTTAAAATGAAAGCAGGAAAATACAGACTCCTGGTTTGTATTTGTAGCCCATCTGGGATGACTGAAGATGAGAAAACCGGGAAAATAGATGAAAATCTATATTAGATTCATTTGAAGTGTGATATCATCCTAACACTAATCTGATACTCTGTTGCAACAGAAGGGCAAAGGAAAAGTATCTGTGACTGTAATTTTGTGTGTTGTATGTATTTTTTCACTTTTTAAAACTAGAAATTGATATTTTTATTATGAACAGAGCGGATGTATATGAGGGGCAATGGAGAGTTTCAGAGAGAAATGTAATTCGTATTTGTACTTTAACTAGATCTGTTTCCGTCAGTCATTTTGCACTGAAATAAAAATAAAAGGGAGAAAAAAAAAAAAAAGAGAAAAAAAAAAAAAAAAGGAAAGGAAGAGAAATCAGAAAAGCAGAATCAGAAAATGTGTGAGGTTTGTCAGCCAGGTATAAAATGGCTCTAATGGCTGTTTCTATGGCAACTAAAAATGAATGGCTCTGAAGATAAATTCACTTTTTTTCCTCAGCAAGGATACATTGCTATCTGTTGGCACATACTCCAGACAATATGCTCAGCTCCAAACTTGCACACGTCCAGGTTCAGTGTGGCCATTGTGTACTTTCATGGAGAGCACCTGCACTAACTTTTACGGACAAGGACCGGTCCCTGGCAGAGTCTTCAGCAGGCACCCCGTGCAGTAAACCAGAGCCTTCACCCGTTGCTTTTTGTCAGCTAAAGGTGCCCAAGTTTTAGATACGTCAAAGCTAGTTCAGCAGTTTTCAAATCCTTGGAATCAGATTGAATTCCCTTTCAAGGTGGAGAACAACACCACCAAGGAAGGTGAGCTGCCGTTCTGCAACCCCTCCATCTCCTGCCTGCATCTTCCTCTGTGTGCCTGGGGACAGAGAGGGCAGGATGGATGGGACCGTGCTAGTTCTGGGTCCCTCTGTCCTGTGTCTCCCCCAGCTTTGCTCCCTCCTCGTGAACCCCCGCCCTTCTCTGATGCTGTTATCACAGAGACCACAACACACAGACGCTGTTTCACGCAATAAAAACCCTCTCCTGGTAAGCTGCAATGCATCCCATTCTTTCAGGGTCTCTGAACCAAAAAACACCCCCACACAAGAGAGTAGTTAAGACTTGGGGCCACATCGTCGTCGTGCGTGATCTGCAGAAGATCAAGAACCAAGAGTTTTATGGAAGCTGTTCTCCAGGGCTCCCTTCAAACAATTAAGTGTTTTCAGATAGGCTTACTAAAAATGCCCGGTATCAGACTCAGCTGGCTGGTACGGAATTAAAATCTCAGGAAGTGCCACATGGGACACAACTGACTTGCACCAGGCTTTATATTAGGTGACCTCCTGGTGAACTCTAATATCATGTGTTTTTTTAAGGTTTGTTTTCCATTGCTCAATAAAAATTCCAACAGGGGGATCAGCCATAATACAAGCGAAAAGGAGAAGAGCATTCGATGCAATTCACTGGGAAGAGGTAATTAACCAGCTGTAAATCTCCTGGCTTTGCAGTGCAACTGTCAGCTGCAAAGCGGCCCCAGAAGTGAGCAGAGGGATGGTTTCAAGAAGGTAGAAAGGAGAACAGAGCAATCCAGCCCCGTCAGACACACAAAGCAGTATTGACTTCTGTCACATTTCTCCTTCAGTGATGCAACCAGCTGGGAACTGTAGTTGTGAGTCCACTTGACTTTGTTTGCAAGCTGACGCGTGCATTTTTAGGAAGATATGAAGTGCTATTTGACTACAGGTTAAGTGAAATAGCGGCTGCTGTCTGGAGCATGAATAGAAATGCTCGCGTACAAATGCTCACTCAGTCTTCAGGGCGAAGATTTCTTTCTTTGCATTTAGAAGAGTAAGTAAGGCCTGGTAAGAAACGCTATTGGCACTTTTGCTGATAGTGCCGTGTGATGTAATTACACATTTGCATCAGCGTGGAGAGCCTCCAGAACATAATTACTTCTGCTCTAACGAGCATGTAGGAAAATGAGACGCTTGTATGTCGTTAGCTACTCTACAGGGTTGTCGGCAGCACAATGAACACATGGGCTGCAAAACCGAGCTGTTTGTTGACTGTCCCTGTCCTAAGAGCTGTTTGTGTCCCAGTCATGACGCCAACATGCCAGAGGCTCCCCGGAGGCTCCTCTCCATCTGCCTCCGCATTGCTTGAATCAGGGAAACCGCCTCCAACTAGCATCTGACCCTCCGGAGTGTCACAAATGTCTGTGCAAGGGGAGGTTTTCACCCCCGGTTCTGCCTCGGAGGCCTCGTTCAGCACGTACTGTCAGTGTCCTCTAGGAGCTACGTGAACTCCTTGCACTGGGGCATCGGAGGAGAACATGTATGGAAACGTACAACTTTGCATCCCTGCTCTAGGGCACAATATTCAACTGTGGCATCTTTTTTTTTTTTTTTTTTTTTTGTGGGGGAAGGTGGCGGTTAAGGTTAGCAGAGAGTGCCTTTAATAGTGCAGAAAAAAACCCTGTTGCAGTGGATCTGAGGAACGGTTCATCTGGTATGGGACCCTCTCCATCAGCAGCACTCTCAGGAGTTTCAAAAGAAGCTGTGAAATCTCCAAACCTGGCAGATTCGGGAAAACTCAAGACCAGGAAAATTTCCTTCTAATTTCTGTGTTTAAGGATAGGTCCTTTTCACCATCCTGAACCCTAAAGCAAGAGTTATATCCCCTCAAAATGTCTTAATTTTAATGTTGAGGTCGGTTTATTTTCCTAACAGTGCATTCTGATCATGTTGTTATATCTCCGAACATCCCTTCTATTTATGTTTATATCTGAGACTATTTTGAGTGCTTCTAAGCTCATAGCTTGATTTGATTACAGCTACAGTGGAAAATATTGACAAATAAGCTCAGCAGGGGGAAATGGTGTATCTGGACTCTCTGTGGCTATTAGTACAGCAGATGGCACTATAACTTAAGTCAAACAAGCAAGTCAGCTGAACTGAATCTTACAACCGTCTAAATAATAGGATTCTTTGTGCCATTTTAAAGAACGTTCCAACAAAATAAGTAAGGATCAGGCCTTTGGCATGCATCTGTGCTGTGACCAAATTCCAATTTTAGATTTTTCAGGTCATTATTTCCTTAGGAAAACTATGAATCATGCATTTGCATAATAGTTTTTCCATCTGCTTGCACTTCTCCGGTTCAGAGACTTATTTCTGTTCCTTTTGGTATTTCACCTGAAAACATATACATCTTGTTTTCTGTATTAAATTATATGAAAATCTTTGGATCACTATGATCAGCATAGAACATAATGATCTGATCTTGCTATCATTGCTAACAAAACCAATCATCTCCTGCTGTAAGTAGAGAAGATCACATTGTGGAATGATACCATGCACACTCTGTAATTGAACATGAATTTTCTATCTTTGAGCAAGAATGTATACCTGACTCTTTTACGCTCCAAAATCATTTGCTGTTTGTCCTCTCATAAAATCTCAGGAGGTAAGCTAGCAATATTATTCCGATATCCAAACAGAAAACCAAAGAACAGATACACCAAATGGCTTCGCCTCATTCTCACGGACACTCTGTCAGAATGGAGCCTTGCATTTTGTATGGAATAAATCTATATTTCAGATGTGCATAGAGCACATTTTTTGATATCCCATTTAAACAAAACAGTCCACAGTCCTCTACACTGTTGCTTAAGTTGTATTTTGCAGAATGAAGGCTTGATCTGAAGTAAGTCTTACTGTTAAGTCCTATATATATTGGAAAATCTGAAGATCTAAGATAAAGATGTTTGCTTTAGACAAGCTGAGGGCATCTGTACCTGTTATTAACCCACTTTGAGTATATAGGGAAAACAAACAAACAAAAAACAAAACAAAAACACGAAGACTTTTAAATAAATTAATTCTCTTACTTGATAATGTACTTAAAAGACAAGCTGCATCTCTCCAAGGAGCAGAGAAAGACATTACTCCCCATGAAAGCACAAGGGATGTAAACCTTCCCATGTGTATCACTTTATTGTTCAGTGTATGTTGAAATTCAGCTGTGGCAGCTACTGCATTCCATCAGGGTCACAACTTTCTTCAAGATAATTTTGGATATGTATGGTCTCTTGTTTCTTCAGTAATACACGGCCAAAATGAAACCAGTTTTTGAGGTGTAAAGTTTTTGGATTGCGTTCATGAAGAATCCTAGTGTAATTCACATCTTAGTTGGAAGATGTCACATTCAAAAGAAAATGAAGGAAACAGCCTAAAGCCATTTCATCTTGCAAGCCAAAAAAGTGCTTTTCTCTGTGGATCTGGCTAGACAAGGGATATTTACACCTTTATCACAATGCTGGCTTTAATGGGGAAGTAGTGCAGAAAGGATCTGGTATTTTTTACCATATTTTACTGGCATGTATACGACTGCGTTCATCAGACCAATTATGCTGCTAGTAGTGCTTCCTATAATGCATGGACATGTTTTTCTAGTGTAAAAAAGAGGATTTAGAAACAAGATCTGAATCTGAAAGTCAGGGAGAACATGGTATTGCTGCCTGTAAAATTTTATTAGTTTGGTAAAGAGCTCATAAAACCTTTCCAAACACTAAATCTTGTGTGGTTCAAGTTTACAGGAGAGTACACTAAACTACCAGAATGAAAGCAGGGAGAACATTTTTACACAAAACAGCACAGTTATGCAAACTGGGAACTGTTATTCATAAAGTACATTTTTCTTAAGATTGATTTTTTTTTCTTACCTTGACACATAAACAGCTGTATAGGAGTCCTCAAATGAGCAAATAAACAGCCGTATAGGAGTCCTCAAATGAGCAACTGTTCCAGGCATAACTTGAAACAGTGAACAGCTGGGGGTGGATAAGACAAATAGTTGAAATGGTGAAGCAGTGAATCTAAATAAATAAGCACAAACTACAGCCACATCTTTCTGTTCCAAAAAGAGCAGTTTCTAAGGGCTGTTTTAAAGACAAAAATTTATGGTGAAAATTTTGTAGGAAATAATATCTGCTAGGAAATAGCAGTAGAGAAAGCTCATCGTTAGTTCCATAGGTGTCTTCTTTCTATGCGACCTGTCTTAAAACCAAACATAACGAGGGTTTTCGTGTACCTCCTGTTTGGGGTCTTTACATAAGCAGTGGAAAAAAGCTTCCAGGTTAGGTTCCCTGAGTTAACCTGGAGAGGAGCCTCACTCACTCCATTGACATGGGGCTTCCGAACTGGCTGCCTTACTTCAAACAGGGTGACTGTACTTCTCAGGCTACTATCAATTTATAATATATTTTACTGAAAAATTACACGCTGTTCTAGCAGGTTGCTTACTGGATGTTACAGTTACATCGTTAAGCTACAAATATGTAATAAAATAGTCAAAATCCTTCCATCCAGGGTACTGCCTTGAGGAATGTGTTTCTGACAGGTTCATGGTTTAACCCAATTATATATATTTGAAAGAATAACCTTGAAAATATGCTTTAAAAATAGTGATTATATTCTATCAGCAGAATGATTCTTTTCATCTGTCCATAACGGATTTACTAATGCAAACAAGCTTGCCATTGAAGTATTCAGTCTACTCTTTGAATTCTATCTTGCCAGAATTATTGAAGTCTTCCGTTTCTTCCACAGGTACTGTGAGGTCATGAAAATACCTGGGAAAAAAATAAATATTCAGTGCTGATTCTGCAAGGAGAGGCAGTGGAGCAACTGCCCTGGTTTTGACCTACTGAACAAACCAGGATGACTCAAGCTAAGAATTTCACTTCTGGGAAGCTCCATTTTAAAATGCTTACATCATTTTTAAACACATTATTTGTACATATCTTTCCGATCTCCTCCAATCTTGCATTACAATTTGTTTTGTAAAGAAGCAATTCTTTGTAAGGTAGACAGCATCGACCCCTGATCTTCACTAGCTTCTTTTGCAGTTCTTCAGCTTCCTTGTCATCTATGGCTGGAAAAATTTAGTACTTCATACATCTTTGGCAAGAATACAACACCTACGCAAAACTGGTATTAAACTGAGGCCTCATATGAGCTAAAATTTTGGCTAAAAAGCTGAAATTGAGTACTGAGCCAGCATGCATTCTGACTTGGTTTTAATCTGACAGTAGGTGAACTTCTCTGCTCATGTTATCAGGGAAATGAAGTCCATAGATCAAAATGAAAGTGGTTGTGCATCCTGTTATGGAAAGAGAACACGTTTTCTCATAAAATCATAGCTATTTCTGCATCTGTAATTGCTTTTTAAAAGAAGAAGTAATTATAAATGTTTTACATTGCATTTATTACACTTGTCAGAAATAGAAAGTTTATAATATATTTTTTGGGGATTTCATGTATTACCTCGCATGTAACCAAACTGACCATGACTGACATGAGAGTTACTGGATGTTTTTGTTTGCTTTTCTTTATTTGTAAAAGGAAAATCAACATTTAAGTGCTTAGTAGACGCCTATTTTCTTGTAGGCATGTTTATATTACACCTGTCATGGTGAATTTAACAACCATAAGGCGAATAAAGCACACTTATTTAGCCGTTTGCACAAAGAAGAGCTTAAGAAGCGAACAGAAACAGAGCAAAAGCCTCCAGGGTGACACTTGCATTTGGAGACAGCAGTAACAGGCAATCACATGGTTTCTTGCATTTGTAATTCTTGGTGCCGTGCCAAAATGATCAGAGCTGTCAACTGATTTTTTCTGGACTTCAAAAGAGTTTCCCAAACCCTCAACAAACTCTTCAGCCTTAATTGAAAACACCTCATGCCTGTGTTTTCTAAAAGGAGGGAAAATGTCAAAATATTTATCTTAGAGACAAATTATTGGACAAGTGGTGCCCTGTAGATAATTTGTTGGGACAACAGGATACTTGGTTGGAAAAGGGGGATGATAATGTAGAGAGATTTATGGTTTGCACAGTTCTCTGCACTGGAGTGAAGTCTCCCAGTAAATGAACTTTTCCTCTTGTTCTGCCTCATGCCAGGTCATTTTAATCCCCACGGTGATGGAGGTGGGAAGAACATCAGAGAGAAATATTGTGAAGAAACAGCAGGCATTTCTGTTTGCTTTCAGACATTTAATTAATGCCCTTCTACCTCGTAAAAATAGGTACGAACTTAATTATGAGTGGGATATCAAAATATGCCAAGCACAGGGCAAGCAGACAGGAAGGCAAAAGCCTAGCCACCATTCTCCCTGTGAACAATCTCATGAAAAATTAGAAACAAATACAATTGTTCTGGTGATTTAGCAGCAGCATTTCTAACTCATACAAACGTTGGGAAGCAAAAGGGCTGCTTGTTGGGATGACAGACACGAGCAGTTGATTAAATCTAGCAGTGGAATAAAAAGGCCACTTTTGCAGGAGGTAGCTGATACCTCTGCCGGTTACAGCAGAGTGCTTGAGTTTCTTAAATGAGCTTTTGTTATATTCGTACTCACAAGGGGAATGCTTAATGTGGATAATCTCCCTAATCACTATGCAATCTCAAAGTTTATTTTCTCTGGAAAGGTCACTGCTAGAGTCTTTGGGAGAAAGGATGAAAAGGGTGTGAACCCTGAGAGGTTGTAAGCTGAGAGGGAAGAAAAATCCTGTCCTTTTAGGGCAGAGGAAAGGAACAAAAGAAGGAAGATAAACGGGAGAACAGAGGGGTGAGTGTAGCAAAAATGTCACAAGCTGCATGAAACCTCTTCTGTAAGGGAATCAGTGGGAGTTGTGTGCAATCAGCGCGTAAAGCTGGCAACGGAGACTCTCAGGACAGCAATGAATGCTATTTAACCAAGGAAAAATATCACCAGATGTTGTTTCTCCTCTCTTGCATTCCCCATTCTTTTGTCTGCTCTGACTTATCTCTCTCCTGGTTTATATCCTCCACTTTTACCCTTCTGTGTGTGATCAGGTACACCCTACACTAAAAGTGTCCTCAGCCACACACACCGAGAATTTTCAGTTCTGGTGACTAGAAAAACTAAGGTATTTCCCCCAGGCATTTCAGGGGAAAAAATAACCCTAATGTGTATTCTAAAATTTATTTCATAAAATATTTACACCCTAGGCATTGTTATTTTGAATAGATACAATTACCACAAACACTGTAACTTCAAAGAAAACCAGGGTATTATATAGGTTTTATTGGCTTACACAAGCCAGTATAATGTGGCGGTATGGAGACTATTTGAAGGCAAACGTTTCCAAAGCCCATTGTAAAAATAAATATATATACACTGTGTAGCCCTAGAATCATAGGATTACATGATAATTGAGGCTGGAAGGGATGCCAGGAAGCCTGTAGTCCAATCTCCTGCTCATAGCAGGGTCAGCCACAAGATCAGACCTTGTTACTTGGGGTTTTATCCAGCTGGGTCTTGAAAACATATGAAGATAGAGACATCTTCGGGCAACCTATTCTGCTGTTGGACTGTCCCCACTGTGAAAAATGCATGTATATGTACACTGGTGTATATGTACTGTATATCTACTGGTGCATGCCAGTGAGCGACATTGTTCTTCAGGAATGTACCAGTCAGAAGAGAACTGGACATGGCTTCATACTGATACTTCAGAATTTCATACCAGGACTCCTGAATTACTTTTTCAACCATTCTATATGTTCATAAGTGCATGGAAGGATGAAGAGAGTGTAGAGGATTGCTGATTAGAGAGCCTCACTGATACCCAGCTGGTTAACACCCAAACCAGATTAATATCAGAGTGTAAGAAAGCCTAGAATTTATATGTTTAGGTGAGTATTTTATTATATATAATACAAAAAGCATCTATGGCTTCAACTACCTTCTATTGAAAGGAAGTCCCAATTACAAAGCTATCCTAGTGATACCTAGTGATACTGCATAGTGATCTATGCAGTTAATGGAAATTTCAAGGAAAGAACACAAAATGGTTCTCACCCTCTGGAGCTGGGAAGTGATGTGAATTGCAACCCTTCAAAACCCCAGAGACAGAACTTAGTGATTCATGACATTAGTTTAAAAATAGAGATTTTAAAAATAGTAAATGTTCTTTTCGTTGGTATGCCAGTTTTCAATCCATATAGTTCACATTTTCTTGCTACAAATGCCCGAAATCTATTGAAAAGTACAACTATTTAGAAAGCAATCAGATAGCAGTTGATACTATCGTATGATCCGGTGGTGGTAGGAGCTTGGCTTGTGCTGGTGAAGGAGTTCTGTTACGCTGCCAAAGAGCCTTGGTAGGAGTCAGGCTCAGGAGAGTCCAGCCAGACCAATACTTTCTACATCGTGACATAAATTAAAACAAACAAACAAACAAAAACAACAACACATAAGGCATGAGTTTCTGGTTTGCATTAACAGAAATCTCAGCTCAAGAGAGAACTGATGCAGTTTTAAGCCACCTTTCTGAACTCCTTTCATGAGCTCCTGCTCCATAGATCATCCCTTTTACCTAAATAATGTAGAGGGGCCAGCTGGGGCTGATGCTGACTGTCTCCTTCACGTTACCCTGCTTGCCTTAGCAGTTTCCTGACTTCAGTGCTGTGTGTATGATGGCATTTCTAACATACCGTCCTCTACTCTGTCCTGGAAATGTCCTTTGCACTGTGACCTGGTGGTGTTACTTGCAGTTGTTTTCCGTATTGCCTGCCTGCACCCCAGAAGCCATCTCAGTTACTTATTATTATTTATTTTTTTTCCAGGACATAAAGTATTTCAGGTGCCAATGAGAATCTTCTGATAAACTGAGTCCTAAAACCTTACTCAGAGACTGTTTAAATTTGACTCAGTCAAAACTCCCACTGACTTCACTAAGTCTTTTGAGATTTGGCTCTCTCATATTAGTGCACTGTGATCAGTTATAAAAGTAATAACAGAAGTGAATCCCAAAGAGTAATATCAGAGTAACATACATTATTTCCATCCAAGTAGAAAGATCTTCTGGGATTTTATTTTCTGGCCAAATCTAAAGCTAAGCACATTACTCAGCTGTGCAAAAGTCTGTTTGCTTTCCAAGCCAAAACTCACCAGAAAAACAGGAAATAATAAGATTGTGATATATAAAACCAAGTTGCTCTGTTCTGTTAATTTGTCAAAACCACAGAATATGTTTTCCATTAGCTTTCAAGTACAGGGTGCAATGTTTGGCACATCCATCCATCCATCCATCCATCCATCCATCCATCCATCCATCCATCCATCCACGTTATCTTTCCTGAGCAAAGCAAAAGTTCAGCACACTTTTCAACTGTATTTCATAGATTCTTTACCTTAGAGGAGGCAACTGACATCAACATTTAGGTTGTGTTTTGCTCTCACTGATAAGATTATCCCCATGAATGGGAAGTAAAACAGAGCCAAGAACCTTGAGCTTAAAGGTGCATTTCTGCTGGTGCCAGTCCGAGTGGTTCAGAATGTGCAGCTGCCCCGTTCCTTCCTCTAGGCAGCTAAGAGCTAAGAAAAGTCATTGGAAAAATCCCATTGATCTACAAGTGCTCTGCAATATTCCCTAAAAAGGGAGCATTTGCCTTTCATTTACATGCTCCTTATCTTGCATCCTCTTGCTAGATCTCCCTGCAAGAACCAACCTGTAGATGTGTTGATGTGGGAAATAACAATCATCACTGTCTTAATACACCCAGACACTCCAATTATTAATAACTGACTTTACCAGAAATATATATGTTTTTTTCACATACACATCTATATTTATTGTTCTGGTAATGATTCTCTACCTTCTTTTGTACTGAACATGCCCAGGTAGGTAAGCCTTCAGTGGCAATACAAGGTCTTTGTCTGTTGTTTGATCCAGGAATCTCTGGACAGCCCAATCCTCAGGGAATAAATTCTAACAATCCTCTGCACAATTAAGAGCGGTTCAGGCCATGAAACGACCAGTGCTAATCTAGTGGTCAAGTGGTTAATCAGTTTCGCCAAATTATTCCAATCAATCCTTGTCTTCATCTTTCATTCCCCTGAAAGTTCCTATTTTATGATGGAAATGTGGAATTACGACACAAACATGTATAGAAAATGGGAGTGTGTAGTGAAACACAAGTCTTTGTGTACTTCATTTACTTTCCAAATTGTTAATTACTATACTTGAGGAATACACACACACAGGAAAAAATAAATTAAAAACAAAAACAAAAACAAACAAACAAAAAAAAACCACTCTTTTGGCTCAGTGTTTACAACAGGCAAGGAAGAGAGAGGAATTACAGCTAACATGCAACTCAGGTGATTGCTGCTGGTAATCCTTATAAAACCAAGTGAATGCTGGGAATGCTGAATGTGTCTTTAAGCAAATTTAGTGAATGTTCAATCTGGATACAGATATGAGGATACCAAAATAATATATTAGCATTTTTTTCACTAAAAAAAAAAAAAAAAATTACAAAAAAGGCAGAAGCTATAATGAATTTCAGAACTAAGGATCACATAGTGACCATATAGTCACAGCTATGATTTGGGAATTGGGTGAAACTGGAAAATGTCATGACTTTTCTGACCTTTTTACTGTCATGACAGTGAAAAGTGCACTGACTTTTTGTTAGGACCTACCTCATCTTCGAGGAGGTTATCTTTCAGGAGGTCTGGGATAGGATCTCATATGGGAGAGAAAGGATTGCAAGACTGGGTGCAACCCTAGTGGCATGTGCTGGGCAGCCGTGACGGCACCCCGTGACCCTCAGGTGTGTGACCTGCACAACACTAGAAGGTCCTTATGGCATGGGACATCTCTTATCCTCACTGACAAGGCTGATCATAGGGGGAGAGGGGGATACAGGCAAGGCATTGTAGCATCTTTGAGAGCTCAGCAAATTGTTTTCTGACTCACGCATGTCCTGTCTGTACCTCACCAGAATTCAGAAACAAGGGTTTCTCTGTCAAAGTGTCTTTGGTGGTCTGCTCCAGGAGGTCTCAAAACCTTTCTTGTACATCAGCAGGGATAGTCTTACAGGCTACTGATTCCACTTAAATCATGGGGTGTGGTTGGGGTGGTACCATCACTCCTTTTTCACAGAAATGCCCCATAGTTGCAGTTCTTGGCCCTTTCCTCTGCCTGGGAGCATTAATAACTCCTATTTCACATCTCCCATCTCTTTCAGAGACTGGCTTAACCACTAATCTGTGAGCTACTCCACCTTCCAGATGAATCTGTACCCCCATGAAGAAAAGAATTAACAATTTCTGAGGCCAGAGGGAATATACCCAGACAGAGCCTGGCTTTGAGACTGCAGCCCTCGCTTTGGTGGGCAGGATGCTGCTGGTCTCTTGGCTATAAAGGCACAATACAGGAGCCATAATAAGGACAGCATGAGAAGAGAACCTGCCCTAAAGGCTGCTCCTGTGATACTGGAGAGAGACCAGTTCCCACCAGCTGCTGTTGCTCCAGACAGTGGCTGAGACTTGCCACTGGCAGCAGTGGGACAGACAGAGGAAGCTGGGAAGGAGGACACCAGGGAGGGGGCTGCCAGCAGCAACTGGAAGCAACTGGAAATGGCTATAAGGAGAGAGAGAGGGCATATCTGAGGGATGAGTGTGCTCACCTTCCTCCCCATTGCCCTGCTCCTCGCAGCCTTCCCTGGCACAGACAACAGTGTGGGCAGAGGTGCTGGCCTGGGAATAAGGACATTAAAGAATTGCACTTCAAGGGAGGCAACACCAATGAAAGCCACTTATTAGAACACAGAATAAAATGAAAATGTCTATTCTGGGAGCAGATGCCAGAGCTGAGGTGACTGCCTTGCCACCTGGGCAGAGCTCACCCTTTTGCTGGCATTTTTGCTGCCCCTGGACACCGCCTGCACCATTAAAGAGCTGAGAGCTTGAAGGGTGAGCACGCTGTGCAGGCAGATTCACACTCTGCAGGCATCTTCTTTAACTGAGAGTGTGTCTGCCTGTTATGCTGGCCCTGTGATTTATTGTTTGCCAGAGTGAAACCCTCATCGACTGCCTTGTGCTCTCAGTGAGATGCTATGTGCTGGGGGAGTGGGAGGGTTCAGCCTTCTTCTTTCCTGTTCTTCATAAGCAGGCAGCCTCTTTCCTTCCCCCATGCAAAGCATACTTTGAACTATCAGGAGAAAAATCTAACTGCAGGGACAAATTGTAAATTTCAGCAGTAAAAAGCACAAACAATTAAGCCCAGCGACTGATTATTATGGGCTTCCACTCCAGGTTCATGCATGGGAGGTCTGGATTCATGTGATGTGTGAAGGGGCTTAGAGAATGAGGGATTAAATCAAAGGGAGGGAGGGGTGAAGGAAGCCATGGGAATGAAGAATGAGTGGGCAAGAAGGATGGGAGGCGTGGAGGGGAGATAGGAGAGGATACAGACAGATAAGGGATGGGAACTGGTTAATGGTGATCTTACGGATAGCATGAATCATCCTGTGCTGATCTCTTCTTCCACTCATTTGACTGCTGGAGCTATTACTTGGCATTTTTCCACGACGTCTTACTGAGAGTAAAGGTAACTCCCATGTTTCTAGCATGCAGGAGGTGAGCTATTAAAAGTTAAAGACTAGAAACCAGTAGCTTTTGTAGGAGATGTGGCTCCTCACTGATCTGGAAACAGACCTGAACTGGAAACTTCATTAAAAAGTCGAAGTCCTTGCCACCTGGCAGGTTTCCTACTTTTTAAAGGGGTGATTGCAGTCCAACAGTATGTTTTGCTAAGCTGTGGGAAATGATTCATTTGTATTGTGGCATCCCCAAAAGAATTCTTTTCTCTGAGTTGCATTTTTCCCTCCTCATAATCAGTTTGAGGTGCGTGAATATCGGAATACTCTGTTTGCAACTGGAGTCAGTTGCAGAGCTTTTGCTAAATGAAACTCAGCATCCACCAGACATCTGAGCATTTTTGTAATGAACAGGAAGACAAATCTTAAGGGTTTGTCTTCCCTTGTGGCTGCAGGACTTGGCTATTCCACTTGCACATAGGATGTATCTGTCTTCAAGACTTTTCTGGATCTAGGCAGGGGTCTCTTTTACTTCATCTTCCACCACAAATATCCCCCTTGAGATACATTCATCTGTCCCAGCAGTACTGCCAAGAATTAATTGAAGTAGCAACTAGCAGTACTGTTGCTTGTGATTTTAATTTCCAAAGTGTCTGCAGTAATTTTTTTCAGCTGGGCCTCCGTGCCCGTGTTGGCAGCCATCTTGCTGGAGAGGCCGGCTCTGCGCTTCTCGGCCTTCTGAAATCCTCTGCTGCCAGGCACTCTCTGGATGGTATTTTAAAAAGTTTTGAGGCACCCACTGTTTTGTTCTGGAGGATTGGGATGTAAGATCTGGAGGTAAGCATTTATCTGGAGACATCTGGCCCTGTCACAATATGTCCCTCGGGACCATGAGGCTCTCCCAGAGACCCCCTGGCTGCAGCCCCCATGGTGGGCAACAAAACCAACAGAAGGTGGCTTTTTTCCTTCTTCTGCCAAGGGTACTGGCAGCCTAAGGACAACTTTTATTATCTGAGTGTAAAGCTTCCTACAAGTTAACAGTTAGAGACGTTTCTCTTTGCCACAGTTTTGCTGATGAGCCAGCAGTGCCAGGCATTGCAGAGGCAAAATTAATGGATAGCAAATGCAACCCCATAGACTAGATTACAATGAATATATCCAAAATATTAGAAGGAGCTACGTACATACACTATAGGGAGATCATCTAGCAGGCAAGGTCTGAAAAAAAAATGCAAGATCCTTAAACAACAGTGTGGAGCATTGTTTTCCTAGCTTTGAGCACACCCAGTAACATATATCAAAGAGTTCCTGTCCAAACTCAAACAAGGTAAGCCTGCACAGATACTGCTAGTAAGATATATCAAAACCAGCCTTCAACGTCTTTGGGTGTTAGATTTACCGCTGTGACTTTGGAACGAACAGCATTGGACACCAAAAAAAATGTGTAATCATAGAAGCACAGTTCATGGCATATTTCCAAATGAAATCAGAGTCATTGTGTTAGAAAGGTTTAAATTATTGATGCCTTCTTCATCAGCTTGGTCTGTTTGGAGTTGCATTTAATCTGTAGTTAACTAAAAAGAGTAATAACCTATAGTCATGACTGGATAGTGTTGCATGGGCAGGTCTCCCCACAACCTCAGCATTAGCACGTACAATCGCTGTAATCCAGACCTGGAACTGTTCAATAAATAAAAATTCACCCTCACTTTGTTTGTGCTTTTTAAACCTGATTGCAAATCCCATATCCTTATTTCGTGGAAATGCTATTCAGCTTTCCAGTAAAACTAGAAATCTTTATTTATTCTTCAGTTGTACTTTACTTCCAATGAGACACAAAGAACCGCGTTGTCTATGCCTGCTGTCAGAACTTTTCAAACAGAAAATGTATCAAAAAAAGCGATACCATATGTTCTTCATTGTTGTGAATTGTGTGCTTTCTGACAAGATAGAAGAGGAAGATTTATCAGGAGAAGGTTGCCAGATGCTGTCCGGAGAACAGAGGCAGTCTTTAGCTCTGAGCGAGGCTAAGTGCTTGTTCCATACTAAACCAATAAATTTCTGGCACTGTAACAAATGTTGCATGTGTATTTGAAGGTTTGAGAAGGAGACAATGAATAATAAAATACCCTCATCAAATGGGAATAGAGCTAGCTTTCAAATTCTCAACACAGTTGGTTTTGTTTTTTCTTTTTTCTTTTTTTTTTTTTTTAATTCAGATGTCCAAATTAAAGTACATCTCTTAACAATAATAATAAAAAGAAGCTTGGATATTCCGATTATCTATTAAAAATGTAAGTCTGGTATAACTCGTGAAGACAGAGTTTTAGCAAGTTGTTTTGCCTGCTTGTTGATGATGATGTTGGAATAAATTACAAACTCTAACTTCCAAAATAAGAGCTAAGTAGTGTTCAGCTAGTGATGGTTAATATATGATGGTTCATATGAAAGAAGATCAGGTTTGTTTCTGTACCTCTGTTCAGTGGTATGTCCTACTAAACATACAAACCTTACAAAAGAAGGAAAAGAATCGTCTATTCCCTACTCCCAGAGTAAAATTCACATGGGATAAGCCATGGGAGAAACTAGCAACAAGAATTAAAAAAGCAGAATGAATCTGGAGAAAGGTGACCGAGTAAAAGAAAACCTCCAGAGAAAGGAATGATTTTGAATCACAGAACCATTAAGACTGGAAAAGCCCTCCAAGATCATCTGGTCCAACCACCTCCTACCACCAGTGTCACCCTCTGAACCATGTCCCTAAGCACCATGTCCAACCTTTCCTTGAACACCCCCAGGGATGGTGACTCCACCACCTCCCTGGGCAGCCCGTCCCAGTGCCTAACTGCTCTCTGAAAAGAAATGTCTCCTACTTTCCAATGTGAACCTCCCCTGGTAAAACTTGAGGCCATTCTCTCTGGACCTGACACTAGTTACCTCTGACAAGAGGCCGACCCCCAGCTCCCCACAGGTTCCTTTCAGGTAGATGTAGAGAGCAATGAGGTCTCTCCTGAGCCTCCTCTTCTCCAGACTAAACAACCCCAGTTCCTTCAGCAGCTCCTCATAGTGCTTGTGCTCCAGGCACTTCCCCAGCTTTAGAATCTGTACAGATTTAATTTAATATACAGATTATATTCTATAATCACATTCAGAATCTATACAAAGGGTCTTCCTGGTGCTTCGTAGTAAAATTACAATTTGACCCCCGTGAAAGGCTCGCTATTCTGGTGGAATTAAATGGTGAAAAGGAACAAAGAGTCATTGGATGCTGCTGGATATTGGCATGTTGTTTGATATGAGCTGCCAGAGATTGGCATATCCCAGCAGCATAATGAAGAAACCTAGGTAAAAGATACCTACTAAGATGAAAAAAAAAAAAAAGAGAGAAAAAAATAGAGGTAGAAGACGAGAACCGTTTTCTTTTCTTTTTTTTTTTTTTTCTTTCTTTAACTTTTTGGAATTGCTAACATGACTTCTAAAAAGACGATTTAGGAAGGAAAAGCTATACACATGAAAGTTCTCACTTCTTAGCAAATTTAAGGCATTTAAAATGGGGCATTAAATATAAGTATATGTAAACGGTGTCAGCATAAAGCTGAACAGTACAGGCTTAATGACAGTAGTATTATGAAAATCAGCAATGTGTTTTCAATTATAAACCAATTATGTGAATACATGCATGAACGAGATCTTGGAGGAGTGTGTACATCAGCTGCACAGCCAAAAAAAAAAAAGAGATTAAAATGAGAACCTGAATAAGTGCTGTCAGTATGAAATGGGTAAGAGTTGAGAGAAATATGGGTTAAGCATATGCATCTGAAGATTTGAGATAGGGAGAGAATAAATTATATTCTCATCGAACAGGGATACACTTGGCTTTGAAAGACAAAAGTCAGCTCTTTAAATGTATGTTTCTAACCGATATGTTAAAGACAATTTTTCTCATTGTGTAATGAGGTACTGTTGATTTAAGTTAAGCTATAAACTCTATATTTTGTTATAGAGATTATGTGGAAGCACTAGATAACATACATAATATGAGGACTGATAAACAGATCAAAAGAAACTCCAGCAGAGAGAGGTTCTCTGTTTGTGTTTTTTTTTTTAAATGTCTTTGTTCTGTTTTTATTATCATATATGTGCAAACAAAAGAGAAAAGATATATTATCAGGGTGATTGCTATGGGTGAACTTGAAGACAAGAAAAAAAATATGAACAAACTGAGATAACACAGCAAAATAAATCCCACATTAACCATATTAAAACTTCTTGTTTGTTTTGTTAAAAGATTTGACCAGATAATGTTAGTGTACAACAGTATTATAAGAATAACACTGCCACTGGGTTGTACAATCTCAAATCCACCTGCTCACTCAGGGTTTTAACCCTGCTATTAATCCGTGAAGATGGACTAGAGCAAGATTAAACTTTTTGGATAGCTTCATTAGCCAGATATTGCTAGTCCAAATTCCAAACCAGCCCGTGCAAAATAGAGACCCATGCCTACAACCATCAGATGATTGCTTATATTTTATTTTAATCACATGTAACTTCATAGATTGATTGGAAATGGGGGTCAGTCCTGTATGTAAATATCTTCAGGACACAAAGTGACAAAAATATTTGTATTTTTAGTGTAATCTCCACGAATAGATGCAATTAGAATTGTGACATGACAAAGAAATGGCAGTCAAACTCCATCATGTAAAGGCAATTGTTTGATAGCTTTAAACTACTGTCTTTAAGTATATGCTAAACTACTGACATGGATGCTTTACTTGATATCCTGCCTTTACTGGATTTGTCAGCTAGGTGGCTTTCTAGAAATTACAGTATGTTAGGATAACAGGGAGATTACTGTGATGGGAATCTCTCCTATGGTAGCTTCCCACCACTACAGACATTTTCAAATGGGGCTTTCCCTTTTGCAGTTGTCATTTTAATTTTTAGAATGACTATGTTAACGGCACGAATTGTATTGGATATAAAAATGAAATGCTCAGCAAAATTAATAATGGCAATACACTGAAGCAGTGATTACATGCCATCCACAGGCTGCCATCACAAGTCAGGACCAGGTATAGGAAAGAGCAGATGACTCCTCCCAGAAGAGACTTTGCTTGGTGCTGATCAGGAGCCTTTACCCAGAAAGGTGCTTGAAATATCCTTTCTGCTCTTGTGAACGACAGCCAGTGATAGGTTTGCAGACCAGCAGAAGTGGAAGATTTGGTTCCTCATGATAACACTACGTATGTAACGTTAGAAATAATGCCTGCCGTAGGACTGGTGGCAGGGAACCAAGTTTTATGGGCTGGCTCTGCAGAAATTTCTCCTGGAATCACAGAGCACTTCTCCGGGCTTCCTTGCCTTTCCGAATATTAAGTTTGTGATGCAAGAGGACAGATTTTGTAAAAATTTGCCTTCAGTTGGAGAAACAGATGGTGGGGCCAAATTCCTGTCTACCAGAATGGAAAGGGCATGCTGGTAGGAAATGGCATTACAAAGCATATAGTCAGAGAAATGGAAACAAAACTGCAGTGTCCTAGGCATCAGAACAGTCCAGATACCGTCAGTGAAAGGACAAGATTGGCGCAGTGATGTGCATCGCAGAACAGCAGCACAACAGCCTTACTGTAGCTCGTTTCTGTGAACACAGAGCACTAAACACAGTAAGAGTCCGTACCACAAGGCAATGGTGCTGTGTTAGTGGCTTAGGGACAACATTAAATCTTTCAGAACATACAAAAAAATACCCCTGCGAAGCAGGCTGACCTTGCAAAGACTGCTAGTGAAGGGTAAGGAAGCCTGACTTGTGAGCCTTCTCAGGAAACTTGTTCAAAAAGCTATCTGGAGAACCCTCATCATTCCTAAAGTGTGCAACACCCACTGCTGGTTTGGGGCAGCCCCGTGAACCATTACAGGCGAAGACGATAGCTATAGACATTGGACTACATTGTGTGGCTGTTCGCTCAACACATTTATTGCACAGAATTCTTCACACCATAGCTTGCAAGAGCCTGATCTCCCTAAATTAGCCCCAGCAGTTGTAGCTTATCGATTAACAGTGGAGCTAACGATCCCAGTAAAACTGAAGGGTCACCTTAGCCTCCTGTGTCAAGGCCTGATCCTACCCTGCAATCCAAATAGTCATCTCAGGTAACTGCAACAACAGCTTAAATGGATAAATCCCCCCCTCGAATAAAGCTTCTCATACATTTTAGATCTCCTGCCTGCATTTTTCTTTCTTTAACTTACCTTACTGTTTGTGGAGCTAGAGCGTTTACCAAAGGATAAAGTGCAGGGTCCCTGTAAGATGAGACCAAACTGAATGTAGTGAGTTAGGCAAAATAGCAACGCACCCAGCACTCTGTACAGGGCTATAATAAACCTAAACTCTTTTTCTGTGTTTGTTTACAGGGTACAACAACAGATTAACTATATACTTTTTTTTTTTTTAATTTGGTGTGCAATTTTCCCAAAGCATTGACCAGATCATTTTGAAATGTCCACGAAATGTTCTTTTTAAGCAAACAGGGATCCGAGCTGGAATTCAGTCTTCACTTACCTGTGTAAGTTGCAAGAGACAAAGGTGTCGCAGGGCTGCTGCAAATTCCATTCCGTGCCTTCGAGCAATCTTACACCAGCAAGATAAGCAGTTTATTTGACCATTCAATTCAAAGCCTTTTCCGATCACCATGAATCGACAATATCCTTCTGTAATATGCAAGTTTGCAATCGGAATTTTTAGTGAAAGGCTCTTTTGTTCTGCCTTTACTATTCTTAAAATTTTGTTCTGTTGAATGTGTTTGTTTGTCCATTTATTTCACACACAGGCTGAGAGTCCTAACTAGGGATGAAACAAAGGTTCTGAGTTTTGTGTCATTTCAAAGTATAAAGTGTTGGGTTTTCCTTTTTGCAGTGAAGAGGATGTCAAAATAGTCAATTTAGGGACTAGGTTTAATTGTAAGGTCTGGGTTTGAATTTAGTGTTTTTACCTTGGGTTTTAATTCTCTAATATTTCATTTCTTTATATTTTTATGTTAATGCCCTGATAATATCATTTCTCTGTGTATGTATTGTCATTGTTTAGATTATAATATATAATACAAAGCCTTTAATTCTACTCCCAGTATGTCATTCTTTATGAAACTTACATAAACTGTATGTATATTTAGACTTAAGTCAGCCCTTATATAACTTCACATATCTCCCACATTGCTGAAGGTACTATTCAAGGATATTTGGTCTGTAGTCATGACCTAGGTCATTTGTCATACAGAATTTACTGGAACTATTTCTTTGCTTATATTACACGTTCATGTTGATGAATTACTTAGCAACTCAAGTATTTGTGTTTTCTTGATAAGACTCCTTGAGTGCTCAGTTTTTTTGCTGGATGAATGGTATTTAATCAGAACCTGAGATCCTTAGTTTACCAGCCTGATTGCTGTCCCAAGTTTTATAGGTCTCAGATCAAATAGGAGGGATAAGTGGAGGCATAAAAAGAGTGACAATAGTTGGATTTTTAAGTGTTGGAAGAGGGATACACACTCTGCTAAGAAAATTCAGTTTTATTATCAGTGGGCATCTCAAAGTTAAATTTTCTTCTTCCCTCATTTTTGCTGGCAATTTATCCTTTTGAATGAATATCTGTTCTCCCCCTGATTCATACAGGTATTTTCTGTGCTTTCCCAAAGTATCCACTTATATCCATTTATTATCTGCATAGTTGTGCAATTGTTTTGTATTTTGTGACCAAACTTTGTTTATTTATGTTGACAGGAAAAAGGTTCAACAAAAGGGGAGGGCTATGTAAACAAAGAGAAAAATAACAGATTTGTGATAATTCATACACTACAGTCTATAAAAACATGAAATTCCTTTCAAACTAGATGTTAAAGTTGAAATGAGTAGGTGGCATGACACAGAAAACCATTGTCATCTGTTAGGTCAGCAAGACAGGGTTCTGAAAAGTCCCATTATTACTTCAGATTTCCTCTGAAAACCTGACACAGAGTGGGAAATACATTTTTGTATTTTCCTAATTTCCTACGTAATAAGACTCAGCAGTTATTATGCTTCCCTGCCGTGATGGATTTCCAGTAGTGGGGCAATATCAGATAAAATAGAAATGGCAGAGCCTAAAATCACAAAAGGCTTGAGAGATTGTGTGGCCACTGATGACATGAAGGCACAGTGATACGTAAGAGAAGAAAACAGTCTGATCAATGAACTGTTTGAATGCCTTGTCTTACTATGGCCTAGGCTGCTTCCTAAATGCTTTTGAGAAAGCCATCATGTCCTCCCCAACGCTAAAAGAGAGAAAGGAAAAAATGCTTGTGGCCTTCAAGAAAATCTGAGGAGTGGCCTTACAACCTGCTGGGTATCTCACAATACTTGGTAATCAGACTGGAAGGGGGAAAAAAAGTCTTTTGAAGATTCTACAGCAAATGGTTTACTTCACTTTATCTTCCTTTATCTTCGTGGTGCTTCCCTTCCAGATTGTTTATTCAGCTTTTAGCAAATATGATAGAAACTATCCAAAAATACAGAGAGATTAGAAATCACCAAATACTCGTGCAATAATTCACTCAAGCTAATACAAATAAGTAGAAAGAAATGGTAGGATACAGGCAAATGAAGTGATTAATGTAATGCACCCTGATCCTAGAAAAAGACACTATGCAAGCATTTAAGCACTGTACAGATTTACCTAATGGTGACAGGCAAGAGTTATAGTCATTTCAGGGGTACAGAAATTCACCTTATTTGAATTTCTCAAGTATCCAGTTGGTTACAATGCTGCAAATAGAAACGTAAGCACAGAACTTTGACAAACCTCATGATCTTGAAAATGAGAGGATATTTTTGAGGCTGTTGCCAGTACAGAAAATAAGTCACAAGGATATATTTGAAGCAAATGATCGCTTCTCGAGTTCAAGCTTTTTGCTGTCAGTCTCACTCAGAGGTAGGTGGTTTCTCCTCTATGTCCAGAAAATGGCTAAAAATTAGTTGGTAAATACAGTGGTTGACAGTACAGAAGAAAGTAATATAATAGCTTATTTCAGTTAACTGGATGCAAACTGGGTCTTGGCATGTCCTTGGTACATCTTGTGAGTCTTGTTAAAAAGAAAAGAAAGTTTAACTGGAAACAGAAGCCAAGCAGCAGGGTGAATCAGACTGGAAAAGGAGGAGGTTGGTGTGCAGAGGAGGTGACAAGTCAAGCTGAGTAAGAAGAGGACACTGTGCCCAACTTGAGGCTGAGAGCAGATCCCTGAGGTTCCCAAATCTCTGCTGGCATCAAACCTCTTTGAAAGGCATTGGCCCTGTCCCAGATGAACCCGGTGACACTGAGGATAATGGACTCTCCTTAACTGAATTGGCAGTGAGCAAATATAACCTTGTGCTTATAGGGGAAGACATAAATGCCTGTTCTTTATAATGTTGTGGGTTTTGTTGTTTTGTTTTGTTTTTATATTTGTGTGTTTGGGGGGGGTGACTACGTAAAAAATCTCTTTGCTAAGAGTATCATTGCAAAATAGAAAGTCCCTGCATCCTTTTCCTGCCCCCTTCTTGTGTAGGCTCTGTAACAGACTTGTTAAATGACACTTGAATTTGGGCTGTGAATGAGGGTCATAGCTGAGCCAAGTATCCTGATCTCATTTGCTGCTGAAGCTGGAAGGGATTACATGAGATCACAGACTGCAGGCAGAAAACACGGAGTTATGAGTTTAAGGTTGCCAATACCGTCCAGTCGAACAGGGTTATGTCTCTGTCTCTACTATGTCATGCGATTTTGTAAAACTAGACTTACCAGACATGGTGTGTCCCCTAGGTTTAAGGCACCTAGGCAGCTATGGGGTAGTTGAATTCGTAGAAGTGTCTGGTATTTAAAGCCGCAGCTGAAGTCAGTGATAGTTGTCTTTTAAGCAGAAGGAAAGCAATATAAAGCTAACAACCCTCAAAAATCAGTTTGCTGGTGTTTCCAATTGGCTCATAAGAGAGATGAAAACTTTTGGTCCTATTTTTTTCTGTGCTCCTGTGCCTTATCTGTAAAATAAGGATAACATCAGTCTTCAGACAGGATTATAAATATATATTAATGCTTATGAATTATTCACATTCATTTTTTAGGAACATGACCAAACAATGACAACAACAATGGCGATAATTAATAATTTGGTCCTCCCTAACAGGGTTTGGAATAGCTTTTTTGTGCTTAAATTAGTGGCTTACTAAAATATGCCAGTGTCATGCAACTGAAATTGTTTTCAAAGTTCACCCTGAATACAAAATAGGAGAATTACACTTATTTTTATAATAAGTCAGTTGCAAATACGTGCAAAGTTGGTCAGCAGAAGAGGTCTCTGTGTGGAAGATCTTTAGCTGAAGGGACAGCAGAATTAATGCTAATGTTGCTTGGAAGTGTAAGTGAAGAAAATGCTTCTTGTTTGGCTCTTACTGAGTTCAGCAAGACACGACTTCATGACTGTCACTCTTCCTAAATGAAAAAGATTGTATTGTATTAATGAAATGCTTGATTCCGTCACTAGGCTGCCGTTTTAAAGGGAACACCCTGAAGATGCATTGACTGATCTCTTGGCATGAAAGCAGGCAACCCTCTGGAAAATGAATATGAAACAAAATATTAAATTGCTGCTCATTAAGTGGTACTACTCATTGTTTACTCTGACCAAAATAAGGGTTCTGGGTACTGAAAACAAAATTGAGTTCATATAATATACATGTATATCATAATACAGCTATAAATTATGAAAGTAACCGTTACAGCAGCAATCTTTATTCTGTCATTCCTTAATTATTTTTTTCCCCTCTCTACTAATGTTTTTTCAATTCTATGCGTACATCAAGATAACAGGAAGACGATCACTACATAAACTGAGATCAACACAGTACACATTGTCCTCAGAGACCTCAATCCCGTATAGAGTAAGAGATACTACATAAACCTTTATGAACTCATAGAGAGAAGATAATTCAAAGGGAGAAACTAAACTACTGAATTCAAAACCACTCCCTAGTACTTCTAACTGTATTAAAAGAAGAATTATTGATGAGATTTGCAAAACAGGGTGGAGAATATAATTAGAACTCTTCCATTAGAATTAGTTAAATTCCAGTTGGTCACAGTATTTTAGCCACAGATTCTACCTCATTAAAGAAAAACAACAACAAAAACGGAATGGAGGTATATCCATTTTCATAACACTTTCCCTTGGACATTTCTTGTGGTCATTTCTGACCAGAGAAGGAAAGAAGGAAAGAAGGAAAGAAGGAAAGAAGGAAAGAAGGAAAGAAGGAAAGAAGGAAAGAAGGAAGGAAGGAAGGAAGGAAGGAAGGAAGGAAGGAAGGAAGGAAGGAAGGAAGGAAGGAAGGAAGGAAGGAAGGAAGGAAGGAAGGAAGGAAGGAAGGAAGGAAGGAAGGAAGGAAGGAAGGAAGGAAGGAAAAGATGCGTACATCTTTGAACAAGAGTGAGCAAAAATATCATCATATTTTAACCAGATAAAATGCTCTAAAGGACAGGGGAAGTTCATGAAATCCCTATTGGCCTAGCAACTTGCTACAATTTTGTTTCAGAATAGGACAGAAGGAATTAATGATGACCAAAATTCTGATCCCAAATCACTAAATGCCCATTGACCAACTTTAATTTTATGTAAAGCAGTGTAAACTCCAGAGTAAATAGTGAACAAACATTTCTAGAACAGTAAAATTCCCATCTAGGAAAGCTCCCAAGCCTATGTCCTCTCCTACAAAGTAGTACACATGTAATCTTAATCATAGGCTTAACAGTGATTGAAGTCAAGGGAACTTTTGCATGGATGTAAAGTTGTTGGAATATATGGCTGCGTGATTTACTAGTTCACATTCTCTGTTTGCAGCTGGGTATGGCTGGACAACAGAGATAAAGATTATATTTTATTTTATTTTTATTTTTGTAATTCTAGATCTAAACAAAAGTACCAGAAATGCAGAGATTAATTAGGACAACACTGGCTAGAGAGGAAGAAATAAATTTAGGTCGCTTTACAAGTAATAGTGTCCCAGACATAAACTTACACAAGGAATAATTAATTCAATATATTTTGTCTTCTTTTCTCACAGGCAGGGAAAAGAAATGATAATTTGTTTTAAGACAAAGAAATTAGCCTTTTAAGATGATCTAGTATAGGGACCACCCTACTGAAACTTCAGTAGGAGGTTTCAGAGCAGTTTTCTGAGTACATTTAGACTAGAAGGACCACATTTAGATCTCATGAAATCTCATGAAATATGTATTTAAGGAAAGTAAGTCAGAAGTCTAAGCTTATGTTAATGTAGCTTACACCATAGGATCAGAAGAAGGTACAAGTTCTGCCAGCTTAGACTCTCCTTTAGGTTTGGTCCATTAATTGCAATGAAATAAATTAAATACAAGAATTTCTTCCAGTTCCCATAAGAACTGTTCCACTCCTATAAAACATCTACCATTTACATGGCAATATTTGAATGATCAAGTCAGATTATCCACATTCATGGCAATCTTGAAGCAACTTTTACAATATATAGTGCAATGTAGAGTATTAGCCCACAGCAAGATCATTGTAAGGGACAAATAATTCTTTGAATAGTCCAATCTTTTATCAGAGTTCTTCATGGAACTAGACTTGCATAGGAGCACTCATGGTAAAGCCTCAAAAAAGTCACTGAGTATGTAATGAAAAGGGCAGATTGAGGATTCATAATCATCCATTAAAACTGCCCAGAATGAAAAATAATTAAAACTACACAAAAAACAATGGACTACAGAAGTGCTTTTGGTATGCAGTACATCCAGCTTTGCAATGTATGCAACATTCAGCCTTGCTATCTGTTGTGGAAATTTAAACAGATGTCTTGGTATGAGGGCATCTTTTAAGTTAACTTAATTTAGTGATCTCCTTACTACAGGCTTTCTGAGGAATTAATGGTGTGGGGTTTTTCTTTCTTTCTTTCTTTCTTTCTTTCTTTCTTTCTTTCTTTCTTTCTTTCTTTCTTTCTTTCTTTCCTTCTTTCTTTCTTTCTTTCTTTCTTTCTTTCTTTCTTTTCTTTCTTTCTTTCTTTCTTTCTTTCTTTCTTTCTTTCTTTCTTTCTTTCTTTCTTTCTTTCTTTCTTTCTTTCTTTCTTTCTTTCTTTCTTTTTTCTTGTGTATTTTCAGGTTTCCTGTGTGGGAGACTGCCAAAAGGTATTACTAATACAAATGAGATGAAGATGCTCTTTCTTAAGAACTTGAAAACCTCATTCCCAATGCAGAATTTTGTATTATATTTACACAGTCATATATTAATAAACTAAAAATGAAAATGCTTGACCCACAAGATTTGTTTCCTTCTGAAGCTGGGACAAAAAATTGCTCTACTCTGGGTCTTGCTCAGATACCAGTTTGATGCCTGAGAACCATGCTTAAGGCTGCTATAATGTATGGTTTTTAGAAGCATACATTCCAAGGACACGCCAAGAATGCAAGGTTGTCCCTCGTCCTGCACATCTTCCCTAAGCACGGATTTGATTCTACAGGAAACCCTGCTGAATGGTTACCCTTAGGGAAGGATAGCAAAATGATTATTCTTACATAACTTAGTTTAATTACAAAGCATTCTGAAGTGAGAAATCGCTTAAAAGTCTCTGTAAGTAATATTAGAAGAAGCTTAATCATATAAAAATTCAATGAACAAAGGGAAAATTAAAACTTGCCTGACCTTTCTTGCAGCATATCAAAGCTTTCTAAGTTGTCTAGTCATTTCATAAAACAAGAACTAGGAAAAAAAGAAATAAAGTTCTCTGGTGTTAGCAACAATTTTTATTTTCACTTTGATTTTCTGAGGAGGTTATACATGATCTCTAATAAACTGTCCTCAAAGCCAGAGGACTGAAAGATTCTTTTTTGCAGATTGTTTCTTGTTAAAGGCTGCTCTTTAGCCAGCCTCCATATCCATCTTGGGAGCAGCTTTTCTCCATGGACTTGCAAATATTTGTGACGAAAAGTTATTATTTCTAGTGCTCATTTGTGCAGACTATTGATTTTTTCAGCCACAAATAGTATTAAGAAAACCTTAGTAAGCTTTCTGTCATGAGAGTTTGCCTTGGAAGACTTTGTCTAAAGAAACTATTCAACAGTTACCACTATACAGAATAAGCAATAGTGCAAGACCAGCAAGGGTTTCTATATTTGTAATAGCAGTGTCTTTCTTTATTTTTTTTTAATTAATTGGCTCGACAAACACTAATCTAAAGTTAAAGTTGGTATTATTATGCCTGTATTGTTAGTGGGGAAGAAGATTTACAGGATTTCATGGCCAGCCTATCTCTAAGGAATGAGCCATTACCAGAACTGAGGTGAGAGTCAAGAGACAAGAGCCTCTCTCTTCTGAGCAGAGCTCACGGTTTGGAAAGAAGCTCTCTGCTGACCTGTGATGTCACGTACCTACCTACATCTTGCCAGCAATTCATTTGAAATATCTAAACTGCAGATGCATGATCGCTGCTGGCTGAGCCACAGTGGGTCTTTCCCAAGAAGCACATTCTCATCCTTCTCTGGCCATCTAGTGCTTCTGCTCCCTCAGCCAAGGCCAATGTTATATGGCCAGGTGAAAATGAGGAGACCTTTTTGGACTTTGTGTGTCTGCTGGGATACCTTCCAGACGAACCAGTTCCCTGATCCACATGCTGTCCACACGGCTGCTTGAGTGCCTGCACTGGATAATGGGAGGCAGCAGGGCTGGGTGCAGGGATGGCTCTCTCAGCGACGACTCTCTCAGGGACAGCTCAGTTTTAGGTTGGTTTAAGCTGGACATGAAACAACACCCTTATCTCTGAGAACCGGAGCTTCACAGAACCATATGGTTTAATGAACAACAATCTAACCAGTACACAACAAGTACAGATTAATCCAAGAAAAGACTTGCCAGGTGCTTTCAAATAGGTTGAGCAAGTTGCATGTTTGTTTACTGCATCACTGAACATCTATTCTTAAACTGCTGATTGGCAGTTTTTTTATATCTAGAAAGATACCTTTTCATTTCTCCCCCCAGAATAAAAATTTAGTTGAAAACACCGCAATGTGTACTTTTCACTGACAGGAGATTGCAGTGCACGTTGTTTATTTGTTTGCCTGTGTAGAGAGCCATTTTGCATAAATCAGTGCAGAGAAGTAGAGGATCTTTTTATTACACAACTAAGTTTTCCAAAAACGTCTCAATTTCTTGTTCAGGAAATGGTACCATTGTTTACTTGAAACAGATACGTTGATTAAGTGGCCTGGAGGAATTTTGTTTAAAGATACAGGCTAGCTATCATTGTGAGTAACAGTGTTGCATTGTTCATGACAACAGCAATTAGGAAGATGTTTTGATCTAAGATAATTAGCAAAAATGGCAAAATGCTATTCCAAAAATTGACAACTTTTGCAAATGTTGAAAGATGAAATTGGTCCAGCTGACGGGACAAATTTCAGATTTCTCAAAAATGTTGCTTAATACCAACAAGAAATTAACTATGAAGAATCTGTAATTTCCATGGTATTAACTGAAATGCATTTCATATGCCAATTAGGAGGCCTGACAGAGTGCTATGTCAACATCTTAAATCCCTCACATTTGGTTATCCTGTAGTCAGATTACTGGGATATTGATGACCAGAAAGACTACTCTCAGTCCCTTTTCCCATGAAATGCCCCACCGAATCCTGCCCATTGCTTTTTCCCAACAACAGTATCCATAACATTTCTACCTTCCATCCCATCTCCCCAGCCTCCACTCTTCCCACCTCCTCAAAACCTCTATGGACATTCCTTCCCTTCCTTTTTCCCACTTAGTTCCCTGAAACCCGTCATTCCCCAACCCACTGGACTTCCCACCAAACCCTCCTGGCTCTCCCTGTTGTGTCTTGTGCTCCTACTTACCCAGGGACCCATTATGCTCCATTGGCAAAATTAAATTCTGCTGTTCCAGAAATAATCTATTTTCAAATTAGATCTAATTTTGTGTGTATTACTGAAAGGGCAAGTAGAAGCCAATTTAAGAGGAGAAAGACAAAACATTTTACAATTGTATTACAATACCCAGCACACAACACCCAAGACATTTGTCTTGAGCGGGGTCACATTCCCATGCTTTCCATATCTAAATAAACAAATACTTTCACCCACCGTGGAGCAGAACTGACCTGTTCCACCATAGCACATGCCGATGTATCATCAGACAGCAGCTCAAAATCTCTGCTCTATGCAGATTTTGCTGTTTGCAAGATAGGATGAGCGAGAGGCTTGTCAAGCAGCTAGTTGTGGTTCCAGATTCTCCAGCTAATTCAGTGCTTGTCTGGACAGCTCTAAACGATACCAGCTGCTAATAGTCCCCCTCGGGATCATTTTCTAATTGCAGATTACCAGACACAGCAGGGTATCCCTTTCTTCTCCGGGGGTAATCCTTGTGCTGGGGTGGAGGGAAGGAGATTTATGAACCAAATATGCAAGCCTCAGCTGAGAACTGCTTGAATGGTAGACACAACAAATAAGCTGGTGACTGCTTGAACAACTCATTGTGCTTTTGTGCTCTTTCATGCAGGGAATCCAACTTTCACCATGCTAAGAAGCAGCCTGTTAATTCAGTACTGTGGGTGTTACACACCAGGATGGCTTCACTGCAGTTTATTCTGGTGATTGGTATCTGGGCTTACGCTAATTCAGGACTGTGAAGTTGTATCAAGTTCATGTTTCTGTGTTGTCACTTGTACTGAACTTACTTATCTGGTCCATCTCGCTTAAGGAAGACTATCTCATGTTTTTTTCCCACACCACAAATCTGATCGTCAGGTCCTTGGTGTGTTATAGAGATGCAAAGAACCTGAAGCTCCGGTCTGTAAGTCTTCGACATTATTTCAAATGAGGAAGTTTTAAAAGCAGTGGCAATCCTTGAAAAATGTAATCCTTGCTAGTGACCTCTTTTTATTTCTCACCAAAAATATTTTGCGTATTATAACGTGGGACACTATTTTTTCTTACTAATCTTTGTGAAGTGCAGAAATCCTGCAGACTGATGACGAAACGCAGAGTAAGATTTCAAAACCCAAGATCAGCTGTGTGACTTGGCTCTTCAAAGTCACAAAACCTTCCAGAAAATCTTTTTACCGTTGAGACCCATCTCAACTGTATCTCTATAAAGTATTATCAGTCTTAGACTGCTACCTAACTCTCGTGTGAAGAATTTTTCACACCTGTTGCTTGTGACAGGATTTTCTTAACCTGTCACTAGGTGGCAACACAGCTACTCGCATCGCTGCGCTGCTTCGACCTACTCCTACCTGCGGAACTCCGCTGAGATCCACAGCTGAGAATTTCACATCAAAAATGTCTTTTCTTCCTACAAAACCCGTGCTCCGGTGCTAGCTTTAATAGTCACTTGTTGAATAGATTTGAATGGACGATTCTGAATGTCACTGCGAGGGGAGCAGCTGATGCTGTTTGCAGCAATGTGGCTTTGTTTGTCTCCCTTGGCTAGAGGGGTCATTGTGCACTGGAGAGCTGAGTGTGGTACTGCAATCAGTCTCAGTCCTAACACAGACAGTCCCTGATTTTGAACCACTGATGCCAAGGGGAGGTTTGTCACAGTTTTGTACAGGATTTGGTCTTTAGTACTGACTTTTAACAACAGCTGTGTATACCAGAATATTATTTGCCCAGGTTGGATTAAACTGACTTTCTGAAAAGTGGCTCAAGAGCAACAGGTATCCTCAAGTTTTGTTCTCTCAGGTACAATGCAGGCTGAAAACAATCAATCAAACAAAAAATGGATTCAGTAACATGTAACTCATATAATGCCAAAAAAAGCTGACTTGTCTTAACTTGCAGGCAATCTTCAAAACAATCTATCATTTCAAAGTGGTTTTGAGATTCCTAAAAACTGCAATGATCTCATGTAACCATGACTCTGTTAGCTACAGTAAAGGGTGGCATAATTTCAAGAGGCGATAATGCTGTGACTACCTAGTATCAAAGGTGTTTTTCCTCATTTCACTGAGATTAATTTTTTACAGCCCCCCTGTCATTTCACAATGCTGCCAACACCCTGCTCTTCTTAGAGTCATAGTCCGCTGCTTTCATGTGATTCCGATGGGGCCGTTTCCAAGCATGTATATACCGGATTACCAGCTGAACATATTTTCTTCCCTGCTTACTCAAATGGTGTCACCAGATTGTCTTTCAAGGAGCCTATAAATATAAATATATGTATATATTTTCAAGTCTCACCAACTGAAATGTGAAGCTCATATACTTGACTTCTCCCTCCTGCTTCTCTGGAGACATTCACCCTGCAGCCCCGCAGCTTCTCTCCCACTGCATGTAGCAAATGCAAGTAACTGCGACCAACTGTTTTCTTTAAGTAAAGAAGGTAAATGACATCCATATTTAGGTCTTGCTAGAAATTTCTTTGACAACAGGTGAGAAGGTCTTGTCAAGTTATGGGAGTTAGAACACGGGGGAGCTGAAACATGGGAGAAGGGCTATGGGGCTGTTGCCTCCCCCTTAATGCCGTGCTCGAAGGAGCAGTATTCAACAGAAGTACATTGGGATATTACAGATTGTGTTAAAATATACTTTGATTATTTTTTTTCCTAAAGCTTCTGGGTTAAAAAATAAATAAATCTTCTTTTAATAACTTTTTTTATTTATTCTAGTCTTCTAACCAGAGTTCAGGACTTGTTATTTCAGATTAGCCCACACATTCATTTGCTTCAGTATCATTATTTTTTTTTTTAACATTGACCACGAGGAGAAACTTCAGAAAGCGGCAGAGGAAATCCTGTCCTTACAGACATTTGTATTCCAATATCATATTTTAAAAGAAATGTTGATGCTCTCCTGTCTTTTGCTGCTGGAGCCCAGCCTCACTTTTTTTTTTTTTTTTTTCCTCTCCTCTGAGCCTTTCTCAATCCAAAAGAAGACAACAAAAGGTGATGAAAAAGTCTTTGTGGTGAATCCCAAGAATAGGATATCCCCCAGGCAATGTGGTTAGCGCAAAACCAAGAAAAAGCGTTTAATTCTGGAGATATAATCCAGCCCTTTCAACAAGTGAATCCTATTAAAAACTCATCTTTAAAATAAAAAACGATTGTTAAACGGGGATACTGCTAGACTTGGACACCAAATCCTGTCAGGATTTGTCCATGGGCATGGCAGCCCTCGCCCCCCTGCACCACACGAGGTTTGTTTCCTCAGGGCTCCCCCACCTCATGTTCTCTCCCCTCGACCTCCAGTGAAAGAGAAGAGGAAGAAGAGGAGGAAGAAGAAGAGGAGGAGGAGGAGGAGGAAGGTGGCGGTCCCCCCCCGAGGAGCCCTCTGAGGGCCTCGCTGCCAGGCGCCGCCCGGCGCTCAGGTGCTCGCTGTCGGGGCGGGCGTGACGGGAGGGGAGGGGAGGGCAGGGAGATGGCGGGGAGGGGTCCCCATCGCTTCGCCTCCTCCCTCCGTGCCCCTGGGCGGGCCGGGGGGAGCTGAGTGGAGGAAGCCGGCGTCAGTCAGGGGCAGGGCGAGGCCGGGCGGCGGGGGATGGCGGCCCCCGCCCGGAGCCGGGGCTCCAGTCGTGGAGAGCGGCGGCACCATGCGGGCGGCCGCCGGGGTAGGAGCGGAGTGGGGTGGGGTGGGGATGGAGGGGAAGGCACCTGCTGCGGGCGGGGGGCTGCCCCCTCAGGGCTTCTCTGAGCGAGGGGTGGGGGTCTCTGGTTCCTCTGCTTCTTCCTAGGAGGTGGCGGCCGTCCTCTGCCTGCTGGCCCTGGCGGCGGCGCTGGATTTCGGGTACCACCACGCCGAGGAGCTGGAGGCGTACCTGCGGGAGGTGCACGCCGCCCACCCGGCCCTCACCCACCTGCACAGCATCGGCCGCTCGGTGGAAGGTAGGTGCGGGCGGCACCGGCTCTTTTGGGGTCGTGAAGCCCCCCGCAGGGTCCCCGCAGCTTGGTGCCGTGGCCTCGGGTGGCGGCGGGGCTGCTAAGTGCCGGGTGCCTCTGCTTCAGCCTCTCCTCAGTTTCCTCTTCCTCTTGCTTGGACGTGAGTAGCAAACCCCGGTGGCACCCACGGCTCGGGTGGGAGCTCTCCCCACACCTAACTCCTGCTCTTCGGGACCGAAACCTCGGCGGAGTGGCAATTTCAGAAGCAGGGAGGCTGCTGAGCTTGGGGTGTCGCTGCCCCGCTGCTGGGCACCCGCTCGAGGTGCGGCTATGGTGGCAGCCTGTGGTCTCCAACTTGTCCCTAACTGCGTTAAAGAAAGGATCATCCCATCCCGCTTCAGCTGTTTGGCTAAAGCTGGGCTGACTAGGTAGAAAAAGGATTTCAAATTCCATACCGGAATCCAGTTTTAGTTAAAAAAACTGGGATTTCAGTCTCAAACCCTATAAGAAAACAGCTCAAGCCTTTCTAGTCTCATATAGGTGTTTTGACTTAACTATAAACTTCCTTACAGTAATTTTATGGAGGAAAAAAAAAGCTTTTTCTCTCCCTTGAAGAGATTAGAAAGGTTAGTAACTGTTAGCATTTATTTATTACACTTTAATCTTCTTTTTTTTTTTAGTTTTAAGTGGAAAAAAAGTTATGTAGAATTCAAAAAAATGCTTTTATGTGATGTGTAAAACTAGATCACTCTTTAGAAACACCATTTGTTCCTCTAATCCTACTTCATAGGCACTACAATAAGGCCAGATGAAACTTGTTTTACTTTTTTTGTTATTTATTTATTTATTTATTTTTAAATCTATGCTCTTCTAGGTAGATAAACATGAAGAGCACTAGTAGCTTCTATCTTTTCGCACATCCTTCCTCGTGTTATTGTGTCTTCAATGTCTTCTTTAAATATGCACTCCTACTTGTCTGAGACATAACTTTTCTTTGGAAAGGGTCTGGTCGGTTTCAGTGAGGTGTCAAACTGCTGTCTTGGTGCTGTGGAGGTGGAACCTCCTCTCTGCACATCCACACTTCTTTCTAAGAAAGTCTCATTATGGGAAGACTCAAACTAGACAAGGAATCTCAAAGTTAGTTAAGTCGTGTTCCTCTTGCTTTCATCAAAGGCAGAATCCTATTGAAATATGTTATTCACCCACACAAGAGAAGGCTACTCCCTTTGTGTACGGTTCCCTCAAGTACAAACTACTAATTATCAACATCTCCATGTTCCTACCTTGAGGGGACTTAGCTAACTTTTTTTAACCATAGGGCTAGATTTTGATTTCTCTGGTGTAAATTCTGTAGAGTTCTGTGAAATATGTTAAAGGATGGAACTGAGTTAGGGTCTTATTTTCTTTGCTCATATTGAAAAAAAAAAACCCAAAAAACTCTTAACAATGGTGGCTATGTAATTTTGGTAAAAATTAAACTTCAATTTTGGCCAACATGCTGAAGTTCTAGTTCTTTTCTTAGTTAAGCTGTTGAATGTGCATATGCATGTACATAAACTAGTATGGATTTACTAGTGCATCCCACTAAGTTGTCCAACCAATTAGCTAAACCCTGATAGCAAGATTATGGAGAAGAAACAGAAAATAATATTTAAATATTATAAAGCCGAGAATGTCATGTAGTAAGTCTTCTTTTCAACCCTTGATACATCTGATATGGAGATTATAGATGATAAATACAAAATCTTATGAACTGGCGTGGTGTCTGTAAGGACACCAGACGTGACTTTGCTGTTACTGTGAATGACCATTGTTTTCATTTTATTTTTTTCTTTAGTCTAGGTTTCATTCTAATTTATTTTTTTTTAACAACCTAGCATTATATACTGTCATCTAGGTTTGGATTATGAAGAAAGTGAACTGAAAGCTTGATTTTATTTATTTCTGGCTTGTGTAGACCTGGAGCTCTGGAAGGCTATAGGGTCCACCCTAGAAGCCTCAATATGGAGGGGTAACAGGGATCTCTGTACCACCACTTCAGGAGGTGGTTGCTTGTAGTTCTTTATCAGGAATATCTAAACGTTCTTCATGACGGAAGTCTCACATGTTCCATGCAGATTATGGAATAATTGAGCTCTGGAGGCTGTCTAACTTGAGGTCCTGTTCAAAGCAGGGCTAGCTTTAGAACTAAATTACGATGCTCGGAGCATTCTCCTCTTGAATTCTGACTGTCTGCAAGCATGGAGGTCCTGTAGGATCTCTGGTACCTGATGCAGCGCTTATCTACCTTTGCTATGAGAATATATTTTCTTGCATCTGATTAGAATTTGCTTTGCTGTGCCTTTTTGATGTGCACCTCTAAGAAGGGCCTGGGTCTGTCTTCTCTAGAATCATCCTTTAGGTAGTGGGAGGGTGTAGCTGTGTGGTTCTCCTGGTTAAACAAACCAACTTTCTCCAGCCTCTCCTCAGGTCTAGTGTGCTTCAGCCTTGGAATCATCTCAGCAGCTTTCTGCTGGACTTCCACCAGTGTGGTGTTGTTCCTCTTGCACCGGGGAACCCATAGCTGGGCATGGTACTCCAGTTGTAACTTTACTAGTGCTGACTGGGGTAGAATAATTATTTCCCTTTAGCTGCTGGTTTATGTTTTTGATGATGCAGCCCAGCATAGAGGTTCCTTTTCTGCTGCAGGAGCGCACTGCTGGCTCGTGTTCATCCTACTGTCCCCATGGACACCCCTTCAACTCCTAGCTTGCAGATCTGCAACCTGCCTCGTCAGTCTGCAGCCTGTGCAAGCATGGGGTTAGTTTCTTGGGTTGATAATCACAGTGTGAGGCACTTCTGTCCCAGGAGGAGGACTTTGCATTTTCCCTTGTCAAACTTCAGGAGTCTTCTGTTGAGAAATTCCTTCAGCTTGTCGAGGCCCCTCTGAATGGCAGCCTCAGTACTGACTCCTGAGGAACAGTGCTGATAACTTGCTGTCACCTGACCCCCCAACTGACCACTGATTGATTGCTCAGTCTAACAGCCAGTTTCTGACATCCTTGTAGTCTACTGATCTAATCCATGTGTTCCTCACTTGTGTGCAAAGATACTTGGAGGGATGGTGCTGAAAGCCTTGCTAAGGTCAAGGTTAAAGAAATCTAGTACTCACATCCCTCCCACTGAGCTTTCATTTTTCATGCAAAGCTAAGCCATCAAGTACAATTTGCTGTGGATAAATGTGAGGTGAGATTTAGAAGGCAGATTTATTTGATGTACATAAACAGCGAGGTACAAAACAAAGCCAGTACCAAGAGCTTCACTGGAAACCAAGGTAGCCCAATCTGTTTTGTGATTTACATCACCACATGGAAATTCACAGCTTCTCTGTCGGATTTCTGGGAAGATTTCTAGACTAGCAATGACCTGTTCATTCTTCAGGTGCTTTGGAAGTTATCTCCCAAACTATTATAGGGAAATATGAGATAAATAATGAAATACAGGTAGAGAGGAATCTTAAAGAAGATGTAACGCATTGGCTGACTAAACTGAGAGTTAACTGTTAACAAAAAGATAACAACTAATTTGGTAGGTCTTACAAGTAGGCGGGCAGTCTGATTTCCTGATATTCCTGCAAAAGGAGCATTAGTTGCTTCAGTTGCTTCTGACGCGGTGTCTAAACACAGTGGAAAAAACTTCAGCAAAGGTATCAAAGGTAGTAAATCCTCCATACCTGGCAAGGATATCTGGCTCATGCGGGCTGAACATCAGGCGCTGTGTTCTGGGCTGCTTCCATGTATGACTAATGGTGGCTTTTTCTTTACAAGTTGGAAGGAAAAAAAGCTCCTGAAACCTGGTATTGACAGAGCTGGCTATTCACAGGCTAGTCAATAGCAGCTGACAGTTCTCATAAAGGCTGTGTGAAGAATCCACTTATTATGCAATTAAGTTCTAGAAAATACTGGTTCCTCCCTTCGCAGAGACCCGTCCATACAGCTACGAGAGGCTTGTGTCTGCCAGGAGGAACTCTGCTTCCCTCACAGGGTTACTTCAGGCCAAACAATGGAAACGTGGGATGGCTCAGGGTAATATCCCAGTTCTTTGTCTCTGATGCCTTGTTAAATAAGCTAGTAAAAGGTCTTTGGCAGGAGCTGCCGTCTCTAATCTGCGCACTGTTCAACCTCAGCACAGTATGTGTGCTGTATGATGGTAGGGGTGGCTGCAGAGCTGCGTCAGCCTGGAGGATGGGACCTGGTGTAGTCATAATTCACCTGGCCTGCCTAATACCAGCCTCATCAAAAACAGGCTGACTACAGCAAGCAGAGCTTACAATGCACATTATTAAAAAGAAGATACTTCAATGTGGGTGGGGTCTGTGGTGCTTCATTGAACACACTTTTTTTCTTTTTTTTTTTTTTTTTTTTGAAAAGAAGAGGGTGAGTAGAGGGGAGGAGTGGGAAAGCAGACCTAAGGATTCTAAAAGGTGGAACTGATGACCTCATTAAGAGAGCAAAAGACAAGCAATATAGAAACAGCTGAGTGGCTTTTGTAGTAGATGCCCGTTTTCAAAACTCTTTTCAGATATGCTCTGGATTCAGATGAAGTGATAGCATGGTGACTGCAGCTTGTTTTAGATCTGTCTTTTCTGGAGGCCAGTCTGCATTTTTAGAATTCCAGTCCCACTGGAACAGTTGTAAACATCTTCCTGAAGCTCGTTCCTCCTCACCGAGCAAAGAAAGTTGTATATGCCTGAAGTATAAAGCACCTCTGTCTCCGCACAGTGAAGCGCTGGCTTAGTAGGCTAACCTTTATTTGTTGGGTTCTGTCATTGGAGCAATGAAAAGCAAAACAAACCAAACCGACCACATTTTATTATGGTTCCACTACAAATTTTTGGAAATAGCTACTTACAACAGGGCTATTGAAAAGTTGGTAGTTTTTTTTCTTTTTTTCAGATGAGAACTACATGGTTTAACCATCCTATTCTGCTGCTTGCTGTTCAGTGGCTCTGTTTGTTGCTTTTAAATCGAAGCGTTCCAGCCATTGATCTTAAACACATCACCAGCTTTCACCAGACCACCAAAAAAAAGCTCATTTATTAGCATTCTGCTATCCCTGCTCTACAAGCAGAGGCTGAAGCATGCAGGCTGGTTTTGGTTGGGTTGCTGTGAGCGTGTGTGTGTGTTTCCTTGTGGAAACCCTTGTGGGTTTCCCTTCTCGGGCAGCAGAAGGGAGCTCCGGGTGCTCGGGGCTCCGGGCCATGAGCGGCAGTGACACAGCCCAAGGGCACACTGGAGATGAGGACCAGGTAGCGGGGTGGGAGGTGCCTGCCTGGTGCTGTAGCCAGCAGAGAACCCAGGCACCTGTCCCAGACACCATTCTGCACAGACATCAGTGGAAGTCGTGCCCGAGGTATGCCAGGAATTGATGTTAATCTGCTACCTGCTGTTACGGCGGGATCGACACCTGTAGGTATTTAGGGAAGGCTCTTCTGCGGGGGAGCGTGGCCTTCAGGGTCATTGCACTCCAGTTAAAGGATCTTAATAAAAGATCAGCTACTGTGTTTGTCTAGTCTAACTGCTGGCAGGCTGTGTATTTAGCTGACAAATGGGGAAAAATAGGAATTTCTTTTCAGGTGTTTCTTGTGATATGACATGGAAGGTGCCTGGGTTGCTCCCATCAGTAGGACAATGCACTGCAAGCTTTATTGCACTTACATCAGGAACAAATTAGATTCTGGATGCTTTTAAGTACTGGAAAACAAGTTTTACTGTCGGAGGAAACAAAACTGAAAAGTGTATCTATGAAATGTTTGTGCTTCACTGGAGGTGCTCTTACCTGGCTAGATTCTGGGGTCCTGGCACTGCGCTGCTGGAGAACGAGGCTGTACCTAGCCCAGCGTGCTCCGAGGTAAGCTTCTCACTGCTACTCACTAATAAAGGCTCGCACAAACCCAGTGTGAGTACCCATGTTTCAAAAAAGGGAAAACCCATGAAGGTGGTAAAGGCGACTGAAAATTTTCAAGACAAAGAGAAACTGTATAGAGGAAAATCGATGGGAACGTGATGCCTTTAAAGCGAATATTGAGATAACTTTTTCTGTGTACACATAGTGAGAGAGGTGTTTGTGTACGGGAGCATTACCCTCTGTTTGTTCCGTTTGAGTGACTGCTGCAGATGGCTTTCCTCCTGTCTCCGGTCCTTGATAACGTCTCCTGTTCCCTTCCCCCTTCCTTGTCTCCCACCCCACAAATTTCCCTGGTCCCGTGAATCGCAGGCTCACCATGCAGGCATGGCGTGTGTAGATAATATAAGCATTGAGATTTTCAGTGTTCATTTTTAGAAACAGGAATGAATGGGATGTTTCCCACTCCGAGGGCCCCACGTGAAGCACACTAAAGTCATTTGGCTCAAGTCCGAAGTTCCCTTCTTTTATTTATTTATTTTTAAAAAGGGCACTCTAGAACTTACTGTGTTACTTTACCCGTTCTTGCCTGCTTCTTTGCTGATCCCCTCCTTACATGCCACTTTGTCTCTTTGGTCTCTTTCTTCCTAATCATCTTTGTCCTAGTTTTTGTCAGTACTTGTGGCATGAAAATGTATGTTAACAAGATGCTAGATAGATTTACATGTTCATTTTATTATTGAAAGTGTTTGGATTCATGGATGTTAACAGCCTTGTAAACTCCGTTTGCAGGGTATTATGTGAGTCACTGTGATGGGAAGGGAAAAAAACAGAAGAGGAGGAGAAGGACTGGGTCCTTCAGGGCTTATCTGTTCGAGTTAAGTCATGACTTTAAAAATAAATCATGACTTGAAAAGCAAGAAAGTATTAGGTTGCATTTCAAAAGCTCTTTAGCTTCCAATTGAGCTTTACTGTAAATCATGTGCTTATTTTGAGCTTACCTTTACTGCATCAGCTTTCAAGTCTGTTTCTACTAGTGGAAGTTAAAAAGTCTTTAAATGTTGAAAAATAGTTTTTTTCAGTGGATTTCCTCTGAACGTGTCTTCTAATGTTTTAGTTACCAGAATTAGTTTAACTGAACATTGTGCATGTCACTCTGGAGGAGGAAAGCCACAGCACTTCAGCCTTCCGCACCAGTAGTTTGACTGCTGTAGTGTAGTTTGACACGGGTAGCTTTGTGTGCAATTTGTCTTCCAATAGCTGAGTACTACAAATTTTGGCTGATAACATGACTTCACACTGCTTTCCTGGCAGTAATGCCCTGGCAGAATGCCTACGCTTTCTACACGATTTATAAAGAGTCCATGGCTTGGTCGTTGTCAGCTGTTTGCCTTGGAAGACAGCTAAGCCATTGAAGAAGTTAATCTTTGAGGTGTAGTGACTGTAAGCATGTTCCTGTTCTCTTGCAGTAAAGGTAAAGTAACCTGCTGAAATCAAAAAGTAATAGTGAAAGTGTGTGTACATATGTGCAGGTTTTTTGCATGCATACGTGCACACAAATGAAACTCCAACACAATTCTTGCAGAAAATCTTGTGGGAAGTTTTTTTTTTCAGTGAAATTTGCCAGATCAGAGATTCCTCCTAGGAGGGGAGGGAAGATTTTCAAACAAATGTTTGAAGGAAGCCTTTCCTAGCAACATAGTCCAAACACTTCTTGTATAAAGACTTATCTTGTACTGGGATCTTTGTTGTAACTTTGAAATGGAAATGCGATCTGTTTAGAAATAGTCCCCTCGCTGTTCCTGTGAGCAGTTTACCTGAAACCAGTGCTGTGGGAAAAGCTGCATCTCTCCTGCCTCTTCTATGAAGCCAATTGCTTTCTAGGTGTCTAGAAGCAGAATATATGTCAAGATTTTCTTCGTGTCTTTAGAGCTGTGAAGGTCTTAAACACACAGCTGTTCTGCTTTTTCTCGGTAAGACTGCAGATTTCCGTGTTTGATTAGAAGCAAACAGAAGTGGCAACTGCGTATCATAAGTAGTGCTCATAAACTTCCCAATGCCAGGGACCTTGTGTAACTTAAAATCAGCAAGTGTGGCTGGTGGGTACACTCTGGTTCATATCCATCTCCACGTCCTTTAACTGGTGTTGGGAAAGTGAAGATGTAGAAAGAAACGCAACCCCCACAAGAAACAAACAAACAGAAAATAGAGCTCAATATGCTAGGAAACTTCAGGTGCACAGTAGACAAGTTACTTGTTTTCTTCCCTTGCTTTTTGGAGACTTCTGCTTTTTGGAAGGAGCGCTGTATATAAATTTGTAGCCATGCAAATAAGAAGGGTGGTCTTTATACCTAGGATCGCAATCCTTGTTTCGTTTATTACTGTACTGATAATTCAACTTGAATTTGCTCCTTGCTGATTGCAAGGAACAAATTGAAAGTCTACTTATACTTCAGGTTAGTTTTTATATGTAACTTAGTGTCAGTTTAAGCTGATCCTGAACATTCACGTCCTCAGATTGCTATGGAATATCACAAGAAGCGAATAAGATGCTCCAATAAAGAGAAAAACAGAAAACATCCATAATTGAAGAGATGGTCTTCTACCACCAGAGTGGGTCTCTCCGTTATCCTGTCACAGGTTACATTTGCTGCTCTTTGGGCCATGCTACAAGATCCCTGTTTCTCTAGGAACAGGGAAAATCAGGTGGATGCTGATGTTAGTGGTCAGTAATGGGACGTGATTGCAACTTGCAGTGCAATATTATTAATTTTTTAACAAGTTCTGGTCAGAATTCCTTAGAAGGAAAGAAAAAAAAATGCAGTTTTACCCGCAGTTGATCTCCCTGTCTGCATTTTCCTCTTATTTATAAGGAGAGCATGGTAACACGTCCTTTCTTCCTCACTCTGGGGGATGCAGCTTTTTAGTAGAAAAGTATTTCCAGCAGCTTCCCATCCTCTTCGCACAGAAGCAGAGCAGCACGCCTTGCATCCTTCCTGGGTGGCCTTTCTGCCCGTGCCTTCTGGCTGTGCACCCCTGGGGCTAGCAGTGTTGCTGATTCTCAGGGTTCCCTAATTAAAGCTTTGCTGTACGTAACCGTGGTGTGGCAGATTGTGCTCAGCTAGCTCAGGGAGTACAAACATGAGCCTAGTGAATAGATGTACAGAGGGAAGATGCGACTTCTAACCCTGAAGCATTTGTTCCTTGGGAGGTTTTATGCTTGGTCGTGCACAGAAGAGATCTAGATTTATTTTTTTTGTAAGGCTGGCTTTTCTCTTGTGAATGAAAGCTGAATGAGCACGATGGCTATTCCAGCTTTTTGAATATTTTTTATGAATTAGGTAGTTGTTGGAGCTGGCAGGTGGGGGGAAATGCATAGGACTGGGTGCAGCTCTCCTTCCCCTCCCTGCCAAGAGACTGCCCTGTCTGTAAATGGCTCCGCTTCTGACTCAGTAACTCTTACAATCTCTGCAGTGGTTGAGATGTGGCAGATGATGCTTCTGAGCAGATCGTGCTGCTGTTTGGTGTATAAGGCTTGCTTACTCATTTTTTGTTGTTATGGGAAAGGTCAGCCTGTGGTAGCTGAAGTTACTTAATTGAATGATTGTAGCTGCTGTGTTAACTTGCTGAGGTCACCGTGGATTTAGGACAGCTGAGCTGTATTTCCTGTTTGTCCCTAGCAAGTTTCCACATCCAAGGGTCGGCAGCTACCTGGGACACTTAAGCAGGGAGAACTTGTGCAGATCTGAAAAAGTAATAATTGTCTTAAAGTTAAAATAAAGCAAACTCTCCTTTCAGGAAGAAATGCAGCCCAACTGTGTTGGTTCAGAAGTCCAGTTTGGTCTCCTTTTTTTTTCTTTTTTTTTTTTCCCAAGAACAGCTAGAGAAAATAGCTAGAAAAATATCCAGGAATAGGCTAAGCACAGAACGATACTTCCTCAGTACGCACTGCTGGCAATGTGCAAATCAGGTCTCTGACAAAGCACGTTTCCTAGTTGTGGTAAGTTAAAATACAAAGCTTGCTTTGCACAGCTGCATCAGGCTGATCTCAAAATCCAAGAGGAAATGGGCACAACATGTGACTACCAAAATCCAAGAGGAAACAGAGGCCACCACCACATGTGACAACCTTTGTCTCTTCAAGAAACACCGCCTGGATTTTATGTTCTTGTAATGTTTGTTAAAACAGGTTGTGTTTCCTAAAAGACAGTCATTAATATTTCTACAGAGACACTTCGTTACCCATTTTGAGAGAGAATCTAGAAGTGGCTGGTGAAACTAGGCTAACTTACTAACTAAATCAGGAACGCAGATGATGATACGGATTGAATTATTTAAAATAAGTTAATTGAGCTTGCATTTTTTCCCCTCCAGGCAGTTTAATTAAGAAGAAAAAGCCGCTCTCTGTGTCAGATTCTAGGACCCTGCTTGCCAGCGTTGAGATGTGTATCTCTGGAGGCTTCCTGTTCTTGTGGCAAGTGTAATGCATGCGGTATGCCAAGGATGCTTGTGGGGTGTGCATAGCGAGCCTCTTGACGAGGCACCTCAGTGCGCTGTGACCCACAAAGTACACCAGTGACTTTGGAGCCATCTAGGAGCAACAGCCTGTAGTTTTCTCTTAGTTTCCTACTCCTTCTGCCTTTGAGTGGCAGGAAGAGTTTTGGCCTCCTCTGCCTTTGGTGGCAAAAGGGTAGGCCGAATAAAACCAGTTAATCTGGATAAATTGCACTTAAAAACAAGCCATCCCCTTCCTCGTGCCTGGCTTGCATTATAGGCAGTGACTTCGCTTGGGCTGATCCAGTGGTGTTACCGTGAATGGGTAATGTTTCTTTTATAAATACAATTGCTTTTCTGAAAATTACCGGGTGTGTACCAGTTTCACAGCTCTCTCAGAAAATAACGTAAGACACATTTAGAATTAGGTTAAAAAAAAATCCTGTGCTAATAGAAGCAAGAGTTGGTGAAGAAGGAAAAAGCCTGTTTGGTTTCTGGGAGTGAATATAAACCAGGTAGTGTAAATAACAGGGAATGCCCGTTCGGGCTGATTCTGTGTCTGTGGCGTTTTCCTCTCAGCGACCAGCACTGAATAAGGTTATTGTATATGAATTTAAAAATGGTGTTCCCTTCTGGGTGGTTTTTATTTGGATCTTTTTATTTCCTTTTATTTCTTGTGTTGAAAGACAAGGTGCTGTTGTAGAAACCATGCTCTGCGTTGGCGGTTCTTAATGTTTTGATGTATAAGGAGTGTGCTCAGCTTGGTTATGAGAACTGGAAGTGGTGCTGCACAAACTCACACACATGTAAGAAATAAAGGGTTGTCATCATCGTAACATACAAGTCCCATAAAAGTGCTTAGGCAGCCGTGGATGTTGCAATCAACCCAAGACTTGTAAACCTTTAGGCAGATAAGCCAGCGCGTGAACTCTGAACTGTTCTGAACCCTTCAATTCTCAAATGCTTTGGTTACAAATAAACAGCACCTGGCTTTCCAAGGGTCATTCCTCCAGTCCTGCGTATCAGGTACTGACTGCAAATCGGATTGGCTGGTATAGTCGGTGGAAATACGTGCTTATTGAATAGTGGAGAGTTATTTTTATTTATTTGAGTGAGGGGTGGCCTTAAGCCTGTAAGAAGGGATACGTGAGAAGCAAGCAGAAGGATTAAGGAGTGGGCTCAGCACAGTAACTGCATCAGTGATGGTGCATCTCTTGCTGAAATGTTCTGGTCCCTTGTATCTCAAAAATACTGCAAACTTTCTGAGGTGGAACAGCCTGTACTAGCCCTCAGAAGGCTGATAAGTGGAAATACAGAGCATGGGATAGTCCTAAGACCATGAAATAAAAATTAAGTGCTGCACAGGTAGTGCAGGTAGTTCCCTAATCTCTCTCTTACTGTTACTATCCTCAAACAGGTGTTTGCTTCCGTATTGATGGTTTTCACTCCTGCCAATAACCTATTAGGTACAGTGGTTCTTGTGATGTATGTTCTCTTTTCAAAGTTCTCCATTAAGCAGGAAGAAAATAGCAAGACATTTACACTCTCCCCGAATACGAAATGCTCTTGATTTGGGGGTTTGGTTGGCCGTGGTAGACCTGTAATCTAATTACCTTGGGCTCTTTTGGGTTTGTTTTGCTGACTTATGCACCATGCTGAATATTGTCAGATACACACGGTTAATGTATGTGACTGACCTGTTTTTTCTTAATACTTCAAAATAGCTTGAAGTCTTGCTTATATTTTAAATGCTCTAGCTCCTCTTGGGATACCAATTGTTGTTCATTACTAATGGAAATCCAGTCCAAGTCTTAGATAATCTTTTTTGTTGCAGTAGACCATGAGAGCATGGTATACTGACAGCAACGATAAACTCTCACAGAGAAATCTGTCCTATGGTTGTTCATGCATCCATCTGACTCCAGTTTCAGGTATGTAGGTTATTCAGAGTATAAACTATACATCTAGATTGTCTGTTTTCTGAGCAGACACAGCTGCCTTTTTTGGTTGATAATTCACAAAGTTTATGTCCCTGGCACTTTTATTACTTTCTGTAATCTGAAAGGTACTTTACACAACAGTCTGACTGGATTAAACTCACATATTTGTTTGTGTCTGTAAGGCTACTGCTGCAGTACTATCATATCAGTCATACTGATTAAAGGTTTTGGGTTGTATAAATAATGTGCTGGTAACTCAACTTTTCTTAGAGCGTGAGTTAAGTCATCTGTGCTGTTGGCAGTCCTCTTGCAGAAGACAAGTTCCAAAATAGCTTTAGATTTTCCAGCTTGCAGTGGTGATGGCAAATCAGAGTAACACAAGGCAAGGGTACTGCTGGCACTTGTTTAGCAAAAGGGAGCTTTCTCCTGAAGTCTCTTAGTAGCTGTGGTAGTGTTTTTGCTGGAAGATGATACATTTTCCTTCACTCGGTATGGAGAAACTAATGTTTTGCTTTCTTCATGAAGCTTACAAGCTCAATCCTGAGCAACACAGCTATTTAATGTCTTTAAATTTCTCTATTCTTGCCATTTGAGAAATACCTCAAGGGTGTGCATGTGCATGGGGGGCAGCTGTACTACTGTGTTCAACACTGGCCTTGCTGAGCCTTGCAGTAAATGCAAGTACAGATCACAAAAGCCAAAGGAAGGTTTATGTTGTCACAGTCACAGGTTACTGTGACACAAAAGTTTGAAGTGACAAATCAGTATTGATTTCTTGATCTCTCCTCCTGCAAAATAAGAAATTTTGTGTAATAGTAAGCATGGGTCGACTTGAATCCTCAGAAAAGAGGTGTCAGGTGCAGTTTGGTTTTCTTTTATCATAGAGGAATGTCACAGTATGTTCCAAAGATCCCTTAATGCCTTGCACGGTACCAATTAACCTCGATTTACCAGTGTGTAACACGAGTGTAAGGATGGAGTATCCTGAGACTTAGCCAAGCATTGCCAGATACAATTAGGGAAGTGTTTCCAATATCAATCTGTATTGTGTAAGTAGATTAAAGAGTGAGGTGTGTGGGAACGGTGGTGTATCTGCAGAAGGACTTACCAAGGAGCGCCTCTCATGCCACCCTGTCTCCCCACAGTGTTTTGTATAAGTAATTCAGGTGCTGGTTATTTGCATCGTTTCTCTTTCTTCCGTCAAACCATAATTACAGCAGTGGTTGCTTTTGCAGTGGAAGCTGTTATATCAGCTGATATGGTTATTTTACTACTGTTACTCGGTGTTCTCAGCACACAACCTAGGCTGAAGCCGTTCTGCTTATACAGGAATTGAGCATGATTGATACAAGCTCTGCCTAGGGCATAGCCGCCACCCTGTTACGTTCCCATCGATCAGAACCTTGCCTGTCTGGTCCCCCTTCTTATTTTGCACTGCTTTGATTTCATGTTTTCGGGGGACAGAAATGTATTTAAGCAGTTTGTGTGGTACATGGTGGAATGAAGCCCCGACAGGGTAAGTTGTCAGGACTGCTTGTTGTCAGAACAAATTTCTATGACCTGAGATCGGTGCTGTGCTATTCAAATAGGCATTCAGTCACACCTGGAGCCAGAGTGAACTGTTTGTGGACCTTATATTCCAACGATCATTGGGCTTTCTTCCTCTTTGCCCCATCTTGGGCTTTTCTAGGTAGGGACGACTTCAACTTGCACCAGCATCGCTGCAGTTCCTGTCCATGAGATCGCTGCAGCACGTGGCCAGCCCGGAGGAACTGCAGTCAGCATGTTGCCTTCTCTTGAGTTATTAGGACCTCCATCTGAGCTTTTAAATCAGTAGTCCTAGTCTGAAAACAGGTTCTTTTTCATAAATGGGACTGCAAAGAACAAAGTGAAGAAGACGAGCGTGTTCCAGAACGATCCAAGGGCTGTGATCCAGACTGCAGTCCCTGCAGATAAATCAGTTTCTTTCCCACTGGATCTGGAGATCAAGATCAGTTCTCCCATCTCAATTCCCAGCTTCTGTAGAGCTGTTTAGAATATCGATACCATGCCATGAATATTGCCGAGGCAAAGCTAGAGAACTTCAAAATAAGTATGTGAAAAGACTGCTCCCTCTACTAGAAGCTGTGTAATCTGGCTCTGGTCCAACACTAACTTTGAAGTCTCTTTACTTGTCCTGAGACACAGTTACAAATGCAAGTTTGTCTTGATTACTTGAAATATCCTTTGCTGATTAGCTGAGATCACTTCTGGTTTGGCAGTGAGAAACGGCTTCTTGGTGTACGTTCAGCTGATGCAAAGCACGTGGGAGGTGGCTTAGCTGTTAACTTCAGGTATGAAAACAGAGTTATCAGGGGTTGTACTGATTAAAGGAAACTTTTATCAATCTGGTGAATCTCTTCACATGCAGTAAATGACTGGTACATGGAAAGAAACCTGACATCATCCCTCACAGGTTCACTATCCAGTACTGCAGGCTGGACAGACCCAGGAGTTCATTTTAATTGTTAATGGTAGGCGTAATGCTGCTCACAAGCTGGAAGTGCCAGAAAATAATTGACGCCTCGGTTCATGAGAGCGTTTATCATTTAGATGGCCCTCACACAAACCATAAACAGCCTAAATGCTAATGCTGGAAAGGCCAATTTGGATCAGTAACTACTGCTAGCCTATACTTAGGTCTTCCTTGTGTTTCCCATGAGTGCAACTGCAGCGATAACAGCAGGAACGAGTGCTGCTGGTGCAAATTATTTGACACTGTCCAACATCCTTCTCTTCAAATGGGAGAGATGTGGATCAGAGGGATGGACCGCTCTGAGGATAAATTGGCTGCGTGGTCGCACCGAGCTGTGGTCAGAGCTGAATCTGTAGTGACAGGACAAGGGGAATGGTTTTAAACTAAAAAAGGGTAGGTTTAGATTTAATACAAGGAGGAAATTCCTCAGTCAGGGTGGTGAGGCCCTGGCACAGGCTGCCCAGAGCAGCTGTGGGTGTCCAATCCCTGGAGGTGCTCAAGGCCAGGCTGGATGGGGCTTTGGGCAACCTGGGCTGGGAGGAGGTGTCCCTGCCCATGGCAGGGGGGCTGGAACGAGGAAAGGACCTTAAAGACCACCAACCCAAACCATTCTGTCATTCTAAAGCACTGGATTTTTTTTATCTGAAGTCAGTATACAATATTATTTGCAGAAAGTCTCAAGTGTCACAGAAATAGATGATACCTTTTTAGGTGTTCTTGGGCTCTTGTTGCTGTAGAGCTGTGGCACTCAATGTAGTGCTGCTGCTGCTGTAGGGAAGTGGCTAAAGCATGGTGCTGCTCTGCGTGAGCTCGTGAGATGCTCTGAAAGGTCCGTGTGTGATGGGTGTGGGTGTTATCGCTGCTGTTGGTCGGGTGTGAGATCGCCCCGGTGATCTGCTTCCATGCACGCAAAACCAGCGGCTGATCCCCGTGTCTGGTCGTTGGAGAGAGAACACGCTGCATCTTCTGGGGGCTTGTCTGCTGTGATTAGTTAGGTATTTTATATACTATCTAATTAGATGCAGGGCTGTAATATCAACACGGTCAGCGTATCGGTTGGCTTAACGCCCTGTCCTGCTCTGAGCTATCTCGCCTTTCATGTCGCTGCTCTGTGTTTGGGTGGCAGGCGATAGAGGATTTGTGGAAGCTATAATGCTTTTAGCTGGCGCTTATTTCTCTTGCTCTGAGAGGGCTTTTGACATGTAATTCACTTAACCTGTTGGTTTCAAGGTATTTTGAAGATTTGCCTGTGTGCTTGGTACTCCCTCTGACAGCAGGCAGCCATGGAGCCGGGTGAATCTGTAGCCTTATAGAAAGCCCCGTGTCTTACAGGGTTAGCTCTATCCCCCTCCCTATAGGAGAGGGGGCTGGGGCACCATTGCATCCCCTATATGGGTCCTTTGCTACCTTTTAACTTTGAGAAGTTAGTACCAAGGAGGGATGTCTGAATTATTTTCTGATAGACTGAAGGAGAGACAGAACGGCTCAGGGGGCGCGAGGACAAAGGCTCATGAGGAGCACTCCTGAAGGGCTTCCACTGTAGGATACCTCTGGATACAGCCAGGGGGAGAACAACATGTTGGAAATTAGATTGAGACTGTTATGCATGCTGGATTATAAATAAGAGTAATGTTTTTTTGTTGGTTTTAGCACTAGGGTTTCTTTTCCTATATCCAAATGTACTGCTGCAGGAAGGCTTGTGCTCTGTTCCCACAGAGTTGCAGAAAGGCTGAGGCTGGAAGGGACCCCTGGGGTTCTGGAGGGGAGAAGGGCTAGGGTGCTGGGAGCTGGTGGTTCCTTTCCTTTTTGAAGGATGTGCTTAAAACCTAGCATCTCTGGTTTCTCCAATCTGTTCCTTGTCTAGACTTACAAAGGACAAGCTGTTTGATTTTTTTTTTTATTTTTTTTTTTTTAATGAAACAGCAACTCTGCATGCAACAAAGCTGAATAACTAGCTTCCTCACCAAAGCACTTAATGCAGGCTTATTTTAAAAGGTATGGACTGCTTGCTGACATCATCCTCTGCAATGAATGTCAGTGGTGGCATCTCAGCCTTGTGGGTAACATCTGGCTGTAAGGACATCTTCCAGAGTGACCAGGCATAACCAGGGGATGCCGAGACCACTTGCTGAATTAGTTTGCTGTCACTGCTGCCTCGGTGCTTCTTGGCCCTAATTAGGCTCTGATCCAACCCGTGAAGCGAGAACCTAGCTTGGCAACCTCAGGCTTCGGCTCACCTCTCTTGCAGTTGTTTCAGCGCATCTTGTAGCATTTCCTCTGTTCTCTTCAACATTTTTCTCCTGTTTGTCAAGGTGCTGCGGTTATTTCCCTTTCCAGCTATGAGGCTGCTTATTTCTTGGCAGCCCTCAGCCAGCAGGGTGAGAGAGCTGGGGGCAGGCAGTGTGCATACGAGGTCTGGCTGTTAGCAGCCTTTGGGCTGTGGCTGCTGTGACCCCAGAACTGGTCCAGTTTCTTTGCTGCCGTCTGCTGAAACCAGAGCTGTCCACCTGCTTTGAGAGCAGCCTAGTGGGATCTGCTGAGAGATCTGAAATGCCACAACATCGCTACCCATAATATGCCCTCCCTCGTTTTAAATTAGGATTTCCAATATATTTATTTTATTAAAAGTTCAGCTTTCTGTGCAACTGCAGTGATCTTGACTAATGCTCTTTCTGTAGCTATTAATTCTTATTTTGCTAATTCTTGGGGTATGTCTCTGATACAGCTGTGCCTGTCATCTCCCTTTTTTTTCCTGAGCAGTAATTCATTAATGTGTTGAGCTTTTCTACTTTGTCTTTAATACAAATATGTTCTTTCTCTGTTAATGGAAAATTCTGTATGTGCTTCAGAAAAAAAAATGATTTAATGCTTTTGGAGGAAGTGTCTTTTATTTTAAATATTACATAGTCGCTTGGTGACTTTGCTTGACAAAATCTTGCCTGCAGAACTGGATTTGAAAAATGTTTTCTTTAAAAAAAAAAAAAAAAAAAAAGCCCCAATTTATTTTCTATCACTGCTTAAATGTTTTTGAAATTGCAGGGTTCGCTACACGCTTTTAGTTGGAACACAGCACATTTGTTCCTATAACCAATTTAACAAGCACTTCTATAAATAAGTCTACTTTAAAACACTCTATTATAAGATTGGGCAGCAGTGAAATATAAGAACCTGTATGGTCGTCTTGATGACCAAGTCTTTTACTTTTTTGTTTCTTTAAGGTTTGTATAATTTTATACTTTGTTTAAAAATTGTCTTTTCCCCTTCCCCTCTTAAAGGTAGAGACCTGTGGGTTCTTGTTCTGGGAAGGTTTCCAACCCAACATAAGATTGGCATTCCAGAGTTCAAGTATGTTGCTAATATGCATGGGGATGAGGTAGGTTTCAACTTTTGCAATGTCATTTATACCAAATATACTTGCCAGAGGTTTAGGGTGAACTCCTCTCAGGTGTGTGCTGTTTATTATTCAAGTGTATCCTCACAGAAGAACTGACGTGTGTGTTTCTTGAGGAATTTCAAGGAAAAGTTCCCTTGTGGCAGAAGGGTTTTAAGAGACCTTCCATCAAAGTAAAGAATCCTACTCCTAAGACCTCTCAAGTAGAGAGAGATTTGTCTTCTCCACAAGAATAAACCCAGAGGCTTTAATTTTACTGGCAATGAATCAGTTGTAATGGTTTGCTTGTAAGTTGTTATTACCTAGGAATGAAATATGAGTGATAAAACGCTTCAAACCCATCCAAAGAGTGAATAATAATTCTTGTGAACTACCAAATGTGGTTTTTAAGAAGGCAATTTCTCCTAGGAACCTTAAGCTAGGAATACACAGATTCACCTAAGGTAACACTGAGTACAAAAGAAAAAGCAATTTCAGGCCTAATTTGCTGTGGAAAGAATGCCCATTTGTTAATGATAGAGGAGGTAATGGTGATTATGAGCTTTGCTGGTGCAGTACATGAACCTGAAATAGAAATATTCAAAGCTTCACACTTCCTTCTCATCTTCTCACACTTCCCTCTCATCTTCTCTTGCTTCCTATTTCCCGTATTCATTAGCTCTGCCTGCTTTTATTAGGCACGTTCAGGATAAATTTAAACTACACAGTATGTTTCTATGCAGCCTCTAAGTACAAAGGGTAAATAATTCAACAGAGAAGTGGCAAAATATATAGACGCCAGACTGTGAATTCCCCAAATTAATGAAACCAGGCAGAATAGTAAGTGTATGCTGTGTAAAGCACAACTTATCACCAGCTCTCCCTAGTACCGATACTGTCTGAGTACTTGCACGCCTCCAGGCACTTGCGACACGGTGTGCCAAGAATTTTCCCCAAGTTAGACCAGTTTCACCTTGTTTGACAGTGGCTGTGCTGCTGGGAGCCTGGCTGCTCTGGAATTTAACTCTGTGTGGGAGGGAGCTGACTCACGGCCCCACGTGGCCCACGCTCCTGGGTGCTGTGTGTGGTGTGGGGTGCCTACAGGAGCCGCGGCTGCACGTGTTGGTCCCTGCTGACTGCTGAAGAAAGCTTCAAGACTGTGGCTACAGATGACCCAAATTTGGTGAGGTTGGAGGGGAGAACACCATCTCATCCAGCGTGGCCTGGCCTTCCAATCCAGCAGTCCTGGACTGCAGAAGGGCAGGTTCCTGCTGCCGCTCCTCCTGGCAGAACATCCACGATGAAGCGCTCCTGCTGCTGTCACCACCCAGCTGGATGTGCACAAGGAGCTTTGAGCACGGGGGAACGCAGTGTTCGCATGTTTCTGGGGTTAGACAACCTGGATCACTGCCTAGGATCAAAACTTCTGCATCGACTACGACAAACGAAGCGAGATTAGGTACTGGCATTGTCACCGGTTTGTCTGAGAGGGGTTGTTCCCTGAGCTAGCGGTGCCGTAGCACTAGGTGCTGTGCTACGTGTCCCTCCAGTGAACCATGTTCTAGCCTCTTCATCAGACCAAGCACACACCTAGGGAAGATTCTGGAATTAAGGCTATTCCTTTTCAGATTAAGGCTATTCCTTTTCAGGCCCTCGTGTTCATCTATGCCTTTTATATATTTATGCATATGGATATAACACGGTTTTACTTTTTCCTATCTGACCATAAAAGCATTTCGCATGGCAGAAACTGAATTCCTCATATAGATGAGCATTGGAGAACTTAATAAATATTTATTCCCCATAATCTAAAAGACTGCTGGACCAGTCACTGGGGAAAGACTCAGCTTCCCCTTGTAATAGATTAAGCAGATAGGCTCTGCACGAACTGGATGACAAGCTTCGACTTGTGTTCTGCAGTCTCCTGTAGCCTGAGATTGTAGGATTATAGCTTCACTGAGCTATGCATGTCTTCTGTGCTCCAGTGGTGCTTCCCATGGAAGTGAGACCTTCTCCACGTGGTGAGCAGCTCTCTGGTACCACCGGAGACACTGCCCTTCTGATGTGCTGTGATCATGTATATGGCACTTTTCCTCGCTTCAGCCAGCAGGCTGCTCCTAAAACCGGAAAACGGAGAAGCCTGAATTGCATATGTGCAGGCTGCTCACACGTGCTGCTGGAAGAAAACCCAGGTTATTTGGAGGGTTGCCCAGCAGGGCAGTTCTATTAAGATAACAGGAGTACACAACACACCAGGAAGAGAGTTTTTTTTCTAATCAGAACTGGAAAGACTGTTTTCAGAGTAGATTAATTACTTTATAGCATAAAACATGACCAGCCAAGGCTAAATGATTTTGTTCTGTGACAGCCATTGGTAAATAGTGAACTTCTGCCCCAGGTCCACAGATGCATCGCTAGACTTCCCTCCTTGCTTTTGTGGCTGAACGAGGCTGGTCACCATTGCCAGCAGTTCTGCTTGTAATCCACACTCTGCCTGATAATCAGAGGTAGCGCGGTTGCTTTCAGCTCTGTGGCACTTTAACCAAAACAGCACTAACAGACTGCACGAAATGCAAAGCCCTGTGACACGGCGGTAACATTTGCACTAAAGAAGATGAGGAAGAGGAACCTGCCGCTCTAGGGCCTGCTCGTTAGCGCTGCAGTCCCGGTGTTTGAATCAGTGCTTTAGTGGAGGCAGCTCAAAGCAAATTTAAGGGTTTGGTTATTTTTTAGTCTGCTCTCTGAGGGGAGTAGTGATGTGAATTTTCCTGTTTTTATTTTAGCTCCAGCTCATTCTGATTTAGGGAGCAGCCTGCTCTTATCCCAGGCTTGTGGTCTCACTGACAGAGCTCTTCTTCTATGTCCATATTCACACATCACTCTCTGGGGGAAAAACTCATTCAATTTCTTGCTGACCAAACCCAGATCCCCAAGCACCCTTAGGCTGTACATGGAGCAGACCGGTCAGCTTTTGTCTAGCAGTGCCACTGACTGGAGTCCAGTCTGTACAACCGAGCTAGGGCATTTCATTAGACTGCTCCTAAACCACGTAGATTGTAGCAGGAGAGCTCTAAGGGAAAGCTTGTCTATAGTGTAACCTTCCTGTGCCTTTCTGATCGTTCCCTTGGGTGCCTTACAGCTAGTGTGAGAGCAATCAGAAGATCAATCCCTTTTCCAGGATGATATTACTGATGCCACCCTTATCCTAAATCCTCCCCTTTTCATAACTTCTGCTTTTTTTTTGGTGCAACAGTATTTGCCTCTCTCTCTCTCTCCCCGAAGCTGAGCGAGTGGTGATGGGCCTGAACTAGCCCACGTGAACGGCTGTGCTTATCTTGCTGGCTTATCTCAGGAGTGAGGTGAACGCAGCTGTACCCTGTTTTGCACCTCATCACAGATGCGATCAACTCCACAGAAGGGTGTCCAGAGATACGGTGACTTAGTAGGGCTTGGGTGGTTGAGGACTGGGGTAGTTTTATTTGTGATTGATACAGTTGGGGCTTTTTTTTTTAAATAAAAAAAAAAGTGTAGAGGTGTGGCAGGGCTACAAATGCGTACCCTAGAAAAGAGAACAGGGGAAGAACTGCGTGTGTATTTCCTGCATAGGGAACTATTTTCTACCTGGTTTCAATATCAGCTGGCAGGATGTAGAGAAGGTCAGAGGCACCAGAAACTTCACAGTTCCCAGCAACCCGGCCTATTTGCTGAAATATTTTGTCATGCCTGAAGAAGCTTTGAGATTCCTCTCAGCATAAGCCGGGCTGCCGCTTTGGAAGATGCTGGGTGCATGCCAGGTGGTGCTGACACAAGCAGTGGCTTTAAGGCTGCCCTTCGTAGCTGATATCCCCCAGACTTGATGGGGTGTGCTTCAGGTGCCCCTAATTCGAGGTGTTACAGCCGGCAGGATTTTGGGGCTCCCCCTGCACCTCAGGTGGTGCCTGCGCTGCCCCAGCTCTGTGCCAAAGCCGGCAAGGCCGGGCTGCTCTGACACAGGCCCTGCCTGATGATTTGGGTCTTCTTTCGACATAGTTCAGCTGCAAAAATAAACAAAACCAGGCCACGTTTAAGGAAAGAATTTTAATCTTCTAAAGAAATGGGCAGAGCCTCTCCGCCCGTCACCCCCTGGCACTAGGCCTCTACCACGTGGCAGTGAGAGCCTGCCCAACGCAGGGGCGCGGGAGGGGAGCGTCCCGGTGTGGGCACGGTGGCAGCTGACCTTAATCTTTTAATCTGTGAAAGGGCTGCGATTAAAACCAAATACTCATCGTGTTCCCTCAAAGACACGAGGTCTTCCCTCTGCTCTCCCCGTGTGTTAGGTGTAGGCGGGGTGAAGCCTGCTGGGCAGGAGGTGCCTTCTGAGGGCTTGGTCAAAACTTGAGCTTCGCTGTCTCAGAAACGAAACCCTTCCCTTAACCACCTCCAGAAATGCTTTCTCAAGAAATCTGGGGTCATCTGGACCCATCAGCAGCCCCCTGTTGCTCTACCAAAACCGAGTGGTAACACACACGCTTCTTTAAATGATGAGAGCACCAGCCCTCTGTGACAGACCTTAGCTGAGTGCTTCAGTGGGCTGAGTGCTTGGATGCAGCAAGAGCTATGCAAGGAAACCCATATAATAGGGTTCTTTTTTTCTATTGTTTTGTAGTTGTTTTTAGTGCTGCATAGGTAAATAAGTCTGGGCTTAACTCTGGAGTGCAAAGAATGTGATCTGTGAAGCACTGGTCAGCTGCTGTTTATGAACGCTATCCTTTTCCAACCACCTTTTCTTCCTTTTCCAGCTCCTCTACTCCTTTTTCCCTGCAGTTGCTCCCCCTGCCCCAGACACCGAAGAACACCAGGACAGGAGCAGATCCCCTTTCCCATTCCCTCCTGAGAGCAGCCCAGTCTTGCCTGCAGTCTCTCTCTGTGGTAGGGCTGTTCTCGTTTCTTCTGAGCCTGCTGGCTTTCTCTCTCCTGCCCAGGGCCATGATTTGGCTGACTTCTCCCTGTTCCCTTCTTCCCCCTGCTGCATCCTGCCCAAGCTGTCTATTACCTGAGCTGCCCGTACAAGACAGGTTCAGGTTCTTACATTTCACAGAGTAAGTTTAAGCCTGACGCTGGTGTGATCTGCAGCTCCTTGGGGCTGTGCTTGGCGCTGCCGCCCTCCCCTCCTCCTGCTGGGACAAGCATCAGTTGCTGCCAGCTGACGGGACGTGCTTTGCTCCCAGCCTGTGCACCCGTGTTGTACCAGCCACCTTCTGCCAGCTGAGCTCCATGTTCCTGTTTGCCTCCACGTCCAGAGCGGGATTTGCTGCTTAAATTGCACTGATGTGAAAATTTCACAAGCTGTCAGTGCAGCAAATAGTGGCGGAGGAATATTCCCTTCCCTCTGTCTGATTTCACCTGCTTTTTACCTTGCCCTGTCCCAGCCTGCAAGCAAGAGGTTGTTGATCTGTGATGCCAGTTTCACCCTGTAATGTCACTCATGTTTCTCAGTTTAGGAGTGGGGGAGAATCCTCTGCAGTTTTTCCACCTTAGTGGTGCAAGACTCATTGTAAAAGTTACTGAGGCTCTGTAGCTCTGAATTGGAGTCTGCAGTGATTTACCAAGCTGTGTTCTTGGAGAAAAAGTAGAGAGAAACCATGTGCAGAGCACATCCAGTTGCCAGTCTTGGTTTGTTTCCATCCCAGCCAGAGTTTAGCACCCCACAGTGCCCTTGATGGTGCTGTGAGAGTGCTCCTGGAAAGCCTGGTCCAGCGAGCATGCCGTGCTGGTGGTTTCTGGGGCAGGACAGGATTGTTCTCAGCTCACTGGAGCTGGAAGTTGTTGCTGTTTCGGCTAAGATCTGACCTAGCAGGCCAAAGGGAGGTGTCCTGCCAGCTCTCACGACTTACACAAATTTCCTTTCTTCCAGCCCTCGCCAGCCCTGCCAAGCACGGGCGCTTATGTGCAGAGCCTGGAGTCCCTGGGGCATCAGCCCCGAGCTGACTCTGCAGCAGTACCGAGATGGTGCAGGGCTGCGCTTCCAGCCCACGTGGCCTGCAGCAGGCAGCCCTCGCAGCTTGGGTTTTTGATAAGGCCCTGCCTTATCCACACAGGGATTAAGCAGCGTAGCTGACACAGTTGGTTTCCCATCACACAAGTAGTTCTGGTTGATCTGGGTTTGAAACTCTTGTGAAAACTTTCCAGTGACTCCTTTAATCTCGTAAATTGCTTTAAATGTAATTAGAGGGAGAGCATGAAACGAAACAGTATTGACCAGAATGTTCTTGTATGCCTTGTGTGTCTGCATAACCCAGTCAAAACAAAACCCTCTAAGCATAAAGCAGTGGGTTTGGGCTATTTTTGTTAGTTTTTTGTTGTTTTTCTTCCATAGCAGGCTTAAAATAAAATCTGTGCTTCTTTTACAGACCGTAGGGCGAGAGATCCTGCTCCATTTGATAGACTACCTGGTGACCAGCTACGGACGTGACCCAAATATTACCAAGTTACTCAATAATACCCGGATTCACATCATGCCAACGATGAATCCTGATGGATTTGAAGCTACAAAAGTGCCTCACTGTTATTACTCACGAGGAAGGTAAGGCTGATTTAGGAGGGTGGGAGTGGGTAAAGGAAATGGGTGGGGAATAATAATCGGAGATAGCCAAGGGGCTGAATCATACTTGGTGGAGAAAATAGCGTAGTGGGTGCGTGAGGGATAATTTTGGTCTGTGCTGTTCTAAGAGGCACTGTTACAGCACAGGGTTTTGGAAGAGTGAGTCAGCCTGGTGTTTATTTGTGGTGTGGTGAGAGAAAATTGGTCAGAATGATATAATGAGCTAACCTACCAGGCAGGAGACCCAAACTGAGAGTAGAAGGACAATGGCCTGTTCAGACCTCTAGGGTGCCACAAAGAAAGGTGAAATAAAAAGTCCACCCCCAGGGATCTTCTTCAACTGAAGAACTATGTAACCCTTCTTACTGAGAACAAGGTGTGTCTGAGCTCCTTGAATGGACTTCCACAAACGTGTCTCTTCTTTGGCCATGGCAACATCAGGAGCAAGTGAAGAAGTAGGTTAGGTAGAGAAAGCTTAATTCTCTGGGTGACTGGAATAGGCCCTTCTTTTTATCAGGAAAGAAAAGTATTCCTCAGCAAATAGATGGGACTCCTATGGAGGGCAGGAATTTTTATCCCCTGGCTGTCAAATAGAATTTAACTAACCGAGTTTAGACAAATTAACGCAGCTGACACTAAAATACTCTCTTGCACTCTCTGTGCTGACATCTCTGAGTGAAAAAGGAAGAAAGCGTTTGCCCAGGCTGGACCTTCACGTACAGGTGGAACAGAATCACAGAATTCACAGAATCCATCCTGTGTCTTACTTTGCTGTCTGTCCAGAGTGACAGGAATACAAGGGACATCGCCATCCAGCAGTTACCTTGAACTTCCTAGACAAGTGGAAAAAAACCACAGAAGTACAATATCCTTATCTGACTTAGATTTTTAAGTTCATGTATGTGTAGGTGTGGGTATGTCCTATATGAATATTAAATATCCTCTGTTTCCACCTGGAATACAACAGAAGAGCTGTTTTATGGTGTCCTATGGAAAGCCTGGTGCTGACAGAGCGCATACTGAAGTCCATTTGCTGAATGCTTGAGAAGATAACCTTGCAGTGGTCATCTTGCCCGTTCCCTAAAGGCACTGGTGTGCCATGGACCTCAGGCACCGTGGGGCTGGTGGTGTGGAAGTGTCTACAGGCAAATAGTAACAGCCATGCCTTCTCTCTTTCTAAGGTACAACAAGAATGGAGAGGATCTGAACAGGAATTTTCCTGATGCCTTTGAGAACAACAACGTCACCATTCAGCCAGAGACTCGAGCAGTGATGAACTGGATAAAAAATGAAACATTTGTTCTCTCAGCGAACTTGCACGGGGGTGCCCTGGTTGCCAGCTACACGTTCGATAACGGTAACTCAGGTAAGCTGGTAACAGACCTTTGTCCCCAAAGCTGATTTGTTTTAGGAATCGTAGCTGTACCAAAGCAACATCTGTAAGGTTTTCTGCAAGGGTTTTTTCAGCTTTTGAGCTGGGATGGGCAGACTTTGGTAAACATCAAAGATGAAATGAGGCATCGAAATTCACTGCCTGCTCTGGCTATTGGGCAGATTCTTATCCCGTACGTAAGATAGCGCTGCCTGTTTCACCAGGAATGAGAATTGCATGATGGCTGTCTTTGTTCTGCAGTTACTGGCTCGTCAAAAGGCTACAGCAGGTCTCCGGATGATGATGTCTTTATTCACCTGGCAAAGACCTATTCTTTCAACCACGCCAGCATGTACAAAGGGACCGGCTGTGACAGCAGGCAGACCTTTCCAGACGGCATCACCAATGGCTATTCCTGGTACCAGCTGGAGGGTAAGAATGGCAGGGCTATTATTTCAGCCGCTTCAGATACGATATTCTCACTTGCTTCTGCCACCTGTGGTGATGAAAGGGCTGTCATTTTGCCCAGAGTAGAGGGTTGATACAAGCAGCTAGCGAGCTGTGTAAGCCAACACACTCGCAGAGATTGTTGGAGCAGGACACGGACGTTTTCAGGCTCTGCTGATCAGCAGCTACACGAATGGATGAGGCAGTTGCTGCAGTTCTGACTTCTTCTGTCCTTTCTGAAGGGAAAGAGCTTTCATATATGTTTAGGTACATCAGTCTGCAATAAGGTCAAAAACCTCTCTCTCCTTTCAGAAAGGAAGCAAATGTTCTGTTCATGTATCATCCTTTTAAAAATAAACAAAAAAACTTTGCTGAATTATTTTTTTAAATTTCTGTTTACATGCAGCCAAACACAATATGGGTCCTGTGTACTCTGGTACATACCGTGTGTTGCTTTCCCAGTCTGAATTCAAAGCCTTAAAAGGCTCTTAGGACAGCTCCAAGACTAGTGAACCCCATGCCAACCCCTGGATTTATGTCTCTGTTTAGTGGGGAGCGCTTGAAAAGCCTTCTGAGTTCTTAAGGCAAAGACCCACCCTTCCTCAACCACAATAATCATCATTTCCAAAACATCGCTGTGCTTTAAAAAACAGCACCCTACAAGTATACAGGGAGTTATTAAGCTGCTTTTCCACAGGAAGCAGTGAATATAAGTGTGGCATTGAGGAATAATTTGTCTAATTTACTTTTCTTACAGGTGCCAACATTTTTAACTTCCATTTTTCTTACAGCTTGAGCTTGGTGCTTCTCTGCAGCTGAACACTGGCTTGTTTTATTTTACTTTTAAGGTGGAATGCAAGATTACAACTACGTCTGGGGACAATGTTTTGAAATCACATTGGAGCTGTCGTGCTGTAAATATCCTCCGGCAGACCAGTTGGAGAAATTCTGGACGGACAACAAAGTTGCTCTGGTTGAATACATAAAACAAGTACACCTAGGTGGGTGTGCAGCCGGGGAAGGAAGGGAGCTAAAGCTGAGACTGGGCTGGTGGGCAAAGCGGGCAGGCTGCAGCAGCCTGGGTCTGTGTGGGGAGCTACAGCATGAATTTGGGAGCTGAAGTGCTCCAGGAATGACTTCAAAGGCAAGTGCTACAAGGCTAGGGATGGGTGAGAGAAGAACTTAGAAGTGGGATTGTCAGGTGTGGGGCAGGAGCAAGGAACAGGCCCTGGGGCATCTCACCTTCCCTGGCCTCCAGGGAGCCTGCTCTCCTGAGCAGCCCTGGGGCAGTCACTTTATCTCCGAGGTCTCTAAATGTGTGTGTATGTGGGCACGGTGCCTGGCTCTTTGCTGCTTGGATTTTGTATTTTTAAGACCTAAGCGTGGTCTGGACTTCACAGCTGGAAGAGAGAAGTGCTTAGTGAATCGGTGGTGTTTTGCAGAGGGTTCAAGGGTTCGCAGGGATCTGTTGCTTATCTGGCATTACATTGCCTTGAATGTCTGATGGCTGTTTTGCTTAATGACAGCGCTGCCTTTAAGGTGGTTTGTGAGAATTCAGGGGAACTGCTCCAGAAGCAGACACTGTTATTCTGCCATTTGGAAGCGCTAGATAAGAGGCTGGGCTATTTAACAAACAAACAAACACAAAGAACACACACACACGCTACTGAAAATGTGAGCCCTTCAGCAAGACACGTACAGTAAGCAGGTATGATGCTTTCAGCAAGTGAAACTCAGAAGCAGAGATTAGAATGGTGCTTTCTAAGCTAACATGAGGGGAAGCTGCTAACAACAAAAAGGATTTTCTGTTTTGCTTCTCTTCGGTTAGCTGTAAATACTAGTGATATTATTAAATGTACTTGAAATAATTGAAATAGCTGTTGAATTTCAGAAACAAATAGTCCAACTCAGCCAGTCGAGGAGGCTCGTCACAAGCATGCACTGTGATCTTTCTCTCCTCTTCCTTTTTTACAGGAGTCAAAGGCCAGGTTACTGATAGGAATGGAAATCCTATTCCCAATGCGATTGTGGAAGCCCAAGGGAGGTCTCACGTCTGCCCGTACAGGACAAACGCACACGGAGAGTACTTCCTTCTCCTTCTGCCTGGGAAGTACGTGATCAATGTAAGTGTGCTGCCTTACTCAGTTATCATTTCTGATTACATCGAGTTCTTGAGCACAGTGAGACCGAATCCTTATAGCCGAGTAAGGTGGACTTGCTTGAGTCAAATACAGGAGCTGTAAAGACTCATGAACAGATTAAAAAATCAATGTATTAATTGTAATACCTCTTTGGACATGAGCAGCCAGCGAGGGCCTCCTGCTGGTGCTCAGCCCCCTGTCCCCGCCACCCTCATGCTGCAGCGGGCTGAAGGAGTAAGGCAGCAGGCCAAGGTTTGCTCCCTAGAGGCGAGCAACCTCGATCCGTGGCAGCACCTTACAAGAGGCAAGGAGAAACCACGCCTGAGAGAAATTCCCTTACTGTGGCAGAGAATGCCCCGTGACACCTAGCACTTAATTCTGCTGCTAGCCTTGGGCTCGTACAACCCGTAGTTCCTTGGTCCCGTTCGCACCAAGCAGACCTCACTCAGGGCTGTGCTGCTGCCCGGCACGGTGAGCTACCCACCAGGTCGCATCCTCCGGGCGGTGTGGCTCTTGGTGCTAAGCGATTTACTCAGTTCAGCCACTGCAAGGTAATGACCCAAATAAAGCAAAATGAGCTAAGGGCCTCGTGAACTGGGGGAGGGGGGAAGCATATGTTCTGTTACCCTTTCCGTCTCAGCTTTGTTTAGTCTTACTGCTGTAATGTGAAAAACTTTTCTCTTGCTGTAGCTCAGTTTATATTTAGAATGCTTTTCCTACACATTCAAAGTATAAATAAAGTGCCCAGACAATGATTGTTTCACAGCCGAACTCGGTGCTTAAAGAAATCTTTCACGCTTGTTCCTAGGCTACTGTACCTGGATTTAAGTCGATGCTGAAGACAGTGGAAATACCTGATAACACTGCTAACTTCAACGCTTTGAAGCAAGACTTCTCTTTCTCAGAAGTCTCCATCAGGACAAGACCTGCTTCATGTCCTAAAGTGCCCTTGTACCAAGAGCTTGAACGTTCTTCAGCGGCAGTAAAACCAACTCTACATCTCTTGGTTTTAATGGCCACCGTGATTCTGCTGTTCAGATAAAGTCAGGGATGATGTGACAGGGCAAAGTCTTCCTGCACAAAGGTGGCTTTTGAAACAAGAAATTGTGTATGTAAAAGAATGTATGTTTTTATGAACCCAATTCTCAGTTTTTTAATCATTTATTGTATTTTGTAAATTACTGGCTCGACAATCTGATGTTTTACTTGACTTGTAATAGCCTATCCTATTTTTCTACATGGAGTAAATATTTTACTCTAAAGAAATGCTGTACAGTCTATGGAGGTAATTGTAGAATTCTGATGCAGGTGGTTACACAGCTTTTGAAGAACTTGCCAGAGTTCAAAAAAAAAGTCTAGGCTTGTTCTGCCACTGTTTTGAACTGTTTCAGTGTTGAACTAACAGTTCATGTGCCCACACAACTGTAAGCAAGTAGCTCAATCCTAATTTCTTGTAATAAAGCCACTGCTGTAAATGAAGAATGACATTTTAACGTGTGCTCTTTCTTGTCCAGACAAATGAGACGGATTGATGCTGAAATAAGATTGGTAACACATGGGGGAAGAGAAGAAGCTGGAAATAAATAACCGGAAATAAACTGGAAATAAAGGGCCATGCTGCTGGAGCTCGATGATAGCCTGTGCCATCAGGCAAAAGGCAGTAACACAGGTCTCTGAGTAACTGTTCAAAATAGAACTATCAAAAGCAATGCAGAGACAGCCCCCTACAGCTTTACACAATTGCCTTTTTTTTTTTTTTTTTTTTAACTGGATTTGTTACAGAGTGGAACTGTAATTCACCATCTTTCAATCTAAATAACTTCAGCTATTTGTTGTTTTTTAAGCATGTTTCACAGCCCTCTTACCTCCCTCTTTGGATTATGCCTGGCCTGCATGCAGCAGAAGCTGGAAGCAGGAGCAAACCTTGCTAACAGTGCTCTATCAGGTGCAGCTTTAGCTGATTCCTTTTACCTGGTCAGTTGCAACCCATTTTCAAGGCATCTTCAGGCTGTCCAGCAAACTAGACTTTACCAAGGGAAGTCAGTACCAGCTCCTGTGTTTATTTTGAAACTTCAGCTGCTACTTGTTTTCTTAAACAGTTTTATAAGCAGCCAGAGGAGATGGTCTTTGGAAACATCTACCTTTTCCTGCACACCATAAATCAAGAATGCAGGAACAGTTGATGTTTTGACACAAGTACAGTTTTCTGACTGTACCACTGGTACTGCAGAGGTGCTCCTGTGTTTCACATCAAGACACACCAGCTCTGCCATTGGGCTCAGGCTAAGTGTGAATACACTTCTGGTACTGAAACACCAGTGCAGCTTCAGAATGGCATCTCATTACATACAGAATGTACGTCAGATAGCGTTTTGTCATTGTCTTTGTTTGTTAGATCTCATCCATTTCAATTTTCTACCTTTTTTCCCCCCTTTTAAACGCTGTGGACTGTTTACCAGTCAGAGCAGTAACCAATTATCCACCACTCCCTCCAGGGAGGCTTGGTTCCGATACCATCACCTATAGCAGGAAGAGACAGAGAGCCCTGAAGTTCAAAATATTCCAAAAGCAGGAACGTGAGAGGTGACTCCATGCTACCAGCCTCATGAGGGGAGAAGGAAGCTGCACTGCTGTTTTACGAATTAAGAGGCTGGCTGAAAATGAAGTAGGAGAACTTAAAAGAAAAAAAATCAACAAGAAAAAAAAAACACTAAGGAGCATATAAACACATCTTTATTTAAAGCTCTTAGACATCATAGTTAGTTTTCTCAGAAAAACTGAAAATCAAAACACAAATGAAGTACACATGAAAATTCTTCTCATAAAGGTAACGGCGCTGTGCAACGTGAGTGGGCAGCTGCACGGGAATGGTTACTGGACGCAGCAGGACGTGCCGTGGTTAGCCACAAGGGACACACAAGTCACCAGAAGTGTGTTCAGCAACCTACACGTGGTGGCAAAATTGCATAGTTAATGAACTTCACTGTTAAACTCTCTATCGAATAGCAATTCCAACTCCGCACAGTCAGACAACAAAGTAAGACTCTGCTTTTGGAAAAGCCATCTGTTACTTTAGATGTTACGTAATCTTCACGCTGACTGACTCAATTTAACAAAAAAAAAAAAAAAAAAAAAAAAAAAAAAAAAAAAAAAGGAAAACCTGCCCCTTGAAAGTCAGGCTGGTAACTTAAAGCAACATCTACTAAAAGGGGAGAGAACGCCTGAATGTAACCCACAACTTCTACATGTACAACAGGCCTGACAGCGATGCATTCAAATGTTCAGTGTGGCTGTGGTAAATAGAAGCACGTACACATTAGTTGAAAGCAACAATTTTCCCTTTTAAACAGGTTCAGTCTATTGTTAAAAAAAAAATACCTTAAGCCCACACTTGGGGGTTGGTTGGATTTTTTTTATTTATTTTTTTTTAAATCTTTTGCTTGCTCAAACTTTAAACTAAGTAACCCAAAAAATAAAGATACACTGCTCTCTCTCCTGTAAGAGCATGGTTTTCTGAAAATTATTCTTGCTGATGCTTTCTGCAATGAGGAACTGTTTTTTTCCCCTTGTTTCACTGGAAAAAAATGTGCCCGAAGTCTTCCCTGTGTTTTCATACCCATACAGAAATTTCACACAGTGACATTTAAACAAAATAACAGAAAATGGAACACGGTGATACAACTGTACTAGGCTGCTAGAAATAAATAGAACACCCCCTCCATTCAGTTTTGTAGTGTGTTTACCCGTTCCTGAATCAGACGCCTCGCTGAAGGGGCACCAGAGCTTCTTGTGCAATGCAGCACGGCGCGGACGTCCTCCAGACGCAACGCGGGGTGGGTGCGCTCCGCCGACAGTCCTTGCAGAGTGGGTATGCAGCACAAGCAGCAGCCCCGCGGCCGGCTTCACCCCGACAAGGCTTTTTTAAAAGATGAAGGCAACAGGCTTGTAATGTAATAAATTTTACGTGAGCTTTCTCAATTGTTTTAACACTCAACAGTCCTAGCATTTTGGGGAAGTGTCAGATGCTGAAACATAGCGGTTGTGGCACCTCTCGTGGGATCTCCACTTTGCACTTGGCCTTCTTGGGTGAAGTGATGAAGCCGAATTTTAGCCAAAAGTGATTTTCTTGTACAAATGCGAGTCCTTGAAGTATTTGCACCTAAACACCATCGACCTGAAGTGCGCAAAGAAATAGACTATGGCAATGACAGACTTTGTATACTTCCAAATTTTCCAAGCATCCGGCCATTCCTTCAGCCTCCTGACCAAAGGAGAGAGAAGTTTCCACCCAGGGTAGATGTTGACTGGGACACCTCTCGTCGCGTCGCATCGTCCATACGGTGACCCCCAGCGGTGACACCACACGGGAGCAGTATTTGGGGAGGGCGAAGCATTCCAACAGAAAGCACCACCAATGGGTTTCCACCGTGCTATTGCAGCATCAGCTTCCACCTCTAATACCTGCCGTACAGTTTCAACACACGAGTTGTATTAAGGGAAGGAGAGAAGACGACGACGTAAGTCTTCCTGTGTTGCTCTTAGCCTGAACACAGCTCGGCCGACCTTTGTTTTTAATGCTACCATGTCTTGAACTGTCTCCTCGTAACCGCGCTTCACTCAGCACGCATGTGGGTTTATCTGCACATGTACCAGAAGGCTAATTCAATAAATTAAAGCTCAAAACACTAACTACAAGCACAAGAATATTTACAAACTGCAATAAATTAAAACGCATACAATATTAAATACACCTCACCACGTAAGAATTAAGGTCAACCTTCGCACCGCTACCCAAGGACGGGCCAAAAAGAACAGGGCAGCAAGCAAAGGCTGCTCACCATCATCCCCTTCTTGGTGTCACAGCCTGCATTCAGGGCGGCTGCACAGAGGCGAGCCCCAGGATTTCAGCATTTTGGATAAAACCCCTGTTCTCAGCCCGGGTCTTGGTCCGCAGCACAAGGCAAAAGTCACAAATTTCTTGTACACAAAAAACAAAGCTCAAGAACAAACAAACTTACTGGGTGTTAAAAGTAATACTAGGCCAGAAAACAATTTTAAAACACATGGCTCTGACACAGTAGATTGGCCAAGGAAGCAGGCACCAAATGCACCTGTTTCCTTGGCATTGCATGGAGTAGAGGGCATTTCCAGGGCTACCCTGCCCTACAGAAGACGCACTGAGGATGTAAATTTTTTTAGCATACAAGGAGAAAATTGTTGTGTTGAATGCTTTCATTTTACTTTATGCCAAAGCAGAAAGCTTCAGTGGGATTGGTTCTGAAGGCAAATTCCAAAGCTGAGCGCTTGCAAACAGCAAGATCACTGCTGGGACCATACAAGCGTCTTTGAGAGCTGAAGCATCTCATTTATTTTTTTGAACATATGGAGAGCACTTAAAGGGGTGGTAAGACCAGGACGACACCATTGGTCCCAGCAGGAACTGGGCGCTCCCCACAACTGCAGTGACACAGCCCTTACAGTGACTGCAGGGAAGGATCAAACAAACAAACAAACAAAGACTCAGACATACCAGACAATGGAAGGGAGGAAGATTTTAAGCACACTCCCCAGTTTATCCGTGCTCCCCCTGAATGTACAGGTTTGTAACTCTGTGAACTGCACGCTCCGGACCCATCTGACCACCGCTCAGTTCTGACCTGCAGGTGCAACGGCACAGCCTCTGCAAGCAGTACTGCACTTCAGTTTATCAAATAACAATACAGAAAATAAATAGAAAGCAATGTCAATTAAGGCAGGTAATTATGTATTAAGAGCACTGCTACCCGAAAATGTTCACTATCTGCTGAAACGACTCTTCCACCTCAGGCTGAAAGACTGCCAAAACCCAGCTGAAAGGCTCCTGCTGACTGAAGCCTGTAACAGCTTCAGCAGCTTCCACTTCACAACTTGCAAGAACAAGACATCTGCGTGTGGACAACTCTTCCTTTGAAGAAACACAGGACGTCTTAGGGTTTTTGTTTAGTTACAATGAACTACAAAAAAAAAAAAGCTTCAGAGATATCAGTATCTTTTAGTAGCAGCTTTCAAATATTAGCTCAACTAGGTGAGCAAACAACAAGCTGCTGAGAACACGCAAGCTCTCTGGTAATGTAGCTCTCGGAAGAAATAAATACAACCCGCTGCTACAGAAAGTCTCCATCCGAAGAACAGCTCAGATGAGTAAGCTAGCAACATCTTTAGAACCCGACCATACAAAAATATGCACATTACCCCCTCTGAATGCACCACAGAACTATGTTACTGGACTTCTTAATAAGGAACTGGTAAATTCCACACAGGTTTTGGCAAAGTACAGGGAGGAGACGAGCTAAAAGCAGTAAGAACAGATCCAACTCAGACAAACATTGATTCAACCAAACACCTTGCAAGAGATTTTCAAAATGCTTATGGTACAGATAGAAACAGCCCAAGTCAGAAAGACTGCTTCAACTTAAAAACAAACGAACAAAACCAAACGAACAGTGTGAAACAGAACTACACAGCTCATTTGTTTCTGCAGATGGAGGTGGGTTTTTTATATTTTTTTTCCCCCACTGTTTTTATTCAGGCGAACAGAGCGATCAAGCTGTGTGCCACGCTACTGAAGTCAAAAACAAGTGCAGAGAAAATTCAAACATTGCCCAATGTCACCTATTTGCCTGCCTTTTAATGTAAGCTCTCCTTCATTTACCTTGCCTGTTCGCACCTCTCACGCTCAGCTAAAGAAACCAGGATGGTACAGACCGCCAGACCACGGAACATTTTAGAGGTCTGTTTCTCCGAATATTTAAGAGTTAATTGTAAGCCTAACTGGTCAATGACTTCTTCTCAGGACATATCCTAAACAAAAGACACAGTACCCTTCCCTGCTTGCAATTTTTTAGGTGTTATTTTCTATCACAACTGCCCCCATTTCCCGATATGTATACAAAAAATCTCCCTTTTGGAGAATCTCAATTTTTGGGAACGTGGGAGCCAAGGCTCTATCTTGTTATTTTATTGACTTATTCTGAGGGCTCTTATTCCGCCTGGTGTCTTCGCCAGGCAACAGGTAGTGGAATGTAGAGAATCTCCTTTCTTTGTAACAGGAGGAACCGACTTGAAACGAATTCTTCAAAACGTCTTTCCTCTGTTAATCACTGAGCTTGGATTTTAATGTGTGATCAATCCAGTAATACAAATCTTGCTAACTTCTGTGTGCGGTAAAACACTTGGGAAGGCAAACAGTACCTGGTACAAATTGGTAACTTCTATTGAGAGGGACTTACAATATCCGAGTGGACTAATGAGCATTAGGTTAAACTTAACAATTCCAGTGCATTTATTTCAATAACGATTTTTCTTACCAAAGACAAAGACACCCAAAATATCAATCTGCCAATAAGTATATAAAAATAGTTTCTTACTCTCTTAATTATGGTACCAGTTTATAAGGTTCCTTCTGCCGCTTTTCACTCAACGTGGTTTAACCAAAATAAGTCAGTACGATCATCTGGATAGGCTGCCTGCACACCGGGCACGGCTTGTTCCTCTTCTTCAGCTTCCTTGCACACGTGAAGCACGACATGAGGTGTCCCGTTTTGCCATGTACTATGCACCCATTTTTCGGTCTACTCTGGCATATGACGCAGGGCTCTATGCTGCTAACAGGCAGACTGGACTCCACGCCTTCCTCTTTGCCTGGCATTTCTCTCTTCTCGGGTTCCTTGTAGTCCTCCTGACTGCTGCAAAACATGCTGCTAGACGTAGACGGCTGAGAATAATCTTCACTTTCCTGGGACTCGGATATTTGTACTGCTTTCTCTTCATTCTCCTCCACGGCTGGTTCTTTGTCTTCAGCCATTTTCACTTTCTTACAGTCAGGTACGTCAAAACCTTCTTCAGATTCTAGGTGGAAAGAACTTTCCAATTTGCTCGTTGCCAGTTTCTCATTCTTTTCATCAGGAAGCCAGTCCTCTCGAAGGGCCCAGCATCTGTGGCAATGTCGTGGAAGCGGAGGATTCATTTCGCTGCATTCAGGACACTTCCAATAATCCTTGAGTAAATTAAAGGTTGAAACAGCTTAAGCTACTTGGAATGCTTACAACTGAAGTACACAGAGATTATAAAGAATTTATTACTGCCAAAATACCAGTGATCTTGAACTATCAGCGTGCTTATTGTTTAAAACTTCCACTGGGTGTCTGACCATTTTACTGTCCTGGATTAAAATAGCCTCATTTTTGTTAAGACTCTCTGATTTTATTCCTTCTTGCAGTAGATTTGTAAAAAGAAAATAGAAGTGGAATAATAACGGTTTATTAGTTTTAGACAAAACTGAATAAACTAAAGTCTTCACAGAGAATTTCTTTCTGATAAAATGGAAACGGTTCCCATCAGTTTCAATGATAAACTTCTGAACTAGAAACTAGTCAAGACTTTAACCTGGGGAAAGCCGAACTGCTGGTCTGCAAAACGGCCTGGTGAGGGCACTCTGACACAGCAGAATGGGAATTACAGAGCACAGAAAACAACCAGCCATTTAGGAAGAGTTGCATCACTGTGTCAGAGCTTACTCCATACACTATACTAGACACCACCTCATTAAAAACACACTTCATTTTTAAGTACCCTCCTTAGAAATAAATTATGTGGCAGGGGTGGGGTGGCAGAACAAACCCAAACACTACGTAGTTAGAATGCCTGAAACGCTTTTTGGTTCAAGTTCCAAATAGCATCAGAGACATCAGAAGTTTGAGCCTAACTTTAATTCCTAAACATTTTTTTTTCCATATTTTTCCATCCATAAGCAGCACTATGTATGTACGGCTAGCCCCGTGTTTCACACCTAGAGTCAAGTCCCTCAAGTCCTACAGACCACCAAAGGACAAACATTTCAGGTGGCTTTGTAAAACAGCTGTACTCAAGCTTCTACGATGAAAAGCAACTATAAATATTTTATTAAAAAAAAATAAACTAAAAAAATGTATAAGTATTTAACTAATTTAAAGATTTTAAACTATGAACCTTTTATTAAAACCACCAGCTTTTAGCATATTTTTAGCATGTCTTTTTTTCATGTCTTTATCTATTGCTCCAATACCCTGAATTTCTTCTCTATGCTACAGATTTGTTTATTCAGACTGGACAGTAAAACCAGATATTATGAACTATGAGAAGTCTATATAAGAAGATAAGAAGAAAATAGACTTTTTTTTTTTAAATATATGTGAACTTACTAGGTTTTCTTTTTTTTTTTTTGTTCTCTTGTTTTGTTTGTTGTTTTTTTCCCCCCATTTTGTGTAAGAAGGCAAAGCCTTTCTTAAGGCTTTTTTAAGGCTTTAAAATTTGATTTAAGCTTCAAATAGCTTCCTCCCACTAAGTGGGTGAAACTGTAAATTAGTATCATTTTTAATGGCTCAGGAAACTCACTAAAAACATTTTTTAAAATACCCGTGTTCATTAGTGGTCACATGTTCAGTAATTAAGCTACTGGCTTGGCATCCTCATTCATGTGAGAAATAAAAGGCAACTGTATTTTTTAAAAGTCACAGGTAACGACTGAATTCTTCTATATTCCTCGACCTACTGTCAGTTCGCCCAACTTATGATGTTTTGCCAGTCAAGGCTTTACTCACAGCTAGAGAAATCTCTGGATCTTCATTGAATGAATCGGCATCACTATCTTCATCCTGATAAATGGTCAGCTGATACACCTGATTTAAATTTAAAAAGAAAAAAAGTATTGATGTAACTGGTTTTGAATTCAATTAAAAATCTGTTTTCTGATAGATCATTTTTAATTAAATTAAATTAAAAGTACTGCTCTGTTTATGTTAAAAAGCTAGAAGCTAGCAAGCAACTCCATGAAATCTGATGGTTAGCTGATAGGGGGTGGCATGGGGAATGTGTTCCCACTTGGAACGTGTGGTTTGCCAAAAAGACTATACAGACAGAAGGAACTGCCTGCTAGAGTAGAGGGGTTCCTTCCCTTCTGCTCACCAGGGGTGGGGCCACACCTGAATAAAGTGTCCAGTTCTGGGCTCCTCTGCTGCTGGGGGCAGAGGCACACCCTCAATCCTTTCTTCCTCCAACCACTATCTTACCTCTCTGAAGCACTCCAACCCACTGTAAATCAGTACAGACAGTCCCACTCCTCCCCTGTCATGAATTACGATCATGTATATCCCTGTCTGATTTTGCCTTTGGTACTTACCTGATCTTTTCAGGAGCTAATTTAGCTCTTAAGTATCAGAAAACTAACAGAAACAAAAATCTGCTTCCCTCCTGACATTCCACACGGCTCGATCTCTCAAAAAAGATGGCAGTAACTATTTTAAAACTGTCTTTTTGCCTCCTATGAAAATTCTTAAGATTATATTTCAGCGTATTTCTACAAAACATCTGTATTAATGGAAGCAAATGACTTAGAAATATCACTTTGCAAAGATTTACTGGGAAAGTTTCATTATCAATGAAAACTGTTGTCAAAAGCTCAACACATGTCCAAGTAACATTTCTGTAATTACATAAGAACAGACTCAGGTACACGGAATGCCATCAATAGCTCGTGAGCAAAGTTTACCAGACAGACTTTTACCACCAGCCTGTGTGAGAGCCTGTGGAATGCCTCGGCACTGTTCTGCTGTCTGGACTGATGGCTATATATAGTGATGACCCAACTGCAAAGAACGGAACTTGTTTTTATCAATGACTGAATGCAATTTGTTATGGAGCACTCCTGAAGAATTACAGCTGCTTCTTGTTGGAATTTCAACATAATTTTCTTTAATTTTCCTTAGCCGTCACCCCCTGGTCAAAGAAAAAGTACCTCATCATCTTCATCTGTGAGCTCCTGTCCTTCTTCATTATGGCTATAATCTTCTGAATAAATAGATTCAACTTCAAACTCTACACTGAACTGGTCTGAAACAGAACTATGGTCAAACCAATCGGAGTTTTCGCTTAGTGAACTGGCATCGAGATCCTGAATGAAAAAGAAAGGAAACAGAGGGTCAACCTCGCTAGTCCATACCCATAACCATTACTGTTAAGACAGCGTCTCCTTAAAAAAAGTATCTCCTTAAGAAAGTGTTAAAGAGACAGATATCTCCTAGAATTATATTTAAAAAAAAAAAAAAAACAAAAAACTATCCAGTTTAATTAGCTATGGTAGAAATAAGAATAGCCACTGTTAGATGGAATAGCACTTATGAGACAAACTGATTACAGCTTGGTAAACTTAAAAATCTTAAATCTTAAAAAATTGGTAAATGCAAAAAAAAAAAAAAATACGTTTTGACTTACAGGAATGGAAAGAGAATCTGTTGAATCACTGCTATTGCTTCTTTCACGGCACAGCCCACTGACTACACACCATGAGAGACTTTCATCAAATGTCAACGAAATGCTGTCTGACTTGTGTCGTTTTCTTCTGTCAGCATGCGGATCATCTGAAGGATTTTCTTCTGGGCACATTCAAGAATTTTTATTACTCCAAAAATATCTATACAATGTGCAGTTTTGAATGTTCTTAACAGCAGCTTAAAATACAATATATTTATGTAGCAATTGAAGAAGAATAAAGCTATCCAGTATTATTTTATAGAAAAAGGCACCAAAAACAAATGAAAGGAAAAGACAGTCACAGTGAGAAACATTCCTGAAAACAACAATTCAGAGGCTGCCTTTCCCCACTTCTCCCACCTGCACAGCTTGTAAATGGCAGTCTCCGCATGCAGGAAATAAAGTAATTGCAAATTCTGAAGCATTTTTACCCCAATTCACACATGACACACATTAAATCCCTCCTAACTTTGAGGAATACAGTTAAGATTTTAATTGTAGGAGCTCCCCCTACAGTCGTATGACAGAAAGACACTTTCAGGGGGCTTGCTAGCCCATCCCAGAATTTGGACAGAGATCCCAAGTCAAATGTGTAAGAAGGACCTCGAGCTAGGCAAGGCACGTTCAGGTTCAAGTTTCAGATACCCCAGCAAATCCATCAATTAATAGCTGCACTATATGCGATTGTATTTACTTGTTTTGTTTCAAAAATTACAACATTATGTGAACGATTTTGACAACATGAGCAAGAAAATCTTCAAGGCTAACACACAGTGTAAAAATTGAACCATGAAAACATTGCTTTAAGCTGTGCTTGTTATGTATGCCTAGTTTGAAGGCCAAAAAGCAATGCTTTTTGAATGTATCATGCTTTGATACAACAATCTAGGGCAGCATAAGCAGTAGGGGGACAGCATTTTAGGGGTAGGTAAGTCAAAATTCACCTCCACTGCCTTTTGGTGTGTTTGATATCAAACAATTTTCTTAAAAAGGCATTGCAAAGTCGGTATGTATGTGCAGTGGAGTGAAAGTTCCCCAAGAGGACTGACAACGTGGTTCAACAGACCTCAGTAAGGGCCTGCTGCCCCCTACAGGCGCCCTCTGCGTACACCCTTCATTGCCCAGCTTTGCCGTGGCCTTGCAAAACACACGGACAATCCACCAGTCTCCAAGCCTTGAAATCTTTTTCATCGTAAAAGAAAAGAGAACAAAACACTTGTACATACTTTGAGACTTCTCTTACTTTCCCTTGGTGCTTCTTGGCTCAGCCCCTCTCTTTTCTTTTTCCGCCCTGAGAGCCCCACCACATTTGGTGCCCCCAAGGCCCAAGGGTTGCTCCTGTCCATCGTTGTCCTCATTTAGTTGCCATGGCTCCATGCTGTACTGATACTGTACCACCACAAGGTTTCTATACACTATATAAGCGGCTCCAACAGGAGCCGCTACCATCATAATTTAACAAGAATAGTGGCTTAAAAGGAAGATTTCCTATAAATTAGAAAAAAAGTGTATATAAAAACACTATATTAAAAGAACTTTTAAGGTTGTAACAGACTAATAAATGGATGCAAAGACACGAGTTAATAATCAAACCTACAATAAGTAAGCACAACACAGGACCTTACGTGCTCTGGGTCATGCCTAAATATTACAGGTTATGATGCTTAACTGCAGCTTTCCATCCCTTCACCAGTTTTTGTTACAACATTAAATGTTCTTTTAATTTAGTGCAAACTGCTCAGCAAAACAGCACAGTTTTCCGACTGGCTAATAAAAACAGTGGCCTATGATGAACATAGAAAAAAAAAAAAAAACAACTACATAAATGCTGAGGAACTTTAAAATGTTCCCAAGCAACTGAAAAAAAAATAAAGAAAAAAAAAAGTATCTATGCAATGACAGAAGGTTATCACTGCCCAGGTAAGTACAGGTGTCAAGTCACAAGGTAATAAAAGTGAGCAAAGAAACAAACTACCATAAGGAATCTGAAATAGTGTTCAAGTTGAACTGCACAGAGAACGCATCCATTGAGCAACTGAATGTTACACAGGTTTATGCTGACCAACTTATTTGCCAATTCTCAGAAGAAACAGTTCATACTTTGAAAACGTATTTGCCAGTGATTTCTTAATAACCACAATAAGGAGGAACTGGGGACAAACAAAATGCTTAAGTGGCCAGACTTTTTTTTTTACAAAGTGCTTGAAAAACATCCAAAATCATCCAGTGTTAGTATTGGACCTTTCACATCTGTATCACCAACTGAAATCCAGTGAAAACTGCTTTCAGAGTGCAAACAAAAGTAAAATGTTGCGGCTATCTACAGAGGGACTGGAAATGCCTTTGACTACATCAGTACAAGAAGTGTTCTCATCATGAAGACAGCACAACAGATTATGTCCTGCTAATGTGAAGATGTTGAACAGATCCCTGGAACAAATTATTCTACCATCTTGCTAACAGTTCCAGAAATCCGAACCGTAAAATGACACTGGAGCAGTGCAAGCAATCCCATACTTCTTCCAGATTGAACATTTTGGTTTAGATATGCAGAGGAACACAGATAGTGTTTGTTAGCATCTTTCCAAGTCAGTGAGGTAACAGAATGTATTTTTTCCTAAGTGTCCGTGACATGGAAAGCTCCGCATCGTAGATCTGCACGTACCGGATTCGCTGTGAGTTCTCCTCCTAGATGATGATGTTGGTCGGGAAGTCACGTTTGATGAAGTCTGCTTCTCTTCTAACTCTTGCATGGATTCCTGATTAACAGAAGTAATGAAAAAGCCCAAATATGAATTTGGTACAAGGCTAAAATTACTCTAACTGCATCCAAGCCATGGACACTATAGAAATGAAACTGAATTTACATCTCAGAACGTAAAAAAATTAAAGATTACCTTTAAAACATTTTCTTTCTCAAGCTGAAATCTGGCGTCAACCTCAGGTGTGTCAGCAAGTGTGCAGTCTGAAAACAAAACAAAACCACGCTTTAGAAAAGCGGAAAAAGTCAACTTCAAGCTCAAAAATATTACAGCAGAAGTAACAGAAGTCAACTGCACACAGCATTTACAAAGTTCTGAACAGAACTTACAAACCAGACGTTCTTTGACAACTGAAAACGCAACACTGCTCCCTTGCTTTGCAACTATGTGCAGCACTTCTGCTGTAATATTATGAAAGTGGGAACACAGGGAAAAGGAAGGAATCTCAATAGCCAAGTATGTCTGAATTCTATTATAAATGCCTCCAAATGAAAGTTGTGCATTAGCTGCGATTGTGCAGATATGAAATAATATACATGGAAAATATTTTTATACTTCTATAGAGTATATTTTACTAATTATCATCTCATGGGAACATTAAATTCAAGAGACATTCCATAGAAGCAAAATTGAGTGTTGTTAATCATATCTCCTGACAACCAGATGGATGCTGAATTAATCAATTATCTTCCAAGAAAAAAAAAAATAATAAGTAAGTTTAAGATTGCTAGCATAACAATAAGGGGTAATGAAGACAGCCCTCCCAAAGACACATACCTTCAGAAAGAATCAAGACCAAAGGGTATCTCAGTATGGATTCAGAAACTAACTTACAAAACAGCAACCATTATTTAACTTCTGGTTTACTCCTTACGTCAGTCAAAAATTACAGCTATATTGAGTATTTTATACTAGAGCAAAGTTAACATTTCTTTAAAAGTATGTAGACCTCTTAAAGAGGACTCAGTGTTGCCAGTGTATCTGAATGTGACCAGTTTTAAACATGTCAGATTCAGTTTTTCAAAAAACAGAAAGAGAAAGCATTTGAACTTATTTCCTTGTTGGCACAAGTTCAAGCAGGTCATTTTTGGTATTAAAGCCTTCAACAACAAAAGAAGCTTTATCTGTAAGAAACACAAGCAATTTTTCAATTGAGTCTTGTTTATGTTCAGTTTTGATTATGTTTGTTCCGTACAAGTCCCACAAAATTACCCAAATGCTGTTCAGAATCAATTTTGTTTCCAGAAGAAACACAGCATTGTGCTTTAATTCACCACTATTTGCAACCACTCCAGACGCTGTGTGAAGTCTAACAGCTAATTATCGAGAGACAGATGTGTTCTGGTCGCTACATGCAAGATGCATTAACATCCGTTGTATTTTCCCCACTCCTATCTCCCAAACTGGCTTACCTTGTTGATTGATTGCTACCAGGTTTCTGCAAATCATCGAGTACACCCTCCTTCGATGGGGATAAAGAAAAGAGATGTTGGAAGTTAGGTTGCAGAATTCATACCTATGTTGCACGTTTAGCTGGAGAGCTGTTGGTGTTAGCATTAACTTTTAGTGTGGTAACTGGAGACTGCACAAAAGCGAGACAGTTTCTATGACAAATGTGGAAAACAGTTATTCTGACTTGAAGTTTTTTTTCAGCATTGTTGTTTTGCTCCTCAAAGCAAGCAGATCCCTACTTCCTTTCTGAAGAAAGGGAAGAGATTTTACCCATCTGAATAGAGTTGAAAGAGTATTATTTTTTTCAATTCACTCAGAGTCAGAAAATTCTGGGCGTCATAATCCTTTTCACAACGAGCTCTTAACAAATCAGCATCTATTTCTACCTCTAACAATGATTCAAAATTACTCTTTCTGGAACTTCTGACAATTTGTCTTGCAAAGCAACCAAACCTACAGTATAACTGTGATTTATGTTAGGATTCAGAAAACTCTACATACAGACTCTGCAGCAGAACAATTTATTCAAAAGAAATGTTAGAATACCGAAGCTTTGTGTGGAAGTAATTTATGATTTCTGAATAGAAGAACATATTGTGACTACATACTACAGTTTTCCACTCTTAACTTGTATACCTGCATTGCCTGCAAGTCAAAAGTCTTGTCTCAACTGTTATTGCAATCCCTTTGTAGCTGTTACTCAACAGCTGAGAATTTTCCCATTTCACCTTGGGATGGTTTGAGGCTATTGTAACCCCTTCAAGTTTGTGGAACTTTTTGAGATTTCTTGGTTATAGACACAGACATTAGTTCACAGAAGAAGACTAGATCAGGTGAGAAGTAATCATAAGAAAGAGCTTACCATCTTTCAAGATATAAAGAAACAATAAAAGGCCATAGGAATTATGTTCTCCATTATTTATTTCACAATCAGACCCTCAGAAAAGAATTCAATTTTACCTGTGTTCTTTTACTGAAAAGCTTGTTACTCCAAATAAATCCCCAAGGAGATCATTTGCACAGTGCACAATGTGTTGCTCTTTTTCATCATATAATTGTTTAGACATAATATATTGTCCAAGATAGAATATTACCTGCAAAAGAAATCACATACACAGACATTAGCACACACACAGGTTTTGCTGTTTCAAGTTCAAATACAAGAGGAAACACTAAATTACCTGAGATTTATTCCTCCCACACTAATTGATTAAAACTCCCTTTGAGTTTTTTTATTATTATTATTATTCCCCCAGTACTACGTTATTCTAAGGACAGACAAAAGTCTTTGTTTAGTAAGAAACTTGCAAAAAATATCCTGTCTCATCACCTTTTGTGAACCTCACTGCTTCCCATTCATCCAGAACAGAAGAATCTCCCTGTATTTACTGTCATCTACCTTCATTGAATAAAAAGTTCTCACCTCCTTCATAGTAAAAGTGTCTTTTTCCGCACCAGCTAGCTTCAACAGCTTCAACAACAGTGGCTTTGGTTTCACCTGTGTGGAGATGAAGAAAGAAAAACAGTTTGCAGCAACTGTTCACCAAACAAAGCATTATTTATACAGATTAGCTTCCTCTGTCCGTGTTAACCTCATGTAAGAAAAGACACAACTAAGTGATAATCCGTCCACTCCCAACTTTTTGGCTTTGCAAAGTTAAGCTTAAGACCTTTATCGCTGTCAGGTCCAGAGTGCAAGAGACAAAGCAGAACTCTGGCTCCTGTGACAGTTTATGGGGCTACCTATGGCTTCACACTGGCCAGCTGGCTCTACCCTTTAGTCTTTTCTTAGCTGGGATAAGCAGACCCTGTCCTTCCCATTGTATTTCAATCGATCCTACTTCTACACTGCCCTCTGCCCTCCCGCCCACATGCTGTGCCAGCAGCTATTTCTGCAGCCAGTCTATGAACACCCAGCGGTCTGAGGCAGAGGGAGGAAATGTTCCTATCCCTCCTCTGCCTTTTTTTTTTTTTTTTTGCATTGTTCCACGAACAGCTGTGCCAGTACAATGCAGGAGATGAGAACAAGCTGCAGGGGATGTCACAACTGCAAATAAAATGCTTGTGTAACCACTGTCTGATGGTTGCGGGTACAGCATTACTTCCACCCCTAGAACAATAGCACAACCATTCTAAGAACTGACTAATACTTAGCTATAATAAGATGTTTTTATAATTTATTTCTTACAGGAAAACATGAGAAAGATACAAGGCAAGGAACAGATGCTTAAGGAAGTAGGGGAAACTTTCCTATACTCCATTTCAAATATGCGTTACAACTAACAGTACGTTTAAGTGCATTAGTAAGAGATAAGTTGCAAGAATCATACTTAAAAACAAATATAGGCAACATTTCATTGCTATTCACTCCCTTCCTAGATGCTACAGCCATTTACAGCATGAAGGATATACTGCAGTTTCATAAAGGAAGCAAACACTAACTTATCAGACTAGGAAATACAGCTCAGGATAGGAATGCCGTGCAGTTCCAGACCTCTGAATCCACAACTCGATCCGCGAGCTGAGATGACGTTAGCAAAGCCCTCCCTCCCTCCCCAGCACCTGCAGGGCTCTGCTCCTGTGCAGGTCTGACAGCACACTGGGTAGCATCCTACTGTGACTTTAAAAAAAGAAGAAGAAAAAAAAATATATATATACACAGATAAACAAAAACCCCTGTGAACACCCTGTTTTGTTATTTGGATGTGTTTTTTTTTTTTTAAGTTCTGCTATCAGTGTATGTTTTTAGGCTTTAACCTTGTACAAAAACGAAGTGAATTAGGCTGTCACCATCCAGACAGCGATGTTTAACAAACCCGTGAGCTGCTTGCACCCTCATGAAAGCACACGGCCAGGGCTGGCTGTCACCGTGCTGTGACAACGCCCGAACACGCGAGGCCACGAACGCAAACTAAGGCTCCTGCTAAAGCTTCCTGATGAAGCCCGGTACAACAGAAAGCGAAAATGCCCAATTCAAAAGAAAACAACCAACAACTGTACGGAGAGCACTGCCCTCACACTGCACGTCCCGGGCTATGCGAGGTAGAAAAGCGAGCAGCCTGAACGCCACGGGTGTGCAGGGAACAGCGCCTGGACCTGAAGCACCACCTTCAGCTCTGCTTTCACGGCTCCGAGGCGGAGGGGCGCCCACCTCCACCGCGTTTCCTGACAGAAAGCCCCAGCCCCTCCCCGCCCCTCACGCGTCCCCCCCGGGGTACCGACCAGGGCCTCCTGCTCCGAGGCGGTGACAGCGGCGCCATCCGTGAGGGCGGACATCTTGGTGTTGCACATCTGCCTGCAGCGAGGGGAGGCACAGCCCCGACACGTTTAATCGCGGCGCTGCGGCCCCGCTCCCCCTCACACCCCCTCCACCACCACACCGCCACCAAATGGCGGCCGGGCTGCGCGCCCCGCTCCGCTCCGCTCCGCTGCCCCTCTCACCTCACCGCCCTCGGCTGAGCCGTAGCGGGCCGAGCCGTGCGGTTCCGAGCCGTGCCGGGCTTTAAATAGCGCCGCCGAGCGCAGGCAAGCCGGGGCTTAGCTCCGCCGCCCGCCGCCGCCCGACATGCCTGAGCATGACCGAGGCGCGGCGGGGGGCGGGCGCCGCTGACTCACGGCGGGCGGGAGGCGGCCCCGGGACGCGGCGGCGGCGGCTCCGCAACCCCCTCGCCGCCATCCCCGCCGCCCTCCTCCCCCCCTCTTCCCCGTGGAGCTCGCCTCACCCCCTCCCCTTCTTCTCTTCTCTTCTTTTCGTTTCCGAGCCCCGAGCGGCCCCACGGCCCCCCCAGCCGCCGCCCCGGCCCCCCCCACGCACCGCCAGCCGCGCCCGCTCCGCTCACGGCCCGCGGCGGGCGGGGAACCGGCGGCGCTACGGGACCCGGCCGCGCCCGCTGCCCCGCGCCGCCATTTTGGCCGCCCTGCCCTGCCCGCGTCTACCAGCGCCCTCTAATGGCCGCGGGGCAACGGCCGCGCCGCCGCAGGAGCCCGCGGGGGACGCCTGCGGCTGAGGGGAGGAAAGAGGCAGAGCCCGGGCCTTTTTTTTGTCGTCCCTCGTAACCCCTCGCGACAGTGGCCAGGGTGACGGCCGCTCCCTGAAGCCGTGGGGTTGCGGTAAACAAAGCGTGTTGTGGCACTGAAGCACCCAGGAGACGGAGCTGCTTGCTAATAGCAAGCCCCAAAGAGTCTGAATTTCCCCCCGCAGAGCCTCACCTCCACTAAAAATCGCGGAAAGTTGCAGGCAGGTGGTGGTTATGCTCGCCAGCCTCGCCTCAGACACCACCAGCAGCTCTGCGGTGCCCACCGGTTCTGAAGCATCGCATTTTGTCTTGTTTTGTTTTGGTTTACACCAAAAGCCTTGAGACCTCTGATTTAACCTTGTGCTTTTGTAAACCCAGCTGCAGCATGTGCGTATGAGAAAAGGCCTCATTATGTCAACTTCTCTCCAGCTTAATAAAGGTGGAAACTTCCTTACAGACCACATAAATTCAGTGGCAAAAACGCGAAGTGTTGCTCACCTGGCTAATAGGCTGACACCTTTGGATACCAGTTCGATTTGCAGTGCTCACTTGTGCCTTTTGTTGTTGTTTTCACCGATATTTAGGAAAGCGGCAAAAAGCTTTACATCCAAAGAGAAATGGACAACGTGAACTATATTCTTGTCATCTCCCAACTCTGTAATTTCACATTTCTGCTAAATATAGGGTAGTTAGGAGAATGTTATTTTGACAGGTACTCATTCGTTGCTACACTTCAACTATAAAATGGTTAGTTTTCAGCCTGACTCCCTTTTCTAATTCTCAGGTTTATTCTTTGCTCATGATGACATTTCAAACTTATATTTGAATGGTGAAAAGATTTGTTAAGGAACAGGAGTGCTGCAAATAGCGTGTGAAGATAAGCTATAGCAGAGAGAGCACTGCCACAACTCAATAATGCTAATTTTCCATGACAACTAACTTGCCCAAACAAGCAGTGGATAGCTGCCTGGACTTGTCCTTTGGCCAAAGCCAGATTTCCAGCAAGAATGTCACCTTGTAAAAATTCCAGTAACAGTTTAAATTGAGATACTTGTGTGATGATGGATTTTCAAGATGAGCTTGTTATCCCTGTTGAGAGTAAAGCTCAAGGTCTACTGATGGGCAGCAGAGAAGCTGCACCAATTCCACAGAGCATGCTTACCTTCTGTTAGCACCAGAGGTTCAAGACAAACAGACATCTGCGTTAAGTGGAATGTGTTGCCATTAGCAAAGTCAGGTATCTACCAATTTCCATCCAGCACACAAATTGCAGAGATCCTTAGCTAGCTTGATCTTTAGCAGACAATTACTGCTACACAAAAATGCGAGAGGTTTGAACTTAATGGCTGTGGTCAGTAGATCTAACACTGAACAGTAACCTTATCAGTGCTCAAACTTCTGATGTCGTACTACACAAACTGTATTCCTATACAAAATGCATCTTACTGAACTGAAGTAAAACAAGTAGAGCATTCGTCTAGTTCTGAAAATATATCATGTTGTTGAACATTTTGTCTTAAAGATGGTATTATTTTACTCAGGCAGTGTGGATATAAAGGTGCGTTTTAAATTATCACTAAGTTTTCTACATTAATATAGTCCAATACTAAACTGGCTGCTATTACTTTATTTTTTCCACTTCTCAGCCAACAAGCATCTTGTGACCAATGAATTTGTGATTAGATTGTGATTCTTTAAAGAATAACTTCCCTTGCGATTTCACTAACTGCTAAGATAAAAAAAAAAAAAAAAAAAAAAAAAAAAGAACAGATTCTGTCTGGAATTTTTCTCTCTCCTCAAGGACAATCTTATCTCTTTTCTCAGCCAGACTAATCTTAAGTAAGAGGAGGCAGCTAATAGGTAAAATATGCTCTCTGTGCTTTGCTAAAGATAGGGGGATGTTTTCTGACATGAAATACTGCACCACCTTTGTCCCATTTCTCACTAAGACAGCATGTGGTATTTCATCAACATGCACAATTTAAGCTTGATAATTCTGGACAAGTATAATTAAAGGTTTTACTTGAAGGGTAATAAGCGTCTGTAGTTACAAGAGATGACTTCCTCACTGCTTCAAGTTCCTAAAAAGAAAAGGAGACATCACTATACCTTAGTAGGTTTTCAACCTCTGTGCATTTATTTCTAATGTTAGGGAAAATATCTGGAGCAGATCTAGCCCATCTACCTTCACTGGAGATACCCACCTTACACTATTGTTAACTTACATAGTATATGAGATCCATATTAATATAAAATCAGGTTCTAACTGTAGACATTTTGTTGTTTAATGCTTTTGATTTAAATTATTTCTCTGGGCTGGATCTGTCGTACCTATAGGCACATAGGCCAGAAGAAAGATGGGTTGCTGTGCCGCAGGGATGCCCGACTCAGGTGAAAAGATGGGTCATAAAAAGCTTCAGTTTCAGATTTTTGTCACCACCATTTTTTATTTTTTTTTTTCCTGATGTGTCCCTCTTACTCTTTCCTAGTGTGTGTGAAATGGTCCGAAGTTCCCATAAGATGATCAAAGGCATAGGTGGCCAGGGTTTTCTGTTCTGATTTCCAGTCTCTCTCGTGATGCTTGGCTGTCAGGCGGGTTAACCTCACGTGCTGTCTATCCACTGCTCCCAGGCCAAAACCAAAACAGCCTCTGGGGCCATAGGCTGTGCTTGTGGACCCTTCCTAAGCCTCAGGCTGTATCTCTATCAGTGTGACAAAGCTGTGATCAGCCTGGTTACAGACTGTCGGGCACAGCGAGATAACAGGATAGAGGGAAAAGCAGGCTGAGGTGCAGCTGGGGCCTGTGTGGCTTAATGAGGCCTGCGGCCAGGCCCATCTGCTCCAGCCACCACCCCACATGCCCTGCACTGGGTCGGCACACTTCTGTGTAAGGAGCAGGGAGAGAGTTTTATTTTCTTTCTCCACCTTCCTCTTCTCTTCTGTAGGAAAGAACACATTGATAGAGAGTCTGCTTCAGAGAACTTGCCCGAATACTTCATAAGCTAAGACCCATCCCAACAGAGAGGTCTGGCAGTGGCACCAGAAACCTCATACTGTAAACCGAATTCTATTAAACAAAAAGGGGATGAAGCCTTCCTTGGGGCAATTTCGATCAAACTAATGCCAAGTGGAAATAAAGAGCAGGGCTCGGCAGTGGTGAGAACCCAAAGGCCGCATTCAGCACTCCTGCAGCTGCTTAACAGGGAACAGCGGGCTCTACTTTGCTGTTAAACTTCTGTGTGCTGCTGTGCCACATGCAACCTTCTTTATGTTGAAAAATGCAGGTGGGCTGCCAAAGATGGTCTCAAACAAAATGTTTTTCTAACAGCTGTTCAACCTGCTAGCTCAGGTAAACTCTTCTGAAGTGTTAAGGGCGAGCAGCTTCAAAAGCACCTGGAGCTGGACCAATCCCACATCAGAAGACACATTTTTTTTTCCTTCTTCTTCTTTTGTTTACTAGACAAGCACATTCCTTCATGCATCTGGGAGGCACTAGTGTCTGTCTGTCTGCCCAAATCTGATTCCTATTTGGTAGCAGCTCAGTCAGCCAGAAGCAAAATTAAATGAAACAATAGTAGCAAAAATGCAAGGCTATTATCTAGAATTTCTGCTTAGAAGTGCTCAAAATCTAACATAGAATCAAAGTGATTTTTTTTTCCCCTCTATATTTTAGTTTAGTCCTCGCTTTTGACTGAAGCTTGTGGAGTGATTGTAAAGAACAGAAAAGGATAAAACCTCAGAAAAAAGTTCTTCTGATTCCTGGAAGCCTTGGTGACAAATATCACTGAGTGAAGAAACTCAGTTTTTCTCCTGCTGCTGTTAAGCAGGGGTGAAGTATGTGGCTAGGTTGCGACCATTTCCTGCTCTACTAATCTGTAGCTGTGAGGATTGAACAATCCTGTGATCTCTCCAGCTGGAGGAGGACTTGATGGCATGTAATTAGATCAAAGAGAGCCTCGGCTTAACAATGGTTATCTGCCTCGTTTAAGCAAATGAGGATGACACCAGTTCGGTTTAGAACTGTTTCTTTAATTCAGTGTTAAATTGTCATTCAAATCTACCACCGGGTTTAGCACGAAACACATTTCTCTTCAAGGGAGTCGCCCAGAAGGCTGTGTGGCATGCACATGGGACTCAAGTGAAAGACAGATCTCCTCCAGAAGCTCCTGAGGAGAGCCAGAAGTGGATTCACAGTCTGAAATGTGTCCAGGGAGAAGCTAGCTCTATTAGAGGCAGCGAGCAAGCAGCCCAAGCGCTGCCTGCTCGGGATGCCTTATACGGACAGACGGACAGAGAGGGACAGAACTGCAGCGGGTGCTGAGGTCAGGCCTGCTGCAGGCAGGCTGCACTTTGGGTTAGGGGAGGGGAGATTAAAAACGGATTCCAGCTGCCTGGCTGTGATTTGCGCTGTTTGTTACCCACACCCAGCAGGGTGTTACATCGCACAAACAGCTTCCTAACTCAGACGCCTTCTGTGTCTGGTCATGTAGCTCCTAGAATTGTGCCAGCCTTGCCAACCCAATTCTCCACACCTCTCCTGCATGCTCCCATCCTTGCTTTCTAACTGCCTGTTATATAAGAAATTATATATATATATCTATATTTTACCAAAAAGTTACTATAAATGCCTTCCCTTGCAGACTTTATGACTTTATTGTGGTCAGCCCCACAGTTTAACGTTTGCTTGATGCAGCTTTATTGACTGGTGTATGCTTTTACTTTACACAGAAAGAACTGCCTATTCCTGAAAAAGCCTCAGCATTTTCCTTTTGCCGACATGATCGATGCAGCTTATAAATTCCAAAGTCACCCTTCTACTGGTATCAAATCGATCTCTGCTTTTAAAAGCATAGCTTTGCCAATGCAGCTTTTAACAGAGAGTAAAACAACAATCCTAGTAGTTAGGCAAGTAGTTTGGAGTGCTCACTAGAGGCTTTACCAGTATCTGGGGTAGCCTCAGCTTGAAATCTTGAAGGTTATTTGAGTAATTTCACACCAAGAGTCCCTTGCCATCACAAACAGGCTACATTAGGAACCTTGAATGTGTATCCCAAAGCCCACTTTGGAAATGGGTTTGTTGAGAGGATGAGTTTCCTCAGTGTAGCCTCGAGATTAGGTCTCCTCCAATCCAGGCATGGATGCACACAGCTCCTGAAATACACATCTGTACCTGGCTAAGTCTTCCTTCTGAGGAGCTGCACTGCTTCCCTGGCTATCCGATCTGCATTTTTCTCTATCTGTATGCCCTCCCTTGATTCAGGTGGATCTTGATAAAATGTCACCTCACCATCTAGTTGCTGGCATGCAACTAACAACTTGCTGCCAAGCAAGACAAGAAGTTTTTAATAGTGTCCAGTTGTCTGCCATGAAATTACCACTTGCTTTACCACAAACATGAAACAACCACATCTAAGTAAGGAACACGTCCACACCACAGGAACCTAGAGGTTCTCTCTGGACTGGAGTACATCAGCATAATGTATGAGAGAGAAGTGGTGCAGTTTTGGTAGGAGGGGAGCTATATCTGTGCTAGTTCTATCACCTTTCAGTGACTATAGTGTTATGGACTTCACTAAGTGATATTTTGTCCACCTGATGAAATTAGGAAACTGACTTTCACAGATGTCCTCAAGCACCCTGATCACAGTCAGAAAATCAACCTGAGCTCCAGCTGAGACCCAAACCAAGAAGATGTCAATCCGTGGACTTCTGATAGTGAGTTTGCACATACAGCACTGCTCTTTGACACCATGCAAGCATAAATGACTGTGCAATTCTTTTTTCCAGACAGTGATTGCTCCATGCTCTTGCCCTTTTCACTTCAAAATGGTGGCTGAATCTGGTCCGTTTGAGAAGCCATCTTATAGGAAAAACATAGAAGAAATAGGCAGGCTTTCTAGATCAAGGGCCAGTGTGTATAAATACAAGAATGACAAGCTGGGAGAGTACAAAATAAATTCACTGGTGAATCCCAGACAGCTACCTAGCTGGCAAAATAGCCCGTGAGACAGTGCTTGGTACCTCAAGCATATTGAGCTTTACACAGAAAACAGGGAATACTGGAGAGGTAGTCTTCCTGAAGTCTTCTGATCTTTCAGTTTGCATAGCATACTGAATATGCAGTAAAGTTTTGTTTATTTATTTATGATGTTTCCAGTGGTGTATTACTGTTCTGATTAAAAGAGAGATCTGAAGGGGAGTTACACGTGATTTAAACAGAGAATCTTCTTCAACCAGCCTAGCATTCACTTTACCATACAGCTGAAGTGGGCCACACATTGTAATTCCATCCTGAGCGACCCTTTCCCAGATTTCTTGTTCTAGCAAAGAAGATTTATATTTTTGAAATCTCTTTGAACTTCATTTTTGTTTATGGGTGATCATGTGGTTTATCTCCTGCAGCCACATGCATGGCTTTTCTGTACTTAGGTGTCCACAAAGGATGTAACTAGTCATCTTGCTCTCCGCTGGCCAGGATTGTCTAAGTACCTTATCGCTATGGCATATTCATATCAGTGAATGTTAAGGATGTGATGAAAAATGTTTATTCACCGATGTTCTTAATGTCCCTGGTTGGGACCACTTCCTTCCGCTGGTCCTGACAGTTTGTTCCTTGTTCTCACCAAGGTTACTGGCCTAAAACAAAACAAAACAAAACAAAACAAACCAAACCAAACCAAAACAAAACAAAACAGAACACAGGAGGCTCCTATTTAGCCTCCAGCATTTAGGCTCCACCCGTGTATCAGCTGTATCAATTTCCCATTCTACGGCTACTCAGAGTACATCTCACAGATCCTTTTTCCTATTCAAATGCCTGGTAAAAAAAAAAAGGGTTGTGAAGTAGAGACTAAACCTCAGCTCCCCAAATTAACAGACCGTGACTGTAAAGGGAGAACAAAGTAGACACTTCTATGCTTTAACAGAACAGGCAAATGTCTCTAAAGATCTTGGGGTTTTCTGCAAAAAATATTTCTCCTTCTATTACGAGTAACCACAGAGACAAAAACAAAACAGAACAACAACAAAAACCCCCCACTTTTTCTGTGGCAGACTTGTAAGGCCAGGTGCAAGGAGCTAAGCACAGGTGCTTGAGCTGGCTGAGAAGATAGCTGGGTGTCCCTGGGAGGGATTTTGTGACCCAAAGGGATGTAGCAGGCACTTCTGCATCAGTTACAACAGCCTTGATGATTAATCTGCTTGTGCCAGCTTGGGTGACAAAGCCCTGGAACATGACAGTCACAGACTTCTCCTGAATCATGGGGAAAGCTCTTACATACATTTGCCACTCTCAAAGCTGCAGTGAGAAGCTAACGAAGTGGAGTTTGGCATTCTGGAGTTCCTGTGCTCTTTTACATATCCCTCTTGATTTCTCCACTTGCTTCCTTTGGTGTCTTTCTTCTCATACCTGTGTGTTCTTTGTCTCCTTCTCCCCTCCTTGTCATTGCTGCTTTTCAGATTTTGTTCGTATTTCCAAAGTCTATTTAAAAAATACAGTCTCTAAACATATGAAAAAAGTTTAATATAAAGATCTTGTAAAGCGTTCTGCAAATACTCTGATGTGTCTTAATTTTTCTATAGTTATGTTTAAAAAAGTCTTCCAGAACTGGATCAATACAGAAGCAGATAGCTGGAAGGTTTACTTCTTTGCTAGCATTTTAATATCCATATATTTGACACCCTGCCTCTCTTGCTTTACTGTAGAGCTTTAGTTTTTCACAGCTCCCATCTGAAAGTCACCTGGTACTGGTTTCCAGCGTGTTTTAGCTGGAGGACGGCTCTAATGGGTCCAGCTGCACTACAGAAACTTGAACAAAATCAAGATACGTGGCTCTCTTTCTGGTGACTCGTTTTTGTTCCAGAATAAAATGAAGGGGAATCCCTTACCCCTGCTGCCCTACAAACCGAAACCTCTTTCTAATTAACAGTGGGCAATACAGAGGAGGATAACATCAACCATCCTTATCAGCAAGGCGAGGTTTGCAGAGAAGAGGTTGTAGAGTTGCCAGTGCGACTGGTATATACATTTTTGAAGGCTGCGTAGGTCACTGCGTTGGTTTTGTGCCACCTCTCTTGGCTACATTAGTTGGTGTGACAGACATTACTCGGCTTACAGACCTTGCCTCGCTCAGCCTGAGACTGTGCTGGCTGTGTAAGGTTCGTCAGTGATGGTTTTGTCAGTGATTCTGCCATCTGCTGGAGAAAAGGTGGATTTTTTTTTTTTTTTTTTTTTTTTTTCCTCTCAAATACATGTATGCAAAGAAAGTCTCTTTTTGAAATAAACGAAGAAAAATTTCACAAACCCATTGATGCCACTGGAAAAGCAGGACACAAACTCTGATTGCAGATGAAAAAGTCATGCCATGTGTTTCCTTTGTGCTCTGCTTTGTTCCATTTAAGATTTAATATCTCAGTTATCTCTTGCCCCCAGAGAAGGCAAGTCCATGGGCTTTGCGGCATCCTTTCATTCAGCTGGTTTCACAGCATCCATGGTAACACCCAAGTAGATCACCCACATCATTCTTTTAGCTGTGGTAGCAGAGTGTGTACTACCCCTGAGAATTGCTTCAGCTGGCCCTATCCAGCTGCTCCTGTGCTGCAAGGGAGCCGAAAGCTCTCTTTGCAAGATACCTTGGGTTGATTGTGTCCACAAAGGCACTTCTGATGGTAATTTGCAGACTGTTCTGTTTTACAGCTCATTTACTCTGTACTTCAGGATGAACCTGTTCTCTTTGGTGGGAACTTCTTTGGAAATGCACATCTTGACACCCAGAGAGCACCTCTCAGGTGTGGATTTTGCATTCCACTTGCACAGCGGATTAAGGGAATTCTCCCTTGTCATGCAGCTATCTTTGCAACGCTCCTGGAGCTTTCTCCCCATGCAATTCCAAAACCACGACCTTGATATTTCTTTGCCTAGTAGCAGGCACGATTTGCTGTTGTTATTGCAGCTTTGAGCAAGCAGAGCTAGCAAATAAAGTCGCTCAGGTCCAAGCCATCACTTCCCTCTGCTGACGACTGCACTTTCTTAGCCAAAGTCACTGCCCCTGCAACACACAGAGCAGGGGGATCACTGCCACATCCCAGTGGGTTTGATTCACAATTTGTATGAAGCTGTAGCTCAAAGGGTTGCACAGCACAGGCACACATTCCTCTTTGCTGACACGGGTGGGAAAGGAAAATAGTCTCTGGAAGAGAAGCCACAAGTAGCTGGGGAGCGCTGGTGTCTCTCATCACTGTCCTCCTGGTCCACGCAGCGACGCAGTTACTTTATGCAAGACCAAAAAGGTAACTGCAGTAAAACTCAGAACACAGCATGGTTTTATCTACACTCTGTACGTGTATCAGCCCTCCATTTTCACTTGTTTTTCATCCCAGTTTTCAATGCAAACAGTGCTTCTTCCTCTGATACGACCCAATCCTGGCAAACTGCTTTTGCAGATGTTTCCAGAGGTTTAATTTCATTCATTCATAGCCCCAACATGTTAAATGCTCCTACTAAGTAAGGATGTCACATCCTAAAACAATTTCTTTACACATCTTTGTTCATATTGACCTACACGTATTTTTAAAAGGAAGCTCCTGAGAGCAGGGGACTGCTCATCTCACCTTTACACAGTTCCAAAACCACCGAGAATATTTAGCTACAAGAAATTTAAATTCTGGCTCGCTGAGGGACACGTGACAGCGATTAGGAAGTTAACCAGCCTTTAGAAGTAATATCTCAATGATTTCCAGCTTGTGTGACACACTGTGAATTATTACAGGCTCTCAGATGAGTAAAGCTGTCTTCAGGGAAGCAGCAGCAGCTGATGCAGCACAAACTCGTTCAGCTCAATGGAGCAGGCTGAAAAGCGGGACCGACACACAAACTTCCCAAAGACCTTTGGGCAGGGAGAACAGAGATCTGCCAGTCCATTTGCTGCTTCATTTACGTGTGAATTTCTCCCTTCAGCATCCCAGATGAGGTTTGAACCACAACTAAAGGCAGCCGGTTCTGTAGCCTCACACCCAGGTCTACAAAAACAGCGTTGGGTGGGCGCTGAGCAGCCCCTGCTCAACATCAGCCTCCCGTGTGCCCGTCCCCTGCACCACCTCAGGGGCAGCAAAGCACTGGGAGATTTTTTATCCTGATCAGCAGAGTCATATTGCCCTTGGAAAAGCGAGATCATGCGTTTTCAGAAACCTGTCGCAATTTCCTAAAGAACGTGTGACCCCTGCTGTTGGTTTCTCCTTTCAGCTGGACTAAGAAATAGGAAACCAGCCTTTGAGTAACCACCACGAGAAACATATTTAACGAGCAAACCAGCCTGGATCCCAGAACACCTTCATATTGCCTTTCCACTCCCTGGGGAGGAGCGTTTTATTCTACAACAGTTGATGTTTTATAGCATGAGGGGTTTTTCCACTCCGCTCAGAGACGGAAACCTGAATGGATTCAACACGCACACTTGTAAATAAATCACAAGATCTCAATAAAAGTTTTTACTGTGCAACTCCAGCGTATTGTAAAACAAAACCTTTTTTAGTCACTGCATGTAGTTGCACAACAGGAAAAAAATATATATATATAAAAAAAAAAGGAAAGGAATGCAAATGTTCTGTAAGAAAGATAAAAACATTACAGGCAGGGTAAGGCAGCAGAACAAGGACTCTGGCTCTCTGTTAAGCAGCATACTTCATTTATTCGGAGACCAAAAAAATGTCAAGCTTGTCAGCTATGCAGCTCCGTTTCTGGAAATGCTGAGCACATGCCATTCTCCAGAAAGTACAACCGAAAGGGAACGAGTTCACACTGACAAATCCAGCCCTGCTATTGGGATGCCTAATTGTGGAGTTAAGGATCTAAACTTAGACCCTATATTCAAAAACCTGCCTAGATGTGTATGTGCTGAGAACTCCTCCCAGTTTTCTCTTAATCCAGTCTCTCTTTTTTATTTCAAATACACAGCCCCCCTGTGCTGGAGGCCAGGACTGCTCCACGTGCTTCCCTCGGCCAGAAGAGAGCTCCTTTAAACAAGTTTGCTGCTCGGCCTGCGCTTCACAAGGAGGTAAATACACACACACACAAAAAGGTCATGAAAAATTACACTCCCCTGCTGTGCTTCGAGCAGAGATCTCCTCCTCCCCGTACTTCCTGGATGTGACACAGCCATACCCAGGTCTAAAAATAATCCTGGGCTTTTCTGACAGGCTGCACGTGAGGTCAGTGCATTTACGCGGGCGGTGAATACGATTCCTGTCTCGACTGCCAAATTCCCTAAAACTTTGCATCTTCACACTTGATACAGAAAGGGCAGAGTGAAACAGGAAAGGGAGCTGTCTTACGGACCTCCTACAGGGAAGTAATGAAGACTAAATTTTGAAGAGATGAGTAATTGTTTTCAGCCAAAGCAGCTAGAAGGGCTGGCCTTTCCCCTTTCATCAGTTCCTGTTGTAGCACAGGCTGCTTCGGGCTGGGTTGGATCCCCTGCAGCAGGGCTGCCCGGGCACTGCAGCACAAGCTGACGGCGTTTGTGTTACTTTTTACTGCTGCTCAGGGAGAGGAGAGGGGTTTCCACTCCAGCAGCTGATAGGGCTGAACACACAGGGCAGCTTTCGGGCATCGCCGAGTGAACGGGAGGAGGAACAGCAGCTCCCTTCTTTCAGGGAGGTTACCCATCGCTGTGGGATGGGGCTGGCAAAGATCTTTTACTGCCTGAATCCAGCTATTCATTTTTTTTTTTGCATGGCATTTATGTCTGAGTATTACTAAAGAATGCTTGAAACTAAATTTGTCAGCTACCGCAGCGCAGCAAGAACTCACCCAATTCAACTCCTTCACTTTGTCACAACATTTGTCCAGAGAGAAACCCACACCTCTCCCCAGGGGTCTTTTTGGTAAGATGTCTGTGTTTTCGAACAAATTTCTCGTTACTCAAGATTGTATCAGCTCATGGTAATGGTTTTTCATGTCATGTTCTTAACCTTCAGCAGCTGACATCCTAATGTCATCCTGATCATCTCTGCAGCAACTGAGCTGTCAAATGGGAGGCTGAGCAGCTATCAGAGAGCACCAGCAGGAAGAGGATTTGTATGCAACAGATCGTGGTGCTTCTGGGCATCTACATGACAATGCTCGGGGAACAAAACGAAAGGGATGCATCTCCACGGTTAGGAGAGTGATGTTCTGTGAAACAAAGCACGTCTTCACCACCCATCCAGTCTACCTTTCATGTATGCAGCATTCCTCACGTTTGTTTCTCATCGATCAGGGAAGCTGGGTTATGAATGGCTACGATAAAATTTTAGGAGAAAAACCAAACCAAACCAAACCAAAAAAAAACATAAAACACAACCTAAACAAACACTGCAGGTCTGTAACCCGAAATGTGCTTCTTTAAAAGCTAGGTAAGATACCAGCTGTGTAACTGGGAGCAGAACAAACTTCTTGGGAGAAAAATCTTAATATGAAAGGTAAATTGAGGGACAGTCAGGCTTGCTCTCTGAATTCCCTTAAAGCCTCTTGGTTGCTGTCAAAAGCCAAGAAGATGAAAAGCTCTCTCACCTATCAATGAGCCTTCTCCCTCTGAACTGCAGCAATATGCCGCTGGATGTTTCTAAATCGCTGCTCTGTACACTAACAGCATGCCAGTGTTTAGTAGCACAGCACTGTCTCTTCTCAACAGCCCACCTGGACGAATACACACAGCCAGTTAAGAAATCCATCATTGCCTTTTGATAGATATTGAAGATGTGACAAAGCAGACATGGGTCAGACCTTAGCTGTACTCCCAAATGTTATGAAATGCTCTTCTGAAGTTCCTACTATGTAGGACACTATCAAAATGAACGTTTACCTTAATACTTAACCTGCATTGAGTGGATAATACTTCCAAAAAAGTTTAAGGAAATCCAGGGGCAGCCCACACTAGGCTTAAAGATTGCTTCAGCTGCTGCTGGGCGTTCATTTCCTGACGGGAGACAGAGGAGGATATACTGCTGCTGAATTGATGCTCTGTCCTGAAGGTAGGCTTCCCGGAGGACAAGCCCCCTTTTCATACGCTGAGCAGAAGCACAGCTTTCTCCTCCGACCTCACGCCCGAGAGTGCAGCTCCTCGCCCATCAACAGGAAAACTCCTCTGGTGTGCTGCCTCCAAGAGCTTACACAAAACCAGACACAAAATCCGTCAAAAAAATGCTGAGTTACCAAAGGTGGGGGTGACACAGAGCTCTGAGCTGAGAGTCTGTGTGTGAGCAAAGGCTGCTTCCCGTCCTCTGGGGAAAATGAGAAAACCTGGTGGATGCGTTACAGAGTACTTGCAGGGACGGGGTTAGCTAGGATAACTCTGCCATCAGTGACTCATGTTTTTCACAGAACCATCTGGATCTGCTCTGATTTTTAAATGCCACCCTCGTATCTGTGCTAGCTTTTATCCTGCAACTACAGCAATGGGAACTTTGTAAAGTAAAAAACAAGCTAACACAGGCAGCAAAGCACTTGAGAGCAGAAAAGGACCAAAGTCCAACTTGTTACTACAGCTCAGTCATACATAAAATATGAAGTCAAAACAGAAGCAGACAGTAAATACCATGGTTTGTACACTTTGTTAAAGATGTTGAGACTCTGATTTCTCTTCCATGGAAGCCCAAACGGAACCGAATACATAAAAATGGCATGAACACATATTAAAGTGATGCATCTAAAAGCAGAGCAAGCGACTCTGCCCCTGGGTAAGCATCAGTGATTTTCCTAAAACTCTGCTCTTACCTCAGGATTCGAAAGTTGGGCTAAGTATGTTATCACAGCACTTACAGTACAATGGTTCAACCTCAAAGTCCCTTTCACCCTTTCCTTCCTTTTTACTGTTTTACAGCCTACCCCAGGATTCATTCCCACAAACTCCCCATAAGCTGGTCTGTAAGGGAAGGGGTTGGCTGGTGCCTAAGTTTTGGGGGAGGTTGAGCAGGGGGTGAATAAAGGCAGCCAGGCAGCTTCTGAGCGTGCAGGCACGTGCGCACCTCCAGGTGGGTCTGTGTGTCAGGGAGGGCAGGCACGCAGCCTCCTGCATTCCTCACAAGATCAGCCCTAAAATGTGCCAGCTCCAAAAATTAGACAGAAACCCGAGTGGCACCACTTTGCCTTACATATACCTATATCCTTCAGGTGCAGGCGATTCAAGCAGGAGATGAAAAGAGACAAGATCTGTTCTCCCCCTCAACAAGCAGCTGTCAGGCCAGAGGTTAAACCTTTATTCCCACCCCACGTACGGTATCCAAAGAACCAACACACATAAAGAGCCTCCCGAATTCAACACTTTGAACCACACGACAAAGAAAAAGTTCAAGATACTTTATTTGTTAGGTACAACAGGTGAATCTCAAAGGAGAGCTCTTGAACATATGCAAAAAAAAAAATCACGTCACCTAAGTGACCTTCGAGACTTGGACGTTCCAGAAACGGGCTGTATTTACAGCGTTTTGCTTCACACCGTGCTATTGCCTTTCTCCTGCAGATCTGCTCCCCTCCCTGCAGCGCCTTTTGTATTTTCAGGCATCTGTTTTGTTCATTTTGCCACACTCCAGTCCCATCCCAAATACTGTCGTCATCGAGGCTTCAAACTCACTGTTCGCTACCCGTCAGAGTCTCTGTGGTCTGTATTTTAGGAGAACTTGTGCACAGCACAAATTAATGCAAATGGCTTTCGTAGTGTACCTGCTGAAGGATGTGCATCCAGAGCCTGTCCTGTCTGAACACATCCTTCAGCAGTCCAGGCTGGATTTTTAAACTAATTATAGAATTACAAAAATGCATTAAAAACTACCCTTGGACCAGTACAACGGCTAGGACACAGTCGGTAAAGATGTCAAGTTACTGGGGTATTTCTGACTCTGCAATGTTATGGAGTATTACAGCCTAAGCTGAGGTTGCACAGAGAAGTTACTGTTTCTTAAGCCACGAATGCTGTAACAGAATAAATAACTTATGAGCGTCAGGTCTGCGTTGTTTCTTACATGAAGACTTAGCTCAGAGGAATTAAATATTTCTCTTGATGGCTGCAAAACTCGAACACCTGTTTCTGTTCACGTAATTCCCCTCCTTAAATCTGCTAGAGGTAGATGAAGGCAAAATAAACTCCAGAGCGTAAGGAGCAAGATGCCGCAGATCGATTCGAACCTCGCGAATCTAGCGAGCATATGCTTCCACCAGACTCACCGAGAGCTTTTATTTCTCCTTCCCTTTTTAAAATAGAACAGTGCTCAACTTCTCCTTCCTCCCATGCTGTCAAAAATCAGTGCTCGCTACCGGCATGAAGTAATTTTCAAAGCGCTCCCGAATTAGAGCAGAAGTGGGTCCCACCTCGCGCTCCTCAGTCCCTTGGACACGTTTTTGGGGCCTCTCTGGTGGGTGAGCGCTGCCTTGCTGGTGCTGCCCGGGCACCTGGCAGTGATCCCCAAAACCAGAGACATGCACGGATGCTGCCCAAGGCTCCTGGGGCAGCAGGGAACCGCGCAGCCCTCACTCCCGCTGCAGGCTGGGACCTTCCCAAAGATTCCTCCGGGAATGTTTTTAGCACGGGCTGCAAAATATTTGGCGATTATTAGCGTAAAATCAGAGCTTTGATTAGGCTCGCGAGTACGGACAAGATCTCGTGTCCAGCCTGGGTTTTGGCACAGGGAAAATCACGAAGCAGCAACACGTTTTCTGAAATCCCCGATGAATTTGTTAACGTCCTGACAGAGCAGAAGCAAAATTTAAGATGGACAGTTCAGAACCGTTTTCCTGCTTTTCTACAGCTTGGCCCAAGGCTTCACCGTCTTCCAATGTCTCCCTCCTCCAGTAATTTTCTCTCATTTCTTTAGCCGAAACTCGTCAGCATGTTCAAGTCAAGCACACGGAAGAAAGGATGTAAGAAACAGGAATGAGTTTGGCAGCCCTGCCTAAAACAACAAAACAAGGTGCTTGCCCTCGTCATCATCCACCAGACAAAAGGGAGGAAGCGTCATTACACACCAGCACGTCTGCATTAAAGCGCCTCCGAGTTTCCTCACAACCATAAATACTGGCATGGTCACAAAGGCAAGAGGACTTCTCTCCTTCTCTCTCAGTCCAGTAGCCATCGCGATTTCGTTTGGTATGCAAAAAACATAATTACTTTCGTAAAATTTCCACAGCAATTTGAAGTGTGCCACATTCTTTTTTTTAGGTGACCATTTAAATTAAAAGTGACAGGCCAGACCGCGCTGGGCAAACCCTGGCACGTCACATAATTCAATCAGTTTGTCTTGGTTACAGAGCGACCATCCCGGCAGTAAAACTAAAACCATGGCTCAAAACGGATGAGGCGATTTCGTGCATTCTGGAACCAATGCGTACTGAAATATTTGTTCTCCTTCCCAATACTCCCAGTCTCCAGAACACCAAAGCTTCACGGGCGCTGAGCCAATTTACTCTTATTGCTTTCCTGCTCGCTCAGCTTGAAGTGCGTGTAGGCTAAAATGCCCAGCAGCGTGCACAGGATCCCGAGGCCTTGGTTAACAGACAGCGGGTCCTTAAACAAGAGGCAGCCTCCCAGGAGGGTGATGCAGAACTTGAAATGGCCGAACATGTTATATCTAGGCGGCTGTTAAGGATTGCAACAAAATAATATTGATATTTGCTGTTAACAGAAACTCTCGGGAATGTCAGTGATTACATCCAAGGCACGTAAAGGTGCATCGCATTGACTTCATCTCGCACAACTCCCTAGCATCTCTGCAGCCATGGGAAGAGTCAACCTCCATGTACAGCTTTCCACCCGTCCTACCAAACGCGTTGACACACCAGTTCCTCCTCGAGGTAGCCAAACTCAGGTTAAATAATCCTTGTAGGCATGAAGGTCACGTCAGGGAGTTAACGGTGGTGATCTCTACAAACCATGACCAAAGAAATAAAAGGCACTAAAACATGAACGTGCTTTCCCAGCTCCATCATGTAAAAAAAATCAGGCAGGTTACAAAGCAGGTTCCCACAGCAGACCCAGCCAAATAAACGCTGACATAATTTATCTGGGAACAGGAGAAACACTGAAGGTTACAAAGGATACGTGACAGGTGACGTATTTCCAATGATCCAGTAGATGGACAAGTTGACCATGAAGGCTATTACACCCGACAGCAGGACCATTATCTGTGGATTAACGGACACAGTCAGCACCCCAGCACACTTCTGACCAGCCACAGACATTCCAGGTTATTTAGTTAGGCTCCTTGACTTGCAAATGCAAAATATCAGGCAGGAAAGACATATTGAGAACAAAAATAGAAACAATCTCAAGTCAGTGCAGGCACCGGTGGTGCGTATGAGTAGCTCAGGGTATGATGCCCATAAATACACACTGAGAGCACCGCACGCCTTTTCTCCTTTACTCTCAACAAACAGCTATGAGTGATTTGGAAAACCTGGCTACTCATACGCACAGAAGTTACGTTCATCACCTTTGAGAGACGGTCAACAAAGAAAAAAAAAAGGAAAATTATCCAATTTTACTATTCTGAATACTTGCTATTCCGTTCACAAACTCCAGCACTACTTCCACCCGTCATGGAGTGGTGTGATCAGCGGTGGTGAGAAAACACCACTGGCTTTCTTCTGGTGACACCAAGGACATCAGAAGGCTCAAGAGAAGTTGCAGCCTTCTTGCTGAAAGCAAATTGGCCTTTCTAGAGAGCAACCAACGCTGGCAACCTTCCACAGAAGAGGAGTTGAGAGTGGCAGAAGTGAGCATGCTTATCTCTTTTCTGAGTGGACAGTAAGAGCTGGAACCAGGGCACTTACATATTTCTAATTTAATACCCTAGGGGAAGCTTCTGGATTTTGTCAGATTTTCCTGTGGTTCAGGTGCCTTCTAAACAGAAACAAGAATAAGGAGGTAAATCAACTGACAGACAAACTCCTCTAAGAGGAAGTGGGGCAGACACAAGTTTTGTTTTGTTTTTTTTTTTTCCCTCTTTCCACATGCCCCTCTCATCTCATCATAGTTAACGACTGTACAAAAATCTGTTTGTTTCACAAAGAAACAGATCTTAGCAACAAATATCAAATTTAAATACGTCAGCAACAATGGCTTATTTAAGGAAAAAAAGAGTCAACGAAAGTCTTACCACAGCAGAAAGTGTCCAGGGCCCAAATATCCCCCCTTCTCCAAAGACTGGCTCGAAGAAGGGTATGATGAACAACAACATAGCCGAGGACATTGGTGCCTGATAGTACAGCAGCTGCATAGAGTTTACCTGCAACTCATGCTGCTTCGCTCCTACCCACTAAAACCAAGAGAGAAAGCTGTTAAACAGGAGGAAAGCAACCCCAAACCATGTACTAATACGCAGGGCGTGCCATGCAGACAATATTAGGGTAACACTGAACTGGTGAGCATTGCTGCCTACTGTTCCCTATCCAGAGGGCCAGGTGTTGGCTTTTGTTAGCACACAAGCACCGGAACGCAGCCACGGGAGGAGGAAGGAGAAAACAGTGAAACCCCCCTCAGTTAAATGCCTAGCACCTAAACCTTCCTTTTCCTTCCTTCCTGCCTGGCAGCGAGGTATTATACTCGAGGAGGAACAAAAAAAAACGCCAGCTCCCTTCTAGTCAAGGCAAATTCAAGACCCTCTCTAGGATGGAGCTGAGCACCTCCGCCAAAACAGCAAGCAGCTGCAGGGAGCACCTCTCACCCCCCTTCTTTATATGCTGTGCTTCTGATGTTGTGTACATCGCTTGCTAATCCTCACTGATTGCAGTGCAGCTTATGCTGCTTTTCAAAGCCGTCCATTTACTTCCACAGACAAAAATTCTGCAGTTTATTGTTGGGAATATTTCCAGAGCTATATTAAAAAATAAAACTGACTACCAAATGTAGCGACTTTTGCTCCTTCCATGCCATGTTCACTGCTAACACGGATTCCAGTGCATATAATATAACTTGGCTATTTTTTTTTTTTTTTAAATTACAGAATAATTTCACTCAGGTGCTGTCATTTTTCCAGTGCACAGCCACCTGAGGTTAGTACGCCCCGTCTCTCCCTTCTGCCCCCAAACAGGACAGAAGACCATTATCTCTCATCTTGCGTGCTACAGGTTGCAGAGCCTTGCTCCTTTTGGAGGCACAGAGCATCTGCCATGCACAAATTAGAGTTCAACGTGACGATGGCTTTTGTATCAACGTGACAGGGGACTCTAATGTGGGAATCTTTTAGGGTCACGGCAGACAAGGTGCTGATCATGGGATTTTAGCCCAGCACTACAGCAGAAAGGGCTAAGGCAACCCTCAGACACACCAATTTTTCTCCCCATAATAAATCTTGCCCATCTGGGAAGGGCCCAGATGCGAGGTCCTCAGAACACCAAGCGCGTTTTGGTGACCACCTTCACCCCCTGTCCCCACCCCAAGCTGTACCCACCACTTGGTAGAGCGAGGTGACCAGGACGCCCAGCGTGGCGAACACCATGCCGAGGGCGTTGAACTTGACGTCGTAGTAGGAGTTGAGGAAGACGCCCAGCGTGATGGGCACCTGCGGGCGAGAGGCACCTGGTGACGGAGCCGCCCCCGAAGCCCCCCGAAACCTCCCCAAACCCCCCCAAATCCACTCACAGCCCCTCACCAGCGTGAGCTTGATGCGCAGCGGGAAGGTCTTGCCGTAGGCCAGGCTCTGGATGGCCACGATGACCGGCGTGGTCATGGCCTTGGCCAGCTGGTAGGTGCCGATGGTGTTGCTCTGCAGGGAGAGGTTGGTGAAGACGACGAAGCCGCAGAAGCTGAGGGCCAGGGGCAGCACCTGGGCGGGCCGCAGGCTCTTGGGGGCGAAGGCGCCGAGCGCCTGGCAGAGGTAGAGGCCGAGCCAGGTGATGGCGAAGTGCACCAGGGTGAGGCTGAGGTTGGGGAAGCCCAGGCGCACGTACAGCCACTTGTTCAGGAACACGATGCAGATGGAGGCGGACAGGTTCACCAGCAGCCCCGCCGCCAGGCGGCCCTGCGCCGGCACCCAGCCCATGGCGCTCGGCGGGGCCGCCACCGCCACCGGGACCCGCACCGGGACCGGCACCGGGGGCACCGGCAGCGGGGGCACCGCGAGCGGCAGCGGCAGCGGCAGCAGCGCCCCCGCCCCGCCCCGCCCCGCCCCGCCGCTGCCGTGCCCGCCCCCGCGCCACGTGGCCCCGCGCCTTCCGGCGGCGCCGCCCGCACCGGGGGACGGGGACGGGGCCCGGCGGCCGCCGCCCGGCTCCCGGCGCCTTCCCCCGCAGTAAAAGCCCGGTGAGGAGCGGCTGGGGGAGCTGGGGGAGGAGAGGGGGGTCAGGGGGGGCCTCGTTGCTCGCAGGGAAATAGGGATGGGAACAGAGGGGGTGGCCTCAAGGTGCCCCGGGGGAGGCTCAGGGTGGGAATGAGGAGACATTCCTGCTCAGGAAGAGTAATTAGGCACGGGGACGGGCTGCCCAGGGAGGTGGTGGAGTCACCGTCCCTGGGGGTGCTCAAGGACAGGCTGGACGTGGTGCTTGGGGACACGGTTCAGTGGTGACAGTGGTATTAGGGTGATGGTTGGACCAGGTGATCCTGGAGGGCTTTTCCAACCCTAATAACTCTATGCCTCCTCATCGCTTTTTCACCAACCCTTGGCACATTCTCCTACTGCTGAATAATGCTTCTGCTCTAGAGGGAGTGCTTCAGTGCACTGAAGTGGAGGTTCACGCTCTCCCCATACACAGACAGTTTAGAGTAGAATGAACACCGTGTTTGAAAACCACTTTTATTAGAAAAAAATACAAAAGAGGGCATGTAACAAATATCCTCTCACGTTGGTCAGGCTTTGTCACGTTCATAACTTAAAGCTGAGCTGTTGTTTTTCTTTAAGCAAAGATCAGAACAGCTTCACTGAGGTGTGGTTTTGTTCTTGTAATCGATGTGTCTAAACTTCATGTTCAGAAGTCTTTGCAAGTATCTACACAAAAATCTATGACTGAATTTCATATCCCAGTGGATCGAGGTCCTGGTCCAGAAGCATCAGAGAAGATTCCCTCAGTTTCTGTAAAAGTTTTTTGAGTTCTTCTTTTGAAAACACCTAAAAATAAAAAATACTCAATTGAGTTATATTTCTGTACGACGAATTGCACTGATATCAAAATAAATGGTGGTTGACTGAGTTACACAATGTTTTCATTTATTTTTCATTTAGGACAGTGTCCAAAACAGACATTTCAGAATGGCATTTATTAAAGGAATGGAAGCTAGTGGCAGTATTCAAAACCTGCAAGTAACATCAAGACAATTCTGTCTTATGACTACTACAAAAATTATTGGGAAGCAGCCTAGTTTAGTGTTCCTGTTATTGCTGCACACTGTATTAAGCCAATCCATGTAAATACATCACAGTATTTTTCTTAGTGTTGATAGTTCTCATCAGGTTTCTTTTTTGGGGGGGGAGGGAGCACAGGACAGTGTGCCTTTTTTGGTGATATATTTTGGAGGGATTGTTTTTCAGGGTCTTGGAGGGAGAGGTTAGGTAAACCACATACTCCAAAATGAAAAGTGCTTATAAAATGTTCTGAAATGTAATAGAAAAAAATCAGTTACAGTTTTACAGCTCAACTTATTTCAATAGCCCTCATCCAAAAATTAGTAACTGCACTACTCAGAAAAACTGAGTTATCATCTTCAGTGATGATGAATTTCAAATTTAATTCCTAGATTGCTTTCAGTCAGCACACAAAGAAGGCCTTTACTACTGCAGCGAATGGGAAGAGATGAAGAAACTGAGGATGTTCAGTACCATATGGTATCTTCCTTTCTGAATAGAAGCTTTTCCCACAGTCAACCCACAGAAGTTTTAATTGGAAGCCAAGCTGTCTAGAGCTCAGTAACTCACCGTATAAAGCTTGTGTCGCTCAGAAGCGACCATGTCAGCCAATCTCAGGCACTCCTGATACTGTCCAGTACTGTGTAACACCGTGTGCAGTAAAAAGCACATCATTGGCAGACACAGCTTGCGCAGCAAAATCATCTGATGTGTTCGTTCAGGGTCGTCCTCAGCATCCTTTGCATAGCAAAACATGAATGAGTATTATGAATATTTACCTTTAAAAGGCAACTCCACACAATCATGCAATTAGCAGTGTCAGAGGCAAAAAACTGGGCTAACCAGCCTAGACTGGCTTGCCAGATCTGATCTATAAAGTGAGTGAAGGGGAAGCAATCTGAAACCGGTCACAGCAAGGCCGGAGAGAATTATTGCTGAGTAAACACAAGGACGTCAAGCTAAAGATGACAAAGGTACAGCTGGGTACGATCCAGCGTTTGTGGTTTATGCCATGATATAAAAGTTCATTTTACCTCTCTAACATCAACCATCCATCCTCCATCAACAAACAGCAACACGTTGTACATTTTCTCTTTCACATCAGCTGTAAGAGCATCCAAGAGACCTTTCCAAATACCATAGTCCACCTGGCAAAGAAAAAAAAAATAATCTGCTGCGAGACAGGAGAATTTCCGAGGCTATTTTAACACAGAACCTTCACCTTGCATATAGCAGCTAGCACAGCTCTAATTCAAATTACAATCTTCAGCCAATGGCTAAAACTTAGCCTGCTGCTAACTGCCATCACCACTTCATTCCCTGTACAGAGCATCAAAAAGTTGTTCAGGAACAGTCAAAGCCACTAGAAGAAGCTAGCTTTAAATAATTTATTCCGTCATGCTTATAAAAACAATACTTGAATGAACTGAATATAGCATACTCATACTGGACAGATATCCAAAAAGAACTTCTGAAAAAAAGAAAGAAAAAAAACACACCAAAACACAGCAGCATCTTTCAGAAATGAAAATGTGACAAATAAAACACAAAACAGCCTTCATCCTCCACTTCTAGGGAACGGTTAATAGCAAAATCAAGTAGTCAGACGTATTTATAACGCTGACACATATAATGAATATTTACCATATGGTATTATAAGTACAGCTGTCACATAAGAAAGAAGCCTGAGAATTTATTGTGCAGCTGCCTTACTATTCTTCTGTTTTATACTTCCCTTTTCAGCACAGAAACAAGGTGTTTTATAATAGAGTTCTTATGCAAGATGAGTTAGCAGACTTCTGTTTGGTTAAACTAAGACTGCCTCCTATGCAAGAATATAAATATTTATAGTAAATAACTGGAAATTTTACCTACCTCATACTTTTTCTCTTTATGTTCATGGGCCACTTTTTCAGTAAAACTTGCTTGCGGCACCAAAGAAGGCTTCTGCGGAGCTGAGTTCATGTGTTTAAACCATTCATTGAAGGTTTCATGGGCTTCCTGGATTGCATTGGGAACAATGGACATTTTTCACTCATTTTTAAGAATGTCATTAAATGCACCAAAAGCCAAAATTTACTTTGTAACAAGTATAGAAAGGACCTCACTATTTTGTAAACTTTCAGCTACAGTGCATCCAGGAATCAGAAATCAAATCAAATGGACAAAGTTTAAAATCTCACCACCGAGGCAAAGCCACCCTTATTTTTAAGTAATAACTTGAGTACGGTTGGAACTATATTTGAAACTCACCAAATATGCCCGAATACACAAATGTTCTCTTATGGCATTGTCATCTTCAGCTGGAAGTGAAGTCTCCATTCCCTGTTCTTCCCATTGGTTATATATTTCTGCTATAGAGTCTTGGGGAATCTTCACAAACACATCTTTTGCAGCTTCATGTTTCTTGGATGCTACAAGAATGCAAACTGAGTGTCAACAATGTTGTACTTACCATACTTTATTTGTATAAAAAGACAAACTGTACCACAATTGTTCATTAAAAGTAAAAAAGATGGATCAGACTGTGCTCTCTCTACTATATTGCCCATGCTTTTTAGCAGGCTAGATTCAAAGTTACATAAAACGTAATCCCAATAGTCAATGAGAACAAAAACAACATTTAAAAAGCCTATAGTATTTGTGAAGTTTATTACCCAAGAACTTCCTCATGATTGCATTGCTTTGCTTAAGTGCTTCTGCCCTCTGTGCAGGATCAAATACGAGCCAGTCAATTACATCTATTTTCAGCCGATCCACCTGTAAAAGCCATGTTAGTTAGATTCACCAACATTTCAAGCATACAGATGGTGTTAAATACAATAAATCAGGTCAACAAAACGCAGGTTTCTAGAGATCTTTGGACAGCATTTTAACATACTAGTAAGAATCACTTTATTCATATGTTTTATATGAAAAGCTTACAAAACAAGCTCTGCAGTCGAGATTCAGCCAAAATCCATTTCCAAGTATTGCCAAGACTTTCAGACCAACGGATGAGCAACAACTCTCAAGAGTTTTTATGGATTACCTTGCACCTTCCTCACACTTTATATGAACGCTCTGCATAAACATGGTTTATGGAACCCTTGCTATAAACTTGAGGGGTTCAATCAGCCTGCAACCGGAGTTTTCCAGCTGTTGCCTTAGGTAAGCTTCCTATTTTAGCTCAGACAGGATGCAAGAGTAAACTTTTTACTAAAGGGCAAAACATTGCTACAAGTTTGCAAAGTATCGCTTGCTTTCTAAAGGATACTCTGCAGAAAGAATGCTAGCTATTAACTGCCTCCTGGGCACTAAAGCACTGGACTGGATCCAGCTGAATCAGTAATGACAAAAAACCTGTCAGTAAGGCTATGTGTGTAGTAGCTAGAATATATTACTGGAACATGTAATGAGGTGCACCTGAGCTCCAAAGTGTCAAGCCTCATAATTCTCAGAAGCTAGGATAATACCCCTGCTCTCAGCTACAACATATTTTGTCCCAGTTATTTCACTGGCTTTATCTTCAATTACTGCTCTCATACAAGCTCGCTGCTGAATGACACACATCACAGCCCAGATCAAAGAGATGTAGAAACAAAGTTAAGAATTCATCCAATTCACCTCCTCACTTGACCATATGGAAAGCTTGTTTTCCTCACAGCCTTTTTCGAAACAATTTCCACCATTGTTTAAAGAGAAATTTAGATTATATATGGTAAAGGACTCTGTACTTTTCTGGAAACCGGAGTATCTGCCCAAAAAAGTTACTCACCTCTGTTGTGCCTGTGTCTAACATATGATCATGGTGACTGAATTCACCAGCATCCTTCTTGCGGATGTTTTCAACAACAGTTTTTGTTATCGCTGCAACATCCAGACCTAGGTTAAAAGTATTGTGCAACAGTGATCAGAAATTCAAACTTGCCACTGAATGAATCTCAGACGCTGTCTGTAGATCTTACTTCTTACTCCTAGTAATCAGTCTAGTTATACTCACATTGCCACCCTAAATTACAGGCTTTTGATATAGATAATTTATTGTAGGTTTATCTGAGATAACAGAAAACCCCAAACATCAGTCTGTCCTGGACTGCATATAGATCATTTGTCAAACTTCAGAGCATGTATTTGAGACAGAAAGTGGGCACACAGTTCCTGTTGTGTTTGGATGCGATCTGCAAGCAGAAGTGCTATTTAGTTTACTTTATAAAAAGAACTGCAATTCCAGGTTCCAGTTAGAAGACCTAATTTAAATACTTGAAGAAGTGATCGGTAAGCTGATTTTATTTAGTTGAAAAATGAAGAGAGACAGGAAGAAAACATCATCTTCATAGCCAGGTTTGCATTAAGATCTGCTGAAAGACAGCATAACCCATTATATAAAACTGTAATTAGAATATCAGCATATCTCACCTGCTTCTCTTGCTAATTCAAGACAGTGGTGGCGTTGATCACTTTCAGTAACATCTTCTAGGAACAGAGCATACTGAGAAACAGATAGCTCTGGGGGCAAGTAGCTAACATAAAATGCTATTAAATCCGTGTGCTTCTCAGATATCAGCCGCTGCAGAATAAAAAGTATGCATTAAAAAAAAGTTATATTCCTCTGTGTGACCACCTAAGTAATGCACATTAATTGATGTGTAACGCAGATGGCTGATTGTTTATTTTCACTGGAAAATTCCATTTCTTTCTCAGCTTCTAAGCAAAGGTCAACAAGCTACCTCTTATTCAAGTGTTGCTGACAGAAACACTGCATACTCAGCAAGCTTCTTGTATGTATTCAGAGAGTACGAACTGCCTCATAGCTGCTTCCATCCTGTAACCTTTAGTCCTTTTTCTTCCTTTTTGTCTAAACTGTCAGAGAAAACGAAATATATATTCTTGAAAGCTTACCTGAATGTAGGTCTTCAGGACTTCAACAGACACTTCCTCCTTATTGCAAACAAATATAAATTCAATTTGTATTAAATCGAATGAGATAATGTTGCCAAAAAAAAAAAAAGAAAAAAAGAGAAGATACTTTCCAGACAACTACTGTAACACAAACACAAGGTTATTTACTTATCCATGCTTCAGCAACTTACACTTTCCTACAAGCTCAGCTGGAAGAACTGTTTCTCTTACAGTGTGATTAAAAATAGCTAATGTATCTACTGATTCAAAGATTTAGCTTCAAGGAATTTATTTTTCAGCAACTAGTTAATACACTTCTGGGTCTAACTGGAAAGTTACTTTTTTTTTTTCTTCTAATCTTCCCAATTTACTCTATTGCTTTTTATTATTACTTAATAAATCCAGTATCATGAAAAGAGGTGACTATTGGAATGTGCTATATGCTCTGCTCTATGACAGAAAATTCTGATGTTCCTATACATGGGGGTGATGGAGGGAGACTACTTATCACCTGGCTCATTTATTATAGTCTGTACTAAATAATTCCAAATACAGCCTGAACAACTGAGACTGTTTTAGCTAAGAATCAAGTGTTCGTTACTGAAGAGCTATTATTTTAGTTTGAGTTGGTTATCTTGTGTCTATGCAGACTTGTGTACACAGGAAAAAGCAGTTAGTGATACCCCTTGTCAAAGGTTTTAAAAATTAAAAGAAACATCTGCTGAAGTGTGTTTGGAATTCCTGTTCAGCCCACACGATCTGTATCTCTTTTACAGAAACCAGTCAACTGAAAAATCTAAAGTCATTGGATTGTCAGATGCCACAATATAGAAGTTGTAATTGTTCAAATAAAGCAAAGTGCCAGCCCATCTTAAGATGTTTAATTAGTATGTATCTTACTATTGCTGACTCCAGTGCTATTAGTTCATAAATCACTTTCATATTCCTTAAAGACATTACTGGCAGTGACATCTTCTGTAATTAGCCATATTCGGTCCATGAGCTGGGAAATGCTGAAAGCACGCAAACTGCTTTTTGTCAAATTCACATTATCATCTCTAAGTAATAAAAAGCACTGCAACACTTGATAAAAACAAGCTTGCTTTATTTTTTTGTCTCTGCACTTTGATACGAACAGTACTTGAGGAGATTTCGCTAAGTTTTTCTCTACCAGCAAGAAAACTAAAAGTACATAAGCACATACCTATATAAATTGTACTCAAAACACCCATTAAGGAATATCATAAAAGCCTGCACAACCTTCTCTTATTTCTGAGGTCTACTGAGTTGAATGAGTACCTTTCCTCTAAAATTTTGGAGAAGGTGAATTTACGGGGAGTAACTGACAACTGGTCATCATCCCACAGTGGAATTCACATAGGAAATTGCATCTATTTTGTTCTCTCTATTAAACATGCTAAGAATTAGTTCTACTGCATTGTAGCTTAAAGACCTAGTTTATCAAATTTTGATTCTGGCTAATATATATATATATATATATATATAAAAATATATTCATTTATATGTATACATGTATATATGCCTTTTTTTTTTTTTGTAAAGACACACACGTTCTCCTAAATGATAAGTAACTTCAAAATCAACTTCAACAGGGGAATGAAGCAATGATTACAAACATGAAAAAAAAAACTCAAAGCTGGGTTTAAATCAGCTAAGGAAAACACACATTTATATTTTGCTGAAATAGGTTATATTCAGAAACTTACACAAGCACTTCTAAATTTTAAAGTAGTAGAAAAGGAGAACTTCTAATTATTTACGATTGTCTCAGAAAAAAGTAATTGGATCACATAGCTGCATCTGCATTTTTAGCATAAAGTGATTAGATACTTAGTAAGTTATACTCACTATGTATTTATAGAAAATACAGAACTGTTTTGGCTAGAAGCAAAAGGAGCCAATTACCTCAAGCAAAACAGCATTTACAAGCTCCCAGCAAAATATACAATTCCAAGATCAGTGCTTAAAATCGGGTTATATTCAGAGCATCTTGGCTGTTATTAGCCTAACCTTGAATTTTGAGTCCGGCCCTTCTCAACAAAAGGCTTATAAAGAGAACCCACCGTCCTCAGAAATATTTTCAAGCTGAATTGCAGGGGAAGAGGGCTCTTTTTAAATTTTATTCTTTTAAAATTTTGATCGTTTTGATAGTCTTTTTAAATTTTGATTGTTGTGCTTTAGTTCCAAGATTAACAAATACACTACAAGCATGCAGCTCCTCCTCAGCCTGGTCGTAGTTTACCATTGTTGCACTAAGTTTATGTATTAACATACACACATTTTTAATTCAAAGAGTAGATACTGCTACGAGAACAAATCACTCACCTTAGTCTGCAGGCCCAAAGTGCGGAAAAACAGAATAAGATGTGTCATGAAACGAAGGAGGTGCCCTGGCAGCACACTTCTCTCTTTAGAAAGCCATTTGTTGAATTCTTCCATTAAACCTGTAGCCACCCAGGAAATGTCTGTTATTAGTCATATCCTGGGAAAACGCCTAAGAAATATTTCAAAAGCTCTGCATCTACTCAACAAACGTAATTTAGCCTTAGAAGTGCAACAAAACAGAACAGCAACAGTTTGGTAAATATTCAGCTGTTTGGCTTAAATATCTGCTTGCACTTTGTCATTTCTCAGAAAAAGTTGCAGCACTAATTCGCACATACATTCTGACACATTTACATGATTTCATGACTTCTTTGAAAACTATTTTGTGTGTCAAACTGCAGAAAGTCCCTATAGTTCTTGATTAAAGAAGCAGCTTAGCTTTTAGGTGGAGTTTGCCTACTGTGTGTTTCTACATTCCATTCGCATATAAAGATTCTGGAAAGGTCACTAGAAATAATGTAGTCAGTTGACATTTAAAAATCACTTAGAGAAAAGCTCACCATCCACATCTCCCAGTATAATGAATTTCTGAATCACATGGTAGTGTTCTTGGTTCTCCTCTATAACCCTCTAGGGAAGAAAAAGGAAAGTTCAAACTGTGAATAAAATCTTATAGCACAATATATAAAGAAAGCAAAGTTATAAATAAAGCAAGGGTTCCTTAGGGAAAAAAGCTATTCTATTTCAAAGGGTATTCTGCATAAAAAGCAAAAGAAAATATACCTGCTATCTCTATGTCAAATTACAAGAATATTGACAAACGGAAAGATACAGAACCAGAATATAGATCTGTGAAGTTCATACTTTCATGTAATGGAAGAAATTCAAGACCAAGGGCTTTTTGCTTTGAAGAGGTGAATAAATAGCAATGTTACAGAGAGTAGATTCTACAAAGCCATAGAACAAGCAACATTTTGTATAAAGCTGTAAAGAAAAGGCCTGTGAAACTTATTTAAGGAAAAGATTTTTTTTTCTGTAGAGGAACTAATACGTGACATACAATTCAACTGCACCTGTGAAATTGCTGCGTGGTGAGAATAGCACTAACAGGCTATGGCAGCTGGGTGTATCTGGCTAACCCAATCAACCTGTAAGCTGTCCTTCAGCATGTCTTTGTCTTAGCAATATGCTGAATACTATGTCTGTTCTACCAATGGAACGGATTTGATTCCCTTGAATTGATTTCATCAAATCTACTTTCAATTTAATATTTACAAAATTAACAGGTAAGTTATATATTCTATCTCAAATTAATCCCTGGAAGTCTTTAAAAGACGTTTAGATGTAGAGCTTAGGGATATGGTTTAGTGGGGACTGTTAGTGTTAGGTCAGAGGTTGGACTCGATGATCTTGAGGTCTCTTCCAACCTAGAAATTCTGTGATTCTGTGAAGAAACAGTCTGCTTACGCAAATACGCTTCTTAATTTTCAATGACCTGTTCTGAAATATGCACTCAAGCCTCCTACAAAGAAAACTGCATGAAATCAATCCTTGCACATTCTGTCGAAGTGTAAAAAAGGTAATTTACTTTCTCTGCTTTGCATGCCTTACAGCACTTGATAGTCCCCTGTTTCTTTAGCAAATCTAGTTAGCTTAGCAGATACAGGACAAGACAAAACCTGCATCTTTTTCATCATTAAAAGGTGGCAAAAAAACCCAACACTATCTGAATTGAAAAAGCACGCATTACAAAGATACAAACCTATAACAAACCAGCCACTGTACATATCTGAACATTTCATTAAATAGTGGAGTGTAAGTACAACCTAGTGAATAATTAAAAATAGTAAACAATGAGCAGAAACTGTAATTAATACGTACCTTTTTGTCTGTTGCTTGAAGTTCTTCAAAAACTTTTTCTGAAGTCCAACTTCAAAGTAGGAGAAAAAAGGCAAAAAAAAAAACATTAGATTGCGTATTGCAAAAGGATCGCACAGGATCTTTTGTTGAGTGTACAAACGTATTTGTTACTTAGAACTTACTTGGTTTCTAAATACTCTCTAGGGAGCTCTTCCGTCTCCTCTGTAGTTACTACTGACGTTCGGATTTCTTGCTCCACAAGAGTATCTACCATGACCCTGAAATATGCCCAGACAGTATCTTCCCAGGTATCACAAACTGGAAGAAGCTATGCATATACACAAAACAAAAGAGCAAAAGTTATGAGAGATTGAGAACCATCAGAATCCAAACATAGCGACTGTAATTTAGGGTCAGAATTTGTTCTGTCAAAGCAGACTGAAGACCATCTCGAGCAGCAACCGTTCCTTCATTAGTGCAGGATACAGTAATGAAGGACAATTTACAATAAAAAAAATCCTTTCACTAAGTAATGCTCTACTTCCTTGACTATTTTAAATCAAAGGTTGTCAAAATAAATACTCCTATTTCCTCCTTTCACAGGTGACACCGCTCTGACACCATTCCGTCTCTTGTGCAACAGCTCAGATAACCAGTACAGATGAAAACTGAACTCCACTTCTCTACCGGGTCATTTGTCAACAGGATCACTTTGCCGTACTGGTTTATGTTATGGTTGCAGAAGTCACCGTGGAATAATGAAAAGTGAAGGGCAGGAGGAAGGTCTTTGCATCAGTGACACCTTGGAAGTCTTTGAACTGTGTTACTTTATTCAGAAACTAAGAGGATACAGATACACACAGAAATTATATATACATAATAATGTATATAAATAACACACACACACAAATATAAATATATTAATTCTCACTACACCTCTAAAATTGGTAACAGGACATTTGATAAATCTCAGTTTGAGATAGAACTGAGCAGGGCAGCCCAGATAATACTATTATAGATAGACTAATAACTGCCTTTGGAGAATAACTTTATATTCAGTTCTTCTCTGAATCTTACTAGGCTCTTTCAGCAGAGAAACCCTGGGACAAGTTCCAGAGACAACAACACACTTCATGAAGCATTTCTCTCTTACAGAGATTTTAAAATTACTGAAATTATTGAAAACAATTAATTTCATTAAGTGTGTCTTTCCTCTGCCACAAGAAGGTGAACACTTCTTGCTCCATACGTCTGTACAGTTTTATGATGCCTTCTTCTGCCAAAGAACCAATTTTTAAACTTCAATGACTAAAATCAGAAAACATTCACCGTCACCCCTCCCTTTGTTTTGATTTTTTTTTCCCTAATACATCATTCTAAGATGGGGGAGGGGGTGTCAATCTCCTCAAGTAGGGGATTATCACTGGTTAATGTAACAGCAAGTAAACCTTTATGATATTGACTGCTACTTTCCTCATTGTTCTTTAAAAGAAAAATCTCTACTTAGGAGAGCACAACAGTACCTGGAGAATTAAAAGTAATAAAAGGGAGAATTACATAAAGATAAAAAAAAAGTATCATACAGAAAAATAAAAACTACTGATTGTGAAATTTGGTTACAAAATAACCTGTGGATATGCCAACTTGTCTAATGCTTGCAGCTTAAAGCACTGACAAATCACAATACTGTGCATGAGCAGAAAAATGACTATATAAGCTCTTAAGTAATACTAAAATGAAAAAGAAATAATACAATGGAATTAGAACGGATTGTACTGCTAGCTAGCATGAATGATACTAACAGAAGTCTATCAAGTGTATTAGCTAAGGCATGAAAATCCTAGAGATCACATTGACTAAAGCAGAACTGTTTGCCATTCTCATATTAACTAGATTTTTGAAAGCACATTAAGCAGTAATTTCAGCATGTCTGATGATGTTATTGTCACATATAAGAAAGAAAATGCACAACTATCGAACACCATTCACTAGGAGGCTTGACATACCTGTTTGAGGTTTCCACTGAGTGCTGCATAGATTGCTCTCTCATATCTATTAAACTGCTCCTAAAATAAGCAGTTGAAAACATAACTGAGTTAAAAAGCATGTATGTTTCCTGATCACTTTAAATTTTATTAGTGATTAATCCATTACAAAATGTTCCACTTGCTTCCAAAAAAACAACAAACAAAAAGAAATTGGAAAATCCCAGGACATATCAGGAGCCGAAATAAAAATAGCAAGTGACTTCCCCTTCCGTAGCAAAACACTGTAACTTATCTGAAAAATTTGCATGTATCTGGAAAGACAGCAATGTTTTTTCCTTTCCCAATCAACCGAGTCAAGATGAAAATCAAAGTCAGTGTGAGCATTTTCACTTTCAACCAAATAAAAAAAGACACTTCCTAAGCCTTAAAAATTGGTGACAATTATGTAGATTTTTCACTGTAAGACATAACTATATTATTTCAGGAGTCCTCTTAGAAAAGTTACCTGCAAATCCTAGAAGCAGCAAACACAGGGTAGGTTTACTTAAAATCATGTTATCGAGTTTGAAGAAATTCATCTTTAATATCAAGCAAATTAACATCAACTTACCTCTTCAGCCATACGCCAACAACTTATTTTCCAAATGCACCTGTATGGATTCCCTTCAACGGGCTCCAGCTCTCTTCCTATATGCAAAGGATAATTAAACAAACATACTATTAAAAAAATAAAGAGAAAACAGTGACAAGGTAAAACCTATTTTCCGTTATTAACCCTACCCCAATCCCTTTGAAACTCTTCCCAAAGCTTCTCAATGCTTTTGACTGGGCTGCGGGGTAGCTTTTCTGGGAAGCCTGGTAAATGCACAACTAAAAATTACAGTATTTTAAGCATTTACCTGCTATTTAGCCTTGCAAAAAAATGTTGTTTTGACTGCAGCATATCTATTTACATTTAGAAAACACAGAGTTACGGAGCAAGTATTTTTTAGGATATAAGCATCTAATAAATGCTGCTATTCTGCAGGCCTCTGCATGAGCGTACATCATGGAAAAAAAAAAAACAATACATGACTGCAGACTAGGTGGATAACACTCAAAACAAGGCTAGGACACCAGTGAGTTGTGCAGATAAAAATAGTGGAATATCAGGATTCAGAAAGTAGGAAAACAGTATGCCTCCCAGTCCCAGCTGTGCCTAGCATATAAGACATGTTCTTAAATCCTTTGGTGTCCAAATATTATAAAAGCATATTTTTTTCCTTCATTTACATTCGCTGAACTCAAGTCCTACTGTATCTTTCTGAAGCTATTTTTTTTTTTCAATCTGTAAGCAATGACACCTTTGCTAGAAGGCAGAAGTCAGATGTTGAGAAAATACATAATGAAACATTATATGGTAGTGGAAAAGATTTGTATGGAATTCCTAGACATCTGTTTCCTATCCATTATGCTTTCTTTTCAAAAAAGAAAATGACTTTAGCGTGTTAAGTGGATTCAGTGTGCTCAAACCTTCAACTAAAATGATTGCATATTAGTTTTTATGTAGGTTCAACAGACATGGTAAAAACATTTTAGATATAAGAAAGGCCCTGAAGATGTAAAGAAAAAACAATTTCTTTTTGCTAGAGACAGACATTAAGAAAGCCCTCTTCCGTGTTTTTATACATCTCAGGTGCAGGAAGCAGATACCTCCATTTCTGTTAGGATCGTGATACAATTTCCATCCTTCCAAAGTTGCCGCTCTCCAGGCCTGACCACATCGTTTGCATAAGCGCTGTGCCTGAAAAACAATGCATTTTCTCAGCAATGGACTTCAAGGTAGGAAACCCACCAGTTTCTCCATTAAAAGTGTACACATTATTAAAATACTTAACTTGCATCGAGATTATAATACAAACAAACAAACAAAAACTACACAAAGAACCTTAAACTCAAAAGAACTGAGAGTTGAAAGTCAATAAAAGCTCATCAGCTTGTTTTTTCACTATACGTTTCAGTTTTTCTGCCAGTACTTAGAGCAATATAAGAAATATGTTACAGTCCCACCCTGCTAGCTTAGACAGCTGTTACACATCCCTCTGATAAGCTCACTTTAAGGTATCATCTTGTTGCTTAGATGGTCTAATCAATCTCTTCACCTACTTCTCTAATCAACTGAGCTTTCCAAACCCCTCAAGCACTTCTAAAACCAGCAATCCTAATTTTCCCATGATATTCAACAGTCTGCTCACTAGCACAAAAAGGTTTAATTCAAAGCTATTTTGAATAGCGTGGAATGTAAAACAAACTCTGTGAGGAAAAAAAAAAAAGCAACAAAGCTTGCTTAGAATTCTAATCCTACACCTCTGAAAAAAAGAAAAAATCAGCTACAGATTATCTGATTAGTCTGACTGGTATCATTCCAACACTAACAAAACACCGAACAGCAAGAGAAACTGCAATACATGGCCTTGGTTTGTTTAGCCAACCTCCATTTGCCTCATGCTGAAAAGGCTGCAGACATCCAACCATTTTGGGAGCGGTAACAAACAAAAGCACAGACAAACAAGCCAACACGTTGGTCTAGCTTAGGAGCTGTGCATTACATGTGGTAATGTAAATTAACCAAGATTCACTGTTAGTTCAGATTAAACTCTAAATAAACTTATTATTTCAGTAGTGAATAAGCTGCTTCGTGCTTATCAAACAGTAGCAACGTCTAGCAGCTACTGAAGAACAAGTGAAATTGCAGATTTATATTCACACTCTGCAGCAACATAGTCTTGTGCCCATACTATCAGAAAATGAACGGGTATGTACCACAGGGGAACAAAACGCTAGCAAGTAACCATTTCCCTAAGTCTAAGGTTTTGGATACAAGACTCCCATGTTCCTTTTCCTTCCCATTAACCAAATATCATTCCATGTATGTAGAGCCTGGTATAAGGGACTGTGTTTCCAACTGAGGCCTTTGACAACACAACTATTTATGTGATAAAATCACAAAAGTTGCTTCACAACTGGGAATCTTTATTGAGAACTGCTTTAGGACTGCCTGGATGTTACTCAGATAAGGAATAATGCAAAGTATATGCAACATATATATTTAGTATATTCAGTAAGACAGGGCAACAAGCACAATTGTAGTAAAAGAGTTAATGGAGGAGAATTACAGGCTTTCTAGAATATTCGGATAAAGTCTTTCATAGCTTTTGCTGCTGAAGACCCTGCCAAACAATAAATGTAACAAAACAAAAAGTAGAATGCTAGCCATGACTATCCCTCAATTCCATTCAGATCATATAGTCAAGGGGACATCAGAGGAGCAGAGCAAGTAAAAGTTGCTTAATTTAATGCTTTTTTTTTTTTTTTTTTTTTTTTTAAGGAAAGCATACATCAAATCTTTCTCTAGTTAAAATCAAAAGCATGTTCACACATTTAAAAGGAAGTCTGTATGATAATCCACTGATTATTAGACACGTGATTAGGAAGTTCTTTAAAAAATCCGATGTTTGTCTGGCAATATTTAGTATCAAGCCACTACAGAAAAAAAAAAATAAAAAAATTACGCTGTCAAACAGCCAAAATATAAAGTTGCAACTTTTCTCCATAGCATCTATTCCACACCTGAAATTACTTAACTAAACGCAAGACTTAACTACAATTTCAGCAATTTCACTTTCTTATTGATAATGAATTGAAACTTAAATCCCTACAAGCCAGAATTAAACAGGCATTTTAGTACACAGCTTGTCATTAGCTTTAATAGTAAGATTTTAAATAAGTTTGACTAGTTAACCAAGAAGATTCTTCCACTTTCTGTGGCTTACCTCATCTGTCATTCCTGCTCTGATGAGAGTGAAGAGATACTTCAATAACCTTGCATCATCTTCTCGATCCAAATCGTCAAGTGGCAGCTTCTGTCTTATAGGAGCATCTGGATCCTGCAAGGAAAAAGGCACCACCCATTCACACAATGCACATCTGCCTCTTCCAATGATTTCCTGTCCTGTTTTATAATTTTGAGTCACATTTTCACGTTGGCACAATGTGCTATACAGCCAACATATCTAGCATGATACTTTCCTGTCTTTCCCCTCTTATTTATTTTATTCCTACTCCGTTACTATTCCTATCAGAGGGAGCCACTGCAGTCACTTTATTTACTCCACCACCTTTTCTTTGCCTTGGATTTTTCACCTTCAAGTTCTTTTCATCCTTAAACATCCTTTCCCCTTCTGCCTCTCCACATACCAGACAGTCTGTCCTTCTCCACCTTCTCAGAAGCCCTTTCTATAGCTGTATTTGCTTCTACTTAATCAAACAGATTTTCTCAAGCCGCTTTTCAATCAATGCATTGATCACTCCCCAGTCACGTTCATCTTTCACGACTGCCTTGCTGTCAGAGACACTTCATTCTCTCCTTCGACTGGACAGTCTTCTTCCCTTGACTTTCCTCCTGTCAGCTTTTACTACAGTAACTCTCAAAAAATCCCCTCATTTATGGAATTTAGTTTCATTGCACTAGTTTCTGTATAACAACAGCATGCCCTTACTTATAAGGGCTTCCACTAACTTCTGTAAACTTTCCTGCTTATGAACATGAGTTTGTTTCAGACAAAATTTACTAATAAAGACATTTATTTCACTACATCGACCACAGGTACTTGTGCTAGAAAAAGTTATGGCTGAAAGAAAACAGATGTCTACACATCTCAAAGGAACTCCAGAAATATCCTGGCTCATTGAGTCTCTTCCACTGCTAATTCCTTTACAACATGTTCAAACTTCCAATTAAAATCAGTGAAGTTTATTTCATCATCATAAAAAGCTTTTCTAGAATCTCATTCATCTGACAGATCTAATGATGTAATTGTTTTCTTAATTATTCTACAACATTCAACTTCAACACTAACATCATCTCCTAAGCTAGTTCCTTACTGCTTCACAACTTCTGTACTGATTTTCACCTTTTCCAGCTTAGCGTTCTGCAATTTGTAGATATCAGAACTTTCTAAAAATTGGTGGAATTCTGTGAAAATAGCATATATGCTCTCTAATTCAATTTATATCCATTTTGAAACCAAGTCTTATATTTAAATAAAACTTACCAATTCTGTTACGAGAGCTCGAGAGCTTCCTGTGTATGTACATAACTGTCGCTGCTTCAGGACATGTAGCGTATTCTCCCTGAAAGCAATGAAATGCTCTTCAGAAAAAAAGGTTTTAGAGCAACCACATTTTAATAAAACACAAATATTAAAAAACACTTAATACTTGTGAGTAAGTGGAACTGGATTACAGAAAAGACATACCTGGTTTGGTTTGTGTATCAATGGACTGTGTTAGTGAAAATGTAAAATTTCACTATAAGTACAATAATAGAATCAATTCACATAGCTTTGATTTCTTTCAAAAGCACCCATTATTCTAATCATTCATGTATTTAAACTGTGAACTGATTTCTCCATGAGCAAAATTTCTCATTAGCATTCGCTGTAGTCAGTCTAGGACAGAAATTCAAATCATGTTGACCACGATTCCAAAAGCCTGTATTCACCCATCCACTGAAACCAAGTTTACCCTAGGCAACTAGAATCACAAGCAGGCTTTGGTCTTTTCTGCCATAAAATCCACCATCGATAAAAAAGATTACAAATAATGACTTCTGAGGATTAATAACACAAAGTGATGACAAGAACTTGAACAGGCAAGAGGTAAAGACAAAGAACGGAACACCTGAGAAACAAATAAGAAAGGTTTTATCTAGCATAAATAACAGGTTGAACAGCAGGTGACCATCTCTTACTGTTCCCTATTATGAAAAAATGAAATCATCTTGTTAAAGAGTAAATTAAATTGTTTTGATGGCTTTCCTTTCATCTTCTCCTCCCAAAAGCAGTACTTGACATTTGAGAAGACATCTTTTAAATTGGGGAGGAAGCTCAATTTTACATCTAAGAATTGAAGGAAAAGAAGTAAACGAACTGATCAACTTAAAAAAAAAAACAACAAAACAAACAAAACAGTTCTTCTTCAGAGTGATTTTGGACCAGTTCTGTGTCTAGGTATGTGAATCTTACACTCAAATGAAGAATGTACACAAAACACAAAGTCTGAACTCACCAATATACAGATTTTGCATAAAACTCAATATTATCAGAGAAGTCCCCAATTTCATCCTTGGCAATGCTCTCTAGCCAGTCTACCACCATCTGGAATGATAGGAATTTGCATTTTTAAGACAAACGTTTAACAAGTAATATTTTAACTGTCTTCCTCCCATCTCTAAATCTACTTGTTATCTAGAGAGTAATCAAAAGACTACACCACTGTACATACCCAGTTGGAAGGTTGTTTTGGCCCTTAATCTATTTCTTACTAGATACTGCAGTTACTACAGTGCTACTAGTTTATTAATCATTATCAACAGTAACAGATGCTCCAAATAAGAATAGCTCTCAGCCCTCCATCCTCTCCAACCTAGCCTGAAAAATGTTTCTGACCTTTAGAAACTAAAGAACGATATTTCTACACATACAAATAATAACATGCCTAAATGAATAAAAAGAAATAAGTATTAGAAACAGCTTAATTAAGTGCACATAACTCATATTTTCTGAAGCTTATGCAATACTAGTGTTACAAACATTTAAATGTCTATTGGTCTGTTTGCATTCTTACCATAAAAATGTTGTCATACCTGGCTTTGTCGAACAAATGAATCTTTCTGAAACAAGTTTTCTATATGCGCCTTCTCACTAGCATTTAAAGGCTATTTAAGAAAAAGTTGATTAGTACTTCCTCGAAAAGAAAACTTGACACAAAAACACGAATACCAAACCGAACACGTTAACTTACAGATTTTCAACAAGTTCAGCATGCTACCTCTCCTCTGTCCCTTTGCAAACAGACAACAATACACATTTGTTTTATTGGGATCATCATCTACATCCCGTTATACTAAAATCTGTAAAACTAAAACCGAATATAGTTCAAATGTATGACCACAGAAAGATTCTACATAGCAGATCCATCAGTTCCACTGGCTGCATTTGTATCATCACAAATTTTGCTTATTACTGTGTATGTCAAAAAGTGGACATTTTTCTAGATCATATAAACTGTAAACATGAGCAAGTAGAAAAAAGGAAACAAAACAAAACCTAGCCAAAACACACAAAAAATACACCCCAAACTCCTGATATTTCTTCCTGCTCTCCTGCATTAATTTAGCTTTCTTGCAACAAAAGGAGAACAAAATATGAATTTTCCTAATAAACAGAGATAGGAAGAGACTTATTTTTGCACAGCCGTGTTTAATTTAGAAGTACTGACAACTTTGCAGTGGGAATCATAGATGAAGCTATTTCATGACTGAGAAAAAAACAGCAACAATCATAAATTTTACAAAGGCAGAGTCACTTTGCTTATTGTTTTGTCTTCCTAAGCATATTCTGGCAGCAAAGGCTGGAAACACTGTATTGACATAGACAAGACGACTACAGCTGAAATAAGAATGATACAAAAGTTTGGATTTCTTTTGAGATAAATTAGAATCAGGATTGCAAAGTACTACACAGCTTGAGACCACATGTACTTCTAGGCAAAGCAAAATTATCTCTGCCCCAGGGGAAACATCATCACTACCGATACAACTTTTAAAAATAAGTATGTAGTTGCTTCCAGTGGATTTTCCAAGTATGTGGGGAATACTTAATGAAACAAAACCAAGTATAGTTAATACAAATTCTTACAACAGTATTTTCCATTTAGAACTGAGTATTTAAATTCACATTTTCCAACATGTGGAATAATTTAATATTTATCTTGCTAGAGTTCAAATTGGCCTCATCTTTGTTTATATTCTTTTATCTCTGAATTTTGAGGTGGCTGTAGCATTGGGATTGTAAAAACTAAAACGTAAGCGTTTAGCTTTAAGACACATCCCTTACAAACAGTAGTAATAATTTTCCCCCTCAAGCTTACCGTGAGTTCAAATGCAGTTTCATCTTCTAGTGCTGACTGTATTCTGTCTCTAGAAATAAAAGTGCAAAGCCTTAACGATTAAAATAAAGATGAGAAAATTCAGCAGAATATGTAATATAAGTCAAAGTGTTTAAAACTACCTTTACAAAAAAGTGTTCTTTTACAAAAATACATTTAAAAAGTAATAATAGGACTGTTAACTTTCAATTTCATACACGCAAAGGAAATAGGCATTATTATCAGCAGCTAGTTCCATAAACAGATAATAAGTAGCTACTTAATTACCTTATTCCATATAAATAATATTATGTATAATGTATCTAAGAAAGTCATCTCACTGCAAAGAAGTAACACGCTTTTCAAGTAAATTACCTATAAAGTGCGGACAAGAGTCTCCATGTTACCATCTCCTGCTTGAGAAGCCACAAGACACTGGCAGTTTTTGAGAACTTTTGCTGTCCAGGAGTTGCTCTGTAAACTATTTTGCCTAGTATGTTCACCTAAGGTAAATAAAAGCATACATAGTTAATAATGCCCATCACTGGATGTTTTTCTAAGCTGTTATGATAATCTTTTAATTATCCCGAATACTCCCTCAAAAAACAAATTTATTTACCATCTCTTTTAAATAGGTAGATGGTACTCCACACTGTAAGTTCCCACAAGAATGTTTAAAAAATGTTTTATGGTCTCTAGGCCATGTAACAAGAATGCAGCTCTGTTTTGTAAGGTGCTCTACAAACTGCCCTCTTCTCACTTTTGTGATCAACACTGTTATTGCTCGAAGCCTCATAACTTCTTCCTTTCAATTGGCCAATCCCTGCTGGTCATAAAGTGTCAATCAACAATCAATTCAAAAACTGTGTCTAAAAGCAGACCTCTTGAATTTTATGTTGAGAACTCTACTGCCAGTTTATTAGGAATGCACTAGAAAGCTCTTAGTACCATCATAGTAAAATGATTTTATTTATTTATACCTGAGACAAATAAGTATTTGTTAATCCAGCTCACCATCACTAACAAAAAAACTATTTATCTGCTCATGTTTATTGTCACTTGACACATGCAGGGGAATGGCAGCTGGACGATGTATTTAGCAAGTATTTAGCAAGCTACACAATGGGCATTCCTGTGGCAAAGTAAAGTGGTATGCTTGTGTTCAGTGACTGGAGACTGCAACCAGATAGAAGACTTAAAAGCATCTAGGTTAAGCACTGTGAGTTCTCAGCTTAAAGAAAAGGAACAACAGAACTTAAGGAAGGGACTGCAAATTAAAATAAATATTAAAATAATAATAATAATAATAATAAAAAACCACAGCAAACTATTTACCTGACTGTTACATATACTTTCATATTCATCTACCAGATCAAAAATGGTAGTTGATGTATGCTTCAGGAAGGAATGTAGAAAATCTGAGTACATGCTCATAGTAGCTAGAATACATATAAGAAGAGACAGTCATATTAGACACAATGTGGTTAAAAAAATCCAACGCTACAAAAAAAATCCTGATGACAAGGCATCTTGTCATTAATAAAGCTAAGCAAAGGCAGAAATGATACGAACTATTTATACCCCATAAAGTCAGAAGAATTTACCAGCTAAGACAGTAAGATATGCAGAAGCTACGATGTAAGTCAAATAATTATAAAACTTTTGCTGTAAATCTGTCATCTGAGAGAGTTTTAAAGACAAACTTGTTTGTCTGTCTCCACAAAGCTAATCCAGTTTGTGTTTTGCATCACCACAGTGTCCCATTTGTGTCATCAATTTCCACAGAAAACACAAAATGGCAAAACTGCAATGACTGGAAAAGTTAACTTTCTGAACTTTTAAGACTAGATATTTCTATGCCAAGAACAGTCTAAACAAAACGATACAGAAAACCGAGAACATATATGTGTGGTCAGTTACGATGAAAACTTCAGATTATCTCACCAGCTTCTCCGGGATCATCCTCACGCAACAGCACAGCGCTCATAGTGACATCTTCTGTCATGTCCACATTTGTAAACAGTCCTGTCTGCTGAGGTGAGAGCACTGTTGTCCAGTTACTTTCATCCAACTAAAAGCATAACAGAAAATAAACAGCAATCTCAGACTACTGCAAGCCTAGCTTCAAAGTTTTTTTTTTCATGCTATCTGAATGGTGCAGAGCAATTCTAAAAATTAAAAATGAAATATCTGCCTTTAGATAAAGCGCAATGACTTTAACAAACAGCTCTGAAAAGATAAATTTTAATCTGGAAAAAGGAAATTCTTCATGTTTATTTTCTTTTTCCCCCCACTGGGAAATTAAAAAAAATGTATAATGTAATCAGACCTTGCATTTTACATCACTGTGTATCACTTTTCCCCTTAAAATAAATGCATCAGTCCATCCTTTTGTATTCTGATAAACATTTACTAAGTATTTTGTTGACTAGGTTGTAAAGCAGCTGTGAAAAGTTAAACAAAGTGGTTAAAATTTGATCAGAACCATTTACTTCTGTCTTCCAACCTTCTTGGAGAATTGCTCAAAACCCCTGATCGAATGAAGCAATACATCTTTAAGGAGAAAATATAAAGAGTATTAAAGTGGGAAATAGAGACACAGCTATACTTTCTTGGGAGTATTTCAGGGGAGGCATTTGATAACATATCAGAGATAAGGCAGCAAAATGGCCAAACCAGGAGACAGACCGTACATGCACTGCACTGACAGGACAGCTTCCCGTAGCTGTTTCCATGACAGCAATTGCTTTCTCAGCAGCAATTAATGCCATATGAAGATCCCGTGATATGACAATGGTTGATTTTTTTTCCTGACTGTTAAAATGGTCACACCCAAACCAGACGACACTGTCATAAGTCTCTTAAGTGTATCCAAAAACTGTGGACGTAACTGTTGTTCTTCCTTTTATGCCCCAGTTTCTACATGCTGTACTTCTCTTGCCTGGTTTCTCTCGGCCATTATTGCCCTCTAGGCAGCCAGAACAGAAAGCTATTGCACTCAGCAACATCCAGACAACTGAGTAAAAATAACAAGAAGCTCACTTCTACTAAAATATTATCAGGTCTCTGTGGGGAATACAAAAAGGTCTGATGAGTGTTCTAATCTACCAGCATGTAAATTTCCACAAGACATAATTTTAAGTCCTTTTTCCATCACCCTCCTGTGAAAGCTTTGGTTTAGTCCCAAGATTTCCCTTGCTAATCTAAACTGGATTTGAGTCAGAGCACTAAATGCTTTGCATTTTGTGAGTGAAGTTCATTTTAGCTATTTACAGAACATCAAGAGGCTCTGAATCAGGACAACAGCGCTACTGCTAAGAGCTTTATCAATGCTGATCAAGAGCCTGTAGGCTCCAGAACCTTACAATTTAAAGAAACAAGCCGGCCATTACAAACTATAGAAACAAGCAAAAGGAAGAATGACTTCAAATGCACACACAGAAACACATCTTTCGAGTCAATTTAAAAATAAATGGAGAAAAATTATTTTAGATGTCCCTACTTACGACTTTTCTAATCATTGTTTTTCCAAAGATGTTATAGTAGAAGATAATTAATGTCATCTGAAAAGCAATCAGAACAACTTGCTCTTTGAAGTCCAAACATTAAGATCCAAAGGAAGCCTAATACTGTGCTAAAATAAGAAAAACTCTGAAGGTTTAATTTGCTGACAGAACAATCATCTTTGAAGCATCTGTAAACAAGCAAAGTCAAGTTTTCTGTAGTCGCAAGCAGATGTTATAAGGAACAGATTAACATAGTGTAGTTAAGAAATCCATAAAACGCTCTTCATTCCTTACTGCACCATCTCAAACACCACATTACTAAATAACACGAGTAGCAAGCAGCAACAGAAGCAGTAGTAAGAGCAAGCTTGTCCCACCTGCAGTTCGTCCTTGGTGCAAACATGGAAACACTGAAAAATGGTAGCTTACTGTAAGTTTCACAGGAGCTAAACAGAAAAATGTGCTCAAACCATCTCACCATTGACATATTGCCGAGCAGTCCAGAAGTCTGGAGGATCAGAGGAGATCTCCCTCCTGTTCCCAGGATGGTAGACATATCCGTCTGCTTCATGGCGCTTCGAGACAGTGAGGTAACTGAAAGACAGAGAGCCTTTTCTGAAAACAAAAGCTGGTCAAGACCACTGTGCTCTACCAAAGAAAGTAACCTTGCAGTGCTGACTGAAGTATTTATGAAATCCTGCTTGGTCACAGAAGAAACAACACACAAACCAACCTGATGGAAAAGTGACTTGCTCCTGCCCATTGCTATTGCTATTTTCACTCCATTTCATTCCAGGCTTGTACGAAACCCACAAATACCAATTAGAAATGTCTTAGGCCTGAGAACACTTGGCAGTAAGGATGTTAATTATCAATAAAGGAACTTAATAATCTAACTCTCTAGTTATGCTAGGCTTACACAAGCAGCATTAGCCAAGTCTGAAGCATTCTCAAGCACTAATCTTCAGTTTGGAAGCAGAAGATCCAATGCCCGTAGCTTTTTTTAAGTGTCTCAGATAAACAGAACTTTCTTAGAATGTCCCAAGTCCTGAAGATTGCCAAAAACACGTCTGGTCACTTCTTCTGACACCCTTGAATTATAAGGGGACAAAGCCATTGGAAACAGGCAGACAGAGGCTAAAAGGCTTCACACCAAGAGGTGTTTGGTTCTCCACGCATCAGTTTTGTACAGACCTAGTCAGCTGAAGAACCAAAGGTTTCTGTCTTTGTGTAAGCATGTACCTTGAATCACCACAAATAAATTTTCTGTAAACTCTTGAGATGTGAAAGTCAGGAAGATCGAAGAGACAAATCAATTCCCAATTTTCAGAACTAGAATTACAGCTACTAACATTACCAGTCTGACTCTGAAGTTGTAGGTCAAAGCACTCAAGCTGTCAGCGGGTCATCATTCTCCTCTCCTTCATGGTACCAGAAAATATCTGCTAAAATCTCCCCTGCCCATACGACACAATACGCTCAAGGCTCAGGAATTTACAGGGTGGCAGAAAAAAAACTACACTGAATAATTCTCAAATGCAGTTTCCAATAGCCCCAAATGCACAACTGTGAGCAACTGACATCAAAGGAAACAAAAAAAAAGGCTTGTTCCCAGGAGAGGAGGTAATGAATGCAGTTCACAAGAACACTTCAAATGTTCCATTGTAGGAATAAGACTGTACAACAGCAACAGAAACAGGAGTAAAAATGCCAGTGTTTGCTTTGCTGCAGGATCTTCAGACTGCTTGAAAAAGAAGCAGCTCTAGCCTTCTCCTCTCCAGGCTGAACAACCCCAACACCTCAGCCTGTCCCCACAGGAGAGGTGCTCCAGCCTTTCCATCATTTTTGTGGCCTCCTCTGGACTCTTCCTAACAGGTCCAAGTCCTTCTTGTGCTGGGGGCCCCAGAGCTGAACGCAGGACTCCAGTTGGGGTCTCACAAAAGCAGAGCAGAGGCCATCAAATACTTGCCATCAAGTGCTTGTATTCTGGGGGCCGACTGCTGCACAAGCAAACCATACGCTGCCTTTTATTGAAATTCTTTATTGCTAAACTTTCTGAAAACGAGCAAAACAGAAATTTCACAGTGACAGAATCCAGGCAAGTTGTTACATCAACACGTTAGGTGAAATCAAGATCTTCAGTGAAATCAAACAATGCTCAAGATGGTATTCATAACTTCTATTTTATTTTAAAGAGAAAAAAAGTTGAAAGAGAGCCACCTGACTAAAACGTCACAGCATGACATATAACGCTTATCTCTTAAGGGAGAATTAACACATGACTTGTGTCCAAGCAGTCCTGGAAGGATGTGGAGCAGCAGCAGGTGCTGCTCCAGCAGGAAGAAAGCAAGCCTCTCCTCAGAGATTGCTGGAAAACACTGGCTAGATGACAATAAAATTAGAAACCCCTTATATGAGCACTTGAATGATGACAAAATAAAGCCTATGGGAAGAGACCAACAATAAAAAGTTAAGGTAAGCCCTGGTGATGACATGGGAATGGGAGGAATGGGCATTTCTTCATTTCAGCGAGAACTAGCGAGGGAGGCTCTAAGAGGATTACAGATCTTTTCACAGTGTGTTTAGTGTCAAGGCAATGCTAAGAACAACTTGCAGCTTCATTGTGAGAGCTGTCAATGCTGACACACAAGTAGCTTGAGAAGAAGGCTGATGCTAAGAGCATGTATCTTTGGTGCTGGCTCAGATTTTATATCTTAGCCACTAGATATTGCACTGAATAAAACCAAACAGGGGCCACACAGAACTTGACAGGAAACCTGAAAAATCACAAAGAATCAGTCTCTCTCTGGAACCTGCGATCTTGCACCAGTGCCAGTTTGGGAACAACTTCCAACACACTCCCAGTATGTGCAAACTGATGCAGAACACGGGGCTGAGACTGGGAGATGTCAGAGCAACCTGACCCCAGCCACCACCAGCAGTCACAGCCCTTCCTGTGCAGTGTGCTCTCTCATCTCTTCTCCAGTGGAGAAGGAAAGCACTCACAGATGCAACCAACACATACACCTGTTACAAAGGTCAGCAACAGAACTAGCCTGCCACTTGGGGATGAAAAAACGCCTGAAGAGACACTACAAGACAATATACCTTGAAGAACTGAAGCTGCTGCAAAAACAAAAGTTTGTGAAGAGGAGGGGAACAAAACAAACTAGATAACTGACTAGCAAGGCAAAAATCATTCAGTTTCAATGTGATACTTGAGTATTTCAGTCTGTGCCTACTGCCTCTTGTCTTTTTACTGGGCACCACCAAGAAGAGTACAACTGTCTTTTTACTCCTCTTTTCTCACTCCCATCAGCTGGTTATATGGCGTTGTCAAGATCCCCGCTTCTTGCCTCCAGGCTAAACCATCTCAGCTCCTTTCACTCTCTCCTCATCTATCAGATGCCTCAATCTCCTGATCAACCTCTTGGCCCTTCACTGGACCCCCTACAGTGCGTCCATGTCTTTATCATCAGGAATTCTTATTAATTATCAAGTCCCAGCATATTATTCCTTTTAACTATATACTAAAGAAAAAAGTCTTACGTGGCTGGCGAAGCAACGAACAGGGAGTTCTGGAAATCAGATGGCTTCTGGGCGTCATGTTTCCAATGCTGTCATCCAGGGATGTAAAAACTAATTAACAAATAAGTTAAGAAACACTCTTCCACACAAACTTTCAGGTTTATGCAACAACAACGACAGTTCTATTGTGAAAGCTTGGAAATGAAGAACATTTTGGTGAGACTGAAATCTAATAAAGATTACACATTCTGTCTTTCAGACTAAAGCAGAAAGTCCTATTCATAATCCCGAATTAGGTCATAAAATGTTTCACCAAAAACTGGAAAGCTAGAAGGGACACTCTAAAATAAAATTCAGAAACATAAGCATAACAGGTGTGGGATGTCTTGGTCCTTGTAACTGCTTGGATTAAAGAGAATACTTCTTCCCCATGAGGAGCTGCTATATCCTGCATAAACCACAACAAGAAAATCCAAGCCTGAATGCTTTAAGTAAGTTTTCTATCCTTCCATTCCATGATGCTGATGACTTTAACAAAAAGGCCTCTGTTGCTCTACTTTGCCTCCTCCTGTCAGCAACCAACTTCGATGCTCTAGGCATGGTTTATTAAAAAGTGGTGTGAAAGTTTCAGCAGCCTCTCTCACGTCAGTCTCCAGAAACATTAATTCTAAACAACAACATAAACAAGGCCAATATCTCACTAGCTTTATAAAGCTTACAAAACAAAAACAAACAACAACTAACAGCAGAAGGATGGGCACAGGTACTGCATTCCTTTGCTGACACAAACAAAACAAAAAAAACAAACACCTTTATATTAGCTGCTGAATTAAGTATTTCTTCTTACTGTAAATAAGTGAGGAGGAAAAAAAGTTTTGTGAAAATTCAGATCTATGTATGTGCACATCTCTTGTTATTGCTGTGGATGGGAAGCTACGACATATTGAATGAAAACAATACCATTAGAACAAAAAATATATGCAAAAGAACATAAACCCACAAAATTAAGATGTAACAGACTGAAGAAAACTCAGGTATGGAGCCAGCTACGGATCACATAGTCTCCAGGCTGACAATAACCTGAGTTTGTAAGCCCACAAAACCCTGTAAAAACACCCTGCTACAGAAAGGAGGGAGGTAATAAGACGTCCTGGCAATCATATTGGCCTAGAATCAAAATAATCAGTCTAAATACAGTCAAGAGTTGACTATACGAGCACCTCGACAGCCTTGTACTTCCCTGAAGTCTAGCAAACACAAGACATCACTACAGAAGCTTTGACACAGGTTGAGATTTATGAAAACAGCAGGGAGGATAAAGGAAGGGAGAGAGAATTTCCACTCAGAAGAAACACCACTCAGAGAGAAGGGAAACACTGCATCCTTTGGCTTATGCCTAACTTAAGGGTCAAGTAACGTGTTGTGTTGCTGAGAACACGACGTTTTTCTGAACAAAACTCACCCAGATTTCCTAGTCACAACTTCTGCCAGCCGTTAACATCCCTCCCTTTTAGCTTTCAGATATTATGTTTCAGATATATTTCAGATATTGCAATTGTAGTTTTGTTTATGAACTTTTCTCCTTCTTATGGAATAAAAGTACCACATAGAAAAGGAAACAGGCTACTGGAGAAGAATAAAAGGAACTGCTCAATAGCAAAATTCACTGCAGGGTACCTCACGAAGCAGTTGATTTCAAAGTATTTTTAAATATTATTCAATTTGGATAGGTATAAGGCATGGAGTAATTTTTATCATAACCTTAAACAGCAGGGAAGCTGCTCTCTATTTGAAAACCCTTCCCGAGATGCTCGAAGCGACAGAGGCGGCATGGAGGCCGGCACACGGCAGCGGTTAAACGGCTGGGACAGGCGCCACAGCAAAAGGATACCGGGCACCCGCTTCTGGGAGCCCTGCCTCCGGCCAGGCCTGGCCACCTCCGCGTCGCGGGGCGACAGCAGCTCCCCGAAACCGCTCCTGCAAAACAGCGACACGGGCACGGAGTCAGCAAAGGGGGGCGGCGACGCCTGAGGCGTCCCCGTGCCCGTCCCTTGTCCCCGTCCCGCACCTCTCCATGGCCCCGCTCCCGCCCGGCTCCTTCCCCTTCCCCTTCCCGCCCGGGCGCTGGGCACGGAAGCCGCGGCCGCCCTTCCGCCGGGCTCGGGGCCGCCCCGCGCCTGCGTGATGCGGGCATGGCGGTGGGGGGGGGTGTTGGGCGTCCTCCTGTGGCGGAGTGCTGGGTCGGGGGTTAAAAATAAAGAGTACCCAGACACATAAACACACACAGACACGTATACATATACACACACGTTTCTGATGCTGGGAGCTGGGGGCGGTCGGCCTGCAGAAGAGGTGGCTGTGGGGAGGCACCCTGCGGCTTTTCAGGACGAGGGGGAGTGGTTTTAAACTAAAAGAGGGGAGATTTAGAGTGGAGGCTAGGAGGAAATTCTTGCCTCAGAGGGTGGTGAGGCCCTGGCACAGGCTGCCCAGAGCAGCTGTGGGTGTCCCATCCCTGGAGGTGCTCAAGGCCAGGCTGGATGGGGCTTTGGGCAACCTGGGCTGGGGGGAGGTGTCCCTGCTCATGGTCTTTAAGGTCCCTTCCAGCCCAAGCCATTCTGTGACTCTGCAATCCTATGAACATGATTAATCTGTCACACAAAATGTCTTGTTCCTCAGCTAGAACCAGCCAGCACCTGCTCCTTCCCAAACTGGGACAAGACTGTGGCCAGCAGCTTGCAGACGAGTGTCTGCCTCACTGCCTTCCCCCAGAGCTACTCAGGCTCCTGCCATCCCTGTTAAGAGAGAAGCAGCAGCTGTGCAGGGTCACTGAGTCCTCAGGGCAAGCTGACAAAGGTACGAAGCTGCCTCTCCCCTTCCTCGTCAAGAAAAGGTTTTGCACACTCATTAACTACAGGAAAATAATAGAGCCAGGCGCTACCAACAGCCCATTTACTTGTGCTTTAGTACAGGGAAAACCGTCCGCGTGGCATTGTTAGTATGGACAGGAAAATAATACATCTAAAAAAACAGCTGCAAGAAGCAGAATTGCAAGACATCATCACAAGTGCCATAGCTTGATTAAGACACTAATGAAAAGCAGTGGCACCAACCCACAGTGCCTCAGTGGAGCTGTTGGAGAGCCTAACCTAGGAGGGCCTCACACAAAGAGGGACACTGAGAATGCTGATGGAGCACAGCTGTGCAGGCACACAGACAATCAAGACCCTTAGAGGGGTGATGCTTCACCCAGGAATTGAAGTTCTGATGGAAAAATGTAAGCCTGAAGTTGCCCTTCTATCATGAAAGTGTCAGGCAACAACCTTCATTACAGCAGGAAAGCAAATACTAATACCAAGGAACTATTATAAACTGATGCAATACTACATACTCAGTGCATTTTACTTCTTAACACATCCTCACAACACACATTATTACTGTCCGTACTGTAGTGAGGAGTTCAGTGTAATGCACAAATTAATATCTGTTTCAGTTCTTTGCTGCCAGCTCAAACTCTTGGGCTAGTCCCACCTTAGGGCAGAAAACTGGAGGCAAGTGAGAGGTGTAGTAAGAGAGAAAATGCTTCCTTTATATACTCCTCAAGTTTATTCAAAGCAGCAACATGAAAACAAGGAAAAGAAACAAGGCTGAAGAGAAAGTAAGAGAGCAGCATGCAGCACACGTTTTTTCAAAAATAAGTAAGTAAAAACAAAACACCATCACATTAAAAGAAAATGGAAGATTCAGGAACCTTAAGAGAAGTTTTCTGAGTCTATACAACCTCTTTAAATGCAGGCTGGGAAAGCACCTTACAGTCATCAAGCTGGCTTCAGGTAAGGGGTGTGCACAGGGGAGAACGGGACAAACATCTTGAGGTGTTTCAGGAAGTATTTTTTTTGACTACCGTCTCATTTCATTTATCCAACAAAAAGAAAAAAGGAGAAAAAAGCTAAAAAAAGTCTAACGCAAGCACCTTACGCTTTCAAGTAGCAAAAGGGAATGCAAATAAATCTTTAGCATGATATAAAGGACTTTGAATTTAAACTATGATTACAATTTATAAATCTCAAGTTTCACATTTGCACCAGCACTGATCCTAAGTGTAACCATGTTGTCAGAATCTCGAGTTTATCCGAGGATAGCAGTGCTCCAACAAGATCTCATCAGCTAGCACTACTAACCCACACACTGCAGGTTTGTCACTAATGCCTGATGTTCCTCAATTCCATTCTAACTTTCTTTAAAGTTCACAGGGCTTTACAGGATATACTAGATTAAGGTTCAGGATTACTTGTGTAACTTTCATCTAGTATAACTAACTCAAAACTTTCATTATGCTTTACAAAATGTTTTAACATAGTTGATAAAAAATTACCCTAATGCATTGCTAAGCTGCAAACATGACATCTGCATATACAAAACTGTAGTCTTAATTTAGAACCATGAAAAGCAGTAGCATGAGAAAGTTCTTGTATGAAGCTGACAGCAGCATAACTCCATTAGCTGAGATTTCAGTGCAAAGAAAACCATGGAACCTACACCATACCTCAACTCTTTTTATGAGAAGGAAAAGTAGTCATAGAATTGTTGAATGGTTTGGGCTGGAAGGGCCCTTAAAGCCCACCCAGCACCAACCCCTGCCATGGCAGGGACACCTCCCACCAGCCCAGGTTGCCCAAAGCCCCATCCAGCCTGGCCTTGAGCACCTCCAGGGATGGGGCAGCCACAGCTGCTCTGGGAAGCCTGTGCCAGGGCCTCACCACCCTTTGAGTGAAGAATTTCCTCCTTATATCTAATCTAAATCTCCCTTCTAGTTTAAAGCCAAAAGAGTTTCATGGTTTAATTAATTTTTCTTCTTAGACAGAATGCATCCTTGGACGTGTATAATTTTTCATCTTTGTAAAACTTGAATGCAAGCAGTCTTTTTTTCTTTAAGTTAATCTCAAGAATGACATGAAGTATTAATGCGCTTGCTTAGTATTAAAATACCTATGATGACTCTCAAATTAATTTTTTTGGGGGGTGTAGGGTCTCACCCCAAACTGATGTTGATTCCTGGGCCTACTCGTATGAGGAAGCTGAACTAAATATTTTTATTACAAAGAAAATGCTAACAATTTCATAACTGTCATTTTATGTCTGAAAAACAAGACATTAGTGCCAAAGGCCTGTGTTATATTGGCCCTGTTATAAGCAGCGAACCCAGTTTATGAAAGCTGGGATTTCACATTTAGAATTGTGTCCTGTGTGACAGTGAAGTTACTGAATCCTCCCTGGTAAACTTAAGATGGTAAAGATGCCACATAGGTGGCATGAAAAGGTAACGTATACTGACCAAAGAAATAACGATAACTTCTACTAGAATTTCACTCCGTATCCAAGATTGCTGAAGCACTTCCCCCATCCCCCTCCAAGATATAGTATCCAAAAAAATTGTATGAATTAATTCAAAATCACACTTTTTCAAATGAAAGCGTTCATACCAAATGCAGTCTTGAAGAAAACAAATCCTGGTGGCCATAAACTTTCTTAAAACAATGAAACTTGGGTTTGTTACGCAGAACTAGTATTTCTTGAGGCTGAAGTGAGTGCAGTGGAACGATGAAGACATTCATTTCTCTCCCTAAAGAATATCTCATTGAAAACAGGAAGCCACCCTCTGTCCGATGATTCAAACATTCTGAAAATAAATGGTTCTGGAGGGTATTGAAAGAGACACAAACTCTGCATCTATCTGCTGTTTGAAGCTCAGATACTATAACACTGAGAACAGAAGAGAACAGCTTTGCTTGTACTTCAAAACAGAATATAAGGTTTGCTACAAGCATCATTCCAGAATTTTACTTTACAGAACAGAGAAATTAAATTAGGTTTTAAGAATCTTCAAGTTCATAAACCCTTCGAAGTGGAAGGTGCTTGAGACTCAGAAATGAGAATGTAAGAGCTCTGCTTTTCTAATGCTACCTCTGAGAACTACATACAACTGCATTTTGTTACGTGTTTGAGCAACTTACTTGCTTTCATTATCCTCCTCATGCACAGATAAGAAACAATAGCTATAAATTGAAGTATAGCTTAACGCTGCTGGGATAGCAGTTTAACTTTGGATTAAAAGCTCTATTTCTTCACTGATGTTTGGCTACATCTTCATATTACAATTCAAACAGAGCTTCAGAGAGTTGTATACAGACTAACGTCTTCAACAATTCAAGTCTAAAACTAAATTTCTATTGTTATTAAGTCTACGCTGAAGCCTATCTAGAACTAGTTCGCTATTGTGGGAGAGTTTCCCCCCCTCAAGCTATCCCCCAAATTGGCAAAGACTAGAAAGTTTTGGAAGCTCGACTAATCACTAATATTTTTTTTCCTTAAAGAGAAGAAAATCCTCATCTTTAGCATTTACCCATGAGGAAACAGCAATTCTAATTACAACATTACAGGAGAAAGACACACAGCTTTAATCAAAATTGCATCAATATTCTTCTCTCACCTTCCCTTTCTATCATTGCAGTATCAGCACATATTATGAAATGCACTTAACATCTAACTCTACAACACTTTTCCAGAAGTTGAGTTTCCTTATGCAGAAGAACAGCAGTAGTTTGAGTTTACAGTGCATTCATTTGGGCATCTGAAAACATCTTGCAGTCTCAAAATATTCCCTTAAATTAGGCAAGTACACATTCATTTCACAGAATAATTTGAGAATGAAGAAGGGCATTAGTAACAAGTTAGAAGAAATAAATTTATGCTGAAAAGTTGTAATCGGAAGAGTGCAATTCCATTAAAATACTTTTATATTTCAGGAGATAAACATTACTTTTTCCATAGAAAGCTCAGACACTTAAATACTGACATAAACCAATTTCAGATTAGGTTGGAAAGAAAGCAGTCAACCTCTCTGTGCGCTGTAAGCATTAGCTAACTTTATAGGCCATAATGCATATGTATTAACGCTGAATTTAGAAAATTACTGCATTAGTTTCCTGAAAATATGAATTATGCAGGTTTTCATCCAAAGCTTTAAGAGAAATGTTCTGTTTCTATAGAAGTAGTTGAAGTGTGAACTTCTTAAGCGATGGTAGACAAAACAGTTATTCCGAAGACGTGTAGAAGTTTTCAAAAAATATTTCAGCAGACTGGATTCTTTTCTAGAATTAACTGCTAACATAGATTCATTTCCTGTGAGGAATGCTCCTTCCTCAGTGGAAACAGTTTCTTATGCAGTAATTACTTAGATAGGATTATTTCATGCTTTATTCCTTACACTTCACGTCCATCACTTCTCAGCATCATTTTGTTAGGCATCTTCCCTTTAATAACTGGGAGTCCCTTCCCTTGAAGCCTGCTTAAGTTTTCAAGGAGAAAAATACTGTTCTTTAGTTGTTATCTGAGTTATGATTTAATAATTTTGCAAGTCCTGAGTTCTAAATATTGGGGAATACATTTTTATTTTTTTAAATTTATTTTTAAAAGCAGAATCTTTAGATGGTTAAGCCTAGAATTTATAAAAAATGTTACTTCCTGGAGCTCGATGAATTTCCCATAAACTACCTACCTCTAATACTGAGGAATTGTATTTTTACTACTCCACAGAGCAACCAAGAATGCTTCTGTACAGAGCTTTCAGTACAAAGTCTGATGTTCCCTGTGATCAGTACTCTTTGGCTGGACACTGAGACCAAACCAAGGTCCCCTCTGCTGTTATTAAAGATTTTTCTTTGCCTCCCACCCACTGCCATCTGTACAGCTGCCTGGAACAGAAACATGTTCTAAAACACAGATAAACTGACAATGGGACATAAAAGTGTAAAAAGACCTGAATAAGCAAAGGTTGAAAGTGAAGGGAGGAAAACTTGATTAGCTCATCAAAGGGGTTCGTGGGAAAAAAAAAAAAGAAGAAAAAAGAACCACAGCATCCAATGCTCCAGCCTAGCCTACTCTGGAGTGATGCAAAGTGTACCAAATCAATTTTATGGGGGATCATCAACAACATGTTCTGTTTTCCAATGATAAATGGAAAGAAATTTCAGTCTTAAGTGTGACTCTGCACAGTGAAAGTCTATTATCTCAATTAAACAATGGTGGTGACTGAAAATTATCAGTAGAAAGGATCACCTGGGCTCCTTAAATCACTCTGTGTAACGAAGTATCTCAAAACTTACTGGTTGATTTTGCAGGAATGGATTAGAACAAGCTTTGATAATTCTGTGCCAGAAAAAGAAGAGGTAACAAGTACTTGGGCATTACAGTTTTCAAACGCACAGCCAAGATCAGAAGATCATCCACAGTCCACGCATTCCACTTCACAGTCCAACAGTGTTAACAGATGTAAAGTCTGCACAACTACACCTAATGCTCCCAGAAGGCTCTTTTGCAGATTTCCTTGAAACCAAACAAATTTAGTTTAATCATCCAGAATCATCCATGTTTTCTCCCAAGACACACTTTTCTGTTTAAATCTATACTAAGTCATTTTTAACAACTAATTCTTCCTGGAAGGAAGGAAAACAGCGGGCAGCATATCCTCAGGTTCCCAAAACAGCCACTGATGGACTAACTTTTAAAGACATACTTTTCTTAAGACATACTTAAGACTTTGTCCCCTACATTAGAACTACAAATATTCCATGTCTAAAACAGTAAATGGAGTTTAATTTGGTCAGAAATTCATCCACCCTAGCACATGATGCTATGAAAAGTATCTACGGGATGTATTTGTCAGAAGACAAAGTCGTAACAGCTCCTTTTGGTCCTATGATGTATGAGTCTGCACTGTGCAAGAGATTTAAATCAATATTTACTGGCACTACTAAAACACAAAACATTCAAGTAGTATATAACTGTAATGCAAGCCCTTGCATGGCAATCCAAATTTATTGAACTACTGATGCTAAGTCATACAAAATTGCACCACTTTAATTAAGGCTTTTAGTTTACATTTGGCCACCTCAAAGCAGTTGTAACATTAGGTTGGTCAATTTAAATACTGTGGCTCCCTGTTGGATATACACACAATCTTTACACCCAAACGTTAATGCATACAAAGCAACAAGGCATTGTTAAATAAATCAGCAAAAGTTAATTACTGCAACTTAGGCCCTGTGACCAATTACACATGATTAAAATTACTTCCCACATTCACATCCACAGTACTCTTCCACCATTTAACATCTCAACCAAAACGTTACACATGTAAAACAATCACTAACAGGCAAAAGTACTAAACCTGTATATTTGGTATTGCAAATACACTTATGCATGAGCAAGCAAGGGAATTCACAGTGAGAATCTACAGCTGCAGAAGCCCGAAAATGATTTACAAAAAATTGTTAAATCATTAAAAAATCGTTTTAAAATATACACTTCTTGTTGTAGACCCCCACTGTACACACAACTATAAACATTGTTCCCTATGTAAACAAGGAAAAGGAAACATACAATAAAAGGTTGAAAAGTCTGGACATTTCCTTCCCAACAGATATTAAAGGCCATGTCTTTAGTCAGACGTTATACTGAAAGGACTCTTAAAGACTAGATCACTGTCTCCACAGGTTTTTCCTAAAATTAAAAAACTATATAGCTGTTGTGTTAATCAAAGCGCTTTTGTACAATACAATGATGATGATCCTGTATTTCTTTAAAAAAGTTACAATAAGCTACAAATACCGATGAAGCAAAGTTATCTGGAGTAGTCTATATAGGAGCTCTTTGGACTTTCTTTTATTATGCTAAAATAGTGGTGCTTTTAGGATTTACATTATTGTACTCTCCAATAGAAAGTGGGGATTGTTGAAGTATACAGTACACAGTTTTCATACATGTACAACATTGGTGGATGAACAATGTCTCTTATCAGTAATACTGGATGTAGGCTCTGGTTTTACCAGTTGCATACACTTAGAATATTTATAAGTAAAAATCTCTCGTGACACTGGAAAGTGATTAGAATGTGCAAACTGATGTAGTAGCTTTCATCCATTTCTCAAAGGGTACCACCACAGGAAAGTCCATTTAAGATGTTGGTAGGTTTAATAAAGTTGGAATGCTGGCACTGTTGAATTGGGCAACAGTTCTTCAGACCTGTAACAACACAACAAGAAGTTAGTTATAACAACAACTATTCCTCATTGTTCTTTAGTTAATACCACTAGAGCAGGAACTAACCACGTTCTTAGTTAACAGGCTTAGAAAATAACCTAATCACTTCTCCTCTATTACTACTATCTCTAGTGAACAAATACAATGACAGATTATCTGGGTAAGTAAAACTGAGCTGGGATACATATGGCAATCCAAGCTGAACTGTGGAAGCAATATTTGATGAGCGGTAGTAATTTTGTTTACAGTAAGACAGTTCCAGTGGCTTTAAGAAACACATTTGGAGGATCAAAGCTCTTATTTTGAAAGCCCTCTTAAGGAAAGGCAGCAATCATTTCTGCCACCCTCAACTAATGCTTTTGGAACCCTCTCAGCTCTACTTTGAATTGATCCCAACTGTTCAATTTATTTATTTATTTATTTATTAGATCAATACCAAAGAGTTAAACATAGTACTACCTGAATTTTAAAACAAGCCTGCAAGGACACAGGCAGTGAAATTTCCTACCAGGATCCTCCAGTGCAGGAAATATGTCTGTTGGATGATAAAATAATGGATCGTTGCACTGAAGCAACTGAAAAATTCTAAAATTGAAGGGAATTGAGATGAACAGGTAACTTGTCTTTCTTGATTGACATTGCATCTGCCTGTACTAAAGCTTGGAGGGAGAAAAGGGGAAACAACCTGCCAAAGAACAAGTTGCAGAAAATAGATTCATGCCTGGTGGCTTAGCTTCTGAAAAATCTTGCTGAAGAGGCAGGCCAGAGCTTGCTTGAGCCTTCAACAGCATTCTTAAAGCATGGCTTTAGTCAGGCAGATCATTAGCCAACTGCTACAGGACAAGAAATTGATCTATTAACCAACAGCTCCAGGTCAAATATTTGGAGTGTTACAATAATCACCTACTAATCATAATAGTCTATAAAATATCCATATGGTCCAAAGAAAGCAAGATAAATTCCTATGACATCATGCAACTATGAGGCTGAGTTTGAAGCACAAAGTGACGTTTCAGTATGCAAACCACAGTATTTTAGTGTGTACTCCTGCATTTAAGCTCTTGCAGTATTTCTATCAGCCTTCAAAAAATTAAAACCCCATGCTTCCAAAAGCTGCATTTTGGAGGCATCAGGACAAAGATGATTAATATGAGCTTTACTGACACCTTAAAGGTTGGAAAAAAAATAGATACCAGTATGAACAGTGTATCTTGCACATATTTTGCAGTTTGACATTGGCAAAATAAAGATAACTTCTATATTAACATAAATCGTGAATTTTTAACACAGTTCTGCACTAGAAATCACCACTTTTTTTTTTTTTTTTAAAAGCTAAAACACACATTTAAAAGGTTTACCTGGCTCAGAGCTACAGTACAGCTATGCATTAAAGTAGCTGACATGATGACTTTTTGCGTGCTTTTCCAGGCACTGGAGTTTTTCTGTTAATTTGTCGCACAAGGTCATAAAAGATCTGTGAATATAAAAGTCGATTACTTGTTAGAATTCAGAAGCTTCTCTCATAACCTTAACCCTTCAGTCTTCACACAGTGTTTTCAGATACTCAAGAACCTTTTTTCACTCCAGAGGGTGGTGAGGCCCTGGCACAGGCTGCCCAGAGCAGCTGTGGCTGCCCCATCCCTGGAGGTGCTCAAGGCCAGGCTGGATGGGGCCTTGGGCAACCTGGTCTGGTGGGAGGTGTCCCTGCCATGGCAGGGGGCTGGAGCTGGGTGGGCTTTAAGGTCCCTTCCAACCCGAGCATTTCTATGACTCTATGAACCTCTGGGAATATTTATTTAACACAAAGATGGTAAGTGAAACTGTATACTTAATTAACACCTGTTTATTTTCTGTTTCTTAAGATAATTGTCTGCCAAGGGTTTTCCAGTTTCAATAAAGCGAACTGGAATGACAGCTGTAATCTGAACACATTTCAACTCTGGGCCAAATTTATCTGAAAATGCATGATATATGCCACCACGATCAACTAGTACATGCTATTTGGATTGTCACACTGATGTCAAGGAACAGGACATGGCTTTCCTTTAACTCAAATCTCGCTGTAAGGACACTCTTTTGAAGAAAGTTCTGGTAAGTTTTAACTACTACTTCAGTTCTAGTGCAAATGTGTAAAGTGTATATTCAGTAATACTCTCTAGTCTTTGAATAAGATCATGCTTTTCTGGATACTTTAAAAAGTATTAAAGTCAGGCAGTAGCCTCTATAGGACTACAGCATGACACAAACAAAATTTTTCCTAGAAAAATAAAGCATAAGACTCTCACACTTTGAGTCTCTTAGAATTTTAATTAGACTCTAGTTTTGCGGAAAGGCTAATTTAAAACACTTATAAGCCGTACAATTAAACAGCATCTGTTTTGTTCATAATTGACATTGTTCCAATTATTTCTGTGTCTTTTAAATTAGGTCCTCATACTAAAGCCATCCGAGCAGATTCCTAGAGCACTGGTTGCAAAGCAGCACACTTTCCAACAGAGGCTTTTAGTGTTTGATGGAAATAAGCTCCAATTTATTAACCATATGACTTCTATACAGTTAAGCAAATTAATTTTTAAGAAAAGCTGAGTAGTTTCCAGAAAAATCCCAACTAATTAAACAAACATTACCCATTTTTAAAATCATCTGTGCTTAAAAACACCATACTCATTTGATTACAAACAAGTCTTGCACAGAGGTCTTTTTAACTTGAATTGATACTGCCAACAATGTCTTCCAGAGGACACAATGAACTGCAGGGTTTATCATAAAATTCAAGCTGCTTCAGAAATGTAAATATTAACACAGCCTCTTTTTCTAAGCATTTTTTGCATCTGTTTCTTTATGCTTGCACTCCCAATGGATAGGAAGACATGAACTATGACAAGCCCTAAAAGTGCATGCATTTGATTATGGCACCTAGATCCTGCTAAATAAGTAAGCAACTAGATACTATAGAGGCTTTGCTTTCCTTTTTTCTTGCAGAGCACCTATTTAGGTCTCTTCTCCAACCAGCTGATAATTTTTATAAAACCCATGAGGTTTTGTCCCTACCATCTCAAACAGTTCAATAACAAGTTGCTTAAATCCAATAGTTTTAAAGACTTAGATCTTACAAATCTTTCTGAGAAATGGATAGCCAAGTCAATGGATGGGGCTTGTATCAACTAGGGCAGGTAGCATGAAAAGCCTGAACCTAACAGAAATATTTATACCAAATTCATATAATTTAAAGACTAATTATACTAAAATTAAACACAATTTGAACAAGTCTCAAGGCAAAGCTAGATACATCCCTAATATAAATATTTCACAGATTCTCACATTAACAGTGTACAGTCGTCCATTATAAAAACAGAATTATGAATATTTTTTTTTTCTTGACAAACACTTATCAAAACACCGTGTCCTGTTCTCATTTCCTTGCCACCCTCCTGTCCCATAGGTGTTGTGCCTTACCTCATTAACATTTATCTTTGATTTTGCAGAAGACTCTAAGAACGCACAATTATTCCATTGCCTTGCTAGGTTCTGACCTTGTTCCTTTCCCACAACTCTTTCATCTTCCAAGTCACACTTATTGCCAACCAGAATCATAGGCACCTAAAAGCAATTTAATACCAGCAAAAAACAAAAACAACAACAACAAAAAAACAACATTAAAATTTTGGAAAGGTACAACATGAAACACCTGCAACCCAACCTGACTCCTTAGAGGATCCTGACTCCCAGAATAATCAAGTTCTCGTATAACTGAAACTTAAGTTTAGACCTCTGAGAGGCTTCAAATGAAAAGTGTCTGCATTTTTTTTTTGCCTGCCATTTTGCAGGATGGAGAGGGGTGGAAGGAATAGTTGGAGGATTCAGTATACTGCCAATTGATTAGGTTTCACATGCTCTAAATGACCTAGAGAGGTTTCATTTTTACATGCATGGCCACCACCTGTGAGTTGAAGACATCAAGTAGTCAACTCACAAATTTACTACAGGATTCCTACATGTTCAGAAATCCTAGAAAAAGTGCACTGTACTGAAGAGCATGATGAAGGGGGTGATGCTAAAGCTCCTTCCACTATTCCTCTACTTCTAGTGTATCTGTACTCCTTCCAAGAGCAGTTTGCTCGAGCAGTATTTATTGGTAAGCTGATGCACATAGAGGAAAGAAACACGATAGTTTATCAAAATCACCAACTACAGAAAATGTTAAATTGACTTTACAGCAAGAAAAAAAAAAAAGTTAAAAAAAATTGTAAAGACATATGCAAGTTTCTCCCAAATTCACGTGTTACAAAAAAAGATTACAGTATTTTGATCTTTAATTTTCCCCCACTATGACAGCAAAATTTATGTAAATTTTGGTGAAGAGAACTGAAGTGGCACCTTGAAGCTCACTATTTTTCTCTTGATACTATGGAATAGCTTTCAAAACTGAGGGGTGCTTGTTATGAAAAAATACAATTCCAACAGACACAACTAAAGAAAGCTTATGCAAATCAGAATAAATGAAGCACGTAAATTACTGCTTCAAACATGCTCACAATTATCTTGTTTTTAGTTCAACTCAGTACAACATTAATTTGATACTAAAAAAAGACTAACTTGGTAGCTTCTGGATGGGAAAGGTACACGCAATTTAAATACTACCCTTTCAAGATACATTTGTAATAATGGGTCATAAATCATGTCTAGAAGAAATACACTGAACACAGACCACACGTGTAGATACTTATGCTTAACACAGCACAAGGTCCTTTATAAGAGTCATAGTGAACTTCACTGAAATTGAAAGATTTAATACATTTTGTGTCTGTTAAGAGCTAAAGCATATAAAGATACGTGAAGTGAGGAAGGATCAAAGTTTCCACGAGCACAGTTATGAATGAGATATGCTACGAGCACAGTTATGGATCACAATACGACGAGCATACTTAAAGCATTCATTGCTTTTTCCCCAACCCCAAGGAATTTTTTCTGTCTGGTGGCTACAGCCTGCAAAATGTCTGTTAAAAACAATTTTACTGATGTGAAACATCTGAAATTCTTACTTTCATTAATGATAAAAAGTAAGATATTCACTTCCTATAACCATAATTTATTTTTTTAAAATCCGTTCTAAACAAGAATGTTTTAGCCTCACTTATAACCTTAATAATGTTAAGGGTTAAATACTGAAATTGTGTGGAAACGGTATGACTGAACTTACTGGCAAGAACACACAAAATATAAAGACTGCACAACATGCAAATTTAAAGATTACAGTACAGTCTTCTGTAAGGACTTTGTGCTTTCAAAATACCACAAGCAGTATGCATATTATAACGAAAAATTGAATGTAAGTTTGAGACTTCATTGTATAATGACGGAGGTAAAAAAAAAAAAAAAAAGATGCTTTAGAAACATTTTCTGCAGTAGTACAGGATAAGGTTATATACAGCTTCAAGCAGAACATTTTAAAGGAAGAGATTAAATACACAATTCTCTTCAGATACCATATGTCAAGTTACAATTTTCCTCCTTTGCCTTAAGAGTTGCATTTCTGTTCTATGCATCTGCTGGTTGATTTGTCTCTTAATTTAAGGCTTGGAACCTATCTGATCAAAGTGTATACATTACAACATCCGCAAGGAGAACTCTAAATACAAGTCTTTAGCATTTATAGCAATGCTTACATCATCAGTGTCTTTGACTCGAAGAATCTGTTCTCTTAGATCCTGCAAATCATTAAACGTGGACTGTGCTGTGATGGAATATACTAATGCAAAACCTTGTCCGTTTTTCATGTATAGGTCTCTCATTGCTGTAAACTGTTCCTGTAATTAAAAAAGATAGAGATCTTGCATTCAATTTGCACTTTCCTTACACAAACTGATGTATACTTCAGGTCAGAAAGTATGATGCATTTGTATTCTCCCCCCTTTTTTAAACTGACTAATATTTTCATGTTTTATGGTAAGCATTAACATAAATTAAGATACTTTTAACTAAATCTCAAGCTTGGAACATTTTCTAGGGTAGCTAAATAAGCATCTGGACATTGCCAAGGCCTACAACCCTGGAAAAAGTCATCACAGAAACTGCAGTAATCTCAAAAGAGAGAACAGGAACAGAGCGTAGAGGGTACAGCATAGTCTGTAGATTACAGATGTTACATTCCTCCTGAATCCCTCCTTATATACCAACTCCTTCCTGTCTCCCGTTTATTCTTTAAAACACACTGCAAAGTAATCGCATCTGTTTCAGTCTCCATTTTGTAGTCTAGGCACTTCCTATGTCAAATTCTACTTTCATTTTCAAGGAGATTGAACAGAGGATGGAGATCCTCAACAGACCTGTCACATTCCCTAGACTTTGGTGACAACTATGAAGATTCACTGGTGCACCACACAGCAGCAGCATTAGGACTTGTTGCTGTTTGCAGGCTCTCACTACTATGACTGTGCTAGCATTTGCCTTTCTGGCATTGCTGGCTTTGCTGTCTTGTGACTGATCACTCACTCACCTGGCCTCGTCACTATTATATTACAGGAACTAGTTCATCAACTGAAAGTGCGTGACCTCAGACTAAAATTTCATTCCTCTTCAACTGTTCCAGGTCATGTAGCCCTTTCTAGTGGAGCGAAACTCAAGTATGATACAGGATTTATGAGGCTAAGTAACAGAATTGTTTAAAAGTTCTATCTGCTTGTATATATGGCCTCAGCTGTAAAATCCAGTTACTTTCTTCTTTTTATTTGTTTTATATATGTTAATTTTAAACACAATTCCCCATAAACTTATGGTTTCTTTTGCGAGGCCATCTCCTCTGTGGTTGCGTGCATTGAGCATGTTAATTTGACCTCATTATACCTCAGCTTTTGTGATTAGAGGCAAACTAATACAATGCAGTGCAAACGTTTTCAGAATGACATGAGACATTTCAATTCTGCAGCTGGAGTGGAAATTTTAGGTCAAGATTTATTCTGTACACTAAATATCCACATACAGATTTTGCATGTTTGTACCCAAAAGGTCTCTCTTTTCATATACAAGGTTTCTTCTACAGCTGTACCAAATACTGTATGTCAGATGAGAAGAAGAGTATACTCCAAGGGAGCAGCCACTTGATCTTTCTGTAGCTTAACACAACCTTACTCTAATGTGGAGTTTAAATAAATGATTATGGGACCAGATTGCTATTATAGTTCAGAAAACACATGCTATACTCCAAGAGTCTTGATTCACTGGAATCAATGAGGGAAATGACTGGTTCCAGTATATTTTGGAACTAAACAGGAAGAAAACCTGACCAGTAAAGCATATGGTTTATGCTGACCCTTTGCATGAGTCCACATAAGCTGACTAAAGTGATACTATTTTTATCCCGTGTAAGAGTCCATCTCACAGACAACAGAAAAAGGAGAGAACAAGAAAGCACTTTTTCTTCAGCAACAGAAATCAAAACCAAGTAACCATTGGGTCTAAATTTGCCTCCGGGCAATGTAAACTTAAAACAGCAGCAGAATCACTTTTAAAATGCTCAGTCTGATGTTTCCTTTATTACAGAACATTGGATCACAGGAAACTTGCAATTCATTTTCTGTTGCAATACTCAATTTTTGTTGAAAAACAACTTTTATTCAATGCACTGACCACAGTTACTCTTTAGCAAGTGAGGAAGGAAACTTGTCATCATTCACATCCCTACATTTTTTTGATAGCTTTAACACAGTACATCAGTATTTGGGAAAATTAGTTTTACATACCGTTCCTGCAGTATCTAAGATTTCAAGCATACACTGTTGTGCATCTACTTCAACTTGCTGTTAAGAGAAAGAGACAGAGTTAGACCGTTTCCTCTTGCAACTGCACTCCAAAACCACCACGAGTTGTGATTTTTATAAGCAAATCCATAATGCATAAAGCAGCATAATGGCTTAAGAAGTTTATAAGGATATACACTTTGAAAACAGCAGGAGAAAGGTTTTCAAAGAGCCCCTGTGACATTTTCAAAAGCAGCTTCAGCAGCCAAGTACCACTTCACAAAGTGATTAGGAATTTTTGATTATGAAAAATGAAGGTTGCTAAATTTGTAGTAACAGTTACCAGCAACTAACACAAGTCATTTCTACTTGTTCCAGGGATCATTCACAGAAAAGTCCAGGTGAAACCTACAAAACTGAATTGTCACGCTAATGCTCATTTAATAGTCATTAAAATCAGTAAGTGGTACACAACATACAATACACCTAGCAAGCCATTGAGACTGATTTCCCAAAATTAAGCCTTTAGTGACACTAATTAGGATACTGATTCAGCTTAAAAATAGAAAGTTTAAGAAACCAGATCCATTTCTGCATCTATTTCTGAGTTCGCCTGTCTAGTTTCTACACCTCCCTGCATCCCCTAATGTCTTTGAGGGCAACAAAGGACATGGAAGTGCCTTTAAGCTGTTTCAAGCAGGCTGACCACCTGTTTTTTTCTCTTTCAACCTATCAGTACACTTTCCTTAGCTGTACTTCATGTAAAATTATTAGATGGTAGATGAACACTCAAAAAGAACTGTGTTCCCCATTCCTGATACGCCCCTTATCACTAGTTTAACTTCAAGTTTTTCTTCTGTAACTAGATTAGAGCTTTGGGAGAAAAGAGTTACGTCCACTCCTCTCATACCTCCCTCATCCTTCCCAGGAAAGGAAATTCCTTTAATAGTCACTATTTTAGCATGTATTGCTGACAAAAGCATTCAAGCTAATTAAGCAGCACCCATTCCCTTGGGTTTGATGAGTAAATCAAGGCTAAGTTTCAAGACGCCCAATTATTTCACTCTGTTTTAAAATTTAGCTCCAGACAAACAATGTTTTTCAAGCCACATTCTCTGAACTTCACATACTTTAAAATTAGATTTAAAGTCCAGAATACAGAATTGCAACTGACAAACAAATACATTTTAAGGCCACCTGAGTCAAGAAGCAAGTTAGAATATCGCCTAGAGTGAAGAAAACAACAGCATAAAGCGTCATCCAGACATAAGCAAAAGATGTAGCCCAGCTGATTTGAAAAGAAGCATACAAAGAGATATTCCTAGCTGTTTTGCAACCAAAACTGAAACAAACATTTTAAGATCTCTGGTAAAAAAAAAAAAAAAAATCACTAGCAAAAGGCAAATTTATTGAGATGGCTTCACTTTTTCAGGCTCCATAGAACCATTCATTGGAAAAAATCATCCAACAAACATCAGAAATCTAATGTGACCTGAAGAATGCAAATATATAACAAGGGAAACATTTTACTTCAGAACAGGTTGTGAGTATTTCTGGAGTCATTTATTGCAGGGCTTTTGCTGTGTCAGACCCACTGACTATAACAGTTTAAAAATTCCTGCACCTCTAATATAACAAAAAAAGAAGTTGCTACATATTTTTTTCCTGCCATTGTGTCAGGAATAAGAGTTCTGGTCCTGTTTGAAAGCCCATATGGTCAAGTAAGACCAGGGTTTTTCCAGCATACAGATTTCTATGAGGTCAAAGAAAACAAATGTGAAATTGTTTTGCTTTAATTCCTCTTCTGTTCAGAAGAGCTCCTGGTAACTATAGCTGCAATGGCTGTTAATGAGCCTTTTCATTCCAGCAGGAATACCTTCCCACTGGTGAAAGAGGAGGTCCTGCAGTCTCAGCCCCATCCCTAGCTAGGTTTGTTCACCTTGCCTCCTCCATATAGAAAGTAATATTTCTGTGGTCCCCTGGTGACTTACATTGGAGTATCAGTGAGACTGGACAGTAATTCAGGTAACAAAATGAATAAGTTTGAGAAACTGACACTGATTTGCTTCACCAAATGGTTAACTCTTTTGGTAGTAGTCCAGATGTAAGCCTGGAATATTAATCATGGTCTCAGCTGAAACTGAAAAGTGAGCAATATGGAGATTTCAAGATAATGCAAGCAGAGTCAGGCCTTGCAGCCTGTCATGCTGAAGATGAGAAGAGAGGAACTAACAGGCCAGAGTGTTTGTTCATTTATGATAGGTTTGTGTCAACATATTAATAAAACAGCAGTCCATCTAATGGAAGCGTATCGAGCTATCAGTGAAATTGTTAGGAGTCCTGTATGTTTCCTCTTGTATTCCGAAGGTGAGCCTGAATTTGGTTTTAGTACATTCTCATAGGAGCAAAGACGCTTAGAGCCTCTGGAAATCTGCCTGCAGATACTAACTCAATATACAGCTGTATGTACCTACACGCATTTGTATACAAAACCATAAATACATTACTATATTTGTGTATATATATATATATATATATATATATACACATATACGTACAAAATAATATATATGCGTATATACTTATATAATAAAACTATTTGTGTTCATTTCTGACAAGTTTTTTTTTTTTTTTTTTAAACTGACAGGCCAGTAAAGTACTATGCCTAACTATTAAAATGCTAATCTTGCATTACTCCTTTCAGACAGACTTTTCAAGAACAACTTTACAGTTCAAACTTCAGTTACTAGATATGACACGACATTACCAGGCATACCCTTTTTGAAGCAAAAACCTCAAATATTTGACAACATCTACTGCACCTTGAAGCAAGTATTTAAGTTCCTGTGACACAAGGACATCTTTGCACCTACCTTTCTGTAGGAATCTTCTATCGTAGGATCGTATTTTTCAACGAATATTCCTTGAACAAACTGTACAGTCTGCAAGACAAGAGTTCTTGTAAGATCCTTCTTGAACACCGTACAAAATGTCACAAATTACTGTTCTAGGTGTATATTCACTTATCCTTCACAGTTTTGAAGGCAAACTAAGCGAGTGATGATTATAAATGAAGTGAAATTACAAGAAGTTAGAGGCATATGCCTATTTGACTATATATTGTTAGATAGAGTAATACTACACTTTCTTTTAGGCACTCTCACTTGGAACGTAAGAACTAAAGCATGCATTGATTTAAGGTTTGTCTAACTGTTGGAATCATTATTAGTTTTCAGTTGAATAGGATACAGTACAGCTGCATGGCTTTCACATTTGTATTTAGAAGCACTGCATCTTTTACTACTTACCTGCCAGCACAGGAATTAGTCACAAAATAACTGCCAGCACTTACTGCTCCTAACTAAACTCAGTAAAATATTCCTGTATACCTAGTGTGTAGGAGATTTTTAGCACAAGTGGAACTTTACTACTCAATGGCCAAGCCAGAGCAGACAGGTTCAAATCCAGACATGCTGCAGTAAGGTAAGAATGGAGGTGAAGGAGAAAGTTCTTTTATAACCTAAGATGATTTGTCACATGTCTTCCTTTAGGAATTGCTTTGTAAAAGAATAGCTTCTACCTGATAAAATGCGCCTCTAGATCTTAATTTGTGATAAGGTGCACAATTAAACTGAAAGATGTAAAGTTCTCAGTTGAGCTGAAAACTTCATATTCTGTGAACTTTTTTAGTGCTAGTCTGTCAGTCTGACTCTAACTTTTCTGGACCCATTTAGCTGAAACTCACAAGCTCTTTGGTGTACAGTCATCTACCTGCTGCAGTTATTCACCTACTTGCAGGCAAAGACATAGAAAACATGACAAACTTCACACAAATATGTAGAAGAAGTATTTGCATTTAAACAATTAGTGTTTTGGACACTAACAAACATTACGCAAACAGCACACTAGAGAACTTTCTAGAGACAGAAGTTACCATGGCCAGGCACATGCCTGGCACAGTTCATCATATTGGTTTCCCAAAGCAGCTTGACTTCCCACAAACCTACGCATGCCTGGGTTATCCAGTGAAGCCAGAGACCTTCACAATGCTTTTATGCATTTCACTGTGTGGGACTGGCAGAGATCTGACCAAGCTCCAGCAACCGACCGCATCCAAAAATACCAGCACACGAGAGTGCACCATTGGATGCGGAAAGTGCTGACAGATACACAGCAAAGGGTGTAGCTATTGTAGCCAGGAACCCTCAGCTGTCATTGCTTACATGTAATGTGCAAAAATAATGGGTTAGCAGAGGGTATTAGAGAAAAAGCAAGACACCAGGAATCTAAGAACAACTTCAGCTGCTTCACAGTACTTACCAGAGCAGACTTTCCAACACCTCCAGAACCAAGAACCACTAGCTTGTATTCACGCATGATGCAAGAGATAAGTCGCCCTCAATACCTAAAACACACAATAAATTTACCAGTTTTGTTCAACAGGATTACTATTTTAGCGTTACTACATTATTACTGTTAGCTTGCGTGTATAACAAGACAAAAACAGTTAAATACTGATATAAAATGATAAAGGCAGGACAGACACCATTATAAGCAGGCGTAACCTAAGCAGGATGTCACTTCAATTATTACACACCATGGCCACTTATTCAAGACAGTAATGGTGATCAATAATACTTTTCCACCTAGTGCAAGTAAAGTACCGACAAGTGCTTCGTTTGAACAGGATTTGAAGGCTTCAAGAAGAACTGTTATTCATGTGCTATTGTGTATAGTTTCATGCTCAAAATATTACAGACTTGGAAATGGTTTTCAAATGGAGATTTTTATATCCTAAGAAACAGTAATTTGGAGAAAAGGCAAAAACAGATTAAGACTCTTTGTAATGAAGAGCTCAGTATCATGATCTTGCCAAAATATCCCAGGTGTTTTGAAGGAAGAGTCAAAGTACCTGGCAGAGCTGCTCGTACCTACATGAATACAGCACTCCCTCAGAGGCCTCTGGATATAGAGGTATCCTTCACTTATAGCAAGGAGGAATTAGGCACAGAAATTAAATTTACTCCTATTCATAGGGAAATTACTTGTATCACAGCACACTGCTTATTGATCTGTGTTCACCACAAGAACTTATACAAGCTTTTCTAGACAGGAAAACAAGTCTTTAGCACCCCGCTGTGCCTATTTCAGGGAGCATTAAGGTGTTTCACAGGTTTCTCAATAACTTTTTCCCTCACAAGAAGTTCCTTGCACTGTGTGTCTTGCAACAGGAGACCAAAATCATTATCCCCAGGAGTCACTCAGATGCCTAAAGAGCTTGCAGTTTTACAGCAGCATTCCCAGTATTGAGTATACGTTTATCAGGTAAACAGCTGCTAATGCTCATCACCCATGGTACTGAGGTAGCAATTCTAAAAAGACTTAAGTTTCACAGCTACTACATCCTCTCCGCAGCCATCCCCCAAACTCGTTTCGTATCACACAAGTTTTTGCGATTTCATATATACATGCACATGTGTAAGGGATTTTGCTCATACAAGCTGGCTTGCATGAAGCGTCTCCAGTTTCCTCTGAAAACCTGCACCATGCCACTAAGAACATCAGCACTGACTAAAAAAAAAACACAAAACAACAGATAGGAAGCTTCTTTAGTGAACAGCATCTCTTCATTTGTGGCGTCGTTTATGTGGACTATCAGCCAGAGCTTCTATCTATTGGCTCCAAGTTTGATCTACACCCAGAAAGCACAACCTTGACACCGCAACCCAATTCTCTAAGCAGAGTTTGATAAAAAGGCTTCAGGATTTTTATGTTTTTAAATGCAGAATGGCCATTTTTCAAACCACCAACTCTTAATGAAGCTACAACAGCAAGCTACGAACAATCAGATAAATAGTATTTTCTCTCTCACACCACTGTTCTGCCATAAAAGAAATATTGAATAAACCCTACTGTAGTAAAGCTAACAGTTACTGTTAACAAGAAACAATTATCCGAGTGGAGATGGCATATATTTGCTCATTCTGAAGCACTTAAATGCCAAACGAGGAATCATTCACAGAGAGACTTGTATAAGAAAATTAAACCAGCCTCTTCCCACCGAACAACCATTTTTCAAAAAGAACAGCAGGATCACAGAAGTTAGTATTAAAAAAATAATAAAAAACCTGCTTAAATCTGAGGACTGATTAATGTTCTGCTAGATACCTAAATGTTGTTATAACGATTGTGGTTTTACAACTAACTTGAAGCAACCAAAATACTATTTTGAGACCCTTCTTCTCCGAGAAGCTGGGAGCTGTGTGCTAGCTGGTGTGCCTCCCCACAGCTGCCTGCTGGATCTGCCTGCGCCTCTTCACTGGAAGCCAACCTGGCAAAAACAAAAGCAGGGCTGCAGATGTTGGGGCAGGTCTTTGGGTTATACACACCAGAAAATGTACCTCTTACAGTCCTGCTAGCAACCAAGAACTGCTGCAGCTGTGACTCTACAGGAGGAAGGTCTCAGCTCCTCCCCTGCACTGATTCCAGCAGGTACCAGATGGAGTTATTTGTTTTTGTACGCCCTCCCCGCCTTCAAAAGACAAAATCATCCTCCCCCAGAAGAACTTCTCTGCAAAGAAGGGAAGCAGAAGCAAGGTAGGACATAGCCCTCTCATCAGCAGTAACCTCACAGCATCTCTGGGAGTCACGCCATCTGTTTAGCACGCACCACGAAGACGATTTACATAGAAATTAGAGCACCTCCATGTCAGTGCTCATCTACGCCATCAACAGTTAACCCCACATTATCTCAAGACTGAGAAATCAAGCAGCCAGGCCCTATTTTGTTTTCTTCTTGCAAACACGTTATGAGCAGTATTATTTACCTGAACTATTTCTTGCGCCTTAAGCAAGCAATGGGTGTGCAAGGAGAAAGCAGCGAGGAACTAACACTGACCTGATGCCCAGCAATGCAGGTCTCTCCACAGGCTTCAACAAACATCAGGACTCTCCAATTTCACACCTAACAGAACAACTTTTCATTCCTCCCTTTAAATAGTTTTCTTCCACCAGAGCCATGCACACCGCTTTACCTGCTTTGCACCCTCATAAATGTTCAGTTAGACCCACAAAGCCCTAAGTTGTCCAACCTTTCTGCCAACAAAAAGGCTCGTCTAACTGTTCTGAAATACACCTTTCAAGCTCATGACGAGTTAAGCCTGTAATTACCTCACCTGTCATTTCTTTAAAACAAACATTCAGTTATGTCTTTATTTTTGGAAAGGTGTCACTAGAATGACAAACTTAGTCAGAAGAGGGGAAATCCCAGTGCAGTCATCTGGGTGAACTGCAGCAATTTCACTGTCTTGTAAAGGATGGTTTCAGCAGAATTTTTCAGTATTTGGTCTGAAGTTAGCAACTAAATATGCAGATGTCAGTAATGAAGGCTGACAGTAATTTAGAAGTAATAGGACTTAGAATAGATATTCAATAGCTGCTGCTTACCCAGTGGTTTGAGTCATTTGTGACTTTCAGGAGAGTTTAACACAAGCCAAAGCTGCTTTTAGCATCCAGGTTTGGAAGGAAAGCCCTAAATATCCAGTGCTCTGGAGCTGGTTTCACTGCTTTTGGTCACAGTACGTAACTGAAGCACGTATACACTCTTACAGCTCGGTCAGCCAGCCTTCTTAATCTGTGAAATGCCTAAGCAAAAAGCTTTGCAATGAAACACAAAACCACCTGTTTTCCAAAACGCTTTTTTTCAAGCTAACTCTGGAATAGCACCTGCAGAAGTACCAGCTGCCATCTGCTCCCACCCCACAGGCTCCGGGTAGCAGCCCTGAAGTCACTTCACCTTCCTTGCACTGCTTTCTAACAGGAAAGAAACTCACTTCGTGGCTAGGAGAACTTTTCCTAAGGAAAGCAAAATGTCCTGGTTAGAGGTCTCTGTCTCTTTCTCAGCCAAGAAACCACCAGTCTGCAAAGCTAGGAGCATGGCAGAGCAGCAGCTATGTGGAGAAAAGCAAAGCTAGCACTTTTTCCACTGACCAGTATGTGCCTGTTGGCTATAAGCGTGCCCAGCCTGGGTTAGGACTCTGATCCTGCCTGAACTTGACTTTCCCGTGGTTCCTGACCAGCCTGACCTGGCCCTGCTCTAGCTCTGACCCATTCTTCTGCATCGTGTGGCGTACGGACTGCTTGCATCCCAAGCCTTGATCTTACTCTTCCTTTGCTTTTCGGGTTGACATAATGCTGGGTTCTGGAATTAATATTGCATTCAGCTCCATCCAGCGCCGACAATTTCTTGTTGACTCATTTATGACAAATGGTGGAAGCAGAGGAGAAGGATGGAAGACAAAGGATAAAAGGGGAGGTTTAAGCCATAAAGCACACAATATTTCAGTTACCGAATGGCATTTTAAACAACAGAAGCCATTAAGCTTCAAAGCAGGACACTGATGTAAAAAGTTCAAGTGTTGAAAGCTACGCGTGCTGTAAAACCTAAGATGGATGCACGCGTTTCTGGTGGATGGCCTTCTCTGCCTGAAAAATAAAACAACACACAAAAACAAACAAACAAAAAACTTCTCTAGCTATTCTAGAGCAGATACTGACCGTGTGCAATCTCTCCTTATAAAATCTGCCCCTTGCATTTCACACGTTCTCCTGCCCTTTTCTCTCCCACCGCCCCAATAGGAGGAAAAAAGTGACTGGAAGAACTTTGTAAGAGTGCACGGTTATGAAGCCACTTGTACGATCCAAACAAGAGCTCAAAGTGGCACCTTCAGAATAGCTTTCAGCAGTTGGCACTAACCAGACATTTCAATGATAGCCTTTAATTCAAAGCAATCAGAAAGCAATTGTATTACTTAACTGGAAAAATACAGGATCGTTAGATCCACTGCTCTAATGACAAGATCTCACTTATTCAGATCAGGAGACAGTCAGGATTGAGTGTTTCCTACCTAAAATTTAATGTGTTAAAGCCACAGCCATATCACAGCGTGGTCAGAGCATCCAGAGCAAGACAGGGTCAAGTCCAACAATGTTTGTCTGTACTCCCCAGATCACCCAGTCTCAGGAGGAATGAGAAATGGATATACTCAGAAGGGAGTAAGCAAAAGGAAAATAGCACAGTATCTGACTAATAGATAAGCAAAATCATTTATTGGACAGTAGTTTGTAAGAAGTATCCACAGAATTGCCCAGCAATTAGACACAAATAATTTCAAACTTATTCTGACCCAATAAACCAAGCAATTTGTTTGAATCCCTACCTTCCCTCTTCTTTTAGTGGAGTATTTTAACAGAGATTTATGCTAGTTGGAAGAGTGGCTGTCTTTAAGGTGACAGGCGTTCAAGGAATGAGAGCAATAATTCCTTTGCTTTTTCATTTTTCTGCTCCTCTAACTCAGAGAAAAACTCTGTCCACTGTGGTCTCTATGCAGGCACTAAAGAAGAGGAAGATAGGAAGCATGCAAAAACAGTGGCCTTCACCCCCCTTCACTGGAGCAGGGACTGTCTTTCACAACCGAGACAAGTGTTTATATGCACGGATATCAGCACAGCCAAATTCTGGAGGCATCCAAAGCAAGATTTAGCTAGAAAATAAGGGAACTTACTCTTCTCCAAAAATACAATTTTCACACAAACTGGACTCCAGCGCTGTCTGAAGTACACAATCTCCCAGAAGTAGTGAGCTCCCTTTGGCACTCACAGCTGATGGAGTTGAGGTGACTTCAGTAGCTGCCTTGCGTGCTTCCTGAGATGTAACAGCCCATAAAGCCTCCAAGACTGTGCAGCCTCTTATTCGTCAATATTACTTTTACTAATTAACGCATATATTAATGCATTAGTGCTACTACACCGCATTAATATACAGCATGTTAATGTAACTAATGTACCACATTAATACATACATTAATACATTAAAAAGAACAACGTTAATTTTTCTTACTCTTCTCTGCCATCTCTTACGTTGTCAGGGGAAGGGGATTACTCCTAGTCTCAGCCACTTATATTCATATATAGATATAATCCTTTTATTTTTATATTTATACATCCTTATATTCAAAAGGTTTATCACCTCTTGAATATAGCGCAGAGCAGAGATGACATTCTTGTTTTTTGGTCATCCCAGTTTTGAACAGAGTACTAAAAGGTGATAACTAACTCAGAGATGATAACGAACAAAGTACATGGTCGAGAGTAAACAAGGGACTTCTTTAGAGGAGAATTCTTCCCGAAGCAGGACAGCCTGCTTAATTCCACTTCTGACTGGCACGCTTCTTCAAAATCAAAGTAGTTGATACAGCTCTTGCTCCTCTAGTTTATGCAAATGACTGCAACTTCCATCCAGTGAACCACTGCTCGTTCTTCAAAGGGCATCTTTGAACGAACACCATTTGAACAGAAAGAGGAAAGCTTAAGCAAGACAAACCATTGGAAAGAAAGCACGTTAAAAGGTTCACAGCTTTCAAGACCCCTCTACACAGAGCTTGCTTTCCGCTTCTGCCCTGATCAGATAAAGTGTGAAGAAGTGCCTCTTGGACATTTTCTGGAAAGCTTTCTTGAAGCATGTCTCCAGACAAAGGTGAACCAAAGTGATGACCCTAAGGAAGTCAAGGAATAAAAAATGCTCTTCTAGTGATGACTGAAGATGCTGCATGCTTACTGCCTGTACAGCCTTCCTAAAAAGCAACCACACAATGAAAAACTCAGAATTCAGGCAAGTTCAAGTACCATTTCAGGCATCTGAAAGGATTTGGACTCAATATGACAGTTAGGAAGACAAGTTTTTTTTGGGGGGGGTTAGAATTTAGGTTTTTCTTTTTTTTTTTCTTCCAGCTCTTTCAGCCTCAAATTTTGGTTTCTGATTCAACTTTGGTACCTGTCTGAGGAATGGGAAAGCCAATCAATCAATCTTTCCAAGGGATATTAAACCAAATGAAGCTGGAACTAGAACTCACTTCCAGGCCAAAACAGGAACTAAACACATTCAGTCCTTGAAGATATCCCTGAGACTTGCTTATGCAAACTAGTTGTTAGTTGTTCAGGTATGGATTTAAGCAAATAGTCCTTCCCAGAAGCATTATTGTTCTCAGAACTCTGCAGACACCACTCTCATGTTCAGGTCTTGATGTACTGGTTGTATTGTTCAGTGCATTCACTGAAATTTTCATAACTCTTCTGCCTCTGCATATTTACCTCTTCAGAAGAGGTGTTTTATTAGAACCACCTTGGGAACAGTGCTCTCAAGCTCCTCTCAACTCTTTCCATAAGTAAAAAGTTTCCAACATCTGAATGACAGATCAAGCAAATCAACTGACTGGTTTACCTGCTTACCAGTTGAGAAATTCACCATGGAAGAGAAATCCTACTTCTCAGAGAGGGGATGTTAGCCCTGAGATGGAATGACAGGACAGCGGTCAGACATTTCGAAGAACAGCTCTAGCTCATTCACAGGACTAAGTCACTCTGACCAAGGCCAGGGGATTGTTTCATCCAAGGAAAGCTGCTTCCCAGCTCTGGTACTGGCCAAATCTAAATCTTGCTAATTGCCTGGGCTGTTCAGATTCCTCTAAGTTTTGAGTCTCTTGGTTTAGAGCCCCTTCTTTATTGGAACAAGTGGTTAGGGAGAACATGGGCTGTTCCTACCATTCCTCAAATATTTACACGAGGAGAAGTCCTAAATTCTTAGCTCTAAACACCAAAACAAGGAGGGTTTTCTCAGTCCATTCACTTCCACAAGCTTTTAGATGTTTTAGGAATTAAAGCAACTCACATAAACCTTGCTCAGTAGGGTGATCTCTCTTACAAGAGTCGAGTTAAAATACTCCAGAGTTGACTTTATCACACTTATCTACAGAAAACATTATTCCGAAATCAATTCGAGACAAGATGCAATGAAAAGATGATAGGGTCTAATTGAAGATGTTTATACTCAAGCCTCTGGGAAGAATAGCTAATCCATTACTAATGCAGACTTTCTGGAAGCAAATCAGCTGTTCAGTAAACAACGCCAGAACTTCTTGTTTCTACTTTTTACCTGATTTTGACACCTTTTTGTCAAGACAAGAAGCTATTTCTGAAAGAAAGTGATTTGTCAGTTAGCTAGCGAGTTCTTCTGGGCCCTAATGCAGCAGTTTTTCTTGGACAAAAAGATTTCTTCCATTATCTTCAAATATTTTAACTGATGCCAGAGTATCTTTGAAAACTTGCCTGGATGATTAAACTTATCCAGTGACAGGATACGTCATACTAACCACCTGAGAAAGAGGCAGAAGCACAAAAACAAGTTACTGCAGCACAAGCAGGGCACGAAGGTTTAAGTAACTACTCGAACATCCCATGGGGATGCTCATCCTACAGAGATAACCAAGTTTTCTTCCCACCATTGCAGAGAACTCCATGGAAGTCATAGCAAGGTAGAAGTTCTGCGAAGGATCTAGCACACTAAACGTCACATGCAAGCTTACCTCTGGGTAGTTCCGGGGTCTATAATTAGTGTAACTGAGTAATTTCTCCTCCTCCCAAAGTCAAAGTTACCTCCCAGCTAGATCTTAAATCTGAACACACACCTGATGCATGTTCTAAGGCTGAAAACCGCATACTTGAAGCCACAGACATCTCAGGATGAGGTTCCAAGCATGAGACTAATGCGCATGCACAATGTGCAGCAGCTTCATACCAAGAGTAAAAAGCCAGCTTGTTTCAAAACAAGTGATGCCGTGAACACTCTTAAGCTACTAAAAATAATGCAATGCTCCAATACTGAGCTGAAGTTTCAGTTTTACGCAAAAACTCTACTATGCCAGTTCAGGTTTTATAAGAGACGCTAAATTAAGTTGTATTAAGCCTATTTAAGCCTCAGTTGGACTTTGTAACTTCTATCAGTTCTGTTTTGGTAACTGTTTGCCATGGCACCCTTTTTTTCCAGTCTGAGTAAAGCAGCCACCATCCCCCAGAGAAGTTGTTTGTGCGTGCTCTACCAGCCTGACTTCCAGCTAAAACGATGATCTCAGAATTTCTGAAGAAACCGACTTGCAAATGGTTTTGATGCTTGCAAAGAAAAATCCAGGCAGACAGTGAGCAGAAAGACCACTCAGATTTTTAAAAATACTACAAACATATTAAATTCAGAGAAAGCATAATTATCACATTACAATATCTTGCCAGCCTAAGTATTCAACTATGCAGCAAATTTTGAGAACTGACGGCAATTTACAGCTGTAAGCTTGTCTCTGCTGTCATTAGAGTAGGACCAGTATTTAGCTCTAGAACTTATTAATTAATAGACTGCCTGAACTTATTAATTAATGGACACGGAGAACCTGCCAGGTTTGACCTGATGCACCTCCCAGTGTCTCCTCCTGATTAACAGCGGATTTGATCATTTGCTTCTCCTCATAACCATTCTAGTAAATTTTACCTTTCAAGTTACAGATAGAGATAAAAATAGCAGGACTACAAGCAAGGCGCCCAAGTTTTCAGAGTCAAGATACTCCCCTTGTAAAAACACACTTCTGCAGTTTGAAAGTTACGTCAAAAATTAAGCTTTCTGGTCGGTTTAAGGCACTCCTCTTAGGAAAAGAGGCAGCTTTACTCCTGCCACAGAAACAAGACCTACCCTCGAACTCCAGGCGCTATCTGCGTAACATCTGCCAACCTTAGCTCTCCTCTGCTTGTGCCGCTGGCTGCTGAACCCATCCAGCCTCGTGTCAGCTTTCCACCTTCAAATGTACGTCGATGCCGAGTCCAGCTGCAATTCCAGGATGTCCTGAATCTTTGTCCCTCCTGCCAGTTTGTCTCTATAATCCACGCATCGTGTACAGGCCTGGCAACACCAGAGCTTGCGTTCTTCCATGCCTACTTGCACCGTCTTCAATATTAAAAGTTAGATTTCAGTCCTATGCGTTGACATTACTTACACCTCCTCAAGGCACAGACATTTCCCTCATCACTACATCCCTTTTTGTTACTGGCCACTGAAGACTGGCTGGTGGAGCTCCTTGGCATGCAGCTCTTCAACCACCACCTGAAAATTTCCTATTTCCAGTTAGAAGCTAACAACATCATGAGATACAGAAAAAAAATCATCTTCCGAAGTGCAACTTATGCCAAAGTATCCTTCTGTAGTATGATTTACAGTCCCTCCGTTACAACTCAGGCTAGTAGCCCGAGATCTGTCTTAGCAATTCTCATGTGCCATTCTAATTAAGATTAGAAGTTTTATCTGTTGGAAGGACACTGATCCTATGCAAATTGAGAACAGTAGGTACTAGCAATCATTACGGCAACAAAATTAGCTCTTCTATGATAAATGAACCAGAACAGAAAAGTCACATAATTGTAACTCGGGTCTGTTTTGAGCTCTCAATCAACGCTTCCTTAATAGAAGCAGTTATTTGAATGTGAGCAAACATGACTTGAGTTATACATAATTCCATAAACAGTTCCTTTTTCAAACCTTAAGATTTCTGTCATGAGGTTAAGTTAGGCAGAAAAAAAAAAAGCACACACAAACCACCAGCAACAACTACCATCTCCTGCCACACGATTATTCTACTTCTGCAATAATGGAGGCGTGACTTAATCGCTTCTTTTTGTGTTTATTAGCTGAATCCACTGATGAAGGTGAGTTTTGTGTGAGATATGAAACACTTCATGGAAAATTTCTTTCCTGTGAGGGTGGCCAAACCCTGGAACAGGCTTCCTAGCGGGGTGGTTGATGCCCCGTGCCTGCCAGTGTTCGAGGGGCATTTGGACAGTGCCCCCAGTAATGTGCTTTGACTTACAGCTAGCCCTGAGGAGGTCAGGCAGTTGGGCTGGATGATCTCTGGTGGTTCCTTCCAACTCAGCTCTTCTGTCCTAGAGCATCCTGCTCTGCTTCTGGCAGCAAGGCAGAACACCATGAACCAGGGATGGCAGCTCCTCAGGCAGCGTGCGACTCCCAGACACACCTCAACTAGAAGACGACAGCTGCAGAAGTTAACCCCAAGCCCAAAGCCCTGCACAGAGGCACAGACAACCTGTTTGTCGTAGAGGCAACTGCTAAGTTGTTGCAGCTTCACAGCAGAGTGCTTAAAAAACACTAAAATAAATGCTAGCTTATCTTCGCATGCCAAGCTGCGATCTGCAGTAGTTCCTCTGCTTTGTGAGCCGCTGATGCATCTCAGACAGCTTCCCCCCCCCAAAAAAAATCTTATTAAATGGGTCAGAAATTTCCGAGAAGGAAAAATCTGACAGTTGCAAGCAGGAGCCCAAAGAGAAGCAATTCACGTTTGTAAGCCTAAGCTCACACACACCACGACACCCACACACAGAGCTAAGTAATTTTAACCAAATGAATTTGAATCACACTCAGCCCCACGCCGCTATTACACGGACTGGATCTTAAGTTACCAAATTAGTATGGGTTAAACTTGATTAAACAAGTCTCCACAAGAGTCTATTTCAATCTTCTTAAGACCAGCCTCGTTCTTGTTCAGACCACGCTTTTTGGTTCCTCTACATCTTCAAAGCTTGTCACTTACTGGAGAAACCTGTACTTCCTTCAGATTTGCTTTGCTGTTAACTTAAATCAAACGTGTACTTTCACAGGGCAGCAGAGGCTGTCCAAACCAAAATTTAAAGTCAGCTCCAGAGGTTTGGACAGGAAGACCTTTCTATGTACAGAGCAGCATGCCTGGTCATCTAAGAGTCATCTATTATTCAGACAATCACTGCACTATTTCAACAGGTATTACCACCACATCCTAAACGTTTTCCTGGACGAGTTTTACCTCCAGGAAACCAACGATGTGCATCTCTAAACAATCTGTATTTTGGGCAAAGCCTCGGTGGAAGAGCAACTTTTCAGTCCACCCCTCGTTCCAGTGAAACAAGTTTATCCTTCACAAAACCGCTCTTATTTCCACATCACTCAGGGAGTTCCCGGTACAGCCAGTGCATCCTCTTTTTGGGTTTTTGGCGTGTGGCTTCAACCGCCTGTAGATAAGGCTGTGAATGGTTCCTTACCTTCACGTCTACTGCCACAGCAGGTTCAGCATTCAACTTCCAAAAGAAGGTTTTGTCTTTCCTTTATGAAACGTCCAGCACAGAATTTCATTTTTAAAAAGCGCTCTGCATGCAGTTAACTAAGGAAGAATTACAGGATTTGAGACTACAAAGATTTTCAACTCGAGAAATTTGAAAGAAAATAGATATTCACAAACTGCATCTTAAGATCTTGCCTCTAGTTAGGAGCAGGATGTACTTCCAGTGAGCAAAGCTACATTTTTTGGCTGCTGTAGTTAAGTGAGTCCAAACTAACGTGCATGTAATGTTGCTTCTTCGTTAACATGCTGGCTGGGCAGGACCCAGATTCCTAGCAGAAAAGGAAAAGGCAGCTTCAGGACTTCTTGTATCTTTGTTTGTCAAGAAACAAACTGTACAACCTACTTGTTCTTTTCATTGATGGCTTCACACGTAGAACTCCATTTCCTCCCTCTAATTCCTGCTCACACAGACACAGCGTTTCTCTTCTGAGATTCTTTTAGGAATTTGATGAAAAGCAACACAGATCAGAAAGATGCCAAACACTCGCACATACAGTGGCCTAAAGCACTTTATTATAAAACTGCGCTTTCAGCTACTCTGTTTTTGCAAAACTTCAGCCACCACACTTTGGTTTTCTATGCAAGATCTCTGGCTGAACCTCAATATAGCTCAGGGCGTTTCCTGAAATAAAAGGTTGAGGGAGATGAGAAAAGGAAAGAGCATCATAAAAAAAAATAAAAAAAAGAAAGCAATGGGCACACTCAAACATAAAGTAAGGTGAAAAGGTAACAAACTAAAAGAGCACACAAGGAGCAAATGATTGTTATTCAGAAATGCTTGTTTCTCTCCAGTGTTCAGATATAAAAAGCAAGCATAAAAGTCTGCACCAGAAGTAAGAGCATGTGAAAATCAAGCATCCAGTTAGAAGGAAAGTTATGAGCACCTGGATTTATTGTGGGATCGCAAGCTTCCCCCTGCTGGTCTCCAAACTTATTCAAAGCCCAGAATGATGTATAATCAAGTAACAGGATGCCTCTTGTCTCTTCAGCGAGATATCTCCTAATCTGCTGCATAAATCAGATGAGATTTATGAGAAAGACGGAAGAGCGATTCTCTAGCATGACAGTCAGCTATTTTTGCCTTTCCAGTGTTCCTGCTCGATGCCACAGGACTACTACACAGCCTCCTATGCTCCACCAAGAGCTAAGATGACAATTTGGCACCAATTTCTAGAAGCACGGCATATTCTCAATTAACTAGTGTCAGCAAGACATTGGGTTTTAGCAAAGCATTTCACAGCACGTTAAGAACACAAGTCCAGGGCAACTCGACTTGTGTGCTTCTATTCAGGGAGTACTGATGATGTTAAATGACTTCAGAAATTCATCTGTGGACTGGTAATGGCATGGGCAGTAACTCTGAGGATGAATTTGTACTCGCAAAGAACTCACGTTTCTGATGCTGCTCATGGTGGAATCCGTGAAAACACCCAGCACTTCCCATACGCTTGGGCAACGTAACAGCATGCATAAATAACAGCACAACGTGGTCAAGAACACCACGATCACCGTCAATTCTCCATTTAAAACAAGTCAGGAGGGTGACAGAAAGCCAGCCTGATATACCCTTACACATACACACTAACTGTGTAACTGCAGGAGCACAAGGATCGAGGTTTTGCAGCCTGTAAATCCTCCAACAATGCTGTCTGCAACAACCACTGAGAAACTAGGCAGGGTATGTTTTATGGGTCATCTTTTTTAAGGACATCCAGCTTTTGGAACATTATCTTGTAAGCAGTTTCATAATGAAAGATGAGAGGAGGGTTACCGACTGTGTCTTACAATGTCTTAGCGATTCACCTTACCTACTTAAGGCCTGCAAGATTAATAAGCAAGAAGTTCCTGCCCTTGCACTTGACCACACAAGCTGGACACACAAGCACACAGCTCAGTCCCAAGTGTAAACATCACCTTATAAACAAATAAATCCAGTCCTAAATACTATGTCGTGGAGAAAGGTTCTTAAACAACTTCCATTTAACAGATTACTTCTCTGCTACAGTCCAGTTTGCTCCCCTCCACATTTAGAAAAAACAAACAAGATGTGCTTCAGCTTTCCACTCCTCTTCCAGAGAATCACTTTTGGGGAAGTATCAGACCAGGTGTTACAGAAGTTTAACTGCAAACAAGAACTGTGCAACTTGGCTATCAGTTTCATCCAGTCCAAAGGGTTTTCAGCATATTAACTTCATCTTAAATAAAAATCTGACTGCATGTGAAGCTAAGTTTTTAAAAAAGGAAGTAGCTGCTGTGGCCTGGCCCTACATCCCTTGAACACACTTTGATTTCGGTAATGCTGACGGAAGTCCCACAGCTAGCATCGTTCAGGTCCTCCTCCTGCTTCCTCTTCCTCCCCTCTCAAGCTCCACACAGGTAACTCACAGGTGTCTGCAGCTCGTCTTTAAGATGCGGTGGTTCCCTTTTTGCTTCTTCTCGATACATGAAGAATGCCTTAAAGAGTTTCCCTTCACTGAAGACATGAAAAAAAAGAAATCAAGATGCAACTGACTAGGTTGCAGAAGCAGACTGCGTGGGGAAAAAATATGAGAAGACTCCAAAAGCTACGATAATTAACACAGAGCGACAAAAAGGAACACTTGCAGGGACTGTTTGTATTTGGGAGTTATTTTGGATTAACTGAAGAGGAGGCTGGCCAACACGTGTGATTTGGGCAGCAGACAGCAAATTCATTTCAGAAACAGCTTTGACCAACTCATTTCATGAAGTTATGAAGTAGGCCGTGGTAAAGAAAATAACGTTGCTGAATTGAATCTTTACCTTTTACTTAACAAAACCAAGACTAATAAAACCTCATAGTTAAAGCAAGTAAGGTTAACAGTTAACATTTGCACCAACATCAATACATTTTGATGCAAAGAACACATTTTCTTCAGAGCTTCTCTGAGGAAAGCCAGGAATTACAGTTACAGATGCTTGCTTTAAGGCTTGTCTTCAGTTAAGGAAAATAAACTGTTCTCCTGTTCCACTTCTTCAACCCTGTCCAGAAATTTAATGATACAAAATTTCTCATGGCCCTAAGATTGGGGTTACATGGAGAATTATTTCGTGAATTAGGAACACCGCCACCCGGTATCCTTTTTGCAGAAGAACTGGTCAAATAATTAGGATTTCGACCACCTTCCTGTGCTGTAACAGCTGCAGGAACGATAGGTTGATCCGAGCAGCCAGGGGTTCCCTGAAGAGGAGCTCAGGCTGGGGGGAAACACGAGATGCTGCGGCTGTGCCGCAGGACGCACGCACTCGGCCACGGGAAGGGCCAGGCAGGCTCCCCCACTTCTGCACTCTGGTCTGGCCTTCCTCCCTTGGCCGAGGCCGAGCTAACCACGCTGACTGTAATTGGCAGTCTCCTCTCAGAGTTGCAGAGCAGGGATTTACTTCAAACAGCAGCAGCTCCTCAGATTAATAACTAGAAAGCTGAGCGGGACAATGCGCTCGGTGCTGCCAAACGCCTCCTCGCCTGCCTGCTTCAGCTCTGAGCAGCCCCTTCAGCTTTGCTTCCCTGTGGGGTCGTGCAGAGCCTTCACCCCTCTGCCCCACTGATGGACTGTGCTGGGAAAAACCCTGCCTGTGAGCAGAGAGCATCCTGAAGAGCTAGAGGGCCCGCGACTCATTGTGTATTTATTTCGAAAGTCACTCAGGAGGCAGATTGCCAAGCCCGTGCGTCCAGCCTTCCTCCCTCCCCTTGTCGCTAAAAGCCCACGGAGATAGTTGGGAGTTTGCTGCACAGAGATGTGCAGACAGTTTAAAAAAAATAAAAATAAATAGGAGGCCTTTTTAGCTGCCCAGTGTTTTGTTGGGCATCCTAAAGCACGGGAGACAAGGGCTGCAAGCCAGAACTCACCGCCACTTCCGAAGGTAGCCTGGCTGAGTTGCGCTATCAAGAAACGATCTGCACCACCAGACGAGGTCTCCGGCTGTCTCCAAACACTGCTTGCCTACTACAAGCAAAGCGTCACCGCCTCGTAATCAACTCACTTCCACTCTGCCTATCCCACTCAGCTCTCTCATGCTTGACAGGCCCCGAGACGGAAGCGATACACGAGATGTTTCCAGTGAGATGCTCCAGCTCTCCTGCAGTCGGCTGCTGAACAACTTTGAGAAGTGTCAAGCAATAAGCAGGTCCCCTGTTAAATGCCTTCAGACAACCAAAAAAACACCTTCCTCTTCCCTGCTTTGTGCGAGAAGAATACAACCTGACTATCTCAACCATATGTGTGCAGGAAAACAAAGTCTGCCTTCAAAAAGGAAGGTGTAGTTACTGCAGTCACTCCCTCCGTCTCTCCAAAGGAGGAGGCTGTCTAAAATATCCCTCTACCTGACCTAGATGCGACAGAACTCAGCAGAAGCCTGCCCCAGCTCAGCAGGGACTCAATAGGCTGACATTACACAGAGTACTTCAGTCTGCTCCTGTGTTTGTTCTGAGACAGAAGAGTGGCACTGCTTGCAACCACAAGCTAAATATAAGCTTCTGTTGCATAGGGCATACTTAGCCATCTATTTACTAAGAGTAATTCTGATTAAAACTCACAATAGCTTGGGAGAAATTGCAGAGCGTGCCCCGGAGAATTACAGAGCGCTCTCAGAAGTCAGCCAGGTATCTGAAAGTCATCTCAGCGTTGCCGGCCAAGGACCCAGCTATTGTCTCACCACCCACCCAAGGATAACAGCGCGCCCATTTTTAATCCCTACCCCTCGGAGCACCTCTCCAGCTCGGAGCAGGCAGCATGACACTACGGATGCCAGGACCGGCACTACAGCAGCACACACCGAGTACTCGAGTCCTTCTGTGACTCCTGCACTTCTCATATTCCAGACGATAGGTGGACACCTATTTATTTCAGTTCCCGTGCTTACTAAGTGCTAGATCACAAGCTAAGTCATCTTCAGCACGCTTCCTTCCTCAGCCATACAGTAATTTCTTTCTGCTTTTGTAGGCTCTCACCTAGATTCCCATCTGTTTGCTTCTGCTCCAGAAAGGCTCTCAAATTAAAGACAGTCAGCTTTGCCCTGCAAAACTGGCACAGCACAAAGAAAACTGTCATGGCTCGCTTCAGATTTATTTTTGATGACCTGTCCTGCAGCAGAGCTGGAGAACAGAACAGCAAAATTTTAATTGCACTCAGAAAACTTATCTGGTGCATGCATACAGTAATCGAAGCAGGACCTCCAGTTACAAACAGTACAAAAGGCTATTTTTTTTTTTTTTTCATATGACTTCTGTTTTTATGCTTATAGTCTCTCAGCTCTGTTTTGCGCTTTAATTCACCCCCAGGCAGCCAGGTGCCAAGTATGATCAGCTTTGCTAAAAAAATAAGGAAAAAAAAGAAAAGGATGCATGACATTTATAGCATATGGAGCAACTCAAACCTCAGCTATTTAGCTGCATAAAGCCTTACCCTCCAGTTGCAAGCTAAACTTCAAGTAGTCCATACAAGTGCATGAAACGACCCTGAAAACAGGCAGGCACCGAGGATCAGAACAGTGCACATGGTTATTCGGAAAGTTTATCTGCAAAGCCTTTGGTGCAAACGACCAAGGCAACCTTCACTATTCCCTCGGCTCATTTTTCGCTAGAATGAAGTCTCCGGGATGGACTTGGAACAAGAGTTTTTTAAAAAAGGAATGGATGAAGAAAGTGAAAACGCTTGGCTGTGCTAAACATTAAGCTCTGTTTTCCCAAAGCTGGAGATTTTAGCACTGAATTAAGCCACCCCAAAACAGAGAGTTGGGTTCGTTTTTCCAAGTTTTTTCCAACCTCTTTCCGAAGGGGAATGCGTTTATCCGAGTGGCGACTATATAAGACAACGTGATTGCTTCTTTATCTCTTAATTACAATCTATGGGAACAAGAAGAGCGTTTTACGGCTTCTTTTTCTGCAACACGCAGTTTACCATGAAAGAGTCCCTAGAAAACTCTTTGTCATTCCCTGTCTGCGCACCTCAATTTGGGATAAAACATGACTGTTAGATGGTGGAAACAGCAACTTATACCGCTCAAAGCACCCAAAGGCAGGAGGGCACACACAAACCACGCGATTTTCGAGCAGAAACACCTCAGGAACACCCCCTGTGCCGGCCCGTCCCCACCTCACGCCGTGGGGGGACTTCTCCTTCCCCCCCCCCTTTTTGTCACCCTCGCTCTGCCCCTTCAGCAACTTCGCCCAGCTGCTCCCACCTCCGCGCTGGGCCGGGAGGGGCCGGCATTGTGTCGCTGTGAGGGGAGGGGTGTGTGTGGGGGGGTATTTTCTTTTGTATTTTTTTAAATTTGGGGGTAAAAACAACAAAACCGGAGGGGAACAGCCCCTTCCACTCGCTGCCACAGCGCAGCCGGGCCCGGCCGCGTCCCTTCCGGCCTCGGCCCCGCCGCCACCGCCGGGGGCTGAGCAGCGGCGAGCGGGGCCCGGCCCCGGTTCCCCCCCCCCCCCTTCTTCCTCCTCCTCCTCCTCCTCCCGGAGCCCCGGGCGGGCGGAAGCGGCGCCGGACGAGGTGGGGCCGGGCTCGGACTTCCCGCAGCCGGCACCGCCACCACCGGGGCTGCGGCTGCGGCTGGGGCTGGGGCCCGGCCCTCCCCTCCCTCCCCTCGCCGCAACTTTCCGCCCCCGCTGCAACTTCGGCCGCGGGCAGCAGCAGCAGCAGCGGCGGCTGCGGGGCGAGGGCTGGGCACGGCCCCATCACCCTCCGCCCCCCCCCATTCCCCTGCTCCCCCCCAACTCAGCGCCCCGCAGCCTCGAGGCATCGGCGGCGGCTCCGCCATGTTCCTGCCGCTGCCCCCATCTCCCCTCCCCTCCCGTCTCTCCCCGCCGCCGCCGTCCTTACCCCGCCGGCCGAGCTCCCGCTGAGCTCCCGAGCTCCGCTCCGCCGCCGCCTCTGGGCTGCCTGTGCCGGGGCGCGGCTTGGGGCCGTCGCCGTGACGCCGCACGGCCAGCCTCGCTCTGGCGGCGGGGCGGGGACGGGAAGGGAAGGGAAGGGAAGGGACGGGAAGGGAAGGAGGGAGGGGAGGGGAAGGGAAGGGAAGGGCTGACCCTGCCTCCGCGCAGGCGCCCGGCCCCCTTCCCTTCACCCCCGGCCCCTTCCCTTCGCCCCCTTCCCCTTCCCTTCACCGCCTTCCCCTCAGCGCTGCCCGCCCTGAGGGGACGCAGCCCCCCCGGGTCTGTCCCGGCTTCACGGGGTCGTGGGCTCGTCCCCCCCCTCTCTCCGTGTAATGGTGGCCGCGGGTCAGCGCTGAGGAGAAATGGCAGGAATTGGGGCTCTTCCACCCTTCGGAGGATCTGTGGATGGAGGGTGTATCAAAACCGTGGTGTGTCACTGCCTTTACGCAGCTCCTTTCGCCTCTGGATGCCAGCTGGCGGCTGTTAGCCCTGCGCTACAAAGCAGGGTGCCCCTGACCTGCAATTAAATTCCTCATCCCTTCATCTCCCCATTAAACATCATTGCCTCCCCGCCACGCTTCTCCCTCATTTCCACACCAACATCACCCCCCCCCCCATCCCCATCCCCTCCCACCCATCGCTAATATTTTCCAGTCACAAATACTTCCGCTGATAAACGTTAAAAATAATCATTTATGATTCTGGGAGGGAAGAAAAAAAAAAAAAGGTAAGCAAATAGTTAACATGGTGTGCTGAGATAAAACTTTTGCTCAGAGGAAGTCCACGGCATGGTGTGTGAAACTGACAGGAAGTTGCAAGGAGGCTTCTGGCAAGGAGAGTGGGTGTGGAGGAAGCGCAGGCTCTCTGCTTGTAGCACAGAGATAGAAAAAGGAAAAAAAAATATTAAAAGATGATGTTTCCCCCCGTTGCACATTGCAAACATCCTCGCTATGGGTGTTTGGGGGCTGTACAGCTTGGAGTGGGTGCGTGGGAGATGCTGGAGGCCAGAGCAAACGCGGTCAAAGAGCGACCAGTGAATTATCTGCCCTTGGCTGGAGGAGCTTCATCGAGGCTCACGATGAAAGTGACACATTTAGAAAACATTTTTGAGTGTTGCTTCCAAATCCCAGACGTCACAAAATCTCCAAAGTCCAGGCAAATCTCTCGGTGTTTTACAGCTTAAAGCCTCGTGTAGTACTTTGATAATGAATCCCTGTAAATGACGGATAATGCCGGAGAGCTCGGGCGGTGAGAAACCGAGTAGGCAGAAACCAGTCCTTTCTCGGCAGGGCATCCTATGTGGGGCAGAAGTCATAAATCAGATGTCAAAACTGATAGCGTCTCCGGAGTAAAAAACATAAGAGCATCTCTTGCAACAATTAGCTTAATAGTATATTTACTCACCAAACAGAAAAAAAAGTTTTTTTTAGACTTTTTTTTTTTTTTTTTTTTGTAAGTAGATATTATTATCAGCTCCCAGAGACAATCATTATACAGGTTAAAAGAACAAACAGAAAGATGCACCCTCTGCCATCACAACTTTCATCGGTGACCTAGATTAAACCCAAATAGCAGGCAGTGTTCAGAGAACAGATGCGTGTCATTGCCATAATAATGTTTTACAGTGTGCCGTTAATTACCCCGTGTTTTATAGATGGTGGGGGCAAGTGTCGCTCTTTGCTACACAACAAGAAAACAGGAAGGGGCCTTTGGGAGTTTGAACGAGTCTCTGGCGAGCAGATCTTGGCGTTTGAGTTTCACACGGGGGAATCTGAAACCCGATATTTTAAAAGAAGTGTACACACACATATATACACATATGGTTTGCTTAATATAGACAGGCTTGAAAATTGATCACAATAACTAGAAGAAATAGGCAATTAGGATCCATTCTACCCAAGAGACTGAGTGTTCCCTTTTCCCAACCCTCTGGACTACATATTTTGAATGTAAATCGGGCCCCTAAGTTTGGATTTGCCTATGAATCACTTGGTTAATCCTCTGCACAATTCTTAAACCAGCTTTACTCATATCAGTGTGACTGGTGAGTGGAAATTGGGTACGCTTAGCAGGCTGGTACTCTGCACGGCTCGTTCTGCTCAGCTCGTGTGTGCCTAAGATGTGCTTGAGCTGCTCACTGCTGGTTACTCCAGCAGCTGTGCCAGAGACGAGGTGCCTGCATGGCGCAGCAGCTCCCCGAGGAGCCAGAAACGTAGAAGAAATGAGGGAGATGGGGCTGAAGTGCTGTTGTATTGAATAGTGACAGCACAGCCACGTTGGCTTTCCTTCTCAGTGCTCTGACGTATGTTCTCTGATTCTCCAGATGCCTGCCTGTACTTCAAAAACCTCTCGTGTCCATGACCTGTGTGTAGCTGAAGCTCATGGGACGCTCAGCCTGCTCATCACTAACACAGTGAACTGTCTGGTAATGTCGTGGCTGTTGGGAGGAACAGCTAAAAGAGAACACAGAAGATCCTTTCTGCTGGAAGAAGAGGATGAAAATATTGACAGATCTTGTTAAAAATGCTGAGGAATGACTAGGGGACAGATGGACGGACGGGGGACAGTTGATAGTTTATTTGGGAAAAATGAAGGACTTATAAAAATGATGCTTTAATCAAAGTTTGACAGGATGGCCTTTGGTCACTTCCACGTCATTTTTTTCTAACTTTGCCTGCATTGTTTTCACTGGGGCTGCATGGGTGTTGGAGGGAGGAATGTGGCGTTCTGTGCACTGCAGTTTCATTACAGCTGAAATGCAGCCATCCTGGGGACAGAATGCAGAGCGTGCGCTGCCAGCAAACTCTGGAGTTTAATGGGCACGCGGTGCCAGAGAATGTTATCCGGGCCCTGTGCCAATTAGTTGTGAACTTTTCTAGAAATTTGTCCTAGAGGCATAGAAATGTCATCTGATTAATAGAGGAGGATGCTTTGCTTTCCGAGAGGAAGCAAAGTTCTTGTCTTTTCTGGTGAATGGACCGAAAGGGTTTGATTCTTAGCTCGAAGGCTGTGTTGTTCCAGCAAGAGGGTGTTTAACAGGTCAAAATGTGCTTTGGATTGCGAGAGTAATAAGGAGACAACATCTCCTACACTAAAGAAAACTGTCTGCTATCTGTGAGGCATAGTTGTGTGAGATATCTTTATCATTCTTTATCCTTTGACAGGATTTTCATTTAGTGTTTCTCCACACTCAGAAGATGTAGTAACGTACGTGGGGAATCCCTGCCTGCCTGAATAGCTCCTCCAGACATTTCAGAGACATGTCTTCCCCTGTAAACTCTGAGCAATTTCTCTGTGTCTTCTCATCTGTTCAGACAACTCAGACTGAGAATTTTACACTGATGATTATCATTTCTACCAGTTCATCATCTTAACTTCCAACATAGCTTTCATTTGTGCAGTTCTCCATCCTAACCTCTCTTAGTTGCATCTTCTTGGTGTATTGCCAATAATTAATCAGTTGCTTAAATTGGGGCTTCATCACAAACTTGACAGAAATTCAACTCCATTTTTTTTTATTCCTGAATCTTTTTCACTTTCCACATTTTCTTCATTGTTGAGGAAAACTCTAAATCACTCCAAACCTCTTCTTCCTCCAACTTGTGTTGAACGAATGTTTCCTATCTCGTAGGGATGTTTGACTCTCTTCATATTTGCCTGCCAGTATCTCTTACTTGTCTGACTCTCTTCCATGTTGTTGGCCCAAGTCCTTCCATTCCTTCCATTTGTTTATAAAATGTAGCCCTCCCTTTATTTATTTTTTTTTCCACTGTGATAACTCTTTTGAGGGCCAAACTCCGCCTTTGTTTTTCTAAGCTGCAGACACTACAGCAATCTAAAGCAATGGACACTACTGCAATCTAAATTGTAAGTGTCAACATTTGCTTACTGGGGTGTCATTTTTTTAAAAATCTGTTTTCCCCTATCTTTGTGAGACTACTTTTTATATCACTGTAGTTACTTCAGATAAAGCATGGAATAGCTGTTTCACAACATGGCTGTTGTGAAAGCACAGCACTCTTGCAGGGAGACTGTAGAAAATCTCTGGAATTTAAACTCTTAAAAATAAGGATTAATTTGGTAGAAGGAAAAGCCTACTTTGTTTTATTGTGTTGAAAAGATCTTTCAAACTGTATCGGACAACAAGCTGATCGGATGAGGAACAAGACTGTCACAGCAACAGAAGTGTTTTAAAAAGGAAATGAAGAATAACGTGGAAGTAGAGAGGAAATGCAATTACCTGGAGCAGAAAGAGTCCAGGCTATGGATTAACACTTTTCTTTAAAAAAAAGAAGTCACACATATTTTAACAATTTCAAAGCTTCAGACGCCTTACTTCCCTCCTTTTCCGAGAGGACACTTTGAGCAGCACATGATGCAGACAGAAGGTTACCGCCTTCTGAATCACCGCCTCCTGTGATACTAGGAGAGTTCTTCAAAGTCTTCCATAAAAGGGCTGGGCGCAACGACAATTATCTGATGATGACTGATTGAATCACACCTTAGATAACATGGCAGCATGAAGTTGTGAGCTCACACTTAGTTTCCTCCACTTATAAGTCCGCATTCTTGCTGAGAATGACCTTCTTCAGCCTGTTGCCAGAGTTTTTTAAATGATGCACTGAGAAGAAAATCTGACTAGTCTGAGCAAGGACAGCACTGGGACCGTAGTGGTGGTCGTATTTGGTCCTATTTGATCCTATTTTACCAGAACATGAAAGTACAGAATTTTAACTTAGGAAAGCAGTGTTCATAAGTATAAAGGAATGTCAGCACCAACATTTTGACTATCTTTGAATTTTCTTTCTCACAATTACTTTTTTTTTTTTTTTTTTTAAATATCTCTTTGTGTCCAGATTCAGATTCTACTGAAAATAGAGGAAAAGTTACTGTTGATTTTAATGAGCTTTATATCAGGACTCAACTTCAGCCCTTGAGGGATGTGCAACATTTAGCAATACTTGCATTTAAAACATATACTCACATCTGGTTTACCTCAATATTAAGACAGGAGCAAGTACATTTAATGATGACAGGTCTAAAAATACTCAGTATTTTTTGTCCTGCTTCCCCCAGCAGCAGAATTATGTCCCAATTAACACAACAATTTACACTGAAATATAGATAGGATTTTTCTTTGCTTCCTTTCATTTCTGTCCACTTCAGAATCAAGCCTTAATTAACACAGTGGGCCAGAAGCATTCACAGGAATCTCTTGCGATCATTAGTTATGTTAGCGATTCATTAGTTTTGGTACTCAGGTTGGTTAGAAGAACAAAATGTACGGCACAGAGAGCAGAATGTATTTCATAACTCCATTACATCATTTTCTCCTCAGCTCGCTCTGCCGATGCGGCCTCGTTCTGCCGTATCTTTCCTCTGGCCATGGAAGCTGCTGCTGAAGCTACAAACCAGGAGGGAGGGCTGAATAGCGATTGTTAGAGTCGGCACCAAGGAATACACATAATAAAAACCAAGAAAATGTTGACAAGCTTGCTGTTTTTGGATGAGTGTTATGGATGAATGATTTTGGGTGTGTTATACACAGCATAGCCAGCAGGTCAGAAGAGGTGACTCTCCTGGCGTGTTTGGTGTTGATGCGGCCTCACCTTGAATACTGTGTGCTGTCTGGGCTCTACAATACAAAAAGGGTGTTGGGGTGATGAGGATTACAAAGCTGGTATTGGGGCTGGCAGCCTGTCCCGTGAGGGCAGTCTGAGGTCTTTGGGCTGCCTGGGCTGGAGAAGAGGAGGCTGAGAGGTGACCTCCTGGCTCTTGGCAGCTTCCCAAGAAGGGAGGTACCCAGGGACTCTGCTCCCCGGGACATGTGGGGACGGCCATGCCAGGGGGCTTCAGGCTGGGCACAAGGAAAAATCTCTTTGTGAGGGTGGCCAAACCCTGGAACAGGCTTCCTAGCGAGGTGGTTAATGCCCCGTGCCTGCCAGTGTTCAAGGGGCATTTGGACAGTGCCCTCAGTAATGTGCCTTAACTTCTGGGTAGCACTGAAGTGGTCAGGCAGCTGGGCTGCATGATCTCGGGTGGTCCCTTCCAACTCAACTATCCTATCCTATCCTATCCTATCCTATCCTATCCTATCCTATCCTATCCTATCCTATCCTATCCTATCCTATCCTATCCTATCCTATCCTATCCTATCCTAAAATGAAGCCATCTCCAAAAGACTTGCTACGTTTGCCATAGACCACGGCTCACAGCCTGGCCAGGAAAAGTTTTGACATTTTTTCATGTTGTGTGGGAGCTGCTCAGGGACATGCTGGTGCCCCTCTCTGTCTCCACCTGCTCCCTCTCTCCTTGCTCTTTGCCACTTTCTCAGTTCATTTCCCCCTGTTTTTCAGGGTGGTTTATCAATTCATAGGCCTACAACCTATTTGACACTTTCTGATGCTCAAAAGGACACAAGGTCAAATTCCTTCTTGCTCCTTACCCTGCCTGAGGTTCTGAATAGGCAGTATGTGTAATAGGTTTATTTTACGGGTCCTTTCATTTTACTACTGCTATACTATGCAGTTCTGTTGAACTTTGGTTTGTTCATATCCCATTCCCATGAGATGTCTATTTTGTTTTATTCCTTCAATTTTTATCAATAGAAATACGCATTTGAAATGTAAATGCTGTCTTCTCCAAACCTTCCTAACAGATTCAGAATTGCTTCAAGGTCCCAAGCCTTTTAACTGCCTCTGCGCTACACAGAATCTTCTATTACAACCTCGAGCAGCATAAAATTCATTCTGATTTGAGCTGTAGACAGTATCTTAGCATTCAGGGATGGCTGGGTGGCGAGGAGCCCTGTGAATCGCATCTGGAGATGGGGACGGAGTTGAGGCTGCTGCCTTGTGTGAAGGTGATGCTGCAGTTGCTCTGGTGCTGGGTTTCATACGTGAAGGCGATACTCCACGGGCTGTGCTAGCTCTGCAGCTGGTTTGTATGCACGGTGTGGCATTTCAGATTCAATTCAAGTGAAAGAAGACACAGGGCCATGATTTTAGTGACCTAAAATAAATTCAAATTTTTATTTTTAAAAAGGTATTGCCACCTGAGTTGTTACTGTTGCTCCTAACTCGTTTTCTTCTGCGTTCTTCCTTTTCCTTAAAATATGAGCAAATTATGGGAGCTTCAGACTCCAGTGAGGACACAATGAATTGCAGTGATGGATTTCATGCAGTCTTTCTCCAACTCATATAATTTAGTTTAAGCTTTATTATATATCACTCCATTACTTTATAAAACAGCAACATTCTCCCTCCCCCCTTTCTTCTCTATCTTTTATCTTGCCTCCCCTTTTACTTTAATGCAGCAGTTTAAAGATTTCATGTTAGTTTTGGGGTTGGGTTGTGTGATATAATCAAGATAGCCTTTACATTTCCTTTCTGACACTACAATGCTGAAACTTATGCTCAGAGATCAGCATTTACTCTATTTCTCTATGCTCCTCCAATGACATAAAAGGAGAGGACAATAGTTTTTTTTCCTAAAAACACTTTTCGATTAGCACCATGTTATTTAACAATTTTGGTACATAACAGTGGATTCAGAGAAAGAGTAGTGCCTTGGAGATAAGAGTTGTTTTATAGCCAGTTCTTGGGAATAGCTTTTTAATGTTTAGCAGAATTTTTTGTCTGTCTATGGGCATCCAGTAATGGAGGAAAAGCCCTCAGGATGGAATCCTGCCTTTTACAAAATAAGTTCTGAGGCGCTTCAGGCTCTCCCAGGTTGGCCCACATCCTGGTCACGCTGTGTCTGCCCTATTCCAGGCACAGACCCATCTTCCAGCTCCTGGGAACATGCTGTCCGTGGCTTTGGCTGCTCATGGAGGCTGTGTGTGTGGGGACAGCAGTATACAGGTACATGTGCTCTAGAAAGTGAGCACAGCTCACTTGAGCTGATGCCCATCAGCTTGCTACACCTCATTTTGGATTTGTTACTCTACATGTATTTCCTAGTACAATGGGGCTTGGCCCATAATTAGGAACCCTGAACACTTCTAATAAATCCCAATCCCATTTTCTTTCAGTGAATATTGGTGGCAAAGATCTGTCATTCCTCCAAAGCAATGTTGAAAATGTGTTCTGCACCCAGTGTCCTGTGATTTGGCACCATTATCACATAAAATAGATTCCATGTAGGTACACGGAAATATTTACCATTCCATTTTAAGGTGGACACATCAACAGTAATTCCTTCCCTGTATATGCAATCACATAACATAGAAATGAAATACAAAGTTCATCAAAGAATATCTATAAATACATGTCAAAAATGAAATTGAACTAATTGGCTGTCTGCTTACCCACACACTTCATGAACACATATATGGAGGCAAATAAACAAATAAGCAATTTTTGAGACATCAATTACCTAATGATTTCTCCATGTTTCTAGGAGATTTGAGTGACAACAGTCATAGTATTTGGGAAAATCCAGCATACCTGTATACATGTAATATATATATGTATACAGCTAGAATTGCTCTGGGAATCCTATTGTTGAATTTCCACACTTCTTTGCAATGAAATGTTTGACCTTCATGATGTATTAACATAGAGTTTTTTTTTTTTTTTTTAATTTAAAATACCGATGAAATTGGGGCACAGAACACAGATGACTGCCTCTCAGCCCTCAGGCTCCTGATTATCTCAGGATAACTGTGTCTTCCTGGAGTTGCTCAACTGCTGCATTAACAGTCTTTACTGCGAAGAAAGCAGCATTAGATAAACATCATTCAGGAGGATATCTCTAATTGTTTGAGCCTACAGAAATAATTTGCCTCAAGCATCAGCAGCGGATAGGTGCGGTTTTCAGATCATCCAGAAATATCTTTGGCTAGCATAAACTCGGTGCTGTGTCATCCTCTTGTTTCAATTGACACTGAGTGTAGCGCTTACTCATCCTAACGTATTTACAAATCTTGATTAAGTCACAATAGTTAAATGCCAATATATTCTTTGAGGTTTTATAGGCTGGAGGGTTCTCTACCTTTTTGCTCTTGCAAGCCTCACCTGGGGACAATAAAGGACATTTACTGACATCCAGGTATCGGCCAGCAATTGCTGCCAGCAGCTGGGGGTGGCACTTGGAAGATGCAGTGCTCGGCAGAGGCATCCTGGCAGGGATCTTCACTCTCTGATCAAGCAACCTTCCAAAACACACCACCACCCTCCTGCTTACAGCCCTGATGGAGACCACAGCCAGGGAGTGAAGAGCGTCCAGGCCACTGTTTATTTATTTATTTTATTTCTCTATTTTGTATTCACATATGACTCAAAATATAGTACCCTATGTCCAATTATCCATTTTTCCTTTCTGCATCTATGCATAAAAACACATGTATGTATGTATAATGTAAATGTATACACATTTACACATATACACATTATACACATAATGTATAACATTTATTTATAAAATATACATCATTCTAATAGCATAACACATACACATGCCAATAGTATGGATAGTCATTATATAGGGGTATGTAAGAATAATAATTGCTATTATATACATAAATGCAACATGCATGATGAGAAAGATTGTAACAGTATGCCAGCAAAGGCTAGCTGTAACTGGTAGTACTTATTTTTAGAGAGAAAAATCAACCAAAATAAATGTTGTGGATTATGTGCACCCGAAAAAGTAGTTGTTCTAGAACTGGTATTCCAATTAAAAAAAAAAATAAATAATAAAATATATATTTTTGATACAGAAACCCTGTTGTTACTAGGCATAGATTCTCCACAAGTTCAGAGGGGCATGTTATAAACAGTTATTTGTAGTCAGAAGTTACTGTACTTTTACAAGAGCAATGTGTGACCACAGAAAGGCGTCAACAATTCTGCTTTAACACTGTGGTGCATGAGCATCGACAGCTTCTGAAGTCTCTCCTCTTTCCAGAGCAAATACCATAAATCTACTGCAGGAAGAGGTAAGCAGCTGGACTTCAGTCCCAGCCTGCTGCCATTTGCCTGAGCAGCCCATTCAGAAGCACTTGGCTTGGCTGACATTTTATCCTGAGGCTTTTATCAGTAAAAGGAAGTGGGGACATGACTGTCCTGCTCCCACAGCCACCTCCCCAGGTTGTAAACAGGTCCTGCAGCTACAACTGGCTGAGTTGTGTTTCGGAAGCAAACAAGAAAGAGGAAAATCATGACCTCCGCTGCTCTTAAGCTGAGATCCATGAAGTGCCAGTGGTTGTGAGATGATGGTATGTGAACTTGTTTAAATGATACGAAGCAATCCATTATAATTATGCTAATTAAAATGAGAAGGATGGCAGACCAAGCACTTTTGCATCATAGATACTGTCTGTGAAGTTTTAAAGTCTGAAAATGAGTTCAGTCTTTAAGAAAAATGCTTATATCAGTACCCAGTTTATCAGTTTAATGACACCTGCATTCAGTGCAGCACATATTCCTACATACAGACAAGTGGAGGGTCTGATCTTGGATTTATGACCAAGCTAAAACTTTCAGAGTTCTGAGTGCACAAGGAATGCATAATCAGATTTTAAGAGATTCAGATCTTCAGTTCAGGCTGCCTTGAGTAACCCTTAACAACATCTTTTCCTAGGGCTTTCTTTCAGCTCTGAGGGAGAGGAAAAGATATTAATTAAGGGTGCTACACCAGTTCATTCCAGCCAGAGATCCAACCTAATAGTTATAGTCCACAATAGAAAGAGGAATCTTGATGGAGATCTCCAAGAGACATATGCTAATTATCACAAAGATAATTACTGGGTGCAATGATAGGAGCTGATGACTCCTTACACTGGATCTTGTGGGCCAAGTGTAAAATGGTGTTGTTGCTTTCATACAAGCAGATAAAGTATTAACACAAGAATCAAAGATACTCAGCAATTCTAGGGAAAACTGCATATATATTAACCAGCAACTCTTTTGAGCAGATCAGGGATTCTCAGATTTATATTGCCACAAGGGATGCAAGAACCTGGCTGTTGGATTTCAAGTAATGAAAACTTTTTATTGCTTTATTTTGTTCTGTCACAGTAATCTAATATTTCTTCTGGGTTCCTCCAGTCCACATCTCTTCTCTTGTGCCCACAGGATTTCTCTACAACCTGTCTGAGATGTTGACCTGTTGAAAAGGTTCCTCTGCACCAGAAGACCACTTGACAATGTGGCCCATTGGGGCCATCCTGGAAATCTTTGTCTGTAGTGTGATAGAAGCTGTCACAGATGCCCTCAGAATGTTTAGAACATCGGACACTACAACTGAGACAGGTGGGTGGTGAACTATGAGCTAATAGAGCATTTCTGAAAGGGTTTAAGAGCACGAGCATATAAGAAATGCTGCCATACAGAGCCAGACCCACAGCCCTTTGTGTGGCCCGTTCCTTGCACACACTCCCAGCATCCAGAGCTGTTGTACTGGGGTTGTTGGAGGGTACCTGGTTCTCTGATGTTCATTTACGGACCTGTTGACTGTGGGTATATTGGAAGTTTCTCAGCTGTTGTTCAGCTCACTATCTGTCTGAGAATACCTGAAAGCTCAGAGTAACAACAGCCTCTAAGGCTATGCACTAAATAGTTGCAGTTTTATTACCATGAAGGCAAATCAATTTCTCTCTCCTGCTTCTTGGACTATAGCTTTCCTGTTTACATTCCTTGGTTCTACCTCTGATTTGTAGCATTTTGTCATCTCACTTTTGCTGTTTAGTTCCTGCAAGACTTCCAGTCTACCTCTTTGTATCCATTTCCTGCTTTCCAGTTCCTGAATGTTTTTTGCATATTGCATTTTCAGTACTTCCTTTCTGTTCTTTTCTAGTTCTTGTACATGTCTTTGTGTTTCCTTTCACAACACACATCCATCATGTAGAGCTGACAGCTTAATGTCATCTGCCTCATTACATTATACTGCATTTATTTCACAAAGGTTATTCAAAGCAGTTCTCAGAAGAAAACTCTGTGACCCCTGATGTTTAAGCTGGATGTCGCGTGTGGCTTTTCGTGTGGTTTTCTCAACTTGAAAGGGGCAGGAAAGAGTTTATGAGCACTGGCTTCTAACACGTGGGAGAGTTGAGATAGGTGTGTACCTGCCTACATTTCTGTTGCAGTTGTCAGTAGAAACATCACATAAAATACAGAGATATGGGGAATAGCTAGGCCAAAAGTCAGAGGCAATCTATTGATTCCCATCTGACACCGTAATCTCTTTCTTAGCTTTAAACATTATTAGGACTCAGTGGCCAAGTCAAGAGACACCAGACCAGGCCCAAGACTGACCTGGTGCTTGAAGCAGTCCCAAGGCTTAGTGCCACATGTCCATCCCTTGCTTTTGGGCAAATAGTGCTTAGCATGAGAACAGGCTGGTCAGAGCCTTGCTCCTGCTGTATTGCTAGAAGTCCTGTCAGGACATCCCCAGGGAGGACCAAGGCAATGCAGTGTGCTAGGTGCAGACATTGGTGTGGGGGCCACGAGGCCACACAAGTCCATCTGTCCTGGTTGCCTTCCTCAGTGCCCAGGAAAGGGGAAGGACCTCCAGAGGGTCTCCCAGGGCATGAGCCAGTAGGGGCAGTTGAACTGGAGCAGAGCCATCAGCAACGCCGTGTGCTATTCAACATTATTTCCTCCTGCCTGGCCTCACACTCTACTGTCGAGACACTGTATGCCAGTTTAAAGCTACTTTAAAGCTGGCTCTTAGTGATCCTGAGGAGAGAGACTCTTTGGTCCCCTTCAGGTTTTCCATTAAATGGAGTGTGTCCATATCTAGAGGTTATCAGTCTTTTCTAGTGAATGACTACATAATCAGAACCTTAATTTATTAACCAACTTGCAGACAACACAACTCCTTTCCTACCATGAACATTTGAAGAGTTCTGCCAGTAAATTAAAAATGATCTCCAAAGTACTTTTCATTACCCCAGGATCACGGAGTATCTCCAAAGTCTGTCTTAGTATCATTCTCCCAACCTGTTTTGCTTTGCTGTTGAACAGAGCTCCCACCTAGCTGCAGTGCTTCCAGAGTGCTACATGTGAACTAGAGATCCTTCTAGGCCTGGTGCCTGTTATTCTGTTTGTACTGAAATTAATTCTCCAGGGACCTAAACAGATTTGTCATTGAGAAGTAGATTGTCTATAAGGCCGTATCAATACAACTGCAGGAGATCTGAAAACCGAATACATCTGCACAGAAGAGAAACGAAGCTCTTAATTTTTCAGAATTCATCACCTGCTTGGGACAATATAACTTAGTGGTTGATAAAGAGAGTCATTTTATTTTATTTTTTTATTTTTATTTTTTTTTCCTCCAACTTTGTACAGTTGTACAACCTTCCTGATATGCCTTTCAAACATGGTCCCTAAGCAGCTCTGCCCCGCAGACACAGTTTTAGAAAAAGCCACAATTCTTTTGTAGATATTATTGAAAGGTAAGGTTATATTTTGGTTGCTATTCTATGCTAACTTGCTATGGTGGGGAAATGTGCCGATTGTCTCAACATTTCAGTATCTCCCCCCGGTGCAGGGGCAAGTTAGACCTGAGTCCTCATTTCCTTCGCAGTGAGGGAGCAGACCTGGTGTTTCATGCAGTAAAAAGAAATGTGTCTCTAGTCCCTGCACAAGACCTCCCTTTAATTTTTTACCCGGGTATCACTGGAAAGTCAGATGAAATCTGGCCTGAGAGCATTTCATCTGACTCATTTTTTGTACAGTGTCTTTAATGTAAACAGAACAGTAAAGCACTTTACAGAACAAAGGAGTATTTGAGAAGCCTGCTGAAGACGTTGGGTTCATTAGACTCACATAAGACCAAATTCTGTCCTTCAGGACACACCTTTCATTAGGAGTTAGATGGTGTATCTGGGGAATGGAAATTATCCTTTAATACCATTGTATCAAAGAGATTCTACTTGAGAGTTTTCTCTCTCTCTCTCTCTCTCTTTTTTTTTTTTTTTTTTATTTCCACAATTAAAAACGCTAGCAAAAGCCCCGGAACAATAGTTAGTTTCTCCTTTGATTTATTCCATGTCTTGGGCTTGTTTTTTGAATTTTTTAAACCTTTATGACCATAGGAAGTTCCATTTCTCTTGGTAACTTACAGATGGCCAGATTCCTCTCCTGCCTTTTCTTTCACACAGAAACCAGCTCTTCAGTTTCAAACTATTTCTTGGCCTTGGCAGAATGAGGAGGAAGATAAAGTTCCAGGAAAGGACCTTCCTTCCAGGAAAGTTCCAGGAAAAAAGTTCCAGGAAGACAGAGTATGTGATGAGATGGATTATTATTCTGATTTAGAAAGACATTGCTGCTGCTCTTAATTAGGACCTGATATTTGAAATTACTATTGTTTTTCAGCAGAATTTTCATAGCTCATGGATTGTAACAGCAATCATGAATCAAATTAAATAAGCCAAAGTCATGTTTGGCCTAGTTTTTGTTGCCACAGGACACTTTTCTATCTCATGTATATTCTTCCTTACTGCCCACATGAAGCAGGTCATGCAACTATTGCTGTCTCACTCTGTATTTCTAAGGGGATATGTCTAAAAGCCTGAAGGGAGTGAGGAAGGGAGAGTGAGAGAGCTGGAAATGGATAATGTACCAGATATGGGCTCATTCTTTTTAAATCCAAAATTTATGTTCTAATTAAAAAAAACAAAACAAAAACAAAAAAAACAACCCCCCCCCCAAACTCTATTTTTTACTCCAAGTAGAAGGATGAACAAGTCTGACATGGCAAATTTTGTCAGACTCGTATTCTTTTATCAATCTGATTTACCTCACTTAATCCCTCTGGAAATTGTATCTGACCTAATTTTTTTTTCAGCAGTGACTCTTACGGCACGAGCAAATAATAGGGGTGACCCTGTGCATTCCTGCCGTATCTCTTTCTCTGCAATATGGATTATTCTAGTTTCAGTCCACTTTTGCTTGTGAAGAGACAAAGTCAAAGATCAGTTCAAAACAGCCAACACATCCTTGCAAATTCACATTTGGCAGTACTGTAAGTGGGTAAATATTGCCAACATATATTGATTGCTTTCTCTGCTCCAGACTACAGACTTAAAATTATCTGCCAGATATTTGTTGTTTGTCAATGGCACCTCATGTTGTCTGATTCTGTGTGAGCTGTACCAATTCACCGCAAACCCCAGCATTACTGGCTTTATAGGGGATTCTGCTCAGTTTCACAAGAGATTTTATGATTTCCCCCCTTAATCCAAATTTAGCAGAGAAACAGACTTCTAATAGCGAGACTTCCAGTTATGGCCATTTGCCATGTTTTAGGGAGTTGCCCGTCCCTCAACTTGCTGTGGCACGAAGAGGTGGAAACCTTACAAATTGCTTTTCTCTCTCTCTGGCCACTACTATTTCAGTGGGTGCGTGTGTGCATACTTGCGTGTGAGGGTCTGTGTAACCTGATAAGATGCCTTACGGTCTATTCTGTTAATAAGCCTTCTGTGTTGCTGCTTCTGCAGACAGCAGCTGAGCTGTCTGCGCCGCGTGTGGTGGGTGATGGAGAATGTTCAGAATTCAACAAGTGTCCGCTGGCTCAGCTCCTTTTTCTCCCTCACAAAGGCAGGCTGCAGTGCGGAGGAAAGAGCTCTCTCCTCCCAGCAGCCATGCCCTGGGTTGCTGGGGGTCCGGAGGGAGACATGGTTCTGGATTCAAGGATGGGCAGAAGAAATTTTTTTTCCCAAAAGAAGTTGCCAGAACCAGGCCTGTTTTATGGAAAGAACTGTGGAGCAGTAGCGTTGTCTAAATATAGAAGCTGAGAAAAGGAGATCTTTTATTAAACCATATTGTTCTTAGAAGGATTACACCATAATTATTCCTCCTACTATGACAAGGTCTAATAGGTCCAATATCGATGTCCTAGGCTGTACAGAAACATGGCAAAGAGACATACCCCGTGTTAAGACATAGGATATTTCAAGAAGATGTGGAAGACCATTACTGCTGCTTTTGACACGACATGGGTGGTTTCAGTGTATGAATACACAAAATCAATAACATGACAGGAACGCCTCTCTGTAACAGCAACCACTACATGTAGTAGTTTGCTTCGGAATCCATTCCCAGTCTGGAAGGTATACAGAGGCTTATAAATGCTTTCACTATTTATTCTTCCTCTGCCATGGTCATTAATCAACTCATACCTTCCTTTAGCTTACTGTAACAAAGAAAATCATGTCTTTTGTATTGCACAGCTGCCGGATGATGGGAAAACTTCAGACCCTGCCTCCTCTTACCTAACTCTTCCTCAGTGCAACTCCGTAGTGGCAGGCAGCATAGGAAATGTACTTAATTGCTTTTGGCCTTGCTAGCACTGCCTACATTAGCTGTTGGTACTGAGGATTGCCCATTTAGGAGAGCAGCTGAAAGAGGCTTGAACAACAGCCTGTCACCACACCTCGCTGTGTTTCTGTTCCCCAAACCCCCAAAAAGGGCTTGAACTAGGAGTGATTTAACTCCATAATGAGATTCCTATTCTTTGGCTCAGTCCCTCAAATAGAAGAGGTAGCATCTTTAGTTTCAAAGTATCTGTGATACTAAAAGCCTCTTTAAAAAAAAACTTCCTACTCTTCCTCCCTTCTCTTCCTTCCTTTCTTTTCTTCCTTTCTTCCATGAAGCAAATAGGAGGCAGAAAGGAGCAGTAGGATGAGAGGCAGAACTTCAGGGCTTCAGCAGAGTGTGCTTCCTTCCCTTTTATGCAAAGGGATATGCAGGTCCTCATGTGGGGTCCTTGTGATAGGATGGATGGTGCGAGCTCCTGATGAACTGTTTGGAACAAGCTTACAGTTCTGCAGTTGGAGGGCTAATGGGTAAGGAATTAATATTACCTGCTCTTGGATCTCAATTATGCAATCTTTGTCTCTGGTCTTCTACGAAGCAAGAAAATTGAAGCAGAAATGAAATTTATTAGCAGGACCAGTTGCATTATGAATGTGGTAAATGCTGATTTCTTATTGCAAATGAGGTATTTGCTAAATAGAAATGCTTTTAAAACAGTATAATCCTTCACTGTCCCTCCAGGACAAACAACTGGAGAGCAGTGATTGCAGAAATCATTTAGGTCATGCAAATCAAACTCCAACAGCAGTGTTTCATGCAGTCAGGAGGGAAGGCTAGACTGTCCTATTAAGAAGCCTCGCAATGATAAAACATGATTAAAATGACTTAGAAGAAATTACCAGTTGGGGGTCAAGAAGGGTTAAGAAGGGCAGGCTGATCACGGAACTGTGCTTTTAAATGGACTAATTCCAAGGGAGTATGTTTATCATAGTCACACATAAATGGATGAACAATAATCACACCAAAATTACGTGACAATTATAGCCCTTACAGGGGTCGAGAGTAGTTTAGTAGATTTTTGTGCACAGAGCTGATTTATATCAAGAGACACAGGTCTAAAATTCTCACATAATGTTTTTGAAAAAAAAAAAAAAAAAGACGATCAGCTTTCTTCTTGGCTTAAATTTGAATGTCACTCAGAGAAATATCAAGTTACACGATATTGTACAGTGTAAGCAGAATGCAGCGAAGGTACTGCGGCTAATGCTGCTGCAGTGAGCTTTTGTGTACTGAGAGGCCAGCTCTGCCATTTGCAGATCCTGGAGATGAATTTCCTGTACAGTGACACTGGCCTGCCAGTCCAGCTGAATGAAGACAGCGTGATTGCTTTCTTTAATGGAGCTAAAGAGCCTGGGATGCTTTTTTATGCGTGGCTATTTTAACAGGCTGCATTCAGGCCCTCCGCGATGTGCAGGGCAGTGACTCCTCGGTGTCATTGCACAGCAGAGCTGAGAAGTACCTCTTTATAAGCTAATGGTTATAAACCAGATTGAACAGCAAGCTGTCTCTTGGCAAACACTGAGGAGCATGTCTGTTCCTCCTCCCCCCCCTTTCCCAGCCACCTCTTGCTTTAATTCTCAGAATTATTTCTATTTCCATCCTTCAGAGGTTTCGGTGCTGCGGGGCTGAGGGTCGTTCTGGTGCATGTGGCTCCCCAGAGTCACTAACACCAGCCTGAAATCCTGTGTTCACATGACTGCTGAAGCTTGCCTTCGGACCTGCTGGCTCCAAATTGGGTTTGAAGAATGCAGGTTTGTGATGAGCTACCCAAGTGGGGAGCTGGCTGGCTCTGGGGCTACGTTGTCTGTTTCTCAGCCTTCCTCACAAAAGGCAAATGGTTGACCAGGGCGAGGAAGGGTTCAGGAGGACACAGATGATGGCTGTCTTGAAGCAGAAAGGACAAAAAAGGTTGTACTTGTCCTGCCCTGGGGAAAATCAGAGGCCAATTAGATCTCTACCTGACAGTAAGCTGAGGAAGACACGAGCTAATTATGTACGAGGTGTTACTGTGACAACTTGAGAGGCAGTGGCACACTGAAAACAAAATACGGAAATGTAAAGCTGAAACTAGAGGAGGAGAAAAGAGAAGATAAAAAAACATGAAAGAGAGAGGAAAAGAAGCACAGCAGAAGCAAGAGCAAAGGAAGAGGTCAAAATACAAATCGAAAGGACAGGAAGAAAAAAAAGAGTAGGTAGTGAGGGGGCATCAAGACTGCTTCATGATCAGAAACAGCGTTGGACAGCCTGAAAAATGATTAGCAAACAAGATATCAGGATGTGGTGCTTTCACACAACATACCCAGAGATGTCTTGGGTGGGGTCTTTAATTCTGACTTTATCTGAAAAATTAGTGTTCAGTCTAAGGAGGTCTTCAAGGCTCTGTGGTTAGCAGAGACAGATGTGTACCACCAGACTGTTGCTCTGCAGTCAGTGGGGAAGGTGGTGGCACCACAGATGTTTCCTTTGCTGCCAGTGGCTTATTTAATTCAATTTCACCTCTGTTTGCCTCCTTGCCTCATTGTTCCTCTGTACTGTCCTTGGAATGGTGCGGGTGAAGCTGCTGAGGTGGTGGAGTGTGTGGTACCAGGAAATCCAGGAGAGCTCCTGTTAGGCCACATCCATCACTTGACTGGGGTCACAGAGTAGCCATGCGGGGTTTTGCTGACCTGCTTGAAGAAGTCTTGTGGGACCAAAAATGAATGGCTAAAAGAATGGCAAGACCTGGCTAAGCTGTCTCTGAGAGGGGAAAAACTGTTTGCTGTGCTGTAGGACAGGAGAGTGACTTGTCCATGGGAGGTTCTCAGAGCTCCCATGGCTGGCCTTTTGTCTTCATGGCAAAGATTAGGTGAGATGGGCCTCACTCTTTGCATCGAGCATTTCATGCGAGCTACTCATCGCAAGCTATGGCATATCCAGGCTGCTAAACACAAGGCAGCAGAGTTAATTTGGTGACACAGCAGCCCAGCAGAGCACGAGGCCTCTTCAAGAGGAGTGCTGCTCGTGCTGGGCTGCGGCTTGTGCAGCTGTGTGGGGTGTTGCAGGCCGCGCGATCCCGAACGGCTCCGAGACGTTTCGCTGTGTGAAATGACATCCCATATGGCAGCAACTCACTTCTGTAATGTTTCCCATATTGTCCCTGCTATACTCATTTTCCCGCTGGGCTAATTGCTTTGGCAGTGTAAACAGCACCAGTGTCACTTACCTCCTGCATTTAAAAACTGTTCATATATAAAAAAATTGCAACGCGTAATTACAGAAAGGAAAGTCTGATACAGCAGCTGTCAGAGGGCAGTGCAAATTAATAGAAGCCAGTTTAATGAAAAGTCTTCATTTGAAATAGCTAAAATGCATGGTTGATTTAAGTGTCTGGCCGGCCTGGATTAAGAAGTAATCTACGCTGGGCACAGACCTCCAACAGTAGCTGCACCACTAATGAGTGAACAATTCTCTTATTATAAAATCATTATCAGCCAATAAAATGAGCTCAAATCACAAAATGGGAGCAAAGTTCGGGGATCTGAGAATTTATAGTTTAGATCCCTCACTGAAAATGTCAGGAAATTAAAAGAAGCTCTATATAAGTCACTGCACAGTGGAACCCAACACACAAAAACAATCCCCAAGTGCCATGGCAACATTCTTGGGCTCTTTTGAAACAAAATGCTGTTTCTAAGGTGAAAGAATGGGACCTTAGTATTTGCTCTCTGCTCTCCATGCCCACCTTCATCCCATAAGTATAGTTCACACAGCTTCTAATTATCTAGGAAAACGCAGGCAGGGGAGACAGGGGTGAATGCTTGGTTTAAAGAAAAAAAGTGAGTAATACAAAACATATCTAAATTAGACTATAAAGGCACACAAAGAGGAAAAAGCAGTGAGCTAGCATTATACCTACCCAGGCAGGCACAGTTCTGCAGAAGGGCCCACAGTGCTTCTAGACCTGACCTGGCCTTGTGCAGATCTGTCTTGGGAGCTACCAGAGCAGGGTGGGCAAACAGAGGTGGCTAGTGGCCAGCTGGCCTGCCAAACTTGACAGTGAAACCAACTGGGGGCTTTTCTCAACAAAGCTTGTATCAGTGGGAGAGTTTAAGACATTTCACCTCTCATTTAGCTGGGCTCTGCTCTGCAAGTCTTGGCTCGGCTGCTGTTTGTTCAGCACCTTTTTTCTCCTCCATTTATTCAGAGGAAAGCTCTCAGACAGCTCTGGCAGCTCCGCTCTGGGACTCCTTGGGCCCCCGCTTCCCAGCTTTGGGCTGCCCGGTTCTGCCTCCTGCCTTCACAGCTTTCTGCCTGAAGAGCTGCAGGCTGGATCCGTAACACCCTGCTACGCTTTGTAATGGGTGAAGGGGGAGTCGCTAAATCTAATCCAATTAATGTGCTCCTAGAGGGCTGAGTAAAGGCAGATTCAGAGAGGTCATGGTAGTGCCAGAAATAAAGAGGAAACAAAAGTGTTGGGGAGAAGAGATTGTAGCAAGGTCAAATGTTTTACATACTTGCAAGTTTCAGAGCATGAAATCAGAAAATATTAAAAAAAAAAAAAAAAAAAAAAAAAAGATTTATTGAAAGGTATCTTTATAAAATACTATGGAAAAGATGGCAAATCAATGACTCACAGAATACAGGCTTACCAGTTTAATATTATGGTGGCACTAGTATACAATTCTTTAATTTGTAGATCTTAAAATTCTATATGGAAATGAAGGAAATATCCCTTTGTTTCCCATATTACAGATACCATGTAGATTGAATCATGAAGAAGCCTAATGACTAATCCATGCAGAAACACTGGGTCATTGTCAGTCTGGGTCTTGCCTGGACCTTTTTGTATGCCAAAGATGATTTTAATCTGTAGGTTTTGCCAGAAACTGATACATATCAGTCTTCTGCAAGAAATCTTTGGGTCTCTGGTACATTGCCAAGGCTATACTTTCAGGCCTAACACATTTAGGATAACTCAAAAATGGGCTAACCTTGTAGTGTGTGCTTACAAACTGTGTAACTAGGCAACTAAAAAAAGAAAAAAACCTCCATGGTGGTTATCAAATTTGTCTTAGGAAATCCTTGTCCTGCTGTGCAACTTAAACCAAGAGATGGTGTTGCAAGAGATTAATATTCTCTCTTAAATTCTGTTGTCTCATTTTGTAGTATAAAGAGGATTTTTTTATAATTCATGCAACTGCATTATCCTAGTTTTATTCTGAATCACTAGTCTGCAACATATCTTCCACATCAGAGAGGCAAAATGTTAATTTTTATGGGATTTTGCCTGTTTTTATTAAATAATTCTGTTAACTAAACTATAAAGCATTCTTGCCTAAGTACACACATTTTATTTCACTGCATCTGGCTTCTTTATTGTGAATCAACAAAAAGTAAAGGAGGAAGAATTTCTCCGAGCTTTTTTTGTTCCTTTTTATCTATTCCAGTTTGTGGATCCTGTACTACAGAGCTACTTGGGAGTTGGGGTGTTGAATATCCATGGAAATACATAGATCACTTGTAGTGACTGTGGCATTTGATGCACGATGCAACCTTCACTTACATCCACCAGCCATCTAGCCCCTAGTAGTTACTTGTTATGCTGTGTCCTGGTGAACTTCGAGGAGATGACATGAAGCAGATGATGTAGTGCAATGCACTGGCTGAGCTTTCTCAGAAGAGTAAAGAAATCCGAAGCCAAGTTTCTTACAGAACTTTGTAAATATGCCACAGTAAGACACAAAGTACTAACGCATCCTAATTAACATTACGTTTCCCAATGTTAAGAAATAATAACTTCTTCAAGGGGGTGACTGTCTGTTGCTGTTGGGGCGATGACTTAGAAGAGTGCACAGGAAAGTGTGTTATGGCTGAAGTGTAGTTTAATACAACAAACTGAGCCAAAGGTGATAAAGACTATAAATACCATGATTATCTGACATAATAGATTATCTGTTTTGATGATAACTAAAACCTATCATTAAAAATAAGCCAAAATTGGGTGAAAACACCCTTCCCAAATATTACCAGGAAACGCGTCAGCTTTTACTTTGACTCATTTGTTTCTGTAGAGGATTTAAATGCCTCCTTGGGGAGCAGTGGTTCCTAGGCAGGAGTGCCAGTGTGAAATGTTCTCTGTGACTGGAGCTGGGAAGAAAAATCAGGCCTTTCTCTCCGGATGTAGCTGAAGTCATCTGTGAACAGTTCAGGAATCTATATGTCTTTCCAGAAAAAGATTAATGATTGCCTACTTTCCAATCATCAGCTTGCAGCAGCCAGGCTGTGTGGAGATCCTCTTGTGCACCACATCCTGAAAGGTTTGCTATTTGCAAAACATTTTACCATTTTCCACTTTAGAAGCTTCTAAATTTAGTAATGGTACATAGCTCTGCCTCCCCGGGGACCTCTGGTTCAAAAGTCTGGCTCTGTTTTGAACACAAGTTTACAGCAAACAGCAGCATGCAACACTGAAGTGGCTGAACAACAACCTACGGCTCTTCTTCAGGGCCAAACCTTTAGCCAGGCAATCTGAAGGTGCAGGAGCCCAGTGGGATGCCTATGGGCAGTTCTCCCTGTTGTCCTCATCTCCCTGCTCACCTTGTGCCCAACCTCATCTCACCCACATCCACAGAATCAGGTGATGTTCCAATGTGGCCTACCTCGTCTTCCCCCTCTACACCAGAGCTTTCTGACCAAATCTCAGCACCTCCCTCTGTGGCAATTCCCACCTGATGTCAGGTCAAACCAGCAGTGTGCAGCAGCTACTGCTGGCCAGCCTGACCGAAGTCATCTCCCTGCTTTAGTATTTCCCCTCTTTCTGTCTGTATTAATACGATTAGGAATCCTAAATGCTTCGCTAATGCTTTTTTTGTTTTTCTTTCTCTTCTCTCAGTAGCACTAGTAACAACAATAAAACAATTTCCATAGGAACAAATTCTTAGGTTATGAACTCTAGATTAAAACAAGGAGCATTTATACTGCCTGGGAAATAGAAGGCCTTTGTTTGAACACAACAACCAGGCATGAAGAAAATACAGAAGTGCACTTGGCCAGTTTTTTTCAGTTTCAGTTTCTGTCAATAAGCTGGTGGTTACAGAATAGAGCACGTCTTCCTGAGCTTAATGCTCAAAAGTATTATTTTAGATACGCTCCATTACCTTATGGCACAAAGGATCTTTTTTTTTTTTTTTTTTTTTTTTTTTTTTCTCAGTATACAATAGACTTCACACTTCTGTTGTAAATTCCTTTGGATGCTACTAGGAGTTGCTACAGGGAACTCTCTCCTGCACATGTTAAGTAAAAAGGAATGGTGGGAAACAGAAGACACTGATGATGAAACTACACAGCATTGAGTCTGTCTAGCCACACTGCAGCATAAAATCAACTCAATGCTTACAAAAACAAACAAGCAAACAAAGAAACCCCCCTAACATATGCACTGTGCCACTATGCAGCCAACTTTAGATTACTTCTTGAGAACTTTTCTAATAAATTCAGCTGTGCATGACAAAAGGCTTGCAGCTGAAACCAGACTCAAATACTTTCACTGTGTAAAGACATATATTACTGTTGTGCTCTTGTTTTATTTATTTTTTTCATTTTTTTTTTCACCTTTTTCTCCCCATTTAAAGCTTGAGGTACATTTATCTGATGTTCTGAAGAAGAATCACATCTCTGTTCATCTCAGGGTCAAAGATCAACTCTAGTTCATCAGCTCTTGAAATATCTCTTGAAATATCTCCTTAAAATACCAATACCAAGAATCTTAATCAATAACATAGAAGACAGAATGCTGAAAGTATGAACCCCTCACCACAAAATGCTGTAGATGATTAAAATTAGCATGGATTCCGAAGTGACTAGACAACTTAATGAAAGATGAATCCATTGGGGACTATTAATGCAAAATCACCATGTCTGGTTCAGGAATCCTCCGAACCACAAATTGTTGTGTACTAGATAGATATTCTGGGAATAACATCATGCACTTGCTCTCCTCCTAAATTCTTCTCCAGGCATTTACTGCTGCCCACGGTTAGAGACAGGGTACAGGACTATGCTGACACTGTCTGACTTGGTGTCCCTGTTTCCATGTTTTTAAATTTTTCTGCAGGATATTTCACATTTCGTCATGGGAATAGTCGGAGGAAAGGAGGAATCAAATGACAGCTTATAGAAGAACATGAATAGAGGTCACTGAGAAGAAAATTAGAGGAAAGCTCTAAATATTGGCATTTCTCATGTATTTGCTGACTTTCCTTCCATAATATATTTATGATCTGAGGAGAGGCTAAGTCCCTTTTTGGATGTGTTGTATGTAACCTGATGAATCTTCAAAGACTGAAAAGCTTGTTGCAAGTTCTTATCCACTTCCAGTCCAAACAGTCTGCCTCTTAGTCAAAAGAAAACAATGCGGTCAGTCCCCCCTGCTCTCTTCACATCCCTTGTGGTGCCAAATGTGTAATTTAAAAAGTCATATGCAATTCTAGTTAGCCATGCCTTAGCTAATCCACTTGGGTATAGTGTACCTGTTTCCTGATTTCCAACTTCCAAGTATTTTTTTTTGTGACTGTTTTTGTGGTATCCCTCTGTGGTCATGAAAGCTGGACCTTTCAGTCCCCCTTAACTCAGTCCTGTTATTTCCATTCTCAATTTGCTGTACGATAGGTTTTGTAGCTACCATTTCACAAGGTAGGAATTCCTCACACTGCCATTCCCTGCAGGTGGGGAAGGTAAGGACATGGACCCCAGCCCTGTTTTTGCAAAGTAATCTGGGCTAAGACCTAAAGTTTGGGAAGTGGTTCGGACAGTAAGCAGCTGCGAACTTCTTACTGACATGAGACTTGAGTAAATGTTTTATTGTGTGTCTCAAATGGTCTGTCCTTAAAGCCATCCATTTTTAGTGTTGTGTGTTTTCAGGCTTAACTGTATTATGGAAACAGACTTAGTTTGGATCTGGCCAGTAATTCTGATGGTGTTGCATAGCTATATCTAGAGTAGGTTTGTCTTCAAGGCAGCTAGGCCACTTCTGTATGCCAAAGACCGAACTATCTAATCATACAAGACTGATGCTGGCCCTGCTCAAAGGGACCTTGGGTGTCCAGGCACCCTGTGGTTCAAGGTGGCTTTGCCTGAAGCCATCCTCAGTTTAGCAGGTCTGGCACTAAGCTTGAGGTATTGAGTCCAGCTGGACCTCAGCTAACTTCTGCAGAGCCCTTTCTACATCTGCACTGTGCTCCTCAGCCAGCTCTGAGTATCCCTGCAACGTGCAATGTGGACGAAAGGCCGTGCTTGTGAGATCCTGAAGGAATCAATGTGCTCCAGAAGGGCTTATTAGCACTAATGTGGCACCAGCCATTCTGGCTGACTTCACAGCAAACCATTCAGATGCCTTGGCACTGAGTTGCTCCGTGCCATATTGCCTGCAATTTTCCATTAGCTGGGTTATTTCAGGCCTTTATTCCTCTCCTCCTCTCCCATAGCTCTGGATAATGGCAAGTTGGCTGCATCATGAAAGCAATGATTTTTGCCATAGCTGTGTGTATTATCAGACCCTGTAACTTTTATGGTTATTTAATGCAGTCTCTCTCTCTCTCTTTCTTTTTTTTTTTTTTTTAATATTTTTTCTTGTCCACCATTTTTTGGATAGGCAGCCTGCACTTCAGGATCCTAGCCACGAAGCACAATGGAATTACCAGTTAACTTGTCCCTGTAATAAGCTGCACTGAAGAGTCGTGTCTGTGGGATATGTGGAAGGGATGGGCCAGAGAGCTGGAAATAGGACATCGTTTCATCCAAAGAACCACAATAACAAGTACCATGTTGCTGCTTAGACAGTTAAAATCAGTAGCATGCACACAAAAGAAAAAACAGAAGTCACCAGTCTTGATAGAACTGGTTTCTACCAAAAACATGCAGTAAATTATCTGTTTTTTTTTTTTCCCCAAAAGTGAATACCAAGGCAAAGCATGAAAGTGTTTTCAAATAACAGATATAATTGCAAAGTATTACATTAAAAGTAAAATCAGTGAAATAAGCAAAGAAGGCTTTGGAAATTTATCTTCCTCTGTCTATTCTCAATCAGATTTGAAAAGTTTCCAGCACTGTGTTCTTCCTTTTAGATGGTGCAGTACCTTGGCAGCTTTTCCTGAAGGCTTTTCATGACCTACCATAATTGCTTTGAAATCTACAGCGATATCTGTGGAATATTCTTAAAAGAATATCACAAAAGTCAGTAATGCAACTATTTTCCCACAGACATGAAAACAAGGACCACATTTTCCGGTGTTTTTGACTGTCAGAGATCTGCCTTTTAGATCTATCATTTTCTTCTTTGCATTTTTTTTTCTAAAAAAATACATTCCTGCTTAAAAATATAATAGGTCCACCAACTTTCACAACTATATCAATATTTTAAAAGCTACCAAATCTTACACATGCGGAAAAAAAGCAAGTTTAACAATCTTTGCTAATCTCTACTGCAAGATGTATCTATTATTTATGAAGGCAGCAGACAAAGTGAGAGCTGCTTCTGAATGGAATCCTAAATACAACACAGGAGGAGCCCTGGGCAGCTATGCGGCACGGGTTTCTTGTTATTAAAACTACAGATCAGTCTTACAGGAGATTAACTCCAAAAGCTAGTCTCCAGAAAACTTGATACTTATTGAGTATGAACTGGATTGAGTTTTGAAAGAGAAGGAAAGAATGAAGATATGATCCTGCTATGCAAGCATCATCTTGCAGTAGCACTGATCGAGTTACAGCAGGTCAGCACTTTCTCCCTCTCATCTCAGTTTTTCTACCTCTTTTCTTCATGTGTGTGGGAGGCAAATGACCTTTAGAAGGGTGCTGTGGTGGAGGTCTTTACATGGCAGAAAGGAAACTCCAGGTCTACATGCAACAGCACCTCTAACTTTCCTTCCCTCTGGGTGTGTATCCACTTATTCTGCTGCATGTGGCTGTAGCCTTAATGCCTGTTAATGCTTGCAAATGACACAACGAGGCCAAACTGCAATTTCCTGAAAGCTGAGTGTAATAGATCTTTAAATACTATTTGTTTCTACTATATCCGATGAAGCTTTCCCATACTGATATTACATATATCAGCAGAAGCAGGGGCTGAGAAGGGTGGGCTTTTCTTCTCATCCATACAGAATCCATTTTTGGATAGCCCACTTCAGAAGACAGGGAGAGCAATGGCAAAATTTCATGAGGAAAGCAACGAGAATGATCAAAGCTCAAAAAATAATCACGAGAACACAGACTCTGAGGAAAGGCAGGAGGAACTGAGGTTATTTTGTGTGCAGAAACAGAGAAAGAGGAGTGACAAGATGCCAGCCTTCAAACGTGTTTTTTTCAGAGACATCAAGGCCTGGCAGAGACAGGACAGGAAACAGTCTGACCTCCATGTTCACATTGGATAAGACCAGTAAAAATGTGTTAAGGGGGATAATAAAAAAACAACACACATTTTGGGTGTCAGTGAAGATGTTTAATAGTAAGGATAGTGAAACACTAGAGTAGTCCTAGGAAGCAGATCTCTAAGTTCTGGAGATCTTTAAGAGGAAACTTGAGAAGTGCCCGTGAGAAATGGCATAGGTATGGTCCATCCTACTGTGGGAAGTGGGGTGGACTAGAGGACCTCCTTGAGGTCCCTTCCTGGCTGCTGTTTGTAAGTCCAATGGTATATATAAAGATTTCCAGGGTATTTCATACGGAAATATATTTAAAAAATCTGGGACATAACTCAAACTACTCTTTTTTTTTTTTTTTTTTTTTTTTGTACTGAATTTTCCTTCTTAGTCCCATCAGACACAAAACACTTACAAAACCCTGAAAGCTGAATGAGGGGCCAATGTAGAGACAGCAAGAAGTACCTTGCCACCCCATTGAAAATGGTGGGAGACCTTTCAAAAGGTTGTATGAAAGAAGAGATTGGTGTCAGCCAAAGGAAGAGCAGTTTTATCAATCTGAATGGTATACTACTTTCTTTCTGTGCTATATTATGTAAAAATAATAATAAAAAAAAAAAAGGAGAAGCACAAATGTAATGGAAAATGCTTTCATCTCCCTAAGGTTTAAATATGTTCAAACTTTTTTTCAGAACTGGGGAATAGTTTTCCCCAGGGAAACTGTTTTCACCATTTCCTCACCATTTCCCCCTTGTCTCATTTGCTAAAAAAACCCAGTGCTTTGAACTTAAAAGGAATCACACAGAAACGATGATTTTATGAACATAACAAAGAGAATTGTGTCTGTTTTTTTTTTCCTTTAGAAGTATGTTCACATTTTCCCTTTTTGAATTTAAGTATGCTATATTCTCCATTTTCCTTTTTAACCACATACAGAAAACACCACCTTTATATATTACATCTACATAAAATATAAGCCTTTTCCATGTAATACAAGCAGAATGTTTCTGTATGTTAGAGCTTTACGGGAATTTAACTTCAGGAGAGTGAGATCTCAAAGGTGAACTGAAAACACAGAGACATTATGCTTTTGTGCCCGTAGTGAGCTAAATGGGGAAAGGTGGGTTGCACAAAATATTCTGGAGGGAATGAAAAAAGACACAGGGAAATTCTGTAAGTCTTTGTTTCTTCCTCTTTGCTTTATCTCTTTCTCCTCTTTTTCCCCTATGCTTTCTCCCTGCTCTGTAGCCCTCATGAAGGGTGGAACATGAACATCCGAACATTTGAGACAATGAAAACAGTGACAGGAGATGAGCAAAGGGAACAGTTTTGGCTCAGGCTGGGTTTTGCTGTGTGCAATATCTGCATGGTTTTGCTGTGTATTTTTTTTTTTTTTCACCCCCCTAGAGCAGTTCACCTTCAAACAATTCTTGAAAGTGAGTTTCAAATGGCCTTGGGCATTTGGGCTTGAAATTTAGAATGCATTTTGAAAAAGTGAGTATTTTAGCTTCATTGCTAAACACAATTATGCTCTCAAATACACTGGACTTTCCTTCAGAGTTATTTTCATTGTTGTTTGTAATTTACATATCTTTGTCCTTACCTTTTAGATTTGAAGACCAAAAATGTAATGAAGATTTGGAATCATAAAGAAACTGAAGATGATATCTGGTACACCACTCACTTTTTTTTTTCTTTCCTTTTTTTTTTTTTTTTTTTTTTTTGTCACCGTAGGTTGATAGCACTACATGAACTTAGTGTCTTACTTATTATTGCATGAAAAATTCAAATTAAAGAAATCAGACAGTTGTAAATTGCTGGCATATGTAGTAATAAATTAAAGGGAAGACATCAACAGAAATAAAAGCCTGAAATGAATTGGAGTTCTGAAGATGCACTGCGAAACTGAAGAAAGACATCAAAGCCAACAGAAAAAAAAAATAAAAATTAACAACTTAGCAAGGAAAACTGGCTTTTAAGAAAAGACATTGGATTCAGCAATGTGATTCATGGCCCATAGAGGATAAAAATAATGAAGAAGAACAGCAGGGACTGCAATAGAAATGGTTTGAAATGAATATACCATGAAAAGAAGTAGGTACATTCTTTGCCAACAAAACTGATAGCAATTAAGCAATAATACATTCTCAGGAATTGTCTGAAGATGAGATGATTTGCTATTTTATGTTGTTATAGTGGTGCTTACATGTCTGGGAACAAGTGGGCTTTTAAGCTAGTCAGATCACAAGATTTGTGAACCAGTTTTTAGAGCTAAATCACAAAGAATTCCCCAGTAGTTTTTAATACATAGTGTATAGAATCATAGAACCACAGAATGGTTTGGGTCGGAAGGGACCTTAAAGTCCACCCAGCTCCACCCCCCTGCCATGGGCAGGGACACCTCCCACCAGACCAGGTTGCCCAAAGCCCCATCCAGCCTGGCCTTGAGCACCTGCAGGGATGGGGCATCCACAGCTGCTCTGGGCAGCCTGTGCCAGGGCCTCACCACCCTCTGAGTAAAGAATTTCTTCCTTATATCTAATCTAAATCTACTCTTTTTTACTTTAAAACAATTACCCCTTGTCCTATCACTACACTTCCTGACAAAAAGTCCCTCTCCAGCTTTCCTGCAGGCCTCCTTTAGGCACTGGAAGGCCACTGTTAGGTCTCCATAGAGCCTTCTCTTCTCCAGGCTGAACAACCCCAACCCTCTCAGTCTGTCTTTGTAGGAGAGGTGCTCCAGCCCTCTGAGCATTTTCTAACCCTCCTTTGAACTCATACTAACAGATCCATGTCTTTCTTGTGCTCGGGGCCCCAGAGCTGAACACAGCACTCCAAGTGGGGTCCCACAAGGAGCAGAGTAGAGGAGGAGAATCACCTCCCTCACCCTGCTGTCCATGCTTCCTTTGATGCAGCCCAGGATATGGTTGGCTTTCCGGGCTGCAAGCACACATTGCTGGCTCATCAACCAGAACCCCCAGGTCCTTCTCTGTAGGGCTGCTCTCAATTCATTCCCCACCCAGCCTGTATTTGTGTTTGGAGTTGCCCCAACCCAGCAGCAGGACCTTGCACTTGGCCTTATTGAACTTCAGGAGGTTCACACAGGCCCACCCCTGAAGCCTTGCTGAGGGTGCACTCGATCCTATTGTCCATGTCACCTACAGACGTTAAACAGTGTTGGACCCAGTACTAGCCCCTGAGGAACACCACTCGTTACTGATCTCCACCTGGACTTCGTACCATTGACTGCAACTCTTTGAGTGCGACCATTCAGCCAATTCCTTACCCACTGTCCATCTGTCAAATCCTGTCTCTGCAATTTAGAGGCGAGGATATCATGCAAAACAGTGTCAAATGCTTTGCACTAGTCCAGGTAGTCCAGTTACACAAGTTTCACAAAAAATTGCACACCAATTGCACAAGTCCACAGGTCTAGTTATATGACAGCCAGGTGAATCAGAAAAAAACGAGTGTAAGGCATTAGTAGGATGATGTCAGGGATTATCTTGTAACCCTTACTTATGCTTTTAGTCCCATTAACATTATGGAGTGCAAGTATCGATAGTGTGTTTGAATGACTCTCATACATCATACATTAAACCAAAAGCTCTTTCTCAGGTCGTACTGCAGTGTGCTCTCCTGTGTGGATTTGGACTCTTGTCCAATTCCAACAACTGTGATTGTCACTGTAGTGATGTATAAGGTGAGGGCTAACTTCAAAATACATGTATCATCAGCAGGAAACCCTGCACAAGCTTGTGAGGCTGATTCTGATCCCACTTAGCCTAGTTTTATTTAATGTATTTCTGCGGAGTTACTCCTGGTTTGCTGCCTTATAAGGGAGATCAAACCCAATATGACTCAGCCCCTAGCATGCCAATCTATTCTAAGACTATAATAACAACTTCCACGAAGAAAGCCTATTTTCCTAATATGCAAAAAGACAAAAAAAAAGATTAGGAGAAGTGCTTCTTTAGAGACACTTGTTCCACTTTTTCTGGCTTTTGAACTGGATATGTCTACATAGAATATAAACATTTACTCAAGATAGATTTGACTATGAGATACCTGTGTTAATTTTAATAAGATATGACAGCACAGGCTAGCAACTAGAGTACAAGCAGCCTGAGTACACATAGTAGTCATCTGCAAATGCCACTACTTCTCGTTACACTTGCTAACTAGCTTAATGTTAGTCTGGATGTGTTTACCCATTCCAAAATTATTTTTCCTGAAGAGTAGCATGGCACACAGAAGCGCACATGAAGAGAATGTTCAAGTACAAGGGCTGCAATTGTCTGTTTCTTGGAGTCAATGGAAAACAGCTCTTTCTGAATGGTCCCCCGATAAGGAGAGAGAATGACTTCTTGCTTGAGGAAAGCATTCCCAGTACACCATTATCCTCACAATATGTCCCAGAGAAGCATTAGTTTATTACCCCAAGTTTGATGGCAAATACACATTGTTTGAAGTATTTTATTCTTGTAAAAGATAATCAGAAATACAAGCTATAAAACGACTTCCACAGTGGCTCCTGCTGTGGGACTACACCCAGAAAATGTCTTAGGTATAAAACTTTACCTATATGGGACAGGTTTTGCTCAATTGACCGTTCATACCACATGCATTTCACAGCAGTATGTCCTGTAACTGCAGCGTGCTCTACAAGGTCATGCTATTTGCATTGCACGCTGCTTTTAGCAGTAAAAGACACTTTGAACATTAGAAGATGCTCATCTATTCACGTAAGAAGTCATTCTAAAAGTAATACTTTATCCTGTAGAATATTAATCAAGTTAAGTGTATGTATATTTTCTCTTCTGAAAGGATTATTGCAGCTATTGCCTTAAGGAGTCACTAAGGCCACTGCTCCTTTCACTCAAATTCCTTACTGAAATGTACATCTTTTGGAAGGCCTGAAAGAAGCAAGACTATGCATAATAGGCAAGTAAAGGAGATTTGGGGAATACATAGAGGACCAGCCATCATAAATTTATACTTTGCTTTTCCTCTATTGCTTCCCTTTTTGAGCTGAGGGATGATGAGTAAAACCTCAGCTTCACTGAAAAAAGAATTTTAAACATTTTTAAAAATATGTGGGTAGTTTCAATCGGATCTTTTTGGTCAGACATAGGAAAAAATGGCAAGTGCACCATGATGATTACTTAAAACTTGGATAAGAACACCATCCACTTCTAGCCCCAGGCTGCCTAAACTGTGAGCTGCAGGTCAAACAAAGGGTACAGTTTTATAGTGTTGCTTTTAGAGGCCTTATTTCTGCTGTGTGTCTGTGGCTTTTTAATGAGCTTTGTGGACAAGCAAAAATTTCAAAATTATTTCCTCCTCATTCGGCATTTTCAGTCTCTGGTCTGTTTTTGCTTAAGTTCTTCTTTTCTGCATTTCACCACAGGGTCTCGGAGTAAGATCCCTAGGTTGAAATCATAAAAGCTAGTAGCATTGTTGAACTCTTCTCCAGGACTTCTAGGTTTTTTCCTAGACAAAATGTAGGAGTAAGAACTTGCCTGGAGTCACCTGCCCAGTGCCATAGGGTCTTTTCTGTGTAGCTCCACTGGTAGCTGCTCCTCAGAGTGGCACTGGCACTATCCTGCTGCTGTTGTGGTGCCTCCAACAGGGATGTGATGAATGGGAGGAAGTGTAGAAAGCAGCAAAAACATGAGGAGTAAGGGTGGAAGATCCTGAAGGTTGGAGGTGTGTCCTTATGATTTCTTGGATCACCTCCCCTGATCACTGGTGAAGTTACTGAGGCTCCTGAGTGTGATACAAGGCGTGATTAGCCAAGTTCATTGCATAACTGTGTCTGGAAAGTGGTAACTAATAGTTCACCAAAACTGTACAGAGGTATGCAGTAGGGTAGGACAAAGGCTTCTCTCGGTCTGGTACTATTTAATGTTCCCATTAACATCTCAAATGATGAAACGGGTTATTAAATTTGCAGACAGCGCCATTTGTGGGGTGACCATGAGTTCACTGGAAGAGAGGATGAGACTTTAAACACAATATTGAGATTCTGGAGATACAGGAGAAAAAAGAATAAAGAAGCTAAATGTCAAGTGCTCCAGTCAGACAAGAAGAAATGGGTTTCAACTGAAGCACGAAGGAATTTTTTCTCAATCAGATATTCAAAAACACTTCTAATGATGACATCTTTTCACACATGGTGCAAAAGGGTTCTGCTGGCCAAAGGCTTAAAATGACAGAGAAGATATCAGGAGAACTATTCAAGTATCTGGCTTAGACCTTCCATTTCTTCGTCTTCCTCTTTCCTCCATACTCCTTTTGAGGATGCAGCCAGGCAGTGTCACAGCCAGTGTTAGTCTCCCCAGAGAGCCTTGTCCCAACCTGGCTCAGATGTACTGCACTGAAACAGGGAGACAGACTCTTCTCTGTAATTCCTTGTGTAAGTTTTCCACATACAGAGGTTTTGACATCTGAGCAAAATTTAAGAACTATGCCTTAGGATTTTGCCCCTTTTTTTTCTGTCCTTTAGTTTAGAAGCTTTGACAGTGACTGAGCTACTGCTGGTCACATTCAGCTGAGACATTCCCAGTCTACCAGCTATCATGGGACTGCTGGAGGCTGGGCACAGACCTACAGGTCATGGGAAGTGGTTCAGGTAACAGTTTCTCTTCCCTCCAGGTTTCCCATTAAAAGCTTGATTGTTGTGTGTTATACCATGTCTGTTGAGTAGTCTAAGTAACATTTTGATTTGAGGGCTTGCCTGAATAGTTGTGTCTTCCGTGATGAGGCTCAGTAGTTCTAGGGTCTAATGTTCTTGGCATGGTAGATGAAAAAATATTATTTAGAGGTCCAAGCCTGAAGAGAGAAAAATAGGAACAATAACGTTTTTGGACTCTTCATGGCTATAGCATGTGAGTTATTTGGTGACATGGTCTCCTGGCTTACTCCCAGATTCCTCTGGGAATTGCCACATGCCTACACACACAGGCAAGAGCAGGACAGGTCCCTCATCCTGTCTGGCTTTTGCCATGTCCTTGTGTGCCCTGACCTCATAATTCTTGGTTTATCCCTGAGCACACATGGAATAGGAAGACAGGAGGGGAGCCCACAGGCCTTGCTAGGGCTAGACCCTAGACCTTGAAGAGGAGAACCTTTATCCCTAGACCTTGGTGAGGAGCAGCGTTGCCTCCCAGGTACTGCAAGGACAGCCCTGCACTGGAGGAGGGAGTGGAAGAGGACAAGGACATTGCTTGCAGATGCTTAACCCCACCAGGCTTCAGCCAGCAAGCTGAAGGGTCACTGGGAGAGGTGAAGGTCCTGAGGTTGCTCTGTATGGCCCCGGCCTACCTCGGAGTGTAGGGCCTACAGGGTGGATGTGGGGCTGGAGATGGCTGCAGCAGCCTGCCAGAGCACTGCCCTGTGTGCCCTGTGCATTTATCTGCAGCTATTCCTGAGCTAAATAAAAATAGCATGTGTGTCGTCTAACATCCTGGTATTTATATTGCACAAGGCAGAGCTTAACATCTTCATTAACCTGAGTAAATAATTAAAATTGTCCCCAGCACTTCAAAGGAAAAAGCATTAAACAATTACCTTGGTGCATGGGAACAAGATTAAGATAAAAAATATGAATCTACTTATGTGCATCAGTGTTTGTTGCTATTGCTATCTTGTCTGTCCCTTGCTAACTGAAGGGAACATTTTTTCCTTCTTCTAAGTCTATATAGTTTTATGTTTATTACATCTTGTCACCTTGTGGCACATACAGCTAGATTTGCTAGAATTAGATGTTGATATTAATAATTACTTGTCTGAACTAAATGAAGGTGCTAATGAAGTCAAGGACCCTCTGGGGGTAGGGTCTGGGATTACATTCCAATGCAGGCATATCTGAATTTTTGGGAAGAAAGCTAACACTATCTCCACAAAAACACTTCTATTGAGTGATAATACACCATATCATCTCCTCTAGCAAATAGTAACAAGTGCTACAAAGTAGCAAGCAATTTGTGAAACACTGAGGAAGAAAAATAAAATTGCTGCGAACTACCCAAAGGCTATGGAGCTTAACTCAGCGTGTGGCTGAACTGAAGGCAGAGCTGTTTTAAATAATTGATAGTGCTGTAAATGTACATGATGCGGTACAGGAAGAGGTCAGCGCCTAACACACAATAAGCCCTCGCCCTGAAGGTTTGATGGTCTGATAGAGCAAATGGAGGAAAGCCTCAGAACCTCTTCGGAGGAAAGGGATGCAGACAGCAGCATGGCCTGTGGAGCATAGATGCCTCAGGGAGCGTGGGGGTGCACATTCAGAGAAGAGGCCTGCAGCTAGAAACAAGTGAGCGGGATTGGCAGAAGGTCAGATGCAATTTGGAGGAGGCAACCAGACAATTCAGAGCTGTGCCATTTTAAGCACGCTGACTAAGACGCTTCGGTGATTCAGCGGCGATGCTGGCACGCCAGCAGAGTGATGGGAACTCGTGTGAAACAAGATGGGTTACTCTGAACCTAAGGTCTGGCGTGAGCTGTGCTGACAGAGAACCTTGCCGCTGAGACTTCCTCTGCTCAGATGTAGGGAGGTTACGAAAGTGGGTGGATGGCTCTGAGGATGACACTGATAATCTGAAGTATTAGGATGTAGGGAATAGTATGATGTGGGAGCAAGTGGGTAGGATATTTCCCACCACATTACCTCCAGATGATGTTCAGTACAACCTGTGCGACCTAGTCCAGACGGAAATGGCAAGACTCAGAAAGCTCCCGTAAAACTGACATATTCTTCTGGAGCAATGTAGATGTGGCTCCTGTCGTTGCCATCACCCAACATGTGTATTGCCCTTGGGCAGCGCCACATTTCTGCAGAGCCTTCTTCTCTACCCTTGAGGGCAAGAATTTGGTCCAGAGTGTGCTGAATCCGAACTAGAGAGATATTTTTATTTTTGTTTTTGTTTTTAACTCCCGATTTTCCCTCCTCCCTCTGATCTCTCTTCTGCTGGCTTTCACAGCATGAGACACCTCCTGACTGTATCGAAGCCTCAGGGGGCAGGGAGACTGGTGCCAGTGAGACAGCTGGTTGCTATTACATTATTTACTCCTTACCCTGAAACACAAAAATAATAATGAAATGAATGTTACTTGAAAGATGGAGAAAACTGCAAGCAAAGATTTTTTTTTTTTAGACTTGACAGGTTCATCTCTAATGTATTTGCATCTTAAACATCTGTCTATGTGTAAAGAATTTTCATGCATTTAGTTGCACAGAATCAAATCCTCAATATAACACTCAACAACTGCCACAAACATTTTCTGATTCAGCGAGCTTATACTGTGTTAAGTAATTTATCAATATTTTAAGATTTTTATTTCTCATAAAAAACTTATCCTTTCCCCCATTTAGCAGAGATTTTTTGAGGATAGGTCCTAACACCAATTTTTAAACAGAATTCCCCATTGCTCTTCCATAGCATCCCAGTTCTGAAAAGTGGCATGATACCGCCATATGTTGGCTTCTTAAAAATGTTGTATTTAACCAAGCAACAAGAAGTCAATTTTATGATACAGAACAAATGTAAAGACATATGGTGAGTAGACCTGCCTGGGGAACACCAAACTTTCTGGTTTTCAGAACAAAAATGCCTCAGTATTTTCACTGCCTACTCCAGGCTCTGCTTCCAAGAGAGCCTGTAAAATCAAGAAGACATATGGGCCAGGATTCATCTCACCTAGCTTGAGTCATCGGCAATTCAAACATCTACATTTGAGCTAGACACCTGGTCCTCTGATGGCGTATAGTCCTCTGCAGGTTCATCTAATAATCTGTATCTTGCAATTGCAGGCCTCCCTGTTTTGGAAACATTCATATTACTTCTTGAACTTTGCAAAATGAAATATTCGTAGCATGAGCTGACTTTGGAAAAGCCTGGAAAATGTATTTACAAAGTATGTTATATCTTTGCCAGTATAACATTTTATGACATAAATGCAGTTGCTAAATTAGAAACACTCTTTATTCTGTTCAAATGTCACAACAGTTTCTATACTTGATCATCATTCTTTTGAGCGCACGCAGACATGCACATTGTTTTGCTGCTGTTGTTCTTCTTCTGATGGTGACGGAAGTCTAGCATTCTTGGTAAAGAGGAATGAAGGACTTGTCTGTAGCCAAAAATAACTAATGAGGAAGCAAGGAGGAGGTTGATAATACTTTCCCCCTGCAGGGAACCATCACAGGCACAACAGTGTCTTAAGCTGATGTCCCTTGCTATATAGAACTGCTTAGCTCTCCCAATTCCCCTTGGCTTCTCTTCTTTAAGGTCCACCTACCTAGTTTTTAGTTTCTCAGACAATGAGGAAATGCTAGGTGCTGTGCCTTTCCCCCCCAAGAGCCTTCAGTGTGTTCTGTGTTCTGAAATTGTATTTCAGCAGATCAGGGAGGAAGAAGCCACAATATTGATTTGGAAAACTGCATTACATTAATCGCAGCTCCTCTCTTTGGGGTTTAATTATAAAAAGCAGTCATGAATGCAGATCTGCTTTTGTGTCTGCTAAAAACTAAAACTTCACTCAAAGCAGAATTAAAGCCCTGATTGCTTGGATGGACAGTGGAATATCCATTTAGAACTACACTTCTTGTACCAAGAGTAAGGACTTCTATAAAACAAATGCAAATACAAAATGTTACACTTTCAAATAAACTATATATCAACAAATTTTAATAGTTAATCAAGAAAGTTCAGGGAGATTAAAACATCTCCACCTGGGAAAGCATGTGCTGAAGGTGCAAAGATAAGGCACACACCTGCTAGTTTTTCCGCATGCTTCCCACTACCTCAGTAGGATGTTGGTAAGAGGAACATGGGTGAGGAGTCTAGATTGTGTGTATGTTCCCTGAACTGCACTTTCTTACAGATAGCTTTGTATAAAACTGCATAAATGGTTTATGGAGTCATGCGATCTCCATCATCAGCATCAAGAAACCCACCACATTAGGAGTGGCCTGTCTAATGATTTTTGCATTTACTTGGAGTCAGAAGTATGAAACTCAGTAGAGGTTCAATATCAGTAGATTTTTTTTTGTTCCCATTAAAAACATCCTTAATATTCCTTTTCAACTCTAGCTGAAACTTCAGGGTTTTGAAGTCAGGAAACAGTCCACAATCTATCTACAAACAACATATACTAACATATAAACTAAATAAGCATAAGGAAATGACTATACAACAGCCCTGGAACATATGGATAGAATGATTATCTAGCAGGTTATTTTTAAGTTTGAAAAACCTTTATTTGTCCCTAAAGTTCCAAGTTGTTCAGAGGAACATTTTCTGATGTTGCCAGCTTGATAGTCTGCTCTTTCTTCTGGACAATCCATGTGACACTCAGAAATGTGTACTCATGAGTAATGAAATTGCCTGCTGACTACATCTGACACACATGATTCTTCAACATAACAAATTCAGCAATAAAAATACAGCAAAGCAAGTAAAAATTACACAACGAACTCATCAGCTCCAAATATGAATCATTCAGATTTAGTAAGGAAAAGAAACATTTAATTGTTTCCCAAAGTATCAGCTACAAATAAAACACAAATGTAAATATTTATTTGAAATACAGTGGCTTTTCTAGCAGCTAAGTCAAGGCACTCCCAAATGCAGGGAAAATTTTGATCTCGGTTTGCAGTGACATTATTGCTGAAGTCACTGGGAGTCCTGCAGGGGAAAAAAACAGGCTTTTTACTCTGTTAAACAAGTGTGAGCTGCACCTCTCCAAAGGTGGAGGGCGTAACAAAGAAACTAGAAAATAGTAGTTTCTACAAAGAAAAAAGCAGATCATCTCCTACAGGAAAGGCCTATATAAGATTGATGTGAGGCCTTCTGGCTAATACCTTTGGAAGAAATATGTGTGACAGACAGAGGTACCAATAACCCTCTCCTATCCCAGCAAAAAAAGGAAAAAAAGGGGGGGGGGGGAGGAGGGAAGGAAATAAAAGCAAAGCTTGAACAAGCTGTGAGGAGAGCCTAGCACGAAGATCTATTCTTGGACTCATGGGCAGCAAAATGGTGGCTGGTTGTTTGGTAAACCTCTGGGCATGAAAAGGGTCTTAAGTTCCTTCTTCCATGGGCAAGAAACCTGGGGCCCACTACAAGGCTTCTTGTCAAGTCAGCAAATAAGACATGTAACTCTGTGTAATGGCTCTGTTCAAAAAGTCATAAGAATAATCAATCGGGTCATTGCTTAATATTTCAGTGAAGATAGCCGCAGACCACATGGGACAGTAATAATGCAATGCCTGCTCATAGCTTCTGTCATTCAAGTATCTAAATGACTTTCTCAGAAATTATATAAGCCTCTCAGCAGATTGGTATTATTATTTAAAAGACGAACATGGCAATGTGCATGTGTGCTAGGTGAGTTGTACAATCTCTTAAACAGCCATTTCAAAGACAGACCCAGAACATGACCCAGCAGTTCTTAATCCCAGTCCCATGTTGGACCAGCTGGACCATTTCTCATTCTTATTTCTGTTCTCATTCCTGTTCTCATTCTCATTCTCCACAATGAATAATTCAGCTGATTGTCGATCTTGCATAGCAGTGTTTTCAAAAATGTACACGTAAAATTCTGTGCTGCATTTCCAGGATATACAATATACATACCACAGGCCTGGGGGCACTCTCCTGATTTCATGATAGCACCTGGGACTTTTCAAGCATATTGAAACCTAAGCCCAATTCTTTTATGGACAACATAACCCAGAGACACTCTTGTCCCTGGTGCTTTTCGTTTCCTCATCAGTGCCCTTCCTAGTGTTTCCTGCTGGCAGTTGTTAGCGTAAGTGTCCAGGTTTTTCTACTGTCTTCAGCAGTACTTGAACCAAAGGAATATTTGCTGCTGTCAATTTTGTAGACCTCTTTCACTGTGATGTCAATCCTGTATTTGGCATAATGGGACTGAAATATGGTGAAGGATCTTGGTGTCACCTACATTTGAATCTTGAGTTTTCTTTCAGATATTTGTAGGTTCTACATAAAACATAAAGCACAATCAAAAACCATGAAATGGTTAAACCGTTTAAAAACACTACTCTTTGAAATGTTCTGTCTCCTGTAGTTAAAGCAATGTTAGCTATATATGAGCACTTAGCTGCAGAACTGTGGAAGTGGACTTCTTTATGAGCCACTGAATGTACACTTCCCTGACTGTTCATAAACTCCCCATGTGGTGGACTAATGGGATAGAGGTTGCAGTCATATCCCCATAACTGTGGAACAGGAGATTAAAAAGGGAGCTATGGAACTTTAATCTGCATAGTATGGTTTTTAATAGGGGACAAATACACTGTTGATGCAGGTGACTTATCATGAATATTCACATTGTATGTTGACCCAAATAGCACAATTTCAGATGAAATACAGTAAACTGCATGTTTCTGGCCCATCAGTATAGTTTACAATAGTTAAAAATATTTGTGCACTGCACAGATGATAGAGATCAGTCCAAAAGAATCATGAAGGAATAAATTTTAATGATAATTTGGGAAATTTTGATTGCACATTCCACACTGTTTTAAGGTGAATATAATAAGCAGAAGGTTGAAGAGAGAAAGGGTCAACAATATTTGAGTGTAAGGTAGCAACACCACAGTGGTATATATTTTTCTGAGATCTATCTGTGCCTTAACTTCAACACATATCTCTTCAGGATAGGATCTTACCTCAGTCCTACCCTCCTCACTCTGAAGACTGGCTCAGAGCAGTGACAGCCCTTGGCAATGGGTAGAAAATTTGTTTCTGAGAGAGGGGTGGAAATGCTCACTGGACACGGTGTCCCTAGTGTAAAAAGGTAAGGTTGTCTCTTCTTTGCAGCTCTGGTTCCCTCCTACTTGCACATCTAATGGTCTGGGATGTGCAAAGAAAAAACCTGGACGCCTTGCAAAGAAAGTGCTCAGGCTGGCAGAGTCAAATCCAGGCAAATGTCACGTCTGACTTTACGGTTGTTTCTGGAGCAGACAGAATGCAGAATACTGATGACTCTGACACAAGTTTTGCTTTATAAAAGGCAATAGAGATAATCATCAGAAGAATTATGCAAAACTCACTAAAACTTCCAGGAATTTACAAGTAGGTACTGGGAAATATTCAAGTAGCAATTGATTGGATTGCAAGTGCCTGTCCTTCCTTTTAATCTAAACAAAGCAGAGAACAAGCACCAAGAGACCATGAGAAAAGTGGTTACACTGATATAAAAAGCTGCAGCTGAAGCCAGAAGTGGATGTTAAATGTTAGCAAACACAAAGAGTGTGGTAAGGAAGAACTATAAAAATAAGTGCAAACAAGCCAAAGTGTAAGTGGAGGAATAAACTTTACACTCAAAGCGTATAAAATTCTTCACTAACTTCAGAAGGTACATCCAATATCTTCTTACTGAATCGTAAGCAAAAAAAACTGTTTGAAAAACAGTGTGCATGTTTATAATGTTTCTATGATGTCTGTTTCCTCAGCATTTATCTATCCATTTGTTTCCATTTCAGCTTTTTAGTTATATTCAACTTGTGGCAAGTCAAAAGAAGGGGGGCTTTCAGTTGTCAGGCAGCATGTGTAATGCTCTAGGGGAGTTCTTCTGTGGGTACCTTCCCTCCATGCCAGCTTGGGGATGGTGGGGAGAAGCATGGCCTATCCTCATCCCATCCTACCATATCCTCCAGGGCTGAGAAGCTGAATCCTGCCTTTCACCAGATCACTGCATCAGTGCTCATTGCCTCTTGCTAGCTTTTGCCTCCACATTCTGTCTTAAGCCACCCCCAACACTTGGGAGATCTCTGTAAACATCAGCAAAGCTGCCCCACGATTTTTCTTCAGTCCTTCCTTAAAACTCTCCTTTTGCCACAGTGCCTCTATGAGTTCAAGTGAAACCTATTAGACTAACAAATATTTGTTTCATTACTTCCTAGGACTTGCTCTCCTCTCTGTTTTTCTGCTTATCTGCCACATATTTTCCTAACCTTAAGCTGTAAGTTTTTATGGCCGGGACTGTATTTGCATTTGGTGTCCAAGCAAGGCCTAGTACAGAGAGTACCATTCCTGGCCGTCTTTGGGCTTTCCAGAACGATACAAATCATCTGTGGCAGTTGTTCACATATTAAGTTAAATTTAGGTCTAAGGATTTAGATCTACCCCTAGAAACATCCCTAAGGTCAAGGCCAATGTCCTTGACCAACGGCATTTAGGCTCCTAACTCCTATTTAAGTGTCCAATACACCCCAAGTCCAATAGGAAGGAAGGCTCTCAGATGTGAGTTACCTTTAAAAATTGTTACTCCCTGGTCACTCAGGCAGAGTACAGTCAGGCAGTAACTTGAGGATTTATATTACTGTCATGAATGGATAATATACAGCTTTCCTAAAAGACCAAGAAGCTGCGTAGCTACATTTCAGCCCTTGTGCTAAAAGGGTACACTTGCCCTTCTTCATAGCATATGCCTACAGAAGAAGCCAAAACACTGGCTGTGGTTGCTTCATCAGTACTTCTGTAACCCGGCTTTGGATTCAGAAAAGCATTTGAGTCATAGAAGTCAGCAGCTGCAGAAACTGTGGTGCCTTGTGGGCAGAAGACAACAGCAAAACAAAACTGTGGGTGAGGGAGGGTGGGAAGTAGAAGCAGGATATGGTCACCAGGGAAAGGACTCTGTACATCCTCACCAAGCACCGCATAGGCTGAGCAGGTTTTGGTGGATGGGCAGAGTTTCTGTCAACACCACAGGCTCTAATGCTATCATCCACCCTGTTTATCAGATGTTTCACACTAATATAACATAACCATCCTTAGATCAAACACACACAGCTGAGTGGCTTTGCTAAAAGGGAAGAGGTCCAGCTGGTGCAGTTTCCTTCTGAATTATGGCTGTGGTGGGGAAGCGTCTCAGACATTTCTAATAACAAAAGTTGTGAATCTCCACACTAGCAATCCATCTACAAACAAGGACATAACCGAGCCGTGAAACTACTCAATTAAAATATATCAGCCATATTTATCGACCTGCCTGATCAGGTCACTGAGAGCTGCTTTAGAGACACTGCACACACTGCGTTAGGCTAGCAGCAGCACCTGCAGCCAAGCCCTGCCAGCTATGAAACCAGGGGGTCAGATTTCCCAGGTGAAAACAAAGACTTTCCAGATTACTAGACCACTTGCAAAGATAAGACCTGGGCTTTTTGTATGCACAAATTCACCATTGAAACCTGACCCTTGAAATATTGCTGTTCCTTATTATCTGAGGGGCTGGGTGTAAAGCAAATAGAAGTAAGACGGTATCTAAGACTGCCTGGTTCTAGCTAATGTTTTTCTGGATTGGGTTAAGCTTTGTGGACATATCAGCTGCTTTCCATTCAGCATGAATATACAAAAAGCCACCAGCCGTGCTGCAGGAGTGCTGTCTCCAGCGCTGCCAGGCCATGTCCCCTTGATCCTGGCCTGACTTCCCGGCCCCACCTTGGTCCCGGGCAGGAGCACGGGACTATGACTGCCTTGTCTGATGGCAGCTATATGCTCAAGGAAGCAGAGCTAGTTGGATCTTTGTAAATAGAGAACTCTTGTAACTACAAATGTCTGGTTTGGTCAGGAATTTCTCCGAAAAGACAATGAATGGGACACTGAATTTTGTCCTATTTAGGGTCAAGAAAGCTATGCAAAGCACGTGACTGATTTCACCGCGGTGCCGAACATGTGTGTCAACAAGAATGCAAGAGGTGCCTGTCTCGATGGGAGCCCTCATTCTTTGTCTCACAAAGCCCTTGTTTTGTACAGGCTCTCAGGCCAAAGGGATTTTCTCTTTTGCAATCTGATCCTTAGCTAGAAGCTTGGCATGGAAACCTCCCCATCGCACAGCACAGGACGACAAGGCACCAGAACAATGGAGCTTTGTCACCAGTCTGCCCTCACCGAAGAAACTGAGACCCCCCCAGCTCTCTGCCTAGCATGGCTAAGAGCTGGTTAACAGCTCATGCCATAATGAGGTGGATCCTGGGCCTTACAGAGTATGAAATGCAGGCAGGGACCAATCTTGAGGTTGGTCCCTCAACATCCCCTTCCCCAATTTGGTTCGATTACCAAGAAGTCATACCTCCTTTTCTTTGCATGTTTTCCTATGGAAGTTCATGACGTTTTGCCCAAATCTGGTAGTTTCACATGTTGCTCTGTAGAAAAAAAAAATAAAAAATTGACAAATCAGCTCTTTTTTTTTTTTTTTTTTTTTTCTTTTTCCCCCCCAGCTGGAAGTGACTTTTATATTTTCATATATTCACCTTACAAACTCCCACATTACTGGGGGTCTTATATTCACCTTACAAACTCCCACATTACTGGGGGTCTTCTCAGGGATTTGCTGATGCTATAGAAGCAAGTATAAGAACTACAGAAGCAACTATAAGAAGCAACTATAAAAGCAACTATAAGAACTATAGAAGCAGTTGCATTAGTTCTTCAATGCCTTCCCCCACATTTTTATGTTTAGTGAATGGACTTCTTTCAAATCATGCTATGGGTGTTTTCAAAAACTTCTGGGAGCTGGGAGAAAGAGTAGGTCAGCAATAAGTAGCAGCACTGGATATGACAATGCTTGTCTGTTGTATTGGCAGATCGTTCTGAGATGCAAACCAGAAGCAGCAGATGCTCTGTTGACAGCTGTCCCCAGGATGCTTGGAGCCAAAGGAGTTCAGAGGAGGAGGGACAGGCAGGTAGAGGATGAAAGAAGGTCTGAGCTGCTCAGTCAGGCAGTAGTAAAAGAGAAAAAGGGGGATGTTACCATGTCACTGCTGCTGCCTATAGTATTTTATACCCCCCGACTTGGTGGCTGCAAGTACAAGGGAGCCTGCTGGACTCTGAGCTGCTGCTGAGCAATTCTTAGTAGTTATTTACTGCACAGTGTATTAGCTGGATTAAGGCATTGGACAGAGATTTGTATGGGGCATTGTGTCAGAAGACTATTTTAAAAAAATTGGTCTAATTATGTTGATGTTAACTCCAGAGGAACTCATTTCTGCAATTTTTGTTCAGGGCAATGGCCATAACTCTAGGTGAGAATTTTGCTTACAGCCTTAGGCCAGATTTGCAAAAGTATTTGGGTACTGAAAGATAGAGATAGACTGCTACCAGGGTATTCATTCTTTTTTTCCTGCTTCATAAAATTCTTCTTGGCACAAGTCTGATTTGTTTGGCTCTCATACATCTTGGAAATCTGGCACTGTGTGGGTAATCAGGATGTGAAAATAATGGGAGGTCAGACAAAAAAAAGTGAGGCTGTTTTTTACAGTATCAGGTCTGGCATGCTATTAAGCTGTTATTACAACAAAGTCAGAATCTCTCACAAGGTGAGAGCAGAAACAAAAAAAATCTCAAAAAAAAAAAAAAAAAGAAAATGAAGAAATACAGAAAGTCTACTTTTAAACCCCTTGTCATGTAGAATTAGATGATTTACTTTTGCATTCACTTTTTTTTTTTTTTTTAACCTTTTCTCTAGAGAATTATTAGATGAGTGTAGAATTGTAAATCGAGCACATAGATCTTTCTACACACTTGCAGAAGGAGAGATCTGAAATAACATCGCCGACATCCTTAAAGCTGGTAAGGACAGTCACTTGTTCAGGAAGGTTAAATATATCCTGCAACACTGAGCAAATCAAACTGCACAAAGAGGGGTGTCAGGAGATTGTAACGTGTCCTAATCATGAGGATGATCCTCCAGCTTTTTCTTTCTTTCTTTCTTCTTTTTTTTTTTTTTTGTCTTCAAGGGTGAGAAATAGAATGGTTCTTGAATATGTAGATCAGTATAATTTAATTAGCTTTTATGACCAGGACTCCTCAGAGATAACCATAAAAGTCAATTAGACTGTATTAAAATGCAGCCATTTCCCTGAAGCTTCTGTGAAACAGCCTTTACTTCTTCAGGAAAAATGGTAGAAATCTTGATATACGTAATTTAATAAAAAGAATGGTCACATAGAAAGAATGCTGTTGTCTTTTTTAATATAAGAGATTTCCTTCTGCATTTTCCCAGTTCCTGAACTGCATTGTAACATGCAGGTCATACCTTGGGTTTATGTATTTATGTGCCGTACCAGTCAGCCAGCATGACAATATGATCTTGCAGTCCATTTAAAATTGGATTTGAAGAAGATGGTTAGCAAAGTGTAGTGCCTCGGGGCACAAGCTGATTATCTGCAGGAATCAGGAAGGGGATGTGTCCCAGCTGTACTCCCCCTCCTAATTCCAGATGTTACACACACAGCTGGCTGAGCACACAGGAAGATGTGCAAATACCTCACCATGCGGCCAGATGATCACATCTCAATTGATGCTTCCCTTCCTCACCCTTGCCTCTCTGTATTGTAATCAAACTGCCTACATACAGGATGCATTTTAAGAGCAGCTGAGGTGATGCTCACTGACCATCCCATATTTTCCTGCTTGGCCTGCCTGCCTCCAGCTCCACATGGCCACCGTCAGTCCAGGCACGATGGCCGTCTTCCTCGAGGTGAGGCTGCCTGTCACCGCTGTGGGTTTGGTCTCCAGCATGGTCTTCAGGTTGCTGCAGAAGCAGAAGCTTTTTAGGGTGGGAATCACAAGCACCCTCTTGGTATCTCTAATGAACATTGGATATCTTACAAAATATTCAACAGGGCCCAAAGGGTTATGGTAAATGGGGCTGCGTCAGGCTGGCGGGCGGTCACCAGTGGGGTCCCTCAAGGCTCCATTTTAGGGCCAGTACTTTTCAATATTTTTATAAACGATCTGGATGTAGGAATAGAAGGTATTTTGAGCAAGTTTGCTGATGACACCAAACTTGGAGGAGTTGTGGACTCGAATGAGGGTGGAAAGGCCTTGCAGAGGGATCTGGATAGGTTGGAGAGCTGGGCGATCACCAACCGCATGAAGTTCAATAAGAGCAAGTGCCGGGTCCTGCACCTGGGACGGGGAAACCCTGGCTGCACGTACAGACTGGGCGATGAGATGCTGGAGAGCAGCCTAGAAGAGAGGGATCTGGGGGTCGTGGTAGACAGCAAGTTGAATATAGCCAGCAGTGTGCCCTGGCAGCCAGGAGGGCCAACCGTGTCCTGGGGTGCATCAAGCACGGCATCGCTAGTAGGTCAAGGGAGGTGATTGTCCTGCTCTACTCTGCGCTGGTGCGGCCTCACCTCGAGTACCGTGTGCAGTTCTGGGCACCACAGTATAAAAAGGACATGAAACTGTTGGAGAGTGTCCAGAGGAGGACTACGAAGATGGTGAAAGGCCTGGAGGGGAAGACGTACAAAGAACGGCTGAGGTCACTGGGCCTGTTCAGCCTGGAGAAGAGGAGGCTGAGGGGAGACCTCATCACAGTCTACAACTTCCTTGTAAGGGGGTGTCGAGAGGCAGGAGACCTTTTCTCCATTAACACCAGTGACAGGACCCGCGGGAACGGGGTTAAGCTGAGGCAGGGGAAATTTAGGCTTGACATCAGGAGGGGGTTCTTCACAGAGAGGGTGGTTGCACACTGGAACAGGCTCCCCAGGGAAGTGGTCACTGCACCGAGCCTGTCTGAATTTAAGAAGAGATTGGACTGTGCTCTTAGTCACATGGTCTGAACTTTTGGGTAGACCTGTGCGGTGTCAAGAGTTGGACTTGATGATCCTTAAGGGTCCCTTCCAACTCAGGATATTCTATGATTCTATGATTCTATGATTTAATGTTTGGTTTTGCTGTCTTTCCGCTGAACAGCACGTTCTGGCCATTACTAAGAGCAGGATTCTAATTTTAATTGCCCCGATCAAGCACACCCTCTCTTAATCGCCAGTCAGGTCTGGTTATGCCAGGCATGGCTCATATTATTCCTGCAGGTATGGGTCGGCCAGAGCAGAGGTGGGGAGCAGTGAGCAGCCTAAAACCATGGAGCCTGGCCCACCAGCAGCTTGGCGCGCCCATGGCAAGCTTGCAGAGAAGGAGCAGCAGAGCAGCTGGGCATTTTCCCCATCGCAGCCGCAAGCATCCGGCCCAGAGTTCCAGCAGAGCCTTATTTATTTCAATTAGCTCATTAGGCCTTTCAAGCCTCTGTGCTTATCTGAAAAAATAAATATTTGCTGTACAGCACGTCACATCGCTCGGTGTTATGTTCTCTGCGTAAAGAAGGGCCTTGCAAAGAATACCACAAAGAGCTTGTTATAAATTTATTGTGAGGACTTTGGTTCTGATTTTTTTTTCTTTAGGATTAAAGTCTCAGGGTTGATGCTGCATTAGTTCGACATTTCCGCGGAAAATATTGCATTTCATAACAATGCTCTCAAGTTCCACTGGAGAGAGACAAGCAAGCAGCAAACAAAACTCACGTCAAACCTGGGGCAGATAAGAACAAGTATCATTTTGAAATCTCAAGTTCTTCTCCCCTTTGCTATGGCATAAGGAGAAATATTCGAGCGTTAGCAGCTGTGGCACTGAGGTGATGGCCCTTGCATCGATGTAGTTAATCTGTCAGCAATTCCATCAGCAAACCTGTTTTTCAGACCTGTTAGCTGAGGTCTGAAAATCAATTCCAGACTTAATCAGGGACAGAGGGGTGTATTCCGGTGTCCTGCATGCTGGCGATATGCATGCATTGCTGGGGAGAAGAGATTCCAAGGTCTCAGACCATGAGAAATTTTATGCTTACAATATTTATGACAGAATATCACAGCTGTGCTACAGACTGCAGAAAAATAGACAAAATAGGTGATTCAAATGCAAAATAGTTTGTTCCTCTGATGGAAATTCTTTGGCCTTTTGGCCTTGTACTACAATCCCAGGCATGTAAAAATTGTGCTGGAGCTCACCACTTGTCATATCTCACCACTTAATTATTAAACGTGCTTGGTATGGCATGGTTGCTCTATAATAAAGTCTGCCATTACTTGAGCAAACAAAATTCCTCGTGCTGTTGTCCTCCCAGACAGTCAGTACCTGATAAGGGCCAATGCTGCGGCTCCTAGCCGAGCCAGGACCCCACGGTGTGAAGGAATTTAGGGGCGATGCCTGGGGTGATGCCTTTTTCTTTGTGAAGGAACAAATCCTGCCTCCTCCTCTCCAGCTGGAGGGCAGGATAGGGATGCTTTGACACAGGCAGATATGACCAGAGACCCCAAAACCAGGATCATCAAGGCAGACACGACAGCAATTCATGCAGAGGTGCCTTCAGCTGCAGGGAGCTGCTGGGCTCGGGGGAGCTGAGCAGCATCGCATCACTGGGCGATGTATTAAATGCAACCTGGACAGAAAGCTGCAGCTGGGGGCTGCCTTGGGAACACCTGCAGCCTGCTCAGCCTTCACGCTGCTCCTCTGGATGGGACAGGTTTGGTTCTATCGAGGTAACTTCTTCTGAAGGCAGCTAACCCAGCACTTGCAAACCCAACCCTATAAGAACAGCTCTGTGCTGAACCTTGGGCCATCCCACCCCACAAAGCTTTTTCATGGATTGGAAATGATTTCACTTTAATGTCTTGACCTCGGGGCTCAAAGGGGGATCTGGCAGCAGCCCTGTACAAGAATCCGGGTGGGAAACACGTCATTTCCCAAGATGTTGCTCCAATGCTGTACACAAAGCTTCAGACAGCACAAGGTGAGTTTTCTGGATCACAAAACTCTGCCAAAGTAGGGGTAAAATGTAAACAAATAAGGGAGTAAATAAATATGTCTTCTTTTTCCTTTATCAGACAGAAGCTGGCAGGTAGTATGGACAAAAACAACAGCCCTGCAGGAAAAAGCTGATGCAAAAGCCTGGACGAGGAGGTCCTTTAATGTTTAATCACAGAATCTCTTGTCCAAACAGCTGAGCTCTGTGTAAGGCCTGGATGTGTTTGCTGTATGTGGGAGACCTCTGTTTGCAGGGGGAGGAGAGGCTCTGACCCGTATCGCCCTGAGCGGGAGCGTGCACCCTGTCGGGGTCTGCAGCCTAACACGCGCTCCTGCCCTGCCGAGCACACACATCGCTGCTTGCACTCACGTGTGGCCTCCCCACAATGTGCACTTAGGCTTTCCCCATCCTTATCTCAGGAGGGAACCAGGAGTTTTCCCGTTGTGAAGGAAATTAATGGAAAAAAAAAAAAGAATCTGGGGAAATTGGCCGTTCTTTTGGCTGATTGCCTTCGGTTTTCCTACTGGCCGTGGCGGGGTTCAGCTTTCCTGAAGGAATGAACAATAATCTAATTAATATGCTTACTCTAGTATAATGGAGCCTAAAGATGCCTTCAGCTTGTCGCAGCATGCACTTTTAAATTTTTTTTGCTCTGCAGTAACATTAAAACAGCCAGACTTTCAGCCCTGCAAACTGTGGATAATGAATTTCTTTCATCCCAAACAATTTACTCCCCTGTGTATTAAAACACTTAACCAGATCAGTTGTATTTGTACCAATGCGTGCTCTGATGTGCGCAGCAATGGAAAAAAAAATAAAAGAGCAATCAGCGCGCAGTAATGATTATTTTCTTGGTAAATGCTTTTCTTTTTTTTCTTTTCTTTTTTTTTTTTTTTTCTTTTTCTAAAAATGATGGAAATAAAGTCGCATATTTCTCAGTGAGAAGTGAATGCTGTTTACACAACCAACATGAGTAATGAAAACAAGTATATTCCCTCCTGCCCTTGTTCTCTTTGGACCCCATCCAGCATTGAGTGAAGTCGGTGAGAGCTCTGCTGCTGACTCGTTCGGAGCAAGGCTGGAGCCGCTGTCCGCAGTCAGCATTCCCCTCCAGCAAGCACAGCTCTGGAAATGCTGAAGAGTCACTCAGAGAAGGCAGAGATCATCAAGCTCATGTTGAGAAGGAACATCTAACTAGGGGAAAGGGAAAAAAAAAAAAGAAAAGATGGATTTAAAATAGAGTTTTGCATGCTTTTTTTTCTAACATTCTAGTTTCCGAGGCATTTGGCTATATTTGGTTATATTTTTAGGCTCACTTCCAGGAGCAGACTGGAGAACTAAAGGCTTTGTGAAAGTTAAGATTTCCACATAATCGCCTGACTTCAAAAACTGGCGAAATACCCCACCCTGCATCGCTTGTTAAAGTACCTATATTTTGTAAACACGCAACTTGAAGCTAGCCACATGAATAAGGTCTAAACAATATAATTCTCTCTCTCTCTCTCTCTTTTTTTTTTTTTTTTTTTTTTTTACATTTTATTCAACAGTGTAGAAATGATGCAGTAAAGGGACCGAAAGGGACCGTCCTTTTTGTTTTGGGGCTAATCTGAGTTCTTCTACAAACCCCAGTGGGACCAACGTCAGAGTTACAAAGCACAGGAACCTTTTCTAAAGCAAGTCCCAGAAATGCAGTTAATTTTCCCAGTAAAATGGACCTTTAAGAAAATCATCCTGTGCTCCAGAGAACTGAAAAGCCGTGGTTTGGCCTGTGGGGGTGGGATGCCCCCGCACAGGACTCGCCCGCCTGCTGCTGTGACGTGGGCTTGAATCTGGTCCCGGTTTTTAGCCATCGGCTGCAGGGGGAGATTTGCCTGAGCGAATACAGAGCTAAGTGCAACTTTTCACTCCTACATCTGCAAGGGCAGAGATTGTGCTCTGCCAGCCAGCCTCTCCAGCCTTTCTTGCTCCCTGGGGTGATTTCTCTTGATTTCAAAGCGTATGAACTGGGACTACTCACGCGGTTGCAAAAACAATGCAGATTAATGAGAGGCACTCCCTATTAGGTGACCCTTGGAAAGCCTACTCCGCAGGCACTGAGAGGCAAGAATTTTGATTCCATTTTGGTCAGACAGATGAAACCATATGGCCTTTTCCCATCAGCAGCATCCTCAGCGTGGAAATGCTATGGTCAATTTTTACGTCCTTTTGGCAAGGCTGCACTCAACACCACACATTTCCTGCTAGGCATCCACGGTGCAGGCCTTTAAAATTCATTATAGGTGATCTGCTGCAAAAGAGAGTATCGAGGCCGTGCATTTTGGCCACCCGGATCTATACTCTCCCGTTGTCAGATCTATACACCTCTGCCGTAATCAAAGCACAGGCGAGCAAAGCACACGAGAAAGTGTTCCCAAGGAGATCGCCGCATCTTAATCGTTGCCTTGCGCCCCGCTTCGCACCGTTTCTTCCGGGGCTGGGCCCATATCCCTGCAGCTGTATATTTTCAGCGCCTGTCACTGCCAAATAAATTATTCAGCATTGTTAGATTACTTATAAATGACACCAATCAATTAACACCACGGCCGCCCGTCTTCGGGGCTTTTGTCAGAGGCCGGGGTGGTAAAGCTCTCAACTCCACATTTCCCAGTCAGAAGGCTTATGGTAATGACAGCTTATTTTTATTGAAATTTTAATTGATGAGTAATATCTCTGGGCTCACTGTGCTAACATTAGGTCTAGGAAGAACTAATCTCTTGAAGGAGAATGTGATCCGAGCAGAGCTGCCCTTCCCCAAACAAAAGCCCCGCTCGAACGTGGCACTGAGCACTGATGTGAGCTTGCTGCTGTCTGCTGACAGTGCACTAAATTCACTAAATATCTGGGCCTCTTCCCGGCACAGGGCTGCACAGGCCTGGAGGAGACCGGCATTGACATGCGCTTCATTTATGCCCTGTAATAAGGTGAGAAGAGTGGGGAGGCTCCGGGTCATCTGCAACAAAGCCTGCATGGCAAAACACCTGACCCCCAGGAAGGTTTGGCTGGTGTGCACGCAGGGCAGGCCAGGCAGGGAGCTGTATTTCAGCACTGGCAGAGGATAACACAGCTGATCCCGTGCCTTCCGTGCTGCTTTAAAGAACAGCAAAGCTTTACAATGACGGATAAATACAATTATCCTGCAATAAACGTGTGCGTTAAGGACAAAGAGTAGCACAATGAGTACAAAGAGTAGCTCTTCCATAAAGATTGAGCACGTCTTTCCAGCTGCTTGAGTGTTTTATGCCTAAATCATCCTTGTAGCCCTGTGGACTAAAACCGGGCTGTGCAGGGTCCAGCCGAGCTCACTCTGTAATGTCACCAGGAGCTGTTTAAGAACACACGCAGGCTGTGCTGACATGGATTGATTCATTAAGGGTGATGGCAGAGTCTGAACTGGAAGGTGCAGCGAAGATGATGATGAATTTTAATGTGGCCGGTGGCTACTGTTCAGCAGATATGAAATTGGAAATCAATGCTAGCTATTAAATACAAATGGATGCTACCTTTACGGTTGAAGCAGCCTTCCATTCCCGATCTTTCAGCATGCTAGGGGAACTCTGGCATGAAACAAGAAAGCTCCCAGCAGCAACCCCTGCGCTAGATGTGCTGCTGGCAGCCGAACGTCACACCTGAGCCTTGGTCTCTGCGTCCGGGAGACGTGTGACTGCATCTGAACATAAGCTACATAAGCTCGTGTGTCTTTCTAGGTCTCGTGCTCAGGAGGAAATGTGCTGGAGGCGAGGAGTGTTTGGTGGGTGTGGTGATGCCCGAGCCTGCTGGCACCAGGCAGGCTGGCCCAAAGCATAAAATTAGAGCGCAAACCCTAAAATTGAGGAGTGACTGCATCCTGGCGGAGAGATGTGGCAGGAGGAGTGTGACACAGCAGGGCACCCCACAAAAAGCATGGGGAAATGCTACAGGATGTCCCCTGGCCTCCAGCACGGTGCCAGGAGTGGCTGGAAGGGAAGTCCCAGCCTCTGCCTGCCAGGGAAGCAAAGTCCCCTGTGATGTGAGGGCACACGGCGTGCCCTTGGGGGAGTCAAGGGAGCATCAGGGGGCTCCGTGCTGCGTTTTGCCTAGGACAGCACTTTGCCATAGCCCAGCTGCGCTCCTGCATAATGCAGACACAAGGTGTGTTAGCCTCCCGTGCACCGGTGTCTTGTGTTCTCCCCCTCTATTGGCAATGCACCATGTGGACAAAAACTGTTTTGCAGCTTCATAATAAAATATTGGAGAAACTGATAATGGAGTTTCCTCTCCCCTGAAGCAAAGTGATGAAGAAATGAGTATCCCAACCTCATTTAAATATTTGCTGGCTCTGTTGACACTGGAACATGGAGCTAAGTCCCTAATTAAATGAGAAAACAATAAACACAACTAGAAAGCTATTGGTTTTCATTAATTCTCATCTAGAATATCCTCAAACAGTGTCTAACAAAATGAGCATCATATTTTAGAAATTCACTCTCCAGATCTCTCAAGCATAATCAGTGGTGTTTATCATGTCCTCTCCCTTTCTCCACTGCAGGAGCAGAGGAAGGCAGGGATGCTGTTCCTAGGATGTGGGCAAGGTGCAACAGGGATTTCTAGCATGTGTGCACTGGAAACACGTGGAAGTCAGGAGGGTGGACCCTTGTGCACGGGGTCCACAGACAAGCTCCATCCAGCACAGCTGGTCCTGGCACCAGGAGCAGAGCTCATGAGACACCAGCTCTAGTTAGGAGGGACATCGATGCATCATCCATCCCTGAAGATCACCATCCCTGGAGGTCTTTAAAAGACGTTTAGATGTTGAACTTAGCGATATGGGTTAGTGGAGGACTGGTTAGTGTTAGGTCAGAGGTTGGACTCGGTGATCTTGGAGGTCTCTTCCAACCTAGATGATTCTGTGATTCTGTGATCACTGTGTTATCACCACTGTGTTATGTTTTATTCTGTATTAAAACTTGACTGACTCCTCCCATTATGTATTTTAATTTTACCTTGCACTGGCTCACACATGATAGCAGAGCTTTTTCTCATTTTCATGTTGTCTTCAAGCCTGCATTGGCAACTGGGTACCTACCTCTCCTTGGTTAATGTTCATGAATTTAGATCTAAGGTTGAAGTGTTAATGATTCCCAGACGCATTGGCCAACATTTTAACACTATCAGACGAAGATTCATACTTGAAGTTTATCAGAGCTGGTGACCAAAATGGAAGGGAGTGGTGAAGTATTGCTAAATCATCTCCAGAAAGTATCCATTTTGTGAATGCCTGAGGTTTTTTTTTTTGTTTTTTTTTTTTTGTTTGTTTTTTTTTTTTAAATTGATATTTGACATTTCAACCAAGTCTGAAAGATTCAGAACTTAATTGCAGTAAAATCAATGGTGCACCAGAATTAATGAAGTGTGCCTGAATTATTCTGACATAGATTTAATTGCCATAAAACTCCCCCAGCAGGTCCCTGTCCCCCCATCACAGTCAGCGTCTCGCTGTTTGCCAAGAGTGAAGATGTCAAGAGCCAGAGGGACAGACTGCAATTAGCCAGGGTGATCTCACTGCCTGCTTCTCTGCTTTTGAATGACATGTAGCAAACAGCATCTGTGAAGAGGAAAGGGTGCTGGAAGAAGGAGTTGTCTTGCTGGTGTCCTGAGGATGCTTCACCCTCCAGTGGTGGGGAAGATGAGCACAGAGGTGTGAGGCAGGGGTGGAGCAAGCACTGGTGCAGAGGGCTTTGCTCAGCTGAGAGGTCTGGGTAGAAAAAATTGGTGTTCTCCATTAGGACTGAGTTTTGACTGTCACTGCAGTATGGAAAAATGCCCGCTATAGCCCAGGATGAAATGCTCTGTAAAGGATCAGCTGTCACCTATTAGAGCCATGGCATTGTGCAGACCTGGGGGGGAATAAGGCACCGGGCCAGGGGAGTGATAAAAGCCACTGCGACTGGGGAGTCTGTCCTCCTAAGGGACTCTGTGGTGACAGTGTCCCTGCTCAGGCTTTCTGCTGCATTATCTCTGCTGCCTGGAGAGAAACCTGCCCGAGACATGGTGACGGCAGGCTGAAAGTCTTCCCTGGCCTGAGGGTGCTTGACTCCACACCTCCTCTGCTGGAGACAAGCAAGGCACCGGCTTTCAACTCATTTCACAGCATGAGGGTTTTTTTCAGCCTCTCCTATTGCAGAGGCTCCCTTATACAGGGGATAATGATGCCTTAATTAAGAGCACTCGGCTGGGGAGGCAGGACGAGAAGGTGGGATGTGGTGTAGGCCTGCCTTCTGCTGCAACCACTGAGCTACAGGGGCAGCTGCTGCGGCCCCTCAGTGTTCGGCTACAACGTGGATGAAACACATTTTAGAAAGATAATTTGATAAATTTCTATTAAGCCTTCCTTTTCTCTTGTTTTACAAATAGATCATTTACAAGCCCAGGGAGATGTAATGGGGATACACAGTCATCTGGACTTTTACTAAAAATAATACCGGATAAATTTAGTTAATGAGTTCAGCATGTATATGTTTTAATGACTTTCCTCTGCTGCAGTCTCATACTGGCTCCTATCGTACATCACTGCTTCTTTCAGCACGCGTAAATAATACACAGAGCACAATTCAGATTCCCACAGAAAACAACTTGCTTTTAGTTGCAAACAAAAACAAATGCAGAAGCAATCACACAGAACCACTCAGGCAGTATATAAAAAGTCGGGCCAAATTCTGCACGTTTTATTCATGAAAATAATCCTCACTGTCTTCCTAACGCCAGTGTGTTAAACAGGGCTACATTTTCTGAAGGAGCTTTATGTTGCAATATATTTCATATTAGCTCCCAATGCCAAAGGCACTTTTAAAACCTTGTTGTTTAAAACCTATGCCTAGCTAAAACATAGTGGATGAGCTCCCTATAATAGAGAACATAACCAATCAATTAGTATAAGGACTCTCTCTCCCTAATCACCCCTGACTTGCTCATACGTCATCTAACTACAGTGCTGCTAATGCAAGACTTTTTTAATAGCCTGCATTTGTCAACGAGATCAACATTTGCAAGCAAGTTCCCTGTATCTATCAGGATAAGTTACACGTACAGCTTGCCCAAAGTTCTCAATGTTGGATAAAACCTTGAGATGTAAGTTAAATTACCTCCAAGGTGTGAGCTGGGTCCACTCTTTGCACCTGTGTCTGCTTATTAGAGAGGGTCATACCTGCATTGCTCGAAGAACCAGAGCACGGTGTGTTATTCCTGGCCATGTGCAATATTTGTTCCCTGCAGGGACCATCCTAACTCACAAGAGTCACTGGGCACCATCAGGTACCAACAGTCTCCACTCCGCTAGAGTTATCGCCAATCTAAACCTAAACTTACTCTGTGGTCATGTTCTTGTTTGCACTTCCAAGTTGTGCTTGCAAAAATGTGTGAAGAAAATAACTTTCAGGCAGGCCTTCTTGAATATTGGTGGTTAGGCTCATGAGAGTATCAGTAATAGTGTAACCCTTTGCTTCTACCTTTGGATCTAAGTGTTGTGAGGTGTGTTTCCTTTCTTTCCACAGGACCATTATTTTGTTTCATCGTGTTTTCTGTTTCTATGATGATGCCCCACTTTTTAATCCAGGAATCAGCTGAGAATGAGCTGGTAGGGGTAAAGGGTGGAGTACAGAAGTTTGCTGTCCAATCTTTTGCAACAGCATCGCTTCTTCCAAAGCATTTTCCCCTTGATGAAGCAATTTATCATACATTTGCTACTGGAAAGAGGCTTCCAATATGAAGCTGTGAAGCTGAAGTTTATGTCTCTCTCCTTCACCTTGATCTTAATCTACTTCTTCAAAGTTTGATCTTGTCCACATGAAGATGGCTGCTGTTGACTTCAGTGGGATTAGGTATTAGAAACGTTTCACAGCCAGTCTGCACAGAAAGAACTGAAAATGCCAGGTGCAAGTTCAGGACAAAGATGCAGATGTTGCTTTTGCTGTGTTTAGAAATACATGGCCAAAAATCAATATTCTTTATACATAGCTCTGAAATATGCTGCCTAAGGTGACTTGGGCTCTGCAGTGATGTGTGTCCTAGAAGTCTGATCGATACAACATCTGCTCCAAAGGTCTACCTTGGTGAAAACAGGTGTAACTCCCGACCCTCAGAACGTGGGCAACTCCTGCAGAAAGCAAGCACAGATGCACTCTCTAATCAAATGTGATTATTGGGAATAACACTTCAGATACAATTCGCCATTCAGATAACCCACTTATTGCAGTAAGTTCTGCAAAGACCAGACTTATATGGGAGATATTTCGTAAAATGTAGAAAATACTCAGTGCAGGAAGCCTGGCTGATAAACATATTGCTTCATTCAAATGCATATATTTGTTCTTTTTCTCCTCCAAACCTAGGCTCATTGTATAGGTATATGTCATAAATACACCAGTTTCATGTGGCATCTTTCCTAGTACTTCTTGTCTTCTGCTATGACCTTAGAAGTCTTTCAAATTGAAATATGGTGGGAAGCAGCAAGGCAGAGATTACAGATGATGAGCTTGGAGGGCAATGGAAAATCCCTCAGGCATTCCCAAAATATTTCCACGTTCAAAGGAATTCCTTTTATCTTGAGGCTGATACTGTACCAGAACATTTTCCATTTTATGCCATTTTTATTCGTGTTCATCCAATCACCAGCTTTCCTAGGAAACCCACACATAAAACCTGGGGCTAGATTTGCCAGAACTGCAGAAACCATGGAGACTGAATGTGTAGGAGGACTCTAGTGTGTAAGGCTTTTCCGGCCTCTTGCGTATTGGGTGAGGTCCACTAAGATAGATATTCACATCTTCCTACTTCATAGAAAATAAAATATGCTAGAATTTCCGATCCTTAACACAATCATCAGGGAGAAGTAGAATAACAATCCCAAAATTCACCATTGCTCCCCAATGGCAGTGCACAGAACCCAATCTTTTCTGCATACAACTGCTTCCTTTCTAAAAAATATTCGCAGTGCAACTCTCTGAACTCAATTAAAAACAAATCTGATAGGAACAATGACTTCAAAGGCAGAATTCCCCCACCATCAGCTGTGTTTAGGGGCAGTGGTTAGAAATGTTCTGTGCATGTTTGGGGTCTTCTTTCAGTTAAATACCTGCTTTCTTTAGCTCAGATGAAAGGTCTTGGCACTACAAGAACCCTGTGTAGTGGCAACCCTAGCCAGAAAATGTCAAGCCTTGGTACTGGAGTGGATGAATGATACAAAGAAAGCCATTTCCATTCAAAAAGATTTTTTTAGGTGATTGTTTTTTTGGTGGGGATGGAGAGAGAGCCTGTCCAAATGCACCACCCAAACAAAGCACGGTGCTATCTAGTCCGTTTACTTAATACATTGGCAAGATGCTGCAGTTTCAAAGGGGTATTAGAAAAAAATGAGAATATGCCATTTGAAAGAGCCACTCTGCTCTCAGGAGCTGAGGCAAATGCATTTTTTTTTTTTTTAAATGAGGCTGTGGGGAAACGCTTTCTGAGAGGGGCATATTTGAGTGCAGCACTATTATTCCTAACAAATTAGTCATATTGTATCACCAAAATGCAAAACAATGAAACTAAGGAGCCAGGGCCTTAATTTGCTTTCATGCATGCTGGTGTAACTCCACGGGGCCTGATTTTCTGGCACGCCTGAGCTGGGACGAGCTGTATCAGAACAGCTACTTGCAGCCTGGAGGCTTCTCCATCCTCCCAAGGCTGGGAGGACCACGAGCAGCCACCTTCCTCCTGCCTTTCCCCTCTCTGTAGGGGGACACGGAAGTTCCTCAGGGGAGGGCAGCGAGCCCAGGAGGCCACCTTCCACCTCCCTGTGGGCTAGTGGAGTGATGCAAAGCAGGGAGGCAGATGGGCACTGCTGCATCACTGCAATCAGTTGAAACTCCCCTTCCTGGAGCTGCATCGTTTCTTATGCCTGCTGAAAAGTAAGAAAGAAATCAGTCTGTTATGGTAGAGTGTGTTGAAAGATACCCTCCTGCTCTGTTCAAGTAACGTAGTGATCTGTGTCCTGATTGACCTTTGTGGTATTAACATCTTTAACACGCATGTTTTAATTAAAATGGGCTGGAACCAATTTCCATTCTCAGTCCCAGATTGCGCCAGAGTTCACGAGCGGGTCTCTGCTGCAACCTGAATCAATACGCTGAAGACCAAAGACTCACGCTTGGACTGGAACCTCAGTGAGATTTCCAACAAAGCAGGACATTCGACAAAGCATGGCATCACTTCAGAGAAGTGAGATGAAAATTTGCCCTTGACATCTGAGCCTGTCCCTAGTTTAGACCAGGAGTTTTGACTCTGCCAGATTCAAGACCAGCATTTCATTCTATTTCTGCTCTCAAAAAAAACGTCCTCTAAGCTCTTTTTTATCGTCTTTGCAGTGTCATGCCTGTGTATAAACTATAGAGTAAAAAGTAAAGCTAGTAACTAAATTAGCAGGGACATGATATACTAAGCATCGTCATCATCTGAGCAGTTCTTCTCCCTTCCCCCACTTGCCTGCTTGTTGCAGAGTATTAAATCACTCGGAGAGCACTGCCCTACAAAAAGCTCCCCAGGAAAGCAGCTGTAGTAAGCTAGGGCTGGCTTCTTCTTTCCGTGTGTATTTGTAACCATGGTGGATGAGGGTGAGGGAGCTACGTGGGCAGGGAAATAATTGGAAGCAATCACAAAACAGACTTACATAAGTGAAATGATGCACACAAGTAGTCTTTGGAGATTAAAGATATTTGGGTTGGGAAAGGAGCTTTAATTGGAACTGACCTTGTAAAACATGCTCCCTTATGCTCAGCCTTATAATCATGGGTGGGCTGGATGATCTATTTTAAAAATGCCTGGTTCACATTAACCACCCAGTTTTTAGAGAGTTTTTAGATGCTTGTCGCTATCGTGGAGAGCAAGTGACCCTGTTTGAATATCGATCTGGCACGCGAGCAATTAATGGGAACACATACAGATGTTTTGTGTAGCACCTCAGACAGCACTCCCATGCAATGTTTTGACACAAGAAAAGGCTTTCCTTCAGAAAATAATATATTAATAATAGAAGGGCTGCTACTAGGACAGCAGATTTCCAGTTGCTGATCTGTATTTATTTTTAGAAGGAACAGAAATCAGAGAAAAAGAAGATCTAATAAGCAGGGAGATTCTCCCAGGAAGATTTGGTCGAAATTAGTTCCTTTGATTATAGCACAAACCTGAATCTGATCAGCCCTTCAATAACAGACAGGCTGTTTTGCTCAGGAAAGTTGTGCAGCAAAATGCTGCGTCGTTCTGAACTTTGGGTGGAGGCAAAGGGTTGGGCTGGAAAGGGGCAAAGCAGACTTGATGAGGAAGTCCAGGGCTGTGCTTTTTGGGCTCTGGCTGCAACAGCGAGTGCCTCTCCCTGGATTTCTTTGGTGCTCTGAAATAGCACAGACCGACTGCATGTGGAATAGCCCAGATTCCAGCCTCTCTTTCTAAAGGAAGAGCATGAATAGTGGATATTTTGAATTTTTTCAGGTTTTGATTAGGCATCCCTGATGTGAGCATTTATGCTTTTCTTTTTTTTTCTCCTTTCTTTTTTGGCAACTACCGACTCCCAGCAATCACTCTGTGCCTTTGCTCCAGGCATAAGTTGTGCAGGTGTACGGTTCTGCTTCCTGCAGATGAGCTGGACTCTGAGCCTGAGCTCAGATTCAGGGCTATGCCCTATAGCCCAGCCTTTTAAACCACAGTGGTCCTTCTCAGGCAAGGCACGTGCAGTGTGACAATTCATCTACATGCTTTAGAAATGTTTGTTGCTGAATAAAACTTATGCTGACAAAAAAAAAAAAAAAAAAAAAAAAATCAGTTTTGGGAAAAATGAAAAATTTCTCAAAAATAGTTTGGTTTCCTCTGTGATTCACAAAACAAGAATATTTTACCCTGCCCTGCCCCCCCCTCATTTTTTTTTTTTGGAAAAAACTCTTCGACCAAAATTGAGACCATGGTGAGTTTTCTGGCAAAAATCAAGTTTCCTGTAAGGAACCTCTTTCTTACTCCTGCACGCAACTTCTGACTGTGTTCATGTATATAACCTTCGTCACCGTAGTGTCTGAATGTAGCATCACACTTCCAGGAAACCAACCCAAATTCACATTTGACACAGATGACTCAGGAACTTACATAAGAGCAATGTATTAAAACACGCTGTCTCTATAAGAAATAGGTATTGTTAAAAGTGTTTCCAGAGGACCAGTCTCTGATCTCTTGCTTCCTGCAACCTCAGACTCCCTTAAAATCCTTTGCTGTGACTCAGATTTTTTTTTTTTTCAGCCACTCTTCTATTGCTAACCTCTACACAGGCTTTCAAAGTGGATGCTGTCCAGAAATCCTATTACAATAAATTTACTGTATTAAAAAAAATCTAAAGAGGAAATAAGATATGGTCATATTATTAAGTCTGACTGTTTCCCATTGCCAGCCTTTCATCTAGCCCTTTGTTTATTGTCATTTTATCCTGCGCTTAATCTCATTTAAAGTATAGGTGCTTTGGTACAAGGACCTTCCATTTGCTTACTTTCAAGTGCCTCCTGCATATATGATACCACATTTAAAGCACAGTTATTTTAGAAAAAGGGCCTGCAGTATTTATTCTTGAAGGTGCTCTCCACATCTGCGATACTGAAGAAATAAAATTTTATTACAACAGCTTAACCAACAGTTGTAAGCCTAACGAGAACTTATTTCTGTAGCTGTCTCCTGCATTGTAAGCGGCGTGGCCAACCTTGTGTTTTAGGGGAGACTGATCATCATAATCACCTACAAATGCTGTGTGAAGTAATGGATTAGGTACCAGCGAATCTGAATAAAAGATAAGTTGTGTAAGATATGAGGAGTGCGTATCCCTGAAGAAATGGGGGTTGCTTGGAGGCACTGAGGGATCTGCCCAGCCTAAAAGCGGTGCTGTGAGGCTGGTGTGTACAACCTCGAGGCTGAAAGCAAGCCTGGAGCCAACCAGAGGTGTGGCTGTGGCTGCGGGGAACGGGACAGCAGTGTCGGTCAGCTGGGCGAGCTTTTATGGTGCTGCCGTGCTCTGCACATCGCTCCAACTCCAAGCCGGAAAAAGAAAAAAAAGTGCGCTTCAAAGGCCTGGCTGCGGCGACATGCAGAAAACTTCAGTCACAGCAGTGACTTTTCACGCAGTCCTGTCGCGAACACACTCCTCCTTCCCCTGCTATGCAGCAAACCGCGGATCACATCGCAGCCCAGCGGGCTCTCCTCAGCAGCCCGGCCCTGCCGGTGTGGCGGCCGCGGGCTCCCCCCCGCCGGCCGCCCGCCGCATGGCGCCCCGCGGCCCTCCCGCCGCATCGGCTTCGTGCCACCTAGCGGCGGCGCCGCCATTTTGCCGCGTCCCGGCCGTGGCGCAGAGCCCGGCTCTCAAATCTAATGAGAAATAATCGCGCTCCCAATGCGCTTTCACTCGCTTAAGTCCGAGGTTACCGGTCCGTGCCCTGTATGCCCAAGTCAAGTTTTGGCTTTTCGCTGTCAAACTGCACGTTAGCCCGCAGACAACCGCGGGTAATAACCTCTTTGAAAGAAAATGCCGGAGGCAAGCGTTAATATCTGTCAATTTGCCTGCCCACTACAGCTGGCCTCTGCCTGGGCCTGAAAGCCAGAGGCGGTGTGGTAATAAAAAAGCAAAATACAGACTCATGCTGTCCTCCCTCGTTGCCACTTCTGCAGCTTTCTTCATTTGCCCAAGTCATAACACAGCTGTCAACAGTCCATATATTGCCTGGGAACCCTGGAAGGTATAGCTTAAAACGAAATGTTTCTAAACATCTTTATTTAACGGAGCTTGTATTTCGCTTTGATTTATGATTATTGTCTAAACTCCACTCTGAAGAGATCTGCTTAACAACCAGTTGTCAGCAAATCCTCAGCAAATTTTAAATTAAAATTTTTCCATTTGTCTTTGTTCAGTGACATTTCCAGCAGAATACTTTTGAAGGTTTGTCATCTTTTTGGTTGTACAATTTTACTCAGGGAGTGAGAAAAAAACATTGCAGCATTGGAGTTACACCAGGAATGAATCTGGACCAGGATATTTATTGACCAAAACTCAACACAAGGAATTGTTGACTTCAATCTCTCTGCACTGAACAAGCCAGAAAACAGACTGTAGTTATAATGAATTGGCTGCAGTGGAAAATTTCTGGTATTGTACATTCATGCACAGTTTAGTGGATGCAGGCCAATACTGAAAAGAAAGTCAGCACTCAAGTCTTCAGAGAAGCTGTTGTGCCATAAAATCTGCATTGTCCCCACACAGAGATTAAATATTTGATTTACCCTGGTGAGGAAGTAGGAGCCATCCAAAACCCCAGGCTGCTTTAGAAGCCTGGTGGACAGGAAAGCATGGCACTGCTTCCATTCTTTTCTGGAAACTGCTATTTTATAATCTTATATATTATGAGATTAGCTTTAAATTAAACCTAGGATCTCTTATGACTTTCTCTGAGAGAAACTGCTGATAAAAGGTCTTGTTGGACCTAACCCTTACTCCATCACCTCAGTTCCTGCACCCTGTGGGATGTGTGGGCCTTCATTTCCTTCTTCCAGCAAGCCTTTATGCCACTGGGATTAGCCAAAGTTCCCAGGAAAAACGATTAGGCAAAGTGTCCAGGAAAAACAAGTACGACTTCTTTGTCTGTTAGAAGTGATATCATACCAATAAAGGTTTTCAGGCATTTTCTCAGTACTTCTTAAATAATCCAATTCAAAACACAACCAGAAGTATGCCTGAGAGATGAGCAATGGCTCTCAATAAATGTAAAAAAAAAAAAAAAAAAAAAAAAAGATTAGAAAAGCATCATTTATTGAGGATTAAGCATCGAATAGACAGAAGAAATGTGAGAAATATGCCTTCTTTAAGCTGTCTTAATACCATGCTTTCAGTGTTCAGTGAGTATTGGGTGGAGTAAGTGCAGATGTAGAAAGAGTAGGAGGAAAATCACTTGGAAGAGCTGCTGCATTACAGTTACATTTTAAAGTTATAGTTAGGAGGACAGATGCAGTGTGTTATGACAGGAACTAATGTAACACCTTCAACAGCAAATTGTTGATTTGAGGTTGACTGTGTCTGGGAGGAAGATAAGGCTGTGAGTTGAAATAAAAAATCAAACATATTAACTCTCAAATAATTCTTCTAAGCTTGAAAAGGCAACAATTTCATGGAGACTGCCAGCCTGACCCATGCTTAAAGGAGAGATCCAAAATGGAGAGGAAAACAAAAACACCCATTTTCTCAAGCAAGACCAAAACACCAGCTGTGATAATGGAGTCAAGCTGGATTGCCTTCTTGGATCCTGTTGCTATTGTTCAATTAACACGTCAAATGATTTTCAAACTTTTTTCCTTATACTATTTCTACTAAGTCCAATTTCTGATAAGAACAGAGCAGCTGGATACTTTCCAATTCCTTTCTTCCTTTCCTTTCCTTTCCTTTCCTTTCCTTTCCTTTCCTTTCCTTTCCTTTCCTTTCCTTTCCTTTCCTTTCCTTTCCTTTCCTTTCCTTTCCTTTCCTTTCCTTTCCTTTCCTTTCCTTTCCTTTCCTTTCCTTTCCTTTCCTTTCCTTTCCTTTCCTTTCCTTTCCTTTCCTTTCCTTTCCTTTCTTTCCCTCAACACAGATTAAAGTTTTTGGAAAATTTGAAGCTTTTTAAATTGGAAAATTGTGATTTTTTTTTTTTTTTAATCAGGTGATTGCACATGAAATACTTAACTTCCAATTGTTTCTACACAGCACTGTATCTACCAGACAAAATACTCTGAGGGAGGTTAATGTCACACTGGAGGCTATGTGTGGACAGATAGATAGCTAAGTATTTTACTACTGTTCAGCAGTCCTGAACAGTAAAAGTTCAGTAAAACAGTTTAAAAAAGTAAAAAAGTAAAACAGTAAAAAAGTAAAACAGTAAAAAAGTTCAGTAAAGCTGTGCTAACAGTAAAAGTGTTGCCCTGAACACTTTTCTCCAAATATAAGGTGGGATATAGGTTTTCGGCTTGGTGTGGTGGCCCCAACAGTTTCACAAATGGGTGTTAATTAGTCACAATTAGCCTGTCATTACCATGCTGCTACACTAGAGAAAGTGCAGATTGGGAGTTGAAAAAAAAAAGAGAGAATATTCTGAAAAAGTTGACCCTATTTTTTTGGATGTGCAAATCCAAAACCAAATGGAAACTTCCATCGTAAGTCAACCAAGACAACGAGTTTTTCCTATGCATTTGTATTTTAAAACTGGCATTTAAAAATCTACCTAATGTTCACATGGCTTCTTTCCTGCAACTTTTACACCCCTGTTGGGATGAAGAACCAATTTCAACTTGTTCATGCTACCAGGAGTGGTGGAACATCTGCCTGAACTATGCTTTAAAAACAGTAGGTATCACCACCATTGCTAGTTTTAACTTACTGCAATATTGCTCCTTACATGAATGCTTTCATCATCCCTGTCTTCATGATATCTCCAGGGATGGGGCATCCAGAGCTTCTGTGGGCAACCTGTTCTAGTGCCTCACCAACCTCTGAGGGAAGAATTTCATCCAAGACTTAGTGATATCTTTCTGGACACAACTTAGAACTGTTCTTGGAAATTCGAGATATCTTTTCATGGATATTATAATCAAATGGGCTGGATTTTGACACCTTACCTCCAACTGGTGATAGTGAGACCCAGCAGTTCTGCAGGTGGGGAGATCTACATTTTGTTCACAAACTTTTTACAGATACTCCAGAAACTAAAAAGCTATTTTTTTTCCCTTCCAAATTTTACATAGGACAACCTATTTACTTGAGGAAAAGTTTTACTAGAATTTACAACTGCAGAGTGATCCCGTAAATGACATCAAGCCATTGCTCACGCAGACCAAGTTCCAGCCAGTGACAGGAAGACAAAAGGTTATCATACATAATCCTTTTTAGATCTCTTAGTGAGGTGATGAGCCAGTGATGCTGTGGCTAGATCTGGCCTGCAAAGCAGCTAATCAGGTCTGTGGAAAGAAGAGATACCTTCAGTAGACTGTGCCACTGAGGTCACTCCATTGATTTTAGCAGAAACTACGCAAGAGAAGAAAATTGCAGATTTTTTTTTCAAGGTCCTGTTATGGAAAGAAAAACCCAAATGAAATTATCTTTGGAACTGTACTGCTGCAAGTCAGGTATTTTGAAATGAATCTAATGTACCATAGTTAATGGCATATATTTTCTCAAAAGTACTGAAAGCTCTGGTACGTCTGAAATTGAAAAGGCCTGCAGGATTAAGTTGACTGAAACTTGCCTTGTGGACACTGAGACTGAGCAGGTGCGATAAGGACCAGCCTGCTGGTTGGGTGGCGTTTTCCTTTCCAATAGTAAATGGGAGCTTTAGATTTTGCTACAAATACAAAGAAAATACTAGAAAGCATCATGTTTGTGCAGACCAGCTGCAAACAAGGCCATGCCCAATGTGCCTGTTTTGTGAAGGCCCTGAGAGCTTCCCCCCACTGGGAGCTCTGGACAAGGCACAGCCATGGATGAGGCCCTCCGGGAACACCCTCATCTTGCTCAGTTTCTCTGGTGGGCATTATCTTGAGGAAATAATTTTCTCAAGAAAGTCGAGATAACGTGTCACAGTGATGTCGTATTTGCCTTTGAAGGGACTTTAGGATTTTTGCCAAGTGCTGTTTACACAGAACTCTATTAGGATGGTGTCCCGGGGGGCTACAGGCGGGGAAGGAGGTAGGAAACAGCTGCTCTGGTAAATATTAGATTTCTTTGTGTTCACATGTGTGCCAGACAGAAGAGAGGCCGAGACAATTAAGAAATCCCAGTTACAGTAAAGACATACTGACAGGACCACTAAGGTTTGATTTGTGTGGTACTGGATCACCTAGCAGTCTGAATGGCTTGTGCAGGAGCACACGATTGCACTGCTGCTGAATTATCCACAATATGGTATTTGTACTGACTTTACGTTGTCTGTGGGGGACTGGCAGTATCTAGTCTGACATAAAACCAGAGCGGTATGGACAGAATATACTCAAACTAATACAAAAGTGAACTTTTTTTAGCACATACAAGTCACACGCCTGTGGCACTTCGCACCTGCAGTGTTTTAGTGCAGCATTAAGTGCCCTAAAACTTGTTGATTACCTAACGTAATCCCAACTGAAACGCTGAACTGCGGTAACCAGAAGCTTACATAGCCTTCAAAAGCTCTTGACCTTGTGAACGGCCCATCAGAAACAGGTACACAGTAAAACAGACTCCTTGCAATAGCTAAAGGAGGCTGAGACGTGTTTACCTGACCTGCTGTGTGTACCTAGCGCAGACGAGCACCAGGAGAACAAAGGCTTGTGGTTGGTAGTCCAGGACTACGGGATCCTCGGTAGCTGCAGGTTTGAGCTGGGCTAGCTAAAGGTTGCTAAAGCTCATTCAGATGCCCTGGTTACCCTCTTTGAGGGGAAAGAAATTTCTAAATGTGGCTGTCACAAACTTTTAAAGCAAGGTATCGCCTCTGGTGGTTATGCTGGTGGCAGGGACCGCCACCAGCAGCAGTGGCGGTGGCCACAGGTAATGAAAGCAACTCCTATACTGTCCTGCAAACCATGCGTGCTTGGGGAGAATGCATGAACAGTTTGGGAACCCCTCTTCTAAGCTACTGTAATCAGTGTCTTCAGATAACCTGATTAGATTACACTGGAGCTAATCGAGTAATTGTGCACAGCAAATCTAGTTTCGCTAAGACATGTTGTAGCTGGCACAGTAATATTTATCAATTTGTGTAGTTTATGGATAGATGTAGGATTGTGTAGCTAACTGCTGGAGCATTATTCTTAATCCTGTGTGCTGGTAGGAGTCAGGAAGAGGCACCCATTGAAAAAGGCTGAAGAATCAAAGTCTGGCCTGTGTTTGGTACAGGTAAATTGTTGAGCTGTACCAGTGAAGGCTGGCCAGCTGCTGATGGTTTGCTTAACCAAAAGTGAAAACAAGAATAAGGACATTTGCACTACAGTTACTGCAGGGTTAATGGATAAAATGGTAGGTAAATAAAAAAGCTGATCTGACTTCAGGATCTTACCACAAAATAATTCTGTGCGTCTCTGCCACAGAAAACCATCACCACAAACTGGTGTGGTGACCTAAGAAGTTGGCACAGGCCAGATGCATACTACAGCGGAATAATCAGCTTCTCCAGATCCCATCTGTAAAGCAGAAAGTGGGTAATGAGCTGTCTGTCTGGAGGCAGGTACCCTTGGTACCTAGAGAGAAGCAGCTCATGATAATGAAGGGAAATACATGATCTACACAAATGCCACTAATGGCTTTTCCTGCAGCTGGGTGCCCAAGTTCTTTCCCCTTTGATAATATTGTCCTCTTCCCAATCTGGGGAAATCATGCTCCTGAACACCATTACAACTACTGGTACAGTGTATTTTAAGATATTAATGCAATCTCTTTCAGTATTTACTCTTGTAAAAAAGAGTTTCACATACATTTTATTCAGAACATTACCTCTGTTCCTTACATTCTTTTTTTATAGATAACAGGTAAGATACAGATATTAGCACGGATAACAGGCACTAGCAAATTGCACTGATAGATCATTACTAGCAGAGCAAAAACAATTTTGTACTAGTGTTACAGTGGATTATTGTTACAGAGGGCATACAGAGCAGAGTGAGACATAACTAAAGTTTAATTCTACCGAAACTTCAGCAGGTCTCTTGTAAAAGCTTTTCTAGATATAGCATAGGGAGTTTGGGTCATCTAGCAGCTGGCTACCTCTGCAGTGACCACTAGCCACTTCTTCTGTTTTGGTGTTGAGCTGCACTGCCTTGCCAACAGCTGAGCCCGCCAAGCCAAGCCATGCGACACCCGAGGCCACGCTCACGTTTCCATTGTTACCGTGCCGTTACCAGTGCAGCAGGCCAGCCAGGGATTACACGCACACTGCCAACAGGAGTTGCTCCCTGAGGGGTTGTCATAACACATTATTCATGCCAGCATTGCACAATTTTGCTACTGTGGTGTGTAAATCTCACGCACTTTTAGAAACGGAAAGGAGATTATTACTGCATTATGAACAGCCATGGAGACTGGCAATGCCGCCACACAAATACAACAAAGTGATGCCCTGTGCTGCCCACAGGAACAGATCTCTATTGCTTATAGCCACAAGTTGGGTATGTGCATCTTCACTGCAGGATGAGCAGCTGTGGGTGTGTTGTGCTCTCAAGGCAAACATTAGATCAAAATTAGATCACAATTACACACGCTTTCCTACTTTTCCTACTTTGCGCTTTCTTCTGAACTGAAGTTGGTCACTGTCACCCTTTCATCAGCCACACACATTTGAGATTGTTCTGTTTCTGAACTTGAATTCTATGTATGTATTTATTTTTTTAACCTTTTACTTCTATAATCAAAATAAGCTCATGATTAGCAGATACCAAACTATAACTAGGAATTTCATATTATTCTCATTTTAGTGAGGGGAGAATTACAGAAAGGCTAAGGATGCCGATTTCAAGAGTGGTCTGATCTGAGGCACTGTGGAGTTTCAAGATCACCCAGGGTTGCCATGAAGGCTGGTGGCTCCTGGCTATGGGAAGCTCTGCAGTATGTGCCTGCCCTTGGGTGGCTAAAAAATTAAGTTCTCAAAGGCAGCAGTCACTTTTGACAGTGTTTTGCCTTGAGAGAGCTCAAAGTGTACAAAAAAGTGGATGGTGGGCCCAGAGTTGAACCTGCTTTCCATGTTTTATATTCACTTTATGACCTCTTGCTGCTAAAAAGATGAACTGTGTAGGCTTGTCAGCTATTCAGAATGAAATTGTATCAGACTGACAGACTAGTTTAAGGTAACAGTTAACGCATTTACTAGCGCTCAAGAACCATTATTGAGGCACAAATCCAGGATCTTTGAATCCAGATCTCTGTAAGCAACAGAACGCTACCCTTTAATGACTGCTGGATCAGCTCTATAACTTGAAAAGTGGATTGAAATGAGTAGTGAAGCTAGAGTAGTTTTAACACTGCAGTTTCTAAATGAGTTGTAAAATAAGCTGGAACAAGTTTGCACTAGAAACATTTGCTATTAAGACTAAAACCATGGGACTGGAGCCAGGCCAGCTGTGCTACTCCTCCTTTGCTTATGTACCAGTAGGTGCTAGAGGCTACAGGCACTGGAGGTAGAAGACATGTTTCATTGCTCTCATTTGATTCCCTCAGGCTGACACATGGAGTTGACAGGCTCCACGGCAAGCTGCGTCTAGCCTTCTTTGGCTGCAGGGAGGATTGCTGACAAATCGTGCGTTTTGGCAGGAGAGACCATCAACGCTAAAGCAAAAGAAAGGAAAAAGACTTCAGGTTACCGATTCTTTAAGGCAGGGTTGCTTGTAGTATGCAAGTTTACAAGCAGCGTGAGCAACAGGTCATGAAGAGGTCCTCATTTACTTAGATGTAATAGAAAGCTTTTCACAGGCTGATGTTCAAGTGACAGGTTCTCAGGGAAAATCTAATCAAACACTTGAAGTCAGGACTCCAGAGAGCTTGGGTCAAGAGACAGAGAAGGTCAGAGATAAGGGTCACAATATGCAGCAAGAGGCAGTCAAGCTAACTGGCAAACAATTTGAAAAGAAAAATACATGGCTCACAAATTATCCACTTAAAATTACATATGTAAAAATTAAAGAGAATTTTCATGTGTGATTTAGCAAATTACATCTGTTAAGTCATTTGAAGAACAGCAACAGCAAGATCTAAATCTAGAATGAATATCAGTAAAGCAAAATAAAATACTTGCATGTTTTATGGGCAACAACGGAGGAAAACAGTCACCCTCCCAAGTGTTGAGGAAATCTGAAATGACTTGAATCACGCTTAAAACTGTTTAACTGTGTTGTGTAGAAACACAAGCCTTAATTTATTATTATTTATTTATTTATTTATTTTAAGCAATAGGATCCAATAAATAATACAGACCAGTTACCAATGGACTTATGTTTGTGTCAGTCCCAGCTAATTTATTTTCCAGAAAACTCTATAGGCTTTGGGACACAATATTTTCTTTCTTTTCAGTGCAATGAGTTTGTGCATATGCTGTAACTTTTCCTGCATGTGGATTCATTTTCATGATTGCATTATTTATTTGGCACTGACACGAAAATATTCTTAGCAGCCTAAGCATTTTAGCATTCTTGCATCATATTGTCTTGACTAACTGTGTGTTCAGTAATGCATATACATTGAACTTGAAGTAGCTAATATGCATCAGCAGTGGTAAAGGGCATCAAGTAGCTCAGTGGTTGACATATTTACTGAAATACTTCCTCCACATCAGCTAAAGCTATCTCTTAGCTATAAGGAGATTTAAAACACAATTTAAAGGAATCAATGCATATAGATGAATATGTATTCCATCGTTTCAGGATAACGTATTTTGCTTTATCTTAAAAAAGATAGGGAAGACATTGTTAAGAAATATAATACCCAGCATTTCAGGATGGTGTGGTGTCATGTTATGTTTTTGGATTAAAAATTCAAACCCACCTCTGAATCCAGACAGCCCCAAACCATCTATAAATGTATTATTACAGCTTGGCTAATTGGAAAACACCCTATAAATATACTGAAATTATGTTTGGCTTGGTTTCCATACATATCAAAGAAGAAGGATTCCTGGCAAACCTGGAATCTATGTTGAAAGACTTTGCCAGCTGGATTTTCATATTCTATAAGAAGTTTAGCATTATTTTAGAAAACGTAAACTAGACCTGCCTGAAAACAAACCACTGTAATAACAAAACAAACCAGTTGATTTGGGGGAACCTAATGGTTTCAAGGGTAATCGATCAGTAACTTCTAACAGAATGGTTGTCTTGACATTTGTTAACAAAGAGGTGCGTAAAGAGATGGCAAAGCCCTTGCTCAAGCAGCTTAGGCTGTGCTGGAGAACAGCAACAGGCTGCACCCAGCAGTCAGAGGGAGAGCCAGCAGCCAAGGGCAGAGGGAGTACAGACTGCCTAAGCCATTTTGCTTAATATTTCTGTTTTATTTTTTAAAATCTTTTCTTCTTGTTAATTCAGCGTAGCCAAAGAGAGGGTGTCGGCGGGAGACCAGCAGCGGGCAGCCAGCCGGAGGAGGACGCGGCCCTGAAGATGGATTAGGGTCTGAGGGCGGGCGGTGCGCCGGGAGGGCGGCTGAGGCGAAGGACCTTATTTTTCCGCCACCAGAAGCCCTCGGCAGCCTCTGCCAGAGCTCCCGGGGCCAAACCAGCAGCAGCAAAACGACGCCGTGCCGCTTTCGGGGCTCGGTGGGCAGCGCGCAGGCCTCCGTGAGGCGCGGGGCCAACATGGCCCCTGCGGGCAGCGCCCTGAAGGGAGGGAGGGAGGTGGCGGCGGCCGCCCGGCCCCGGGCCATGGCGCTCCCCGCCCCCGTGCTGCAGCCGCCGCGCAGGCGCCCGGGGAAGGGGGCCGGCGGCTCTGCCGGGGCAGCGGCGGCGGTGGAGGCCGGGGGCCGGCACCCAGCGCTCCGCCATGCCCGTGCGCTTCAGGGTGAGGCGGAGAGGGGGTCCCGGGGGCGGCCGGGGGCGGCGGTGGGGGGCCCGGCCCGGGAGAGGGGGAGCCTTGTGCTGAGGGGAAGCGGCCCCAAACGGCAGAAGGAGCGCCGTGGTGGGCGTGGAAGAGGTTGTTTAAAGCGTGATTTTGTATGCTTTTTGTGTGCGTGACGCTATTCCACGCTTATGGTTTTTTTTTTTTTTTTTTTTTTTTTTTTTTTTTTGTTTTTGTTTTTGTTTGTTTTTTTTTTCCTCATGCAGTTCGGAGGGTAGTTTTTTGTCTCTGTGGGGTTTGGCTTGGGACGTGGAGAGCAGCCTCCTACTCTAAGTGCTTCGTGCAGGCGTCTTGTGAGGTGTTTCCTCGCAGATCGCGTCCCCACAGGTGCTAGAAGCACGGCAGGCAGCACTCCCTTGACAGACACCTCTCTGTTTGCTGCAGGGCTTGAGCGAATATAAGAGAAACTTCAGGTGGAAAACCCCAGAGTTGTGTAGCCCAGACCAAGAGCAGAAATCCCAGTGGGCAGGACTTCGGTCGGATCAGCTAGGTAAGCATCCCCAAAACTGCCCCTCGATTGCAAAACCCAGCGCCACCTGAGTCAGCCCTGGCCAAAATCAGCCTTACCTGCCCTGGGTCTTGAGAGGTTCGCTGTGGTGGGGTGTGTGACCACAGCAAACCAGTAATGTTGGTAGCTTGGACTCTTTACACAATTGAACGTGTATTCCCAGTTACCATTTGTAGGAATGCGTGTTTGAATGCCATATTCCTTCAGGCTACGATGAAACTTTCTTTTAATGTTAGTTCTGTTTATACAAAACCTGAAAAACGTGGTTTCTGTCGTGCAGCATAACCTAAATCCCAAACGTGAAGCACAGGTGCAGTGTTAACCCATACAGAGCGAGTTGACGGATGCATTGGTTTACCTGTGGTGTATAGAAACACTAAGTAAAACTTTGTATTAAGAAAAGACTAATTTGATCAAAGTCTAATACAAAGTAAAATTGTTAAGAAGAGTTATCAGGGCAGTTGGGTGGGACAAACAAAAAAGACGGACATTAAATGCGATTTAGTGTTATAGATGTTATCATGACAGGGAAATGTGGGATTGGAAAGCAGGGGAGAAAGGAAATAGCATCTGGATTGGAAGACCCATAGGTAGTTGAGGAAAAGGAGCAAGCTGTAGAGTGATGACAACTCAGTGCTTTGAAAAGGAGCATTAAAACAATATGAATTATGGTAGTGGCACAAAGCAGATTAACAAAGTTGTGCAATTGCACTGCACAGTCTGTGTAATTGGAGTCCAATATATTCATTAGACAATACAATAAGTGATCTCTGTTATGGCCTAGTAATTAAGAACCAACTGTTGGGAGTATGGTTTGTTTTCATCTGAGATTCTAGACATTTCAGTAAATAATTTAATCTTGTCAAAGATTTTACTTGAATATTACCGCTTTCTTCGTTACTTCAAGATACGTCTTTCTTTAACCTTGCTTTCCTTGCACATGCCTGGAGGTGCGAGTACCTGTATTTAAGAGAGTAACTTCCACAAATTCTGAAACAGGGGCATATCCACACATATTAATCTCTTTCGAAAATTGTGAGCTATGCATTGCCTCCTCTCACGTGTAGGATGGTGAAACTTCATACAACAAATATTGTAAGACTCGCAATAAAGTCATGAGTTAGCAGTACAGCAATTTCTCCTTTTCACATTGTAGCTGTGATTTTGTGTGTGCTTGCTGTAGTTTTCCTACATTTTTGTATTCATTTGCACTCACACATATTTTGTGGCCATTTAACAGCGTGCATCTTTGAATGTCACTCTTGACACCTTGTAGGACTTTGTCATCTGTGCAGTTCGCTGTTGTTAATGCACTTACTGTTCTTCCTGTTGAAATGCACAATTGACAGTTTTAAGAATGACTTGGAATACTGGCAGAAAAAGTTAAGAGGTGCTCTGAGTTCTTTCCTGTTACTTTTCCAGTGTCTCTCCACTGGAATTATTTCCTAATACCTGTATATACAGTTGGGCATACAGACGTTCTATATAGATCTTTCACTGAAGTTTATATCTTTTTTTTTTTTTTTTTTTCATGAGACAGGAGTTTCTTTCTCCTAGAAATCGTTTCTTTCAGCCAGTTATAGGCCTTCAATTATTTTTCTATCACATATGCACACTTAATGTTTGGATTGTGGTTTTCCAATTTAACTGCATTCAGCCTTGTCTTAAAATGGTAGGGTAATTCTATTTGCATCTGCATGTGTAAATGTTAGCAATTTTTAAAAATAACTTTATACCTTGTTTTGTTAGGAGGTCTCTTTAGAATTTTGGAATTTATTTCATGGTTGTACTATAAAGAGTTACCAGCTATCTGAGATAATACAGTCTTTAAGATACTTAAAAGTGGAAGTTGGTTCAAGTATCTCTTCTTTAATGGCCCACAATTGTATTAGGGGTCTGTCATGGTCCATGCACAATAAATGAGAACCTGTCTAGCAAGGTAAATAGCGCACGTGTAATTCAAAGTGCTCATGATATTCTTTATCACTATAGGCTGGTTATTCTTTACCTGTGTTAACATCATTCTCTTCACTGGCTCTGTTAATTTTGTTGTTGTTTTCCTTTTCCCAGAATCAACTTGCAAAAGATTGTTCTGTGGCCATGTTTTCTTTACAGGGTTTTACCCAACATGGTCCTGGGGCACGGTTTTGCTGTCCCTCTTGAGTAGAAAGGAAAGGCATTTGCAGACGTGAAAAAAGCCATAATTACGTGGTTGTGCCCATAACTAATAGGTTGTCATTGCTCAAAGATACTAGAATATTTTTTGTCTAACAGTCTGTTGTATAATATGCTTTCTGTTTCTTCTTGTGGTAGAGTGTTATTATGTATTCAGGATAAAGTTTTAGTTCAACCTTGTATGTCTTTTTATTAGGAATCACAAGAGAACCAAACTTCATTTCCAAGAGAAGGGTACCATACCATAATCCACAAATTTCAAAGTCCTTTGAGTGGACAGCAGATTGTGATTTAGATGACCCACTTGAAACTGAGGCTCTTAAGACTGCAGAGTTGCACGCAGACCATAATAATGATGTGAATCAGGAAAAAATTGAAACACCGGAAGGACCAAGGCTCCCCCCAAAAGTTCGGTCACATTCTGCAGATTCTAGAGTTGAAACTGCTCCTGCCCTTCCAGAAAACAAAATGAAGAGATCACCAACTGTAGCTCCACCAAATAAAAACGAAGCATTGGTGTCTTCAAAAAAGGAATCAGAAAAAATGGATAATGGGGTAAGGGAAGATTATTTTTTAATTGACTGGTATAAAAATTGCTAATCTGATATTTACAGAAACTTAGCACACATACATCACCTCTGTTGTCTAGCTTTTCTTGGTTCTGTGTTTTGATGTTGTTCTACGTTGTAGCTTCTCTGGTGGGAGAACAGTACTTTTGAGACCAGCCTTTGGTTCCATGTAGGTTGATACAAATTTTTCCCTTCACATGCCATCTTAATGGATCTCACTTAAACGACGATTTAGCCAGTGATTTATAGACTTCTGGGGGTTGTTTGCTATTATGAGAAAATGTACTTTGCTTTCATAGAATTCCTATAACAAAAAGAACCAAAATTGTTTTGAAGATGTGCATTGAAAGATTTCTGACCTGCAAAACATTGTAGGGGAGGAAACAATTGGTGCTAATTTTTTGTTTGTTTGTTGTCAGCTTCACAGAGTCCTTCAGAGGAAAGCAGGCATGAATATTCCACGTTTAAATACTTTCCCCAGAAATTCTGAATATCAAAGCCAGTTTGTTTGGAAGAGTCCTCATGAAAAGTCCCCAATACTTGCAGCTGAAGAGGTAACTTTCAAAAAGTAAATGAATAATTTCTTTTATGTCTAAGGAAAATTTCTTAATTTTCAAGATTTTCTTTTTTTTTTTTCTTTTTCATAAACTGACATGCTATTACATATATTTTTTTTTTTCTTCTAGTATAAAGAAAGTGCAGGATAATTAGATGTGTTTCCCTGTGATTCTTCATTGTAGTCAAGTCTAATCACTTGATCTCCTCCACCCTGGTTTTATTCAGTTCTTTCTAACAGGACCATTTTCTTTAATTTGCATTAATTTTATCTGAGGAGCTCAAAGGTCCCACTCAGTACTGCCCTTTATTTTCATAATTGTTATGTTGTCTTGTATATAGCTGATCAACAGAGGAATGTTCAGGTGTTTATTGTAATAACATGTCTTGCCACTGGAATCAAGCAGGTTTCAGTATTTATTTTCAGGGTCTTTTATGTGCTACCATGTTTTCTTACTCTCAGTCTCCATCTCTGTGCACATAAAATTCTAGGCCCTAAAGTGCATCTCTGTAGTTTGTCAGCTGTGTTTTTTCTTTCATGAGAACTGCTTATATGTCAGAGTGGAATTTCCTGATGTTAAGACACTCCTGTGGGATTTTGATGCATTTTAGGAGTTTTTGGACTTCATAGTATTGGAAATGCTGCTAATCAGACCTGGAAGAATAATTGTGCTTGCGAGACTGCTTTGTGTTTTCAATATGTTGTTACTGAGGTTGGAACAAAGAGACCCACTCTGTCTTTTGGTCCTTTTACAGTATAGGCTTTTCTGCAGAATCTGGAATTTTAAACTTTGCTGTAAAAGAGAGCTTTTGTTTTGTCTTGTTTGTTCACTAGGGGCATACGCATTAATGGGATTACTACAGATGATGCTATCTCTTTTGCTATCTGCAGGTAGCTGATTTGTTCCCTAATGGCTTTCAGAGGTGATAGCAGTTAATAACTAGGGTCAATCACTATAAACCTGGTCCTGTATTTTTCTTGTTGCACTGCCAAGCAGGTAGATGTACTTTGAGATACCAGTTTCCCAGCAGTCCCTTGTGCAAGGAGAACTCACTGAAAAGTGTGACAGTAGCATAGAAACCAAAGGACCATTTCAGCAAGAGGCCTGTCCCTGTCACCTTACAGAAAATTTCATATGGAATTCCATTTGATATTATTAGAAATCAGTTTGGTTTCTGAACATAACTGTTTGCAGTTTCTAAGCTTAAGCTTAAGAAGCCTCTTAAGCTTCTAAGCTTAAGAATTCCATGATAAAAATGAAAGATATTAAAAATATTTTACTTCTGATTCTTATTGATATGCTTGAGAACGTACCTGAATACTGAGCAATGACAATACCTGTCCCTTGAAGAAATGCAGTGAAAATGACCAAGTTACCCAAGTTAGGTTGTAAGTCTCACCTAAACTCACATAACAAAGCTGAGGAAAACGTATGCCACATGTGACATATGGCCTGGTCTTCAACTCTCAACACCCCATGAGGAAATGATACCAGATCACATATTAGGTAAATTCTGTACCTTGGCTTATAATGCAGTAGCGAGTGGAAAATGGTTAGATCAAATTACCAAGCCCTAAGCACCGAGTTAGAAAATAGAGAACAGTCGTCTGTTGTTTCTTAAGGACAGGACTCCTAGAGAAGTTTCATGGCAGCTGTTTTAAAAATAAATAAATCCTACATGTAAGCCTGAAGCTGAACTGCAGCATTCCCCACTGTCTTCCCAATTAATAATAATAATAATAATAATAAATCAAACAACTTTGATAGTGAACTTCAGTAAGAACAGGATTTGAACGCAGGTTCATCTGTGCCTGAATTGGTCTCCTTCAAATGTATTTTTTTGAAAGTAAGTTTCTTTTCAATTTGTCCTAGATGTTAATTAGCCTGCACATACTGTATTTTTATGCATAACCGGCTCTCTGTTGGTATGTTGAATTGGTTAACTGATTTTGAAAATTTAGCCTTAAGGTAAGCAAATCACCATACTATTTTTTCATCTCTTTTCCTTACCTAAAGGTTATTTGCAATATGAGTAAATCCATACCTCCGTTCAAATCTCCTGCAATTACTTCTGAAACAGAACATGAGAGAAATTTCAAAGGTTCTCCTCCTGCTAAGAGCCCACAAGAGAGATGCTGTTCAGAAGAGAAAGAATTTCTGGTTTGTGAGCAAGTAAATATTTCCCTAAATGAAAGGCACTAAGTATGCGTTAATAGTTTTGATTGTTCTTTTCAATAATGTGGGTGTGAGGTTTTCTAAAAGCTTGTTTTAGTTACATTTTATAGCTGTTATTAATGACACTGGACTGGACTCAGTACTTGTTTTGCTGTAAAAGACTGAAAATAGCACTGTATGGCTTTATTTGCTCTTTGTGGTTTCTGCAGTGCATTTGTTCGGTTTACGAAGTCATTCCACATGTTTTTTCCTGAACTGTCACCTTAATTTGATTATAAGCTTTCAAGTTCTTTTTTGAGTTCTTAGTTTGAGTTTCATTCTTTTTTTTTTTTTTTTTTTTTCATGTAAACATTTTTAGTGATTGGAATAGTTTCTGAAATCTAAGTCTCCAGTTTATGCTCCCATTGCTAGCAGTGCAGTTTATTAGGGTGCAGGACAACTGGATGGGAAGGCTTGTGCTTCTACTACTGTTTAGGCCTGGAATTTTTTAGGTAAGTCAGGTAGCGTGTGAATTAAAAACAAAGAAATCACGCTGTCACAGTTGGAACTGACTTTGAGACAATATTTTTTTTAGAAAAGAGATATGGAGGAAGGGTTATCGTTGATTTACCTGTACCTTGAAAGGTAAATGCAGGACATTGTATAGCCCATGTAAGTTCTGTTGCCCAGAGCAAAATGCCTTTTACAAAAGTCATTCAGCTGTGTGAGGCCTTGCATTTCCTTGTCTTGCTGTTGGCTTGGACAGACGTTGGTGGAATTGTAGTAAATGTGGTTGTAGTTTTACCAAATGCATTTAATAACAAGGAATTACTTCAGACTAAGACCTTCTGAAAATAGGAGAGAGCAATTTAGATTGCATGACATTTTGCAAGGTGGAAAGATTAATTTCTTATAGCAAGGTGCTGAGAGTAGCATTGTCTAAACGTCTGGTAGCTAACTTTCCTTCAGGTAGAAGGACCACGTGTGAGTCGCTTCAATGCCCATCTCTGTTTCTTGATAAACAGAAACAGCCATTGTAAGACAACACGTTCCTTAGGACTGGCACTGAGCAAAATGCATCCTTAACGTGGAGTGCCTGTGGCTCGGTTTAAGCTGTTGGTACTTTAGAGGTTCTTAAAGACGATTGTTGACTTGGAGGCGTTATGATTTAGAACCTAGACCTGCCTGGTGTTTTAAGTCTCATTTGAGACTGACAAACATTATGCCCCTTCCTGCCTCTTCTAGCAAATGTGAAGAAAGCCTAAAAGTCACGAGGCTTTCAGGAAGTGTTTCTTTGTTTCTTGTATCAGAAATTCATGTTATGTTTTCCCATGAGAACTAATAAGGAAAGGAAAAGGCATGAGAAGGGAATTTTTGGTGAAAGTGTTCAAAATGCTTTTTGTCTATACCCACATACCTTCTCTGAATTTCTGTAAAGAAACATTTGGGAGTTTGTGTGTGCTATTTTTCTTGCTTTACAGTCTTGTTTTCTTGAATTTGAACAATTTCTGTAAAGGTCTCCAGCAGAAACAGAAATAATGTTTGAGATTTCCAAGAAGATGAAATAAAGTGGAAAAAAAATGTTAGATGTGGAAGCTGAGCAAGTCAATCTGACCCTTTCAAAACCAGAAGGACAGCAAATTAAAAAATCACATTTTGGTTTATTATAAATTGGTTTATATTGCTTTACTATAAGGCTAACAGTATTTATTTTAATTATAAATTCCAGAAATACACATGTTGAGTCTGGTTAGAATGCACAGGTATGGTACTCTTTTGTTATTTCTTTTTTGTGTTAAATTCATTTTGTGAAGTGTACGGAATAGATCATCTAACTAAGTGAATGTTGCACTTGGAATTGTAGCTTTGGCATTTTGCTGGTTGACTTTTGCATTAACAAAATGTAATATGTTAAGTATGCAAAGCAGCTAACATTTTAAACTTAACTTTTTGCAAAAGTTTGATGTCAAAAGGAACATGAGGGTTTTCAGTTTGTTAGCTAATACAGTATTTTTAAAATTTTCTTTGCCTTAGAGGAAGAGGGAAGAACCACTTCACAAGCCAGCAGAAGATGCATCAAAACGAGGGAAAGCAGAGCAGAAACATCCTAAACAAAAAAATAAGCAGCATATCAATCAAAAACCTCTCTCTTTACGTACAAATCGTGGGTATGTATAAAATGGGAAAACCTAGCTTAGCAAGTAGCTGTACAGCTGCCTATTTAGAATGGTTTATGATGGTCTTTATCCGTATGATCCTAGAGTCACAAGAGCAACTGTGATGTCTGTATGACCCAGCACTTAGTCTGAGCTTCCTGTGGGGACATCTAAACCTGATGTTAATTTGTATCCCTTTCTCCAGGCAGTGGAAGCTTTGTAAACACACTGGTTCAGATGAACCTCCTGATGCAATAACATTATTATTAATAAATTAAAAAGGATTGAAATTAAATCGATGCAGTGCTGCTACTAAACTCTCAGAAAGTGCTTTGGAAGTTGTAGTCACCTTTCAAACTGCTTTCCTATGCTTGTTCCACATGTCTTAAAGCTGTGTTGATTGTACTTGATGTCTTGTTTTTCTAGACCATACAAGACAAAAGGGAAATAAAAAAAAATATTATAGGGCAGTATAGGGTAATCTGACAAACATTGAAATAAAATGACGTTGTATGTTACTGAGAGAGAGCCACATATCTTCTCCTGCCACATGCCTACATTGTAGAAACTGAACTCATGTTTCCATTTTCCACACATCTGAGATAAGTCAGAGAAATAAAAGCCCAGAATAGAAGTAAGGTTAAAAATGGCTAAATCTATTCCATCTCTGCTGTCTTCACGCTTCGTATATCTCCAAGTGATTGCTTTCCTTCACATGGCTTTCTGTCAGTGTTAAGGTATTAGATTGAAGATGGGAGAGGAGACTTACCAAGGCCTGAATGCTTTCAGATATTGGCAGATAATGACAAAATCATCTCCCCAAATACTATGAAATAAAACTGCTTTATGAAAAAGTGAGCGGATGTAAGGTAGTTGAAGCCTTTAAATCTTTAGATTTTATAGTTCCTTGATGTCATAGATTGTAGTCATTTTTTCAGTGTAAAATTCTGTATAAAATTCTTGATTGTCCTTAAATTGGTAGAAAACAGATTTCTGCCTCTTATGCCTTCAGTATGGTAGCACAAACAAAAGTTTCCAAAAGTCATTGTGCAAATAATTGTGAAAATGTGCAGAGCAAAAGTTGTCAGTAAGTAGACAGGACTTGCACTTTGTATGCAACCTGCATTGCATGGCCTGCTTTTGCAACAGAATGACAGACTGAGGCACAGTAGTGATGTGTTTTTGAGATAATCCATTAGTTTTGCAAGTAAAACTGAAAAAGATCTGAGCCTTAAAAAAGGAGCCATATGGAAAGAAGTTCTGAATAAAACATTTTTTTTTTCACCCTGATACTTTTTGTTTTAAAAGATGTGTTGTATTCTCTGACTTTGGGCTTCTATGATCTACTTCTGAAGGACTGAAAAAGTATATTTATTTTAATATATTAAATATCAGGTGAAAAAAAATAGCAATGCTCTAAAGCAAAAAAAAACCCCACACAACCAAAACCCACACAACTGTTTAGATTTAAGCTAATACAGCCACAGTTCAGTGTTTAAAGGGCTTGTAGTATTGCTTATTGCCTGCTTTAGGTTGGGTTATGCTAATTTTTCTGTTTACATGTGTGTGGCTGAAGGGAAAATGAATCTGTCTTTAAGAGTACCGAGTGCTTTTGAAGATCAAAGACAGTAGGCCATAGTTAGATGAATTATTACTGAACATTGTTCTGCTTGTCAGATGTTTCTGCCCCCAAGATCCCACCCCAGCCACATGCAGAGCATATTGCCTTTACAGCGGAGCTCATGGAAAGAAACATCTTGGGCGCCTTAGTGCCAGACCAGGCAATTTTACTTAAATGCACCTTCATATCTTAGTCCTGGAATTTAAGTGCAAGAATACTTTTTACTGGTAATATAAATTTAAAAATGTTCTTAAAGAGTCTCCTGGGTATCAAGCTTTATTCTTTCTGTTTTTTTTTTTTTTTTTTTTTTTTTTCCCTCCCCCCCCCCACATCCTCATTCTTGATATCTTAGGAAGATGAACACTGAATATAGGTCAAAATTTTTGTCTCCAGCCCAGTATTTCTACAAAGATGGAGCTTGGTCTCGTATTAGGAGTAAAGTTCCCAATCAGGTGAGTATTCTTTAAAAAAAAAATATCTGAAACCTGAGTATGCTTTGTATTATCATTTTTTACATGCAAAAAACTTTGAATTGTTATCTTCATAAAATACAGTTTTGAGATCGCAGTGCTAACAAAGGTGACTACGAAGAAGATTAAGGTCTGACAAGCCAGTATAATATGTAGTAAGAAAAAGTAAGATGCAGTGCGATTTTAAAAATAAATTAATTAATGTGACATGGAAAGTAAGAGAGGAACTTTGTTTCCCGTACAAATCAGAATTGTCCAGAACAGCGTCTTTTCAACCAGTTAATTGTAGTGTTGGATGTTCAGCCCAGTTTTAAAATGTAGAAGTTTCAAGGGAATAACAAGAAAAGGCCAACACGTGTACCGGCCTAGGTCAGTCTGACAGTCAGACTCGGTGTGTTAGCCTGCCAACATAAATCCATTCAAAGCAGTCAGCTGCGTTCAGTCGCATACACTGTAAGATTCAGAATTTCTCTGTCCAATTTTAGCAAACCTAAGTATTTTCTTGTAGTTTATTTAGCAACCACCATCAGTGTTATACCCCATAGGAACTCATTTGCAAACTCTGAAAATACTCAGCAGCTTCAGGAGCGTAGTATTCTGTAGCGATTCTTGAGTAAGGTTCCCTGAATTACCCAAGTACATCAAAACCTTCAGCAGTGTGCTACAAAACTGCCAGAGGTAGTTCTGCAGCAGTCAGATTTCACTGAAGTGGCCTAGGCTTCTCTCATGTGATGGAGGGAGCCTTCCTGAGACACTGAGTGCTGCTAAATACATGGTAGGTGCTTGGCAAATGAAAGTTGTCTCCTTGGTCAAGACCAAGCTGCTGTGGAAGGCAGAACTGGAGGGGATGGCTCTAGGCCATTGGGCTTTGAGCTTCAGCAAATAGTTCTATGTTTTCTTACTGGATCTAAAATGTCATTCTATTCTTCTTCTTAGGTAAAAAGAAATTTATATTGAATATAGGTAAGAATGAGAAATACGTCTCAAAGTTGAAATTATATTGTAGTTCGTGATGACTCAAATTATTGTATCCATCATCAGATAATCCGTTCTGCAAAAACTGTCTGCTGAGGAGGTTAGGGGACTAAAAATGTGCAGTATTTTCTTTTTGATAAATACTGATGTATGTATTCGATTTACACTAACCATTCCTAAGGCTGTAGAATGATCTAAGCTACTGCTTGCAGCCTGACTGTAAGTCTACAGAATGTTTCTGTGGAATATCACCTCAGTTGTCTGGCATCTAAGGCTTTTGTCTGGAGACTGGATGTTGTGTCAGAAGCATTCAAAACTGCAGCAGGCGGCAGTCCAGAGCAGCGTCTGCTTCAACAGTGGCTGCCCAGCAGGCAAGTAGAGGGACAGGGACGCATTGCCATGGAGTGTGTTTTGTTTGCTACACGGCCAGCTGAGAGGAGTCTCTGCAGTACAATCAAGGAGAGGAATGAGGAGACTGCAGGTGGAGGGCGGGCGTTCAGCTTTACCAGGCAGGATCCTTTTTAGGATGTGTTTGGGAGAAGCTGGAAGGAAATACCTCTGGAGGTTAATTGGAGTGCACAAGAAATTGCCACGCGGTAGATAGGTGGTTTGGATGGGTCTGACTCTTGTGTGGAGGTTTTGTTGCTGACGAGGGATTTGCAGAGGAAACCTGATAAAAAGTCACTTCATGAAGAATTCAACAAAGAATTATTAGGATATTTAGGGCCTTCTAAGTGAAGGAGTTGTGCCAGGTAGCTAGAAGAGCCAATTTTAAGACAATAATAACACGTTCTATTGACTATAAATATGCTTATATGACATGCACGGTTTTGAATATATCTATGTTAGATCTTAGTATGACTTCATACAGAAGAGGTTTTTAGAATTGGAATTCCCTGACTTTCTCCTCTGTTAGACTTGGAATCACACGCCTGTGAGAGTATCAAACTAATTTGTCTAAGAGACAAAGAAAACGATTTAGCTTGTGCGAATGTGTTAGTGTGATTTTCTGTGTATTTTTTTTTTAAGTTGTTAGCGTCTTGTTAGTATTTCCTTATAAATCTTACAGGATTATGACTCTTTAAAATTAAGTTTTTGTGGGTGTAGTGCAAGTTTAAAGCTTGAAATTTTTCCAGTCTTCTCTTCTGGATAGGTTGGAAGGAAACCAAGATTAATTAAATTAATTCGTAAAACCTCAGGTAGTATAAGAAAAAAAAAACAACAGCAACCTTATCTTTTGCTAGGCTTTATTTTTTTTCTGAGTTCATTAATATTTGTGTTCTAATGAATAAGAATCCAGTACATCTGAATTAACAGAACTGAATAAAATGCTTCATTCACAGTTGAGACCTAAGAAAGAATTTAGCCATTCAAGAAATACATTACTGCAGATTAATAAAGGGATGTAAAACTTGGAAAAAGCATCAAGCAGTTTCATTTGTAAAGCAACAAAGGTACTTTGGCCATTCACAATTTCCTTACCAGTTTCTCTACAGTCCTTTTGTTTTGTAAATGATTCCCTACCTGTTCCCCTGCTAATAATGCACTGACACGACTGCTCTGCAGAGCTGTATCTAACTGCTGCTTCTGGCTGCTCTTTGAGACTCCCCCCTGCTGAGGGTGCCTACAGAACATCTCTCTTTAGTGTAAGTGATTAGATGATGAGCTCTGACTGCTCCAGTCGGGTTTCCCCCTTAGTTGAGACCATGCGTAGACAGCTTTGGGTCTAAAATGGACCTTCTGAAATTCTGAGCCCAACAGCAAAGATTGTAAGAGAGTCCTGGTCTGACCTTTGCTGTAGTGATTACTGCTAGACTGCTGCCTAAAATACGTATCATTAAGGTTTTCTTTTGAGCGGTAGAATGAAAAGACCTCTTTGAATTACGCTTTTGAAAAATTAATGCGGACAATTCATAATCACAGCAGGACTCTTTGGGGCCTGTGTCCTGCTGAGATAATGCTGCCTGCTGAGTCACTGAAGGAGACGCTTGTCCTTTGTACTTCTTCACAATTCACTGGAGACATAGTATTCTTCCTCCCCCTGCAGCATCCTGTTGCTCTGGGTTTATATTCCTTCTGTTGTGGCTATCATAATTAATTTTTCATTCTTCTTAAAGTGAATAATCCAGTAAATCACTCGCACCTCAAACTTTAAACTCTCCTCTTAAAATGACAAGCATATATTTTTAACGGGCTATTCTTTGGAAGTTTAGTGGGGCAACTTGTGGGGTATTAGCTGGTGTAGGCTAAGTGGATTTCTATCTGCTGCATCTGTGTGCTTTTAGTGGGATTTGTGGAATTTGGCCCACTTATCCCTGTTCCTTACAGGAAGAACTATGTTAAGCCTATTGTGAAATAAATAACAATAATAATAGTAACGTAAAAATGTACTAAGGGTAGTGTCAGTATTGCTTTTTTGCTCTTTGACAAAGTGCTTATTTCCTCTGAACCATTTTTTAGTGAGACAGGATAACAGGATACATACAGAACTATCAAGAACTTACTTTTAATCATTTGAAAAATAAAAGTTTTGTTGTTGCTTTTTAGTCATGTGCTTTAAATTGTGTTTGTGTGAAAGACACAAGGCGATGAGTATTGCAACACTTTTAACCATAAAAATGGCAGTGCTAAATCAGCAGCATAACATCTAAAGAGAGGGTTTGCAACGCTTATTTTTGAAACTAAAACTGACATTTTAGCAGTTTTGCGTCTCATTCTTACAGTTAGTGATAGCCTAGAAGGAATGATTTTGATATTATGACTTACACAAAATAGCACTAAGCGATCTCATGTAGTCATCAGCTCCTTGCTGAGATAAAATCAGTGTAGCAATAGACAGGAGCAGTGCTCACAAACTATTAACTCAGTAGTACACTTGCATACAGATCTGTCGACTAGAAATACTCTGAAATTAATGTGTACTGATTGAATTTTGGAGTGTTAAGGCTTAGAAATCTAAATTAATTTCCTTAACCTTGACAAAAATTGTCAAAATACCAGTGTTGATGTGTTTGTGTTACAACTTGTTACTGAATCTCAGGGAGGCAGCATAGAGCTGTATTGACAGGTTTTCAGTCTTTAGTTACTTACTTAGACTGTAATAAAGTTAGAACAGTGATACAGCGTTGGGAGGAGATTAAGAAATGTAAAAATAATTCTGTATTCCTCTTCTTAGGCATCTCAAAACCCCCTAAATTCCATGTGGTATATGGAGGTTGGTTGCATCTAAGTTCTTGTGTTAATGCTTGGAGCATTGTGCTGTGCCTAAACCCTGATGAAAAAAAAATAGAATCCAACACTAAACTTATTTATAGCTGCTGCATAACTTTTTGTGCTCATTGAATAAGTAATTGATAATTTTGCTTTGGCTTAATGGCTGGAACATGCTTACTAAATGTAAACTTGTTATTTTTGCTTTCCTTTTTTTTTTTTTGCACTTACTGTAGCATGCAATATTTGTGCTGTGGGTGGCCCTGTTATGAGTAACTTGCCTTTCTCCCTTAGCAGCCATTAGCAAATGCAAGTACTTTGTAGTAATATATAAGGGAACTTTAAAGAGATGTGCAACTTAACGAAACTTTGATGTGCAGGTGAGAGAACTTCGAGCAAGAGCAAAGGCTTACAGACAGAGAATAGAGGGAACACACTTCTCCCGATACCATCTCAACCAGATCCTGTCTGATAATAACAGTCTTTGGGATGTGTCCTCCAGTTCCAGTTCAGAAGAAGGCATCAGCAATGACATTAGAGCACTAGATCTTGCTGGGTAAGACAGGTATTCCTGCATGTTATTCTGCAGCTCTGAAACAGAGCAAAATGCTGAATATTGGCTTAGCATAGCTTTAAGATCTTTGATGTTTGACTATAAATTTTCTGGAACAGATGTAGGCATTTACCATTTCACAGATGTATCAGTTGATTTGTTCTCTGATTTAAAATGAGACATTGTCAAATCTTCTGAAAGAAGAGAAATGCTTCTCCGTTACAGTTATCCACAAATGTATATTTAGTGTGACAACCTTAATTTCATCAAGGATGGGAGAATTTATCACTGAGTCATACTGAAGTAATATTCCTCTTTGCATTGGAATGATGTGAAATATATTCTGCCTGCTTGGAATTCATCCATGTTCTTGTCAGGGTTAATTAGTAACCCAGTGGTTAAGTCTTAGACACTGCTTACTTCTGAGATGAAGATTTAGGATCTGGCATGGTGTGCATCCATTTTTTCCTTCCTTAGAGTGCCATCAGAATTGGCAGATATTTAATATTTTGCTAGGAAAATTCAGAAATAGTGTTTTAGTGAAATGCACAGACATATTCAAAAGAAGAGGGAAGAAAAGTCATCTGTGTCTTTGCTGGGATCTGATGTTTGAAAACAAAATCTTGGATGCTTCTGTGTATGCTCCACTTAGATTGCTGTTTCTGTGGTGTGGGGAGATCCATGCATTTGTATGACTGTCTCTGTTGTAAGGGTTGAGGGATGACTCAATACAACTGTATTTATTACAGTGATGTCAAGTATGGGGTGGTAATTTGGGGGATTTGTTAGCTTATTTTTTTTGCCCATGAGATACAGACCCTCTTACTGATCTTATTTCTGTGCCCTGTGTTGATTTCTGTGAGCAACTGAGAGTTTAAGACTTTGAAAAGTTGTGCCAAGAAAGTAGTTTTCTAAACTGCTTGGCTTTCAAAATTGTGCCATCAGACAGTTCCTACACATGGAATTAGGTAGTTATTTTTTGAGCACTTCTGATAATCCAAATTGTTGTTTTATATTTCAAAATACAGAGCTAATTTTACAGTCCATTTCTGGAAATAGAAGTTCAAAAAGAGTTTTTACAGAACCTAGTTTGAAAATGGGTTGTGCTTGAACATCAGTTAAAGTTGCAATGGGAGTTTAATCATACATCATGTTAACTGTACCACTTAATATCTGAGCTGTACTTTTGATGAAGGACTGAAGCTAATGAGCACGCTCTGTATAGGCACACGTATTTCATGCAAATCGATGGTAAGAGATGCTGCTTTCTTTGTTGCCTAGTGTTTCTGAAAAAGAGACTGCACCAAGGCCAAAAATGCTGCAGGAGCCTGACGCCAGAGAAGAGTCACACGAGAATGGCCCTGAGAAAAAAGACATGTCAAATGCTTCAACTGTTCCAGTCAAAAGGCGTTTAGTTTGGGGTGAGCAAGAAGCTACTGAGGAAAAGGAGAATCAGCAATCAACAGAAGAGGAAGAAAAAGAAAATGAAAAAGCTGCAGTTGTGGTGCAGAATTTAGAAGAAAACAATAAGGAAAACAATGAAGATAACAAAGTTGAAGGGTAAAACTGAACATGTTTGTCATATATTTAATTTTTTCCTCTAACATCTCAGAAATTGTATGTTAACTAGTTTTTGTTCTTATAAGAATATAATTTAGTGTGTCTACTTCTGTTTTTTAATCGTACAACAAGGACTAAGAAATTTCAAGACATTGAGCTGGTTGATAGAAGAATACTGGTTTTCTAGCTTGTCAGGCTGAAGCTGTAATATCAATAGAAGCATGACAACCTGTAATGCATTTTTCCAAAAACTTTAAAAATTGTGGTATAGGCCTATCAGAACAGGCTGTTCATTGCACAGCAGCAAAGTACAGTGAAAATTAAAGCTCACAATTTGCTTCAGGTTGATAGTATAGGATTGATAAGATTCAAAGGACAGAATCCATGCTAATCTTGTTCTTAAGTGCCTGTTTTTCTGAATAAAACTCATGGGCAGAGATAGAGGACTTGGGAGAAAAAAAAATTTACTAGCATCCAGTAATCACCAGTGATTATGTTACTGAGCCCAGGTGGGAAAAAAGTGTGGGGATATTTAGAACAATGTGAATTGTACAGTGCATAGCACTGTGTTTGGCAGTTGAAAGATCCATGTTATATCTACTTACAGAAGTCTCTGGCTTTTTACTGTGCAACTTTTGCAGGCTTTTTTGGTAGAACAGTATTTTAGTTTGGTATATATTTAAAGCTGAATAGCTCTGGCCCTTGTTACCATACTATCTAAGCTTTTTGTATTCCCTATTGTGTTTTATCTTTGGTGTCACCCCACAAATATAAGGTAAGGAAAGGTAATGATCTCCTTTGGGGATTATATCCTGTATGCAAAACCAGGCAAGGAAAGGTTGAGATGCTAGACCCAGACAGAAATGAAACGCAGGCCTCAACATTCAAAACTGTCACCTGAAAACTTCAAGTTTCTAAGGTTCTAGAGATGATGCAGCTCATTGATGTTTCTTGGATTGACATCGAAGATTCTCTGTCATCTTGCAATGTGGTTGTGTGTGCACTGAGACCTGCTCTAGGTGTGGCCATGCAGCTTAAAAACTGCATGCTATCCAAGCCTGCTTGAGAGCTAGAAACGAGGCACTCCTTGCCTAGAGGTCCTCAGAGCGTGTCTAGCATGGTAGTAGGGTCAGGTTCCTCACACAGTGTGGGCATGCTGCCACCCTATTTTGCGATGCATCTGGAGGAAGAAGACAGAAGTGGTAGTGCTGATTTATATAATAACCTGGGGGCTGGAGTGGTTGCATAAATGTGGGATACTTGGTTTCGGTTCCACCACATTGACTGAAAAGAGACAAACCCACATTCCCACCTCCGAGGTGACTATTGGCAACGTCAGGTTCAAAGTTACGCTGGGCGAGGACTTCTTCCAGCCCTCAGGTTGAGTCTGTGCTACTGTGCTGCAAAGCATTCAAGGTTTATTGGGACACAGGGAGTCTGAATGTGTAGCTTCAAACTGTTTATGTATTTTATCCAGTGACGTTACAAAAAAAAAAATTACAGAAACCGAGACTTAGGAGCTGGAGTTCAGGATTTGCTGTTGCAAACAGGTGTTGTAGCTACAGGCTGTTGGTATTTTATAGCCCTCACTGACTTACCTTCATTGTAGGGATGTGTTAGAAATCAAAAGTTTGAATGCAAGATGCCTGAGTCCTTAGCTAACCTGGTAATCATTTCTCATTTTTGCAGTGAGAATGCCTTACTGCCGAATTCTGCAGCTGTGTCAGATTCTTCTTCTGTATCCTCAGAGCCAGGCGGCAGACTTCCTACTCCAAAGCTGAGAGCACTTGGTAGAGCACAGAGGACTCATCATGATCTCACTACCCCTGCTGTTGGTAAAAAGACTTTTAAATGCAAAAATGTATTTCAAGAACTAAAGAAAAAAAAAAGACATGTATGAATTAATTCAGTGTTTTTTTTTTTATGGTAATAATTTATTTTTCGTTTTCTCCACTACACTAGGAGGTGCAGTTCTAGTGTCTCCTCCTAAACTGAGGTCTTCATCTTCACAGCCGAGAGTGCGAGGTTTAGGAACAGACCCTTCTTCAGCTAAGCAAAGTATAAGAGAAGCTACAAAAAAAGGGTCCTTCCGGGTAAGTAAGTAAGGAAACTTAGCTTTTTGCATTTCAGGAAAATGCTTTTAAAGTAATTTGAGTACTTTACTCGATAATTCTTTTTCTTGTGTGATATTTTATCCTAAAGTTATCAGCATCTGTGACTAAAAGGGATGATATCTGAATAAATATGTATTTTTTTATCAAGTAAAAGAGAGAGATTAGATGAGCTCCATTTTGGCTTTTTCTGCTACATGTATGTTTTTTAAAACAAAAACACAAGTTGCAATAAGGAGCCCTTAATTTTTTTCCTATTAAAAACATTTGTTGTATACGTGAGGGTCTGTACTTGAAGGCTGGTGTGCGTATACTTAAAACAGTATATATGAGCTGCTTTTTTTTGTTGTTGCTTTTCTCCCTCCCCACCTTCCACCTTCTGTTTTAGCCTGATGTGGAAATGAAAGCTGTTTCACTCCTTACCTCTCCACCTGCTGGGCTGGGAACTCTGGATCCTCTGCCGCTTAGGCAGGATCAGTGGCCTCCTAACGCTGTTTCTGATAAGCGAGTTTCTCATAACTCAGCACATGAAGAGCATTCCTCTGTACCTCCTCTGCTGAAGTCAGCCAGAAGCTGCCCTGTGTCTTGTTGGAGTCCCTCTCCCCGTATTCAGGGAACTCTCAAGGATCCTGAATTCCAGCATAATGGTGGGTTTTGCTTATTAACTGGCTGTGTTAGTGTCAGGGGATGGAAATGGTTACCTTGCAGTATTCTGGCCTTAATGACCATAAAGAATGTGGTGTTTGTAAATGGAAGCTTTTCTACCATGGCTTGCTGAGAGGGTGTGCACAGCTGTCCACCCTGGTTTCAGATTCCACCAACATCATTGTGTTCTAGTGGTCCGTTGTCTAATTTTTCTATGTTAATTTCAATAAGTACTTACTCATTATGAGAATAATTTGGTTTAGCATGAACAGTTGTTACGTTTAATCTTGAGGCCACAACTGGTATGTATATGTGGAGTGATGTGTAACTGGACCTCTAAAACATGGTATTATTTTGCAGAAGTTGTGGATTTCTGAGAAATAAGCTCCTTAAATAGTTCTGCAGAACATGGAAACAAAAAATAATTAAAAAAAACATAAAGATTTAGTGGATATTGAGAAAAGACACTGAAGTTGTTTTTTTGGTTTCGTTTTTTGTTTTAATTCCCTGTGAAAATTTTTTTTCGAGGAGGAATTTGTGCTGGAGCATTTCAAGAGATTTTTGACAACTGTTAAGGGCACTGAGGGCATAAATCTGATAATGAAGAATCCCTCACTGCTTAGTCAAAATAAAGTTTATGTACTTGCATTGCCATTCCAGAAAGGCTTTCAATAGCTGCCCAAAATGATCCCACAATTTTTGGTTCTTGCGTTATAATTGTTAGGTAATAATAAGGTAATAATTTCGTTTGAGAAAGGAGCAAGTACTGCACAGGTTAAGAGGATTAGTGAAATCCAGAGAATCTCATTGGAAAGAAGTTAGAATTGGTGCTGTGTTCTAGCTCAGCATCAGCTTAGGGTAAAGGAGTCACATGGAGTTCTTGGCATGTTTAGTTTGAAAGACTCGTGTTGATGGAAATAATGCAACATTTTAAAATGTTGTACAATTAAATATTATGCTTTGTCTCTTTTGACATGATTCCAAAATGTGCTTTGACTTTTTTCTCTTAGGAAACATTGGGAATCCAAAACTGAGATCTTTCCAGTTACCCCTTCAGGAAAGAAACTATAACGATGAAGGTATTTCTCATCACAAAATATTCCTGTATATCATATGTGTGTTATCTAGATTAATTTTTTACTTCTGCAGTCAAAACTGATACTGGTTTATGCGTTTGCATGAATAACCACCCCACTATTTGTTTTATCAAAAGAAACTAAAAATGTTCACCCCGTTAATGTGAAGTAGGAATATGAAGGAATATTCCAGAATAAATAAACCATTAAATGCAGCTGAAAATTAACCAGCCCATTGTGGTTCAATATGTTTAATATAGCTTACTCAACTCCATACCTAAAATCATTTCCTCCCCACAAATTTTTTTAAGCCTTTGTGTTGGTAGCAACAGAAGCAAACTGCAAAATGATCACAGCTCAGGTTGCAGCTTCAGTAATTATGGATGCAACTTAGAAAGTACCACGTATCTTCAGATAAAGATTTTGCTTGAGTGTTCACCACCAGATACGTAGCATAAAATGTTTCCTCTGACTTCAATTTTCAACCTGCTCCTCTGCTACGTGTGCTAGGGAGCAGAGGCATCCTGTTATTCTGATTTCTGTTTTGGCTTTTTCTTCCATTTACTGTAAATTTACTTGGGGGGAGCAGCCAGTGCGTGCATGGGCCACCAGTGTGTCTTCTTGGCCCTTTTGTGGGCAGCCACAAAAAAAACTCTTCTGGTCGTGTGAGTCAACCAAAGGCACTGTAGCCTCATTAGGTTTGGGCTGATACACATCATTTCTTAGCTTGACGTATAGGGTTGACCTTGGTGTGGTGCTGTGCAACTTGCAATCCCTTGTGTTTGGTTCAGATTAGAGTATGGGCAGCGTGAGGTTGTATCTGACAGCGGTTTATTTATAGATATACCCCAGAATAACCAAAGCCCTTTCTGGTACCCCTTATGCTTGTTGGCTCCTTGGTTTTAACCAAGGTTCAGACTGATTCTCTATTTCACTCATTGCAGTTGGCTGGAAAATGTGTGGGCTGTGCAGATGGCTCAGCCAAGCATCTGTGTATCTACGTAAACCATGCAAAATCCTATAGTACTCTGCAGCTTCCCACAAGCTTGCAGCTCTCAGATGAAGTGCAGTAATTGCTGTTTCTTTTTCTTTCTTTTTACTATGAGCTGAGTGATGGTGTATGAGCTTTCAGAAACAGGTGCAACGTGCCAGCTCACAGATATTTCGTTAGCCCATAGTTGTTCATGTGCATACAAAACTGGGAGTTACTCCAAGGACACGTCTGATTACACAAGTGTAGTTAGCAGCTTTCTCATACGTGGGAATACAGTTGTTATGCACAGCGTGTGAGTCTGGTGTGAGCTGTTTGGATCACTGCATTTCAGGGATGTAGAAATGCTGCTGAATAGATGGTTGAAACACTGACAAAGTACAGGTCAGGTAGAACGTAGATGCAGAATCTTCGTTGTTTTGGTGGTAGGGGGCCTGGAAAGCAGTGACATATATACATATTTTTAATCCATTGCAGAAGAATGGGTGTAATTTTTCATAGAAAGCATCTTGACAGGGCTGTAGCAACATGTTAATAATGATGTTGCAGAAGTAAAACGTTGTGCTTCACCAGAGAAGCAGCATCCAGGCTGTTTAATTTTCAAAGTTCTGTTGGGTGTGAAGTGGATCCTGTATTCAAAAAGAAGACCTTTCAGAAGTACATTTATAAAGTGTGCTTGTTGCTGTTGTGTTAAACTTCCTGTTTTGTTCAGAAGATACATTTCTTTTAACAGCTTGTGGCACACTAACTGCTTTTGGCACAAAAGAGCTCTTTTGGCAGCATAGGTTGTGATATTTTAGTTGTGGCATTCAAAGGTTGTCCTGTTTGCTTGAAGTGGTTTGCTTTCATGAATGTTTTTGTCGGAGTCTAGTCTCTACACAGGAGCAATTTCTGAGGTCCCTGACAGGAGAGTAAATGTAAAGACGACTTGGAAAATCAGGCAGTACTTTCAAAATTCCCCAGGTGACAGTGGGGATCTCATTCTTGAGTTTAGGTGCTGGGCATGTAGCTCTCTTAAGCTTTACATGGTCTCATAGTAGCTTTCTAGTGAAATTCTTCTCCTGTGTGTAAGTTACCAAGTAATAGAATCAAAGTATATTGTGATACTATTTTATTATCTACCCTTATAGAGGGTATAAAAATACCTGTACTTTCCAAGTCTGCCATGAATGTGACTGTGTTTTAAATGCATATTTAATCTTTGTGTTTATTTTTTTTCCTTGTTGCTTTCCCCAACAGATGACAGGCTGTCTCAGATTTCTGCTCGCTCGGCAGCATCTAGCTCACTTGCATCTCAGATACTGGAACGAGCTCAGAAGAGGAAAGAGGACTTCTGGGGCAAGACATAGGCTCTCCCACCTGTTTTATAGAAACTGTAAAAATATTTATTTTTATAGGTTACAGTGTAAATTTTTAAAAATGATTGTAGGTGCCATGTAGCATCCTTTCACTTGTCACTACTATGGCTCAACTTTAGGACTTGCCATCCCAATTTAAAATTTTGACATTTAAACCAGTGTTGAAAATACAGGTCCTTCATATTTGAGAATTATGTTACACAGCCATGTTTCTTTTGTTCTTTGTTTTGTTTTTAATAGCACCTCTTGAAACCCAGACAATTACTATACCCAGTAACCTGTGTATTACTTTTCAGGGTATCCTGCTGCAGTCTGGCAGTATGATGTGGGACAGTATTCAGGGGGAGCAATACCATTCACCAAACATCTCAGTTGCTTGAATTTAACCAGGTATTTTAAAGGCAACTGTGGTGTATTTGATTCTGTTACTGTATGAAGTGTGAGTGCAACACAGCACTATCGCAAAACTTGTTGCTTTTGCTACTTAATACTTTTAGCCTGTTACCAAAAAGCTCTTACTACTTCTTAGGGAAGCTAAGACGGAACATACAAGAGTTTCAGAAAAGGGCATTAAGCTTCAGGGTTTGTTGATTGCCCACAGTTTTTTGGCCAGGATGACTGTTAAAGATCAACGTGTACAGTTCTGCAGCTTGTCAGATGTAGTGAAATGTTTTGTGGGCAAGACCCATATTTAGTGTTAATGTCAACTTACCTAGAAAAAGCAACCTTAGCCGCTTTAAACAATAGTCTTTCCCACCCCTCTTCAACCTCAGGTACTTAGGGGTAGTTGATATCTTAGAATAAAAGAAGAATGTTTTCTTGACTTTGACATTTTAATTACCTCTTTCTAGTTGCGTGTTTATGGGAGACTTGACTACTGTTACGGTTGTCACAGCAAAAAATATTTGTGATTTATGCTGACAGCCTGATTTCTCTTTGCAACTGATGCAAACAAATTAACATGAAATAGAAGAAGTAGATGGCTAGCAGCCAACTCTTACGGTGGTTTGTTTCTTCTCACGCGGCTTCAAGTTTTAATAATATTTAATTTGGAAATTTTGTACTAGAACAGTTTGAATTTTGTACACATTTGTATGCATTCTGATTTTGTACACAATTACGTCTGTGTAATACTTAAAATAAAAAAGGTCAAGTTGGCTTTGTTTCTATTCAAATTATGCCAGATAAACTGGTAGAGTCTATTATGTTGACACTTCTTTGTTTAGTAGAACAGCTGTTCAGCTGGAGCATCGATGGACTTTTGAAAGACAAGACCTCAGAACAAGTCTTTAGAAAGAATAACTTAGTAAAGCTATGCGGATATGTTGATATTTGGAGTCCTGAGCAGATGGGTGCTACACAAGCTGAAAGGCTGCAGTGCCCAAAAGGATAGTCCCCAACAAATGAGGTGTTGATACACAAAATGAACGGTTTCCAGCACTGATCATGATGGAAACCAGTGTCCACTTCCAGAATTTCTGTATTGCAGTAACTTCCTACCAGCAGAGTTTGGCATTTTATTTTGTCTCAAAGAATTCTGGACTTACACCTAATACTGAAGTTGTAATTGGTCAGAAAGTTTCTAATGAAGAAGATTCCCTATTTTTGTGTGAAACATATTTTATGAAAACTGACAGCTTTCCTGTAAAATAATAGTTTTACAGTGGGAGACTTAATGGCTAAAGCTGGAAATCTTTTTGTTAAGATGGAAACATTGCTGCGATATGTTGTGGCAGGTTTAATTTGGTTGTCTTCTGTCCATGTTCTTCATATTGTTTAATGCTTGTCATAGCCAAGAGCTCTCATCTTCCAATACTTCCCTGTGGTAAACCAGCATGAGTTTTATGAGCGGTGTCCTCTTCTTAAAAAACTTTATTTTTTACTTTTCTAGAGTTGCCTGGGTTTTCTGGTTATCTGGCAGCTCAATCAGTTTTTGTGCAGGCCTGATTTTAAGGCCTGGAAGTAAAAAAAAAAAAAAAAAAAAAAAAAAAGTTTTAATAGCATATATATCAGCTCTGCTTCAAGTCCTGCACTGTGAGTCTGGTGTTTTCTGGCAGGGAGACAACAGAAGTGGTAGAGGAGGGAGATGATTTTGTTGCACAAGGGTACAGACCAGTTTAGAGATGAAAATGGAAACCCCTGGCATGCCATACTTCATCGTGATATTTCCCATGTGAACACTTTAGCTTTTGTCTGAAATGTTCTAATTGAAGTTACTTTGGGACAGAAATAGGTGAAATGTAGATAAAATACCCTTTTTGCACTAGCATAAGTGCAAAGCTTCTGAAGGATGCTCTTCTGCAGTCTTTGAGGCAGACACAATTTTTTGGGCCTGCTTTCTGCTATTGTTGTTTATCTAGTTCTTCAAGAAAGTTTTTTAATTTTGTTTTTCTGACTCAGTCCAGCTTTCAAACATGTTTCCTGTTGTGTTTTCCAGTAATCTGAGCATGGAAAAAGTTCAAAAGTGCACCCTTTATTAATAAGCACAAATGCGTGCTGTACAGTGACTGTGTATTGTTTTCAGTCAAGGAAATCTTAAAAACCTTGAAGTGGGGAGACAAAAAAGTTAAACAAGGAGGAAGTCAGTTGCCAGTAGGAGATGCATCTGTAAGGAAGAAACAGCTTTGGGAGCTTGTCAAGGACAAGATTTACAAAACCAGCACATTAACAATGGATCCAGTCAATAGTTGGTTGAATTGCAGGTCTTCTGCTCCAGTACTGGGTGAATCTCACTGCTGTGGGTTCACAGCTCTCAACCACCTATCAGTCAGCCAGTTTCTCCTCACAGACCACTGCCACTGGGGAAAAGCCCTTCCCATACCTTACACTTCTACTGAATCTTCTCTACTTTGCATATAAACAGTTGCTGGACTAGGGACTGGAGCAAAGCTGTGCTCACTATTCCCCAAGCTGTGCTCGCTTCTAGCATCCTCCTCCTCCTGGCTGAATTGCTCACAGTGGCTTGGCTTCAGTGGGAGGCATGAAACAACTTTATAAGTGCTTAGGCAATTTCTCCAGGAAAGTTTGGATGCGCCCTGAGAATGAAGAGAGTTTTGAGGATTTACCTTATGCTTACAGTAGCAGCAAGGTAGTATTTAGGCACTTGCATCATTTTATGGCACTGGGCTTTTGTTTCTTTCCAGTGTCTCAATTTCCAGTGCCTTTCATGGTGTGTCAGCCTTAAAATGCTGAGTGTATCCCTGAAACCCTGGACTGAACAGTTTGGGAAGGATCAGTTAGGGCTTTACAGCTATGGAGAAAAGGGTTTTGAGAAAATGTTGGGTTGTGGGTAATTCCATCCAATAAAAGTCCTGCTAAAATGCAGTGATTTTGCAGTAATATTTAGTTGTTACTTTAAAATTTTAATGCCCATATGAAGTGTATGAATGTCATTAACCTTCCAAATGTGAGCAGTCGGTTTCTTTAGCCACCAGTGCTAGATTACTTTTAATGACAAGTAATTGGTAGACAAGAAGGAATGTTTACGTCTGGATTAAGTCCTAAGGCTGCCCAGTGCTCTTCCAGTGATGCCTAAGTCACTATGGGTGTGCTGTTACATAGGGATTCTCAGCCTTTTTGATTAATAGACCCATGTGTTGCTCATGTGGATCCCTGTGTAGTGATTAACAGCCTCCTGAAAACAGATGCGCTTTTCACTGATGTCTTACAGGTAGTCTGAATCTGCCCTGCACCTAAGGGCCACAGGTTGAAAACCAGCCTGTCTTACAGAAGGGTGAAGGGAAGGGAAGTTACCAGTCACCACATCTATCCTTCACTCCAATTCTTCATGTTACCAAGATGTTTCCTTCATCTGATTCTCGGCATCATTGCTGACAGCACTGGGAAATTCATTTTTCTTCCTCTGCTAGCTGTAATAGTTGCCCAGCAATTTTGTATTATTTGAAGAGGGGCAGGAAGCACAGTTTCTTTGAAAAACTTCGCGTGCTTTTATTTGCATAACGCCATGCTGCTTCATTACAGCTGCCTGTTCCTGCAAGGCTGGGCTGGCAGCTGGTGCTGTGGTGTCAGAGCAGTTGTTACTGGGTGGTAAATTTTGTCTGCAAAGAGCCCGGTCACCATCTGATGCAAGTGGAAGTTCTGCTATGCACTAGTTGACTGATTTTCAGCAGAGCCTGTAACAAAATAGTTCCATTACCCAGACACATACAAATGAGAGATAATGAAAACTTCTCATTAGTATTTAAATGGTTCTAATAAAAACAAAACAACAAAACTTTCATTTGAAGCCACCTAAATTATACTCCCAATTCCTGCAGTTACCCAAACCTCCACAGACCTGTGTCTCCTGAAGTGTTTGGAGCTACAGTTAACTCCCTGGGGTGCTGCCAGGTCTTTGGTGCAGATTCATCTGGCTTTGAAAGCTGGCAGGAAAGTGATGCTGGTAAGCAATGATTGCAGCAGAAGCTGTAGAGAGGACAGTGGGTAGTAGCTAACCCCAAAACCCCAATTTCCTACATATCCAAGTTCTATTTTGCTTTTTGTTCTGAGTTTGCTGGTATGATGAAGGGACACCTGGAGTGCCATGTGAACAATGTAAAGGAGTTGCCTAAATACTCAGATATTGACTACAGCTCATCTGTGTCAATGTGAGCTGACCCTGGGGGGTGTCTGTTTCACAGGCTGAGCCATGTTGGCAGGCTGTGTTCTGGAGAAGCGTGTGGGGTGACTGAGCCTAGTGCTGAAGGCATGAACCCAGCATGCCCTATGTGATATAGGAAGAGCCCCGAGAAGCACCAAGGGACAGCGCTCAGTGGTCCTTCCGTGTCCTGTTGGTGTGGAGGACCGAGAACAGCACAAGGTTCACCTGTAGGCTGGCAGCCCTTTGGGAAGCCAAATAACACATGATAGTGTTGGAAGGTTATTTACCTTTTGTAGGATCAGATTAGTTCATTCATGGGGCTGGAACAAAGGCACGAGAACAAAAGAACTCCTTTGGTGGTATGAGCTTCCCCTTGGTCGTACAGTCATGGCAGTAAATGCGGAGTGCAGGCAGTTCTTTGGATGGAGGGAAAAAGGATGGCTGAAGTTTCTTACTCCCCATTGCCTTCAGAGGTTTCAATCAAGTTTTCTAGTAAAGCACGTGAGTTTGTAAATGTGACTAATCTATGTTGATGCTAGTTTGCCTTTCCTGAAGTAACTGAGGTCGTAACCTATGCAGATTTTTGAGCGGGCCTCAAAGCTTTTACTTTTAACTGTGTTTAAGTCTGATACCTATGCATGTTGTGTGTGTATGTGTTTATAAACATGTTTTTTGCTCAGGATGGCTTTGTTTAACACTGTCATGTCCTGGGGTGTCTCCATGTCCTGGGGTGACTTCAAGTTGAACAGTAGTGGCTGACAGGATCCAGGAAGCACACACTTCTGGGATTACCCTTCCCAGGTCCCTTTCTAGCCAGTAAATTGTCACACACACGCACACAGAGGCATTGGTGATGCTCCTTGTTCTGGGGCATCGCATGCCCAGCTCTCATCCCCGAGGGCTGTAGTGAGGCCTGGTGGGAACATGCAGAAGCTCGGTGTCCTCCTGGGCTGAGGTGTTCCCAGAGGAGTGCTCTCGTGAGGAGTGTGCTCTTTGTGCTTCCAGGGGGAAGCTGGCTCCAGCCTGCTTACGTATTTTAGCTTACACGACATGTGGCTAAAAACAGATAACCCAGGAAAACAGCATCCTAATTGCTAGGCTGTAGTTACTTTGTTTGGCCTCCCTTTGGCCCCATAAATCTCATGCTCTTGACAATAGCCCTACTCCAACAGGAAACTTGCTGACTAAGATACTCCCTTGGGAGATGGGCAGTAGTGTAACTATTGGAGGTTGGAGAAGGGCTGGAGTGGGGAATGATGACTTCCTAGAGACCAATGCTAACTGGAAGACTACTGCCAGCACCACGGGGACTGACACCTCCTTCTCCAGCAGCCCCCTCACACAGAATGATCGAGCAGCCAGGGGCTCGCCGTCAGGAGATGCTGCTGAACTCAGGCCCTCAGTGGGCGGTATCTGGGTAGAAGTACTCCACCTTAAACAACATTGCTCCTCTTCAGAACAATTTTAATAACTGTTGATGCTGTGGATTTGTTACGTGGTAAAACTGATTGTACTTGGTAAATTAAGGTCCGTGATGCTGAGGCTATTTCTTAACCCGAGTAAGCATATACCGCTGAATTTTGGGTTATAAACCAGCTTGCAAAATGGTGTTCCCAGTTAGAGTGGTTTGCTTTGAGATGCACTATGTCAGTAATTCCACTTTGCCATGCCACTGAGTCACTGCTGTGCAAGCACACCACATTAACAGGAAGCACAGAAGTTTCACTTCACCTGATCTGACTATTTGCAAGACACAGTTGGATATATGTAGGTCACTAAATAAAGTGACAGAGTCGCATAATAGATGCTTGATTTTACGCTCCAAATTAGGAGAACTAGCTGTATGGTGGAGAGGCAAATAGAGGTACTTCTGGTGGCACGAAGCTGTGTGCCCTGATATGGTCTAAATTCTCTTTTCTCCCATCCGCGTGAGCTAGGTGATGGCTCCGATCGGCAAGTCCGACTAAAACTTATCTTTATGTTTCACCCATGTCAGCAGCAGTTGTGCAGAGGCAGGGCCACTGTACTAACATCTGGTGCACTTCCACTGACTGTTAATTTTTGGTTTTGTATTAATCACTGATTCCTCCTGACACTGCAATAGAAGTTACCGCATCAGTGGTCCCAGGGCAGCAGTAGTAATATCAGTAGCAGCTGCATGTTGTCGTCCCACGTTGTCTCTGGGGACTCTCTTGGAACTCCACTACATCAGTGTTTCTGAGGTGAAAATAAAGCTGTTTACACCAAGAACGCAACTGCAGTTTGGGACTACAACAAACTACTAGTTCCCACCCATGTAGACTTTTCATGATATGAAATACTGATTTTATGATGTTTATAATGTAGCATCTTTTATTTAATAGACCCAGAAATTATGTAACAGAACCCAACAGAGGTCAGAAAAAAATGGTTTTGATGGGATAGCAGATATATAAGCAAAAGTGTTACTGTCAGAGGAAATATGGTACTTACCCTGTAACAAAAGTGTTACTGTCAGGAGAGGTAGGTGAATCTAACATCCTCCACTAAAAGCCTGAGTCAGCAGTGTCGGCACCGAAGTCTGGCACTTGTTTGTGCTGAGGTATTTTCTGAATTCATTTAACGGTCTCAGGCTAAGCAATTTTAATAAAATAATCCTCCTTCCAACAAATTCTCAGTGTTTTACACATCATTAAACCTATCATGAAGAAGGCAAAAATGTAAAGGTCAAATGCTATATGTACTCTCCTAGTCTTTGTGTTAATATCGTTTCTTCCATAGAAAACAAATCCCTTCTGCCATTGCTAACGATCATGCCCAGAAATGTGTTAGGATATCTTCATAATGAATAGCTGAATGAAAAGCTTATTTTCAAGTTCTGTAAAGAAGAATCAATTTCCATTACTGATGTTTTCATTGCTGGGCACAGAGCTGACTGAAATAAGACTCCTGTGGAGCTTGATCACTTCAAAAGAGGTGATCCTTCCCCTCTTCTCGGTGCTGGTGAGGCTGCACTTGCAGTGCTGGGTCCAGTTCTGGGCCCCCCAGTACAAGAGAGACCTGGGCATACTGGTGAGGGTCTAATGCAGGGTCACCAAGATGGTGAGGGCCTGGAGCACCTCCCCTGTGAGGAGAGGCTGAGAGCTTGGCCTGGTCAGCCTGGGGAAGAGGAGGCTCGGGGGGGATCTTGTCAATGTCTATGAACACACAAAGGGAAGGTGCAAGGAATATGGAGCCAGGCTCTTTCCAGTGCTGCTCAGTGCTGGGAAAAGAGGCAAAGGGTACAAACTGGAGCAGAGGAGGTTCCCTCTGAACACCAGGAGCACGTCTGTGCTGTGCGGGTGCCTGAGCATGGCCCAGGCTGCTCACAGAGGCTGTGGAGTCTCCTCCTTGGGGATCTTTAAAAACCCACCTGGTCGTGGTCCTGGAAAGCCTGCTCTGGGTGTCCCTGCTTTGGGCCCTGCCAGCCACAGCCATCCTAGGACTCTGTCATCTGTCTGGAACATTTTTAATGTCTGCTTTCATCTTTTCAAGCATGAAAGTCTAGGAAAGAAACGTAGTGTAGAAGAACTGAGATAAAATGCAATGAATTGCACAGTCACACATGAGCTAATAGACATTTTTAAACATTTATTTTAATAAAATAAAATTGTTATTCAAAATTAATTAAATATTAATAATAATGGAGCAAAAACAAGGCCATGAGAAAGCTGGGGATGTCTCCAGATGAATTGCCTGTTCAGTTTTAAGTGCTATGTTATCTGTGGTCTATTTGTACAGGTATTTAAGAGAATTCTATTTGTCAGGTGAAAGACCCCAGAGGACAATACACAGACTCTTTCTTCCACTTGCCTACTCCTGACAATGTTTCCAGTCCAGTGCTTGATCCTGAGGATGTTTCTAATAAAGCAATATAATCCCAGCTAACTGAAAATGTATTAAAGCTGAAGAAAATTCCTGCATGCCAGTGTGCTAGTAATACACAGCGGATGAGCACTGAAGTACAGTACTGGTTATTCACCTGTGGCCTCATTCAAAGAAGGAAGTGTTTGTGGCTTTTGAGGCAGACGTGATGCAGAGTTCCAGACCTCCTCAAAAAATCCTGTGATCAATATGGGTCAAGAAGTCATTGTCGAGAATATTCAACCACTATGGTTTCTTAATGAAGTAGGGAAACTCCATGCAATTACACTTCAAAAGTTTATTGATAAAGTCAGCAATAGGATAGATGTTTAACTCTCGGGGCATCACTGTGGAGAAAAGGTGATCTGTGAAAAATCTCAAAATTAATTTTTGAAGTAATTATACTTAAAAAGCAATGCAGGGGCTACTTTAGAAAAGTTCAGAGATCTTTGTAAGTTTTAATTAAAATAGAACAAGAGCAGGTATGTTTTCTCATAATATTTTTTAAAACTGTACTACTAGCCTAAAAAATTAAAATAGCATTAAACCTACAAAACCTCATACACTTAAAAATGAAAATTGATTTTTGAATTTTGCTTGTTTGATTCCCCCTTCCCTGCTTTCCCCAAGCCCAAAGAGTTCAGGGCATTTATTTATTTATTTTCAGAGAGAACACTTTAAAAATAAAAGCTTATGACTATAGTATATCATGAGACATCAGTAGTTCAGGCCCTTGGGAAATGCTCATTACCATATTACTTGCTAGAATACTTGGCAATGTTAACAGAGGAAGAAAGCTGGATGTGTATCTCCTGTGTAGGGATCAGTGAGCTAGTCAGTGATAGCGGTGACCGGTTGCATCCTTGTTCAGTGCAGTCTCAGAACAGAAATAGAAGACCATGGGAAAGGAGGGCATAGCCTCATTTCCAAAGATTTTCTCTTGACAAGCTACAGGGAATAACTACAACCATGCCCGTGGCTACACTGTAGCTCAGGGGTACATCAAGAACCACCGGTCACCTGATGAAAGGTGATTAGGAAACAGACAAGAGTTTTGTTATAACTCACAAAAACAAAAGGTGAATTAATGCAAAGGCTTTAGAAATGTCATGAAAAGGTAATTTGTGAAGTATGAATTAATGAACTTACAATGGTCATTTAAGTGTCTGGAAAATAAAGGTGAATATCAGAGGCAGGAAGGTAAATTAAACAAATGAAACAAGCTCTTTTGAAAGCCTCAGGAGGAAGACATCTTGGCACAGCCAGTGATGTATGACTGAGAGAGGACTAAAAGCATAGGAGAGAGAAAGAAAGACCTACATAGTCTAACTTAATTTATGAAAATAGGTATGTCCCTGTCTATGATTTGCACTACTCGAGAAGCCAGATAGGAGAGAACCTATAATCATTGCATAAAAGAAGGCAGAAGAAAGATTCAGCATTTAATTCCTCATCCCTCTGCCTGATGTTATTTAGTTATCCACTAGGGCAGGAAGCTTGGGAGCATGTGGGCTCCTCACAGTAGTTTGAACAGACACGAGTGCCACAGCACTTGCATGCGCAAGTCACAAACTGTTTCCATGAGCTCTGAACCACAAGAAGAGGTCAGGCAAAACTGCATTCTCCTCTGATGAGAGTGACTGACCAAAGGGATGGTGGGGTGGGATCCAGAAGGTCAGGAGGACAGGGATTCTGGAGCAGGAGGAGGGCTCCTGCTCCCTTCAGGAAAGGTTTAAATGCCTGTTCACAGCTTTGTTTCGGTCTTAGTACATCTGGTCTGCTGGATGAGCTGGTGGAAAAGTAAGAGAAACCAAACTTAGAAACAGACTGTGGTTGTCAGACTATGTAACACCCAGAGAGGAGTTCATGGGAGTGCACTTCAGAGGAGGTCAATCCTTTGAAACAGCCTCTCTGTCTATATTTCTCCTGGTTTGGTCACAAATGCCTGTCTTTTGGCTAAGTATAGCTCACCCTCATGTCTTCTCATTGACCTGCTCCCCAACTGGACCTATTAGCCTGGCAAATGAAAAATTCATAGAAAAGAGTTTATAAACATGTTCTTGAATAGTCTTTTGGTACATCTGGGGCAGGAACTGAGTCATCAGCACCCTGGGTCCAGGCTTGCTCTCTCTTTCTTCTGCCCACTGCAGTCAGGATGCTGTTGAAGGCCAGACATGGGAATGGGTGGGATATCTTTATGAGGCATGGAAAAGGACATGGTGATGATGGCTCTGCTGGGACCAGTTCCAAAGTGGGGGTGTGCAGCTTCAAGGGCACAGGGTTGTGCAGAGCAGAGCCGAGAGGTAATGGAGGGTGATTGAGGCATAGAGAGGTGAAGGATGTGGATATGGATGTGGATAAGGATGTGGATTAGAGGAAGCTAAAGTGTAAACCTGGTGCCAGCTGGCCTTAAACTGCTTCTGTTTAGGAGGTATAAGAAAAGAGATGGGCATTTCAGCTCAGAGGGTAATAGTGACTATAGGTAAGGGCCAAATTCTCCCCACCTCATTTTGCCCTTCCCTGGGGATTTTTTTCCCCATCTTGTAACTCTAAGTTGCTCCAGTAGTGGTCCTCCTGCTCTATCCTTCCGCACATAATAAGGCAAGCTCCAGATGAGCTATGCTTGCCCCGAGAGCCTCAGCCACAGGGGGTGAAGGTCAGCCCTAGGGTCACTCCTCTTTGCTCTCAGATGCAGAGCTGGAGCTTTGGCTTGCTGGGTCCAATTTCTCGTATTTGTCACCTTCATGCCCTGTGGGTGTTAGGCAACCAGGAGCTTGCATTTGTACCAGTTCTGCATCCTCATGTATTGTGATCTCAGCTGGGTTGCAAGTTGCTCTCTAAAAAGAGTACAGTTTCCCTCTAGCACCCTGCATAATATTTCAGGCTCAAGGTGCAGTACTGCACCTTTACATCAGCAGAACAGGATGAGGAACATGGAAATCACCTGGACAAATAAGTTCATGACCGTGGCTCTCATCATCACCCCTGGTTACAGCCTGGAACACAGATCCTTTTTTTTTTTTTTTTTTTTTTTTGAAAATGGGAATTTGGGAGATAAGGGATATGAGAAATACAGTGTTGGTCCCAGAGTTTCTGATCTTTCAGAGGGAATTATGCAGTGATGGGCAGACAGCTGGTGACTCCACTGGGGTGCAGCATGGGAAGGGTGTTTGCAGGATGAGAACCACAGGTGGTCAGTTGGTCAGTCCTTTGGGTCTGGAGCAGACTGACCATTTGTGTACCCCCATCAGCTCCAGTGGGGCACGGGTCCTTTACAACAGAAGATGAACAGAAATAAATATAGATGATATTACCTGCCATCAAATTGCCGATATAATTAGTGTGGTGCAATCAGAACAGAAGGCACACACTCACACGTTTCTCAAATGTTTTTATGTGAAAAGGATTCAGGATTCTTGCCCCAGTAAAACCCCCTGTTTTGTCCCTGCATTAAATGTTGGTTTGCTTTATAAGAACCTAAGGACTACAATGGCCTTGAAGTTGTATTTGTGGGTTTTATAGTGGTTAGGTAGTTCTCAGAAGAGGATACTGGAAAGTAAGAGACTTGCTGATGTCATTTTTAATTCACCACCAATACCAAAAAAAAAGCTGAGAGAGATGTTGATGGCCCTATATAAGGTGCACCTCACCTCCTTCAGAGCACATCTAGAATCACAGCAAAGGTAAGACTAGCAGCCTTTGTGCCTGTCCTGTTCTGCCCTTGCCTATTCTCCCTGATGCTAACATTACTCTCTCTCATCAGTGCTGACCTCTGTAACTGCAGCCTGCTGGGACGGACGACTTTGGATCGTGAACCATGGCCTCCCTGCAGACCTTGACCAAGAGCTTCTCAGTATGGGTCTTCTTCTGCTGCTGTTGCTGTCTCCCTCTTCTTCTCACCAGCCCTCTGCCTCCAAAAGGGGCAGGGTTGGGTTCTACCAGCCACCAAACCTGCAGGCTCAGGAAGACCAACTTTCAGCAGCACTACATCAGGAATCGCACCTACACCTTGGCTAAAATGGTACAGTAACCCATCTGCCCTTCATGGCAGGATATGGGGACCTCCTCCTCTGCCGGTTCCCTGGCTTCTAGCCTTTAGTGTTTCTCTCTCTTTCTCATGCCTTTCCATAGAGCAACGCATACTTGCAGTGAGGTGGTTCTTGACATGTGGAGTAGGTCTGTTGCCCACTGGTGGTGTGGTCAGGGGAAGATGCTGCCTGTCCTGCAGCCCTGGTGCAGCTCAGCTCCTCTGGAGTGGCTGCTGTGATAATTGTGAGGCATGAGCTTACATTTCTCTTGTTCCCCAGCCCATTCAGAGCTGGGTCTGTTTGGGATTCCAGCCTTGGCCAGGCAGCTCCTGGGGTTCTCTGTTTGGACGGGTTTTTGGCCTGCCCTTGCCATGTGTGGGTCCCCCTGTTGCACACCACTGAGAGCTGCAGCACCTCCCTGCAGCACTGTGGGCCACGCTGAGGATGGCCACCCACAGTATCTGCTTTAGTCATTGTAACCACTATGACATCTAATGTTTAAGAGAGGGACACGAATTCAGATTTCTGCTTATTTATTTTCCAATGATCTTGATTCTTAGACAGTTAAGGGAAGAAACAACCACAATGTCTGAGCTTATCTACCCTGAACAAGATATCTATAGTGTCCATTTCCTTGTGTCACCTGGACTGTTATTGATAAAAACCTTAGGGTTTACTGTCAACTTATAGGTAAGGCTCCCACCCTCACCTGACATTTCCTTTTTTTCTGTCAGGCCAGGGCCTCAGACCAGGACACTGACAACAGGCTCATTGGGCAGCAGCTCTACATCAACATCAAGGTAAGTCCTACACCAGGTGGACGATTTGACATCCTTCTGCAGCACTCTTTGACCTCTCACCATGATTTAACGTGACCTTCTACTTGTGTGCATAGGAAAACAACCGCTGTTACATGATGAAGAGAATTGTGGAGATTATAGTGAAAGACGTCCTTCTCACCGAGGCCAGGGAGAAGTACCCATACACTGAGGAGGTGGCGCAGTTCCTGGCATCCCTGACCTCGGAGCTGAGCAGATGTGTAAGTTGTGTCGGGCTTCTTTCCCGTTGCTGACTCATGAATCTCATCACTGCTCCTGAATCTCAGAAAGCTGCACAAAGAGCGGCGAAAGACAGTGATATGAAAGGAAACCTCAGATTTAAGATACCAAACTGGAGGTTGATAGGAAAGTGTGAAAAAAAAAAGTAGAAAAAGCAGCAGCATACTGTCACATACAGATGACAATGTTACCTCTGAATTTTAATTTTAATTTAATTTTATTATTATTATTTTTAATAGAAATTCTCAGGAAACAGAGAGCACATTGAAAAGAATCTGGAAGAGATGAAGAGCAAAATGAAACAGGTACATGTTTTCCCAACATTTAAATGGAACAGTTCAAAAACCCAATTATTTAGCTGAATTAAGGCTGACCTAGTTATGAAACAAGCTCTGGAGTTTATTTAAGATGTGAAGTTTGGAGGGGCATAAAAGAAGGGATTAGTGATGTTTCTACTTCCAGCCCTCCTTCATTGGTGCTATTAACTCTCTGCATGTGTTATAGTAATTTAAAATTGTCCCTCAGAAGTCAGTCTGCAGATCATTGTGTATCCTAGACTGGATTTGAAAGAGCTAATTTGTATCTTATGGTATAATGTCTTTAATAGAACTGCTTGTGAGAACAAGGAGAGTAAGTTCCCAAGTCAATTTCTGTGACAAGCTTAATTTAAATTTGAGAAATGGTGAGATGCTAAAACTAGTATTCTGCTCTTTTCTAGTTGGGAGAGAATGGAAAGAATAAAGCCATCGGAGAACTGGATTTACTGTTTGACTACGTAGAAAATGCTTGTACTGATGCCCCAAAGAAGGGAGGGAATAAGAAGAAAAACTGAAAAAAATATCAGATCAGTCTTGAAGAGATGTCTCCAAAAAACTCATGCTATTATTCAAATTGATTAACTACTGAGGAAAAAAGTCACATCTGTAGATGCAGTATATGTTTTTTTAACCTGTACTGAAAATAGCCAACTAATTAGGCAGAGACAGGGTGCATACTGCTGTCTTCTTTGCAAATGAAAACTCCAGAACAGTGTGTGTGGCTACATTTCAACACAGCACACGAGTTATTTTCAAAGGCATGCTCCTACTCTGCTCATCTGCATCGGAATAAGGCAACTATTTCTGTATTTAATAGGCTGAGATTTGACACCTGTGTCAGCTTTGGTCAAGGTAGGCAGTGCTCTGTGGCCAGGAAGTTTTGAGTCTTTTATTGGAAATCTCTCTTGTGTATGTTGCCCTCTTCTGACCCTTACCTGAAGTGTTGTTATTTTGGACATTCAGAAATTATTTTTTTCACTTATATTTAATAGTAACTTATTTTAAGGTAATAATTATACATAGTTTTATTTATATAAATTGAAACATAGCCAAGAAAATGTATTTATGAAGCTGTACTAGAGGCTTTTACATGAACTATGAAATTAAAACAGCTGTGTAATATTTATATGCAGATGTATTGTTTTATAAATGCCTATTCAGTAATTTATTATAATAAATATTTTGAGTCATCAAATATTGCTGTTTTATAGAGCTTTTCTCTTTTACTCAAATGCAAGGGAGGTGACACATACCATGCATGTAGGGCTGCTGGGCCAGTGGCTATATCCTTGTATACAGAAAGGATGCAAGCTTAGGAAAACTTGGGGAAATGCTTCTTCACCCTAATGCTGAAAATTCCACTTGTCACAGGCTGGGGCTTAGTGAGGAGCACGTGAATCAGCCTTTCTTGTGGGTGGGTTGGGAAAAATAGCAACACTCCTGAGAGTCACTGGTAAGGTTCATTGGTTCTGCCTCAGCACCTCCCTAGGAAAGATCTGGTCCCGTTGGCAAAAAAAAAAAATATCTCAAACTGTCTCCCACTTCTCAGGTCAGATGAGATGAAAACAGTCAAGCAGTAGCAATTAATTGAAAATTCAAAGCACTGAGTTCTCACTGACCCATAGGCATGCTGAGCCCAGACAGTGCTCTGCAGCATCATGGATTGAGAGCACTTCATAAGGGAATTGCTTGGTGCCTCCTCTTGACACAAGCTCCTAGACATATAAATGTGAAATCACTGAAGAACACTTTACACACTTTTTTTCATTATCAGGTTTTTCAGATGATCTGTTTGGACCAGATGATCTTGGAGGTCTTTTCCAACCTTTATGATTCTGTGATTCTTCTGAGATTCAACAATGTCCCCTGGGTGGAGACAAAAGAGTTGCTCTGGTACAGCCAAAGTCATTAGTGGCTGGATAAAGGTTGAAGAGGTCAGAAGTATCCAAATAGTCAGAAAATCAGAGTAAATATAATTGTGGATAGTCAGCAACTGGTAAAGACTTATTGAACAAGGCTTTATTGTTTATTCATCCAGTCAGCAGTATTCTGTCCACATCTTAAAAAAAAAAAAGTCATGATGAAGTTCCTCAGAATAAAAGATCCAGTTGAGTTGGCAGTGCAGGTGAAGTCTTGTAAACATGGCATCTCAGGGAAATTAAAATTAAAAAATGATTGCTAAAGAGACATCTAGAGGAATTCCCATGAATAGGTATTGTAAATTGTAAAAATATTTGGGGGAAATGATTTCTGTCTTGATAGTTTCATAATTAGATTCAAAGAGGAATCAAAGCTAGTCCAGATCTAGTTAGTTTCAATGCGTCTTACATCAGCTGTTGTAATGAACTGTCATTAAAGCAAGATTAAGCTATGCCATGCCAGTCCTGAATCAGAGTGTTCTCAGGACAAAAAACATCCACCCACACCCAATTTGAAAAAGGTTTATGTTAACCGATATAGCACTTCCTTGTGGGAACTCACATACTGAGCTGATATATGATGCATCTGGGTGATAGATGTCCATTGCCTGTCAACCTAGATGCAATCAATGTGGTTTGCTTTGCTCCACACTCTGCTGTGTGTCTCTCAACAAATGAATTACATCCCTGCTCACAGTCAAGGCAGAAGTGACCCAATGGTGACAGCCAGACAGGCTTTGATAACATATGACCGCGTTAGAGATTTAACCTTTTACTATACTGAAGAGGATATTTATTTTCTTACTTATGGGATAAGCAATGACATTATCAAGAGCTGTTGTCCAACACCTATTCTCTTTGTCTGACATCCTTTCTCTTATCATTCAAACTTGCAACAGCTGACAGTAAAAGTTAAAGAAAGGAAGTTAAACACCAGCTGGAGAATTCATCTCACTGACCTTTCATAGACAAGCCTATCCCAAAGTTATACTTGGCTCAATTTACATGTGATGAAGGGTAATAGGAATTATTCAGGTGTGATTCATCTGATCTACATTAGAGGTTTATAAAGACTGTGACTCTGAACAGAATGAGAGGGATTTTCTCTAGAAGTACCTGTTTTCTTCCTTGGTTATAGAGGCTAGACCTAGAACCATTTGTGCTGTTCCTCATTGATAGCATCGCTTCACAAATGGATAATTAATTTATTTCTCTCTTCTACTTCCTCTAGACCCCTTCCACATCATCCTTTTTGAGCTGTCCTACCCTGACACGTCAAATCAATCTCTCAAGCTTTCCACCCTGGGACAAACCCAAATAAACCATTTGTTCACCAGTGTAAATGATAGTAATTTATGTATCAACTTCCTCAACCTGGAAAACCACCAGATGGAAGACTCTGCCATGGTAACCTAATGCGCTGGAGCCCTGAAAATGGCACACGGCAAATTTTGCAGAGTTTCCTACATAGATTTTCTTGCAGGGTATGTGTGGCTTGTGGGTGTGTGAAGGATGCTGAGTAATGGTCAGTTTTGAATAGACAAAGGAAGTAGAAGTTGGAGATTTCCCTTATAACCAAGGAAATGTCTGGGACAAACAATTACTGAAAAAAAAAAGAAAATAAAGAAGTAATTTGAGTCAGACAAGCTTGGTTTCATTTCGGTCAATAGTTACAGCTCGGAAAAGGGAAATCATACTGAAGTATTGAATTTTGACATTTTCCAAATAAAATATTTCAGTTTTATATTTCAAAATACTGTTTTGGTTTAGAATTTTATCTACATTTTCTCTCAAACGATGAAAAGAGGTACGAAAGCGAAATGAGCTCTTTCATTTTGAGTTTGACAAGTACTTTGGGCTGACCCAAAATGATTTTTTTTTTTTTTTGGTTTAATTTTTCGGTCACCAAACAGAAACCCTGCTGTTTGCACAATTCTAATTTCCGTTGCCCTATTTTCCTTTCCTCATCGCTACCCTGCGAGTTATGGACTATTTGTAATTCCCAGAAGTTCTTGACTTAGTGTTATTAGGGAGGACATTTGCTCCACATCCTTTGTCGAGGACACCTCTGTTGTAGAGGCTGGAGGACCTTTTAAAAGGAAAAAAAAAAAAGGACAGATTTACTTTCTGTGGATTTTTCCTCCCCTTCACTTACATTAGGGGACCGGAACAGGCACTTTCTTGCTACATAGATAATTATAAAACATTTAAGCTAACTCTGAAACTTCATGTAGAGAAGAGAGGGGAACCCAAAGCATGAAGAGAAGTTTCCACATCCTGCTGAGTAAGTATTGGTGACAGTTTAAGAAACCTCTGTTAAATATATTATATTGAGTTTTACTCAGTTATGAGATTTGCATGCTCAGTGTCTGAATATATACTCTTTAAGTGACCTAGAATAAGAAAGCGTTGATATTTCCAGTTTGCTGCTGGAACTATATTTTAGAGGTTGCAAAGAGCTGGAGCTATCCCAACAGTTAACCAGCAGCATGTGACTATATCAGCCTGTGCTTTAAAACACAATCAGCTAAACTCTGCTTTGAAGGAGGTACAGACTGCATTGAATAACCATACATTCCTGATAGGCTGTGCCTTTTCAGTCATAGCAATCATCGGTAGCCGATGGATGTTTGTAAAACTGGCCTGCTAACATGAAGCAGGATGGGTAAAGACATTAAAGTCAACCTCAGGCTTATTACTGATGCTACCAGGAAGAAGATAGAGGCCATGGAAAGAAGGAAAACCTATAGTGCAGTCTCATGGGACTCCAGGGATTTTTGGTGGGCGGTTACCTACGACATGGTGCATAAACCAGCACATGTAGGTAGGAAAGTCATGCAACCTTTCATGGGATCCAAGCCAGGATTCAATGTTGTTCAAGAATTTGTTAGGAAGTTTTATTTGAGTGAGGTGAATGACTAAATACGAACTGTGTTAAGGCTGATGGCATCTCTGGGACCACACGTGGTTCTAAACTCATATCCATTTTTAACAACTTTTTCTGGGCTTACACATAGACAGACCTTATCAGATGAACTGTATGAATTTCAACACTAGCAAAAGTATTGAATTACTGTGTCAGTGAAATGATTTATTCTGAAGTATAGGAAATCCCTCTCTCTGCTTAACCATTAAATTCCAAATCTCTGGCCAAATTCACAGATATTGATTGCTGTCTTTTCGTTTGGAATACACCCATGAATGGTTTGGGAAAGAAAGTATTCCTACAGCTTTCCAACTCTAAGGAGAAATTTAGAAAATTCTCCTGAGAAGTACTGCCCATTTATCTTCAACAAATTAATTCATAAGACCCAAATATACATATCTTTTGATTTTGGAAGAGTAAGGCACAACATAAATATTTACAAGATCAGGCCATTTTTGTTCTGTAGGGCTGTATAAAGAGAAATGGCAATAAAACCTTTTTTCTGCTTTATTCAGTACAACATACATTGAAAAATTTTGAGAAAAAAACAGAGAGAAAAATGTGTCTTTGACTAACTGACTGAAACGATGGTATGTTTGTTTCTGCAAGAACCATTAAGGCATATCAGTGCAATTTGTAGCACTAGTTTCAAATGACTGAATGCAATATTGTCTTCCAAAAATTACCAACTTGGACCAATTTAAAGAGTTTTCCAAAAGAGAAGCACTTCCAAACCCAACAGTACATTTAAGGAGTGGTGATGGTATTCTGTTTGGTTGATTCCAACTGTGAAAGGAATGGGCAGTTTTCTCTCTGGCAGTCTAAAAGTTATGCATTCTTGAAGACTAACTTTCTGATTTGTCTTTTGCATTAGGCCATGATGTGTAAGATCTCCCCAATGGAAAGGTCATCATGTATATTGTCTTGCTCCACAGAATATAGAAAGAAACTTCCTATTGACTTCAAGATAAGGCTTGTTGTTTGTATGTGTATCAACTGAACTGTATTACACAGAAAAGGCGAAAGATTTCAGCGCAAGTGTTAGATAGACGTGAGAAATTGGACTGTGCCAGGGAAAGACTTGTTCCAGAAAGTCCACAATAATGACACTTATTTGGGAAACAAAGGCTCCAAAATAAAGATTATGCACTGTTTGTCATTGCAGAGATCTTTCTTTTGTTTGTTTGTTGGTCTAAAACTATCCAGACTTTGTTTTGGGTTAATACTTGTTATCAAACATGTCTCTGAAATTTCTGGTTTGACCAATTCCTATAGTTTTCCTTTATAATGTAAACTCTGTCAGTCTTGAACAGCAGAAGTAAATTCAGATTTTCTCTCCCCTTGTCATGTTTAATCATAAACAATTTGAATAACTGACATTTTAGGTAGATAATCCCAGATTTAGAATTTAACAGACTTGAAGTTCATTCTTCTTCAAGTAACACAAAAATGGACAACACGTGTTTGTCAAGCACACAATTTGGCAAACAATACGATTCATTTGTAGGCGTGAATTTCTTAACTTCAACACAATGATCATTAGTCTTGTATGTAATAGAAGTTGCATAACAATCAGAAAAGTATCTTGGTTTGTTGGGACCCCTGTGTGCCTCAGAAAATGGAAGTCAGTTCCTTACACACCAACCCTCTCATTTAACTTGATGGGTGAGGCTGAAGCCTTCAAAACAGGGAGCTTCTCAACTGTGGCATCATGCTCTCATTTTGACTCTGCCAATGATTCAGTTGTTAAGTGACAAGGTCTTCTGGGCAGTGACTGGGAATGCAAAACAAAGCAGTGAGCATCCCTCTGATCCAACAAGCTTGTAAAACACCACATGGTTTCCTCATTTTGATAATGGCCTTATATCAGTCCTCTCCTCTACCTTGGGTGCCAGAAAACTAGCCAACAAACTCTCAGTTGGTGCCTACTGGTCTCCACAGAGCCTGTGATGTAGACTGACATCTCCAGCTCCTTCAGCAGCAAGGATGTCAGGCAGATGAGGTGAGGCATCCTCTGAGGGCCCATTCCCCTCCACCAGCCACAGAGGGAACCCTGGGTGATGAGAGATCCATCCTCCGCTCAGAGATCCAACCTCCAGAGGTCTATGGCCAGGCATGACAAATGTCAGCTGTGAACTGCAGGGAGTTATGTTGCTCCAAGGTCAAGCTACTGGCAAGAGAGAGAACCAGAAACAAACAGCTTCATCTATTGTATTTTACTTTGGAAACATTTTGGCAATAAATTTAGATTTTGTTTTTCATTTTGTAACTGTTTTCCATTGCTATTTTAATGTCACTTGCAGTTACAAACTTCAGTTTATGCAATGTTTCCAATGATGCTGGAAACGAACAATTAATAATAAAGAATGTGTTTTAGGTGAGATGAACATGAGAGGTTTCTCTGAAAATAGGAAGAAGGGAGCAACTCATCTTTTCTACATTTCCGAAAAGTAAAACAGAGAATTTCTTAGAGCCACAATCTGAAGTTTTGGCCAAGAAAGTTAGGTTTATTCTGTAACCCCGTTATCAGAACTGAGATAAAAGAGAGGTTGTGGATTGATAAAGTATCTCCTGTTCTTTGCTGCGATAAATAAAATGTTTGTTTTCAGAAGTGACAGATGAGTAAGAGCAAACCTCAGTAGAATTCAAAGGTTTGATCAAATGTTTCAGACCTGGTATTCTTTTCAGGGCTTGTCTGAAAGTTTTGAAGCAGCATGGTTGAATACCAAAGCAAAAGAAATCTGATTTTTATGGACCTTTTAATTGCAGTGAAGGTAAATTTACTGGGAAAATACTCCTTTTCAAGGGAAGGAATTCTTCTGTGAAAAATTTGCTTTCAAATAATCTAATCTAATCTGGAAATGTGAGGAAAGGTTTAATAGTCCCAGAGGCGTTTATCTGGTGTTTGGTATTGGGCCAACATACACTGACATTTTCAGTGAGACTGACAAAAGCTTATTCCCAATTGGTTAAAAATACTGAAAGATTTAATTAGAGCTGGAAAAAAGACACTAAAATCAAGGTTGTTTTGAAATTTTCCCAGCCCATGAGGAGAGGTATAGATTTAGCCTTTTTTTGCTGATGTAACAAATTCGAATAATAAGAATGATGAGAAAGGATTTCTCTCTCTCTCTCTTTGGAGGCCTTTTCCACTGGAATCTTTTATTGTTTTCTTCTGACAGAAGATGAGTTTTGTGAAGAAGAGAATGTTTTTGCTGCTTTTCTACATAAGTATTGACTTTCTCCTGGAATTCAAAAAGCCCAGTATGGTTTTTTAGAAATGGGAAAAAAAGAATCAGTATTTATTGATTGTTCACTGGATGGTATGAATCTATCTATCTTTATATACATAAAATAGTAGTTATTTCCATATGAGGACATCAACAATTTTCTAATTAGTTTCAAATTCAGTCCAATGAACATACTAGATACTTTAAACTTCTCTTACAGGTACAAAGTTAATGGAATATATGGGAGTTTTTAAGGTCAATGCTCAGGTCTGTAATTATAATTTTGCACCTAAGCATTCCATAAAAGCTTTACTAAATTTGCAAAAATTTAAAGTTGATATATTTATGTTTTCTTAAATAAGTTATTCATTAAACATATCTTTTGTAATTTAAAATATTGTGCATGATTTTACATATTGGCTCCAGACTAATGAGGAATAAAGCCTAAAAATAAGCAAAAGAGTAAAACGTCAGACAAGTAAGTTATCCAAAGTTAGATATAATCAGTATTTTATTTTCTCTTAAGTTTTTAAAAAAGACTTTAAAATGATGCAGGAAATGTGAACTTCATTGTTTTCTCCTGGGTTTCTAGATCTAATTACTGTCATAATTAATAATTAAATACTAACTGTAATAAGCAATGATATTTTAGATGGTAGCAAAGGTGTTTTTTTTTTTTTTTTTTTTTTTTTTTAATTGGAAAAGCAAACAAACAAACTTACAATTTCCCTAATCTTAAGTCAAAATGTCAATTCATATTTTAACATTTGGCACATCTGTCTACGTGCTACCCCTATTTTGTGTTTTTTCATTTTTACTTTTTCTTTTTTCCCTATAACTTTTAAAGTCTTTACAATGCAGTCTCTTTTATATAAATACTGCCAACAAGAAATGTAGATTTTACTCCACCCTCAAGTACTTCACTGGTGTTTATTTATGTGGCCTGTGCCGGCAGGAAAATGAAAAATTTTGGAAAAAGTTGGAAAATGAACCCTGTGTGAGTAATTCGTTATTCAGCTCCTATATCTTCAGTAGCAAAAAAGCGTGAAATGTGATCTTATCTGACAATTACATTTTCCACAAAAAAAGGCCCCTACTAATGAGATTGAAAGCAGCACTTCACAAAGAAAGCAGATACACAGTGGGAACTGGAGAAATCCGGAGATTTTAAGTGGCTGTTGAACAAAAGCTGAAGAGATGCCACCACAGCAGCAATCTCTGACTTTGGGTCACAGACCAAATGGGGACTATTTCCAAGGGAAATGTAACTGAAGGAACCACATCCATTACTTATAGGTTTAAGTTCACCAGAGGGAGGATGGTACCTCCACTGGAAAAATGCTCTAGAAAATCTTGTTGTTGCCTACTGTGCCATTGCTTCCCTTGCTGTTTTTTTCTGATGCTACTGTTGGAGAACCAAGTTTGCAGACATCCTGTGGCAGTCAGTCCAGCAGCAGCCAGGATACAATGTTCATTTCCAACACCAAGAAATCAGCTTCTGCAGCTTCACAGTCTTCTAGCCCAGCTCCCAGTCGACATTATTCACAGAGCCATCTGAGCACCCTCTGTTGGTATTGCCAAGCTGCTCAGGGATGTACTAGGATAAGAGAATGGAGGGGAAAAAGCTTTAAAAATTAGAATTTAAAACTGTAAAAAAATAGAATACAAGACAAGAAGGGTAAGAAAAAATGAAGGAAAGAGGAGAAGCTGAAAAGTGGGGTACAAAGATGGAAGGAAACAGAAGCTCTTAGGTGTAAAAGTGGTGCCGTGCAAAATGACCCACTTCTACCAGCCTAGATGTAGGCACCCTCCTCCCCCAGAACCGTGCCCAGGTTTCCACATGGTTTGCTTTTTCCTTTTACAATTTTAGTGTAACTGTTTTATAAAGCCATAATGAAATTTCAAGAGAAAGCAGGTCACAGGCTTCTGAATACTCTTCTATGTGCAAGAGAAAGTCAAGAGTTTGGAACAGCTGTCTGTCTACAAGGGGAAGCTGAGCTGTTTCTGCCAAGCATCTCTGTAAACTGTGCAATAATACCTCTGTACAGGAATTTTCTTAAAGAGTATGGTGGGGATTAAACTCACATTTTCTAAAGAGTATAGGAACTGAATCACTGTAATTAAGTGAGAGCATGTAATGGGTTGATTGGGACAATGTGAATATATTTTCATATTCAATAATCATTCCTCTCAAATAGCAATCTCCCCAACAGACTACAATGATGTGACTAGTAAAGGATATCTGTATAAAGGTTTTATGTCAAACACAAATCCTTGTCTAGTCATGAAGTGATTACTGATTTTTAATTACACAGCTGGAGATATTTGAACAGTGTCTTGAGATATTCAGGGAGTGCTTTGCATTCTTCCGAGACAGCTAATTGTTGGCCATAATGATTCACTACTGCTTTGAAAACTTAAACTGCTGCTTATTTTCTGTGCATGGAGGGAAATTTTAGGTTTAGTACCTTAATGATTTCAAAATGGACTATGAGCACACTCTGTAAACTGTCTCTGGAGTGACAGCATGCTGAGACCTTCTTATCAGGCAGCTGAAGTAAGACTAGCTTGGCAGACTGTTACAGGGCATCTGTCACCACAGTGAAACAGAGAACCAGACCAGTAGCCCAGGGACACCCACTACCTGAAACGGTTTGTGCCTTTCCTTGAAAATGAGAGGGCATTACGAGTACGTTTTATAGCAATTCACATTTGAGGCTTAATCACAAGATGTTACTCATAATGTGCAAAGAAATGCAAATGCCCAGAGGAAATGTAATTGTGGTTGTTCTTTTTCTTTTAGTTGGTTCTTTTTTTTTTTTTTTTTTTTTTTTTTTTTTGCCTATATTTGAGTCTGATTTCTGCTTTACTTAATGCCTTAAAATTTTTATGAAGTTCATCTAAGGCGTAAAGTGAAAAAATTGTGAGTGCATTAGACATGTGGTCCTGCTGGTGCAGGGCCACAAATAAGATTAAGAAGCTGGAGCATCTTTCATCTGAAGAGAGGCTGAGAGACCTGGGATGGCTTATCCTGGAGAAGAGGAAGTTTGTGGAGGGGGAAGGGAGAGGAGGATGGGGAATCTTTCTTATTGAAATATCTGATGTGAGAGTGTAAAGAGGATGGAGATAGACTCTTCTGTGGTGTCCAGTGTCAGGACAAGAGGCAATGGTCACAAAACATAACACAAGAGGTTCCATCTAAACGCCAGGAAGCAATTCTTTACTGTGTGGGTGCCTGAGCATGGCACAGGCTGCCCAGAGAGGCTGTGGAGTCTCCTTCTTGGAGATCTTCAAAAGCCACCTGGACATAGTCCTGTGCAACTTGCTCTGGATGGCCCTGCTTGAGCAGGGTGTTGGACCAGGTAGTCTTTTCTTCTTCTTTTTTCTTCTTCTCTTCTTCTTCTCTTCTCTTCTCTTCTCTTCTCTTCTCTTCTCTTCTCTTCTCTTCTCTTCTCTTCTCTTCTCTTCTCTTCTCTTCTCTTCTCTTCTCTTCTCTTCTCTTCTCTTCTCTTCTCTTCTCTTCTCTTCTCTTCTCTTCTCTTCTCTTCTCTTCTCTTCTCTTCTCTTCTCTGAAAACTTGGCTCATAATTGTTCATTAATTTTGAAAAAATCTATACCAGCTCCGAAGTTTGCTATTATTTCAGATGGTAAAAGAAGGTTAAAAGGAGCAGTGCTGGGCATTTCTGTGCATATTTCAGAATTAGCTATATGCCTATGTTCATTACAATCCTGTTCAGAAGATTGCAGAATCGTCTCTGGATGATAGGAGCTTCTCCACTCCAAGCTTCTCTCTATGATGGAGGCACTAGAATATTTCTTTTTTTTTTTTGAGTCCTATAGTAGGATAGGTATTATTATCCCCAATTCTCAGTAGACTTCATTATTACTTATCAAGTCAAATTTTTGAGCATAAACACCACAGATCTTCATGTAGACCTACTATTTTTCAGAAGATCAAAGTGAATTGAGTCAGATATCAAAGGAGAAGAGAACAAAAATTATGGGATTAAGAAATAGCATAAGTTAACATTAGCTGCAGGTGAACAAGTGTTATTAATGTTTATAGGAAACATACAGCTAATTTAGTTGTAGTTATACTAACAGGAAATTGAATAAACAGAAAATGTGAAAGGTGAAAAGATTCAGAAGTAAGAAACTAGTTGGGGCTTTTTATGGATGCAGATCAGAAAACCAGATAAGCTGCAAAACAATGAGATGATATGTTTGTTACCTTAAATAGGCTAAGAACTTTGCAGCAATTGTAGATGTGTCTGTGTGTTTTACATAGATAAAGATAACTTAATATTAATAATATCTACTTAACTCATATAGATCAAAAACATTCCATGGTTCAATTTAATGTTTCTCAATAAGTTAGCAAAGAAAAGATCTTCTCATGCATTGGTCCTGCATTTGTAAATTACTTTCAGCCTTCTTTGAAGCTTAGTCCCTAGGCAGGGCAAATCAGGCAAGATTTTCTTCTGATATGTTGGCTGCTCTGTTAGTTTTTCTTATTCTTTTTAAAATTTACACAAGTTGTATTTATGTAATACATGAACTTTTCATGTGTCGTCAGTGTTGTACTGCTCTAAGTATTCACAATAATGTGCATCTAAAAGTTTCCGTGCTGTAAGAGCCCATTTTCACTGGGGTGGTCTCCTTAAATTCCCATGGTTTCTATCTTATGTCTGGAAGTCAACATGCTCTGTTGTGTGTTTTACTACTGTCCTCAGACTGGATCTGGGTATGTCAGTTCCACTATCCACACAAAGCTTTGTAGCTCTTCTCACTGTTCTTTTCTAAAAGGTCTGTGCCCCTGAATTTGTTTCTTCCTCTATTTCATGCAACTTTAAAACATGGTGTAATACCAGTTCTTTATTAATCTATATTATTTATAATCATAATTATGCCTGAGAGCCAAAGTGGCACTAAAATGTAGTGGTACTACAGAGCACTAAATGAGACCCCAAAAGAAAAAAACAATTTTGCTCTGAACAGGGAACAGAAAGTTAATGGATAATGGTTATTCTCTGACTGATAACTAAGTAAGCATTTCAAAAGAGGTGGAGAGTAACTGTACAGGATCTGATATTAAATGGTACCCACCATTCTTCTACATCAGGAATGCTAAGGAATCCCTATATATTATATTATCAAAATGTTATATGGACAGCATACGTCTACACCCATCTGCATTTGTTTACACCACTCAGTTTAAAAGTTAGCCAGATCCATCAAGATGTTTGCTGATTCACCATAGGGGCTCTTTAGAGCCCAATGCAATGTGGTGTTACTACTACAGCCCTCCAAGCATAGGAGCTCACAGAACAGACAAAATGAAACTTGTGGGCTCAAGGGTTTTCCAGCAACAGAAGTTTCAGAGACATTTAAAATTATTGATTTTCTAGTGAAAAGCCATTACAAACTGGCTGTATGACCCATTTAGAGGAAAACTGTTGACCAGGGAGTACCACACGTTGGGGAACCTGAGGCAGTTTTGTATTCTGACTCTTGCAATTGCCTGAGATCCTTTTCTAGGAAGAAATTTGGAGCAAGTGGTTAACGTTCCATCCACATACATTGTATGCTGAGGTTTTGTGTATCTCATCAAGCAAGTCTGACAGCATTTAGAGAGCTTAAGCACGGACCATAGTTCAAATGAGCACTACAATGCATGCAGGGAATCAGGTCTCCATCATCTCCACTTACCAAAATCTAAGCTCTCTTGGCAGCCCTCTTTGGGCCTGGACCCCAAGAGCTCTTCAGCACTGGTGAAGCTAATGGGATGTGTGGGTGGTTGTGTGCTTAAACCCTTTTGCAGGAGCTGTTACAGGTGGGATCATAGAATCACAGAATGGTTTGGGTTGGAAGGGACCTTAAAGATCCCTGTTCCAACCCCCTTCCATGGGCAGGGTCACCTCCCACCAGACCAGGTTGCCCAAAGCCCCATCCAGCCTGGCCTTGAACACCTCCAGGGATGGGGCACCCACAGCTTCTCTGGGTAACCTGTTCCACTGCCTCACCATCCCCTGAGTAAAGAATTTCCTCCTTATATCTAATTTAAACCTACCCTCTTTTTGTTTAAAACATTCGCCCTTGTCCTATCACTACACTGCCTGACAAAGAGTCCCTCTCCAGCCTCTGTCTTCATAAGAGAGATGCTCCAGCCCTCTGACCATCTTCATGGTCTTCCTCTGGACTTGCTCTAATACTTCCATGATCCTTGGATCCCTGGGGCCACATGTGAGTCCAGGTTGGCCTGGAGGCTATGTATATTTGTTTTTATAAAATAGCTAGTGGGATCCAGGCTGGGGTGAGTTTATAATCTAGCTCATCTCATCCTTCTTTCTCCCAGAGCTGGTATCAATGTAGGCTGAAGAATTGCTATGCTGGACCAAAAGCTGCTTTCTCCCATTTCTTGCATACACCTCAGCTAGTCCTAGGCGTCTTGATGGCTGATTTACACCAGTTCTTGTCTTAACAGCATCATACTGCTGGTGCTGCTTCAGGATTTCCAAGTCTATCTTTGATGTGATGTTCCCTGCATTTATTGAGTGGTACTTGAGATGAATTTATCCCATTCTTCCAGCTTCACTTCAGACAGCTCTGAAGCTCTCAGCATTGGCTATCTCAAAAGCAGGCTAGAGATACAGACTTCCCAATCTATGTTTGAGCATGACTGTAGAAAAGTGAGCATCAGACTCTACGGTTTAAATTTTACTGCCTTTGTGGTGGGTATGCTGGGACCCTACATGCCATTTTCCAGCAACCTTTGGTTCTTGGTGGGTTCTTGAAGCAGCCCAATAGCCAGGCATGCTCTGGTCCTTGAGCAGAGCCCTTGCTGGAGCCCTCTCTTTCACAATACATAGCATGCTGCTTCTACAGGTGCAAATCTTGCCCTAGTAGAAGACTAATTCAAGAGATTAAAATAGCAAGATCATTTGCTACTAGCTGCCATACCCCGAAAAGAAAACACTTATTAAAGGCTAGGCAATGAAGTTTTAAAGGCAGGATAGTCCAGCTTCCTTATAGATAACTGATTTTCTAAAATTTCTCGGTTAAGTTAACACATTTTTTTTTTTCCTCTGGGCCATTACCTTTTACAAAACTGCTACCATAAGGTTTTGTGGAAAAATTAAAAAAAAATCACACACTAGGTGTACTTTGCTACAAAACCAAACTAACCAGCTCAACAATTTTTTTCTCACTTGACCACCACTTAAATGAAAGAAAACTTCTCACATGAGAGGGAAGTTCTTCTTTCTTGGAAACCTTGACCCTGCTGCCAGTAAATATGGAGATATCGTTTAGAAAACGTCATAGATGATTGTGGTCAAATTTGTTGAAAGTGGAGCAAGATGTATAAAAAAGCGCAGCAACAATACTGATCAGCCAGCACACAAGCAATAGGTTATCTACATGAGCATCTCAGTGCAGAAGCTGCTTTGAGGGTTAACAAAATTAGGTTAACCTCTGTCGTCTAACCAGTCTTGCTGTATCACATACGCCGCTGTGACTGTAGAGGCTCGAAGATTTGGGAGCGAAGATGAAAGTATATTCTATTTTCAGATCTGGGCATTTTTTAGTTTTACTTTGTCTTTTCACTGTGGAAGGCAAAAAGTCACCTACAGGAAAGCATACCTGCCGAAAAGGACTCCTCTCCCAAGTGACAGAGAACCTGTATATCAAGGCAACTAGTTTAAAATCATCTGTTCCTGTAAGTTGATCCCACTAGATGAAGTTTATTTATTTATGGATGCTTCTTTGGCAGCTTCGTTATTGACCACCTGGAAAATTTAATAAGCTGAATAATCTCTGTGGTCTTGAGAGACAGGGAAATGCTACTCCCTTCATAAAGATGGAAAAAAAGAAGATGCATAGAGAGGTGGAATGAGTTCGCCAAGGCCATGGAAGAAGTTTGTAGCTAGGCTGGGATTGGAGCATAGATTTGTTGAGTCCTCATTCTACATCTGAATAAGATGTAGAAGATTTTTATCATTATTGCTACTACAACACCCAAAGAACCTTGGTATGAAACACTACTGCAGAGCGAAGCTTTGTACCAACTAGACAAAGCTCTCTTTTCCTTCCTCTGCTTAGATTAATTAATACTAGCACACTGTATTTTACAGAAGGATCTCATCAAGAACACAAGACTTCTAAAAAAGACAACAAAAGTGCTGTTTATGGTAAGATTTATATAACTGTTTTTCCATTTTCTTGCTTTGATTTTCCTTTGGTTTGTAGAGATAAGAATGTGGGATCAAAAGGAATGACAGCTGACACGTAAGTCAGCTGTGTTTAATTGGGAAGGACTTTGTATTTATGAGAGCCGTACATTTAATGAAATCCTTCACTTAGAGGAAGAATGTTATCTCTGCCCCCCAAGAAAGTGATTTTCCTATGGGACATGAAGGGGATGTGAGTGTGATATGGGGAGAAAGAAGAGGATGTGGAAAGCCTGGCTGTAGACACTTGTCTCTTGGTGGTTGCAGCGGTACTTTCCTTGGACAGTTGGGGTGAGGGTGTTTGCCGCATTGGGGAGGCGTGTGTTTGTGGTAGCTCTTGCTCCTCCTGTGAATGCTTTAGTGTGTGTGGTCCTTCCCAGCAATGCTTTTCAGGCAGTAGCTTATTTACATGAGGGCCAGAACCAAAGCCACCATCCCATGAACTGAGAAACCTTCTGCTGAGGGTGTGCAGAAGTGCAGATGGCCCAGGGATGCTACAGAGCACCCAGGACACCCAAGCACCCAAGAGCTGCTTTGGGTTTTGAACTCGGCAGATGTTCTAGAAGAGGGAGATCAGAGTACCCCTGTAAGCTTTGGCATGTAAAATACTGATTTGGGGGGTCTATTCATAGGTATGTGAGCTCACATACCTTTATGCAGAGATCTAGTCAGCAGGGCCAATTGAGTCAATTTATCCTTGAGCGACCTATCGGCCTTTGAACTCCCCTGGATCTCACTGATCACCTTGGGAGTGAATGCCCCTCACTTGCCCATGGGATGTACGTGTGGGCACCTGCATTTTGGTGGCTTAATCTATATCTGCCTTCCCCTCCTGGTGGTAATTTTGCACCCTATACTTGGTTCAGTTGCCTAAAAATGGGCATATAGCCATTTGAAATACTGTTGGGTATCGAAGAGATCCTACGGTTCAGTAAGGTACATGTATTACATAGCATGTACAAGATGACTGTTCTCTTCTGGAGCAACAGCTGGGGATAGTTGGGATTTCTTATAGCACTTTGAATGGCATGGGACACTGGTGTGGAGGAATCAGACAATGACACCTACAATTTGGCCAAGATAATCTGGCTTAACTCCCATATTCAACTTCCATTTATTCCTTGTGATTTAGTTATATTTGTTGCTGTCACTTCTTTTCATGGCTAGTCTTAATAATACTCCCTTCTGTGCCAGTGCAACATCTTCTTGCCTTACCTTCAGAAAACATAGGGGTATGTTGAGCCGAACATTAAAGTTCATGAAAATATTTGTATTGATTGTATGCTTTCTAACTACATGTATTTTTACAAGGCGAAAATTTTAGGTCATATGTGACTTGCAAGGTTTTCATTTGGTAGCTGCTTACCTGCTTTGTTTTCAGACAAATTGCAGTGTTCGAGACCAGGTCCTCTCATTCTACGTGAAAAATGTTTTCAGTCATCTTGAAGTGGAAAGTGAAAAGTTGTACCTTATTAGCGCCTTCCAGGTCCTGCAAGAGAACATGAATGCATGTGTGAGTATATCTGTGAGAGCTAAACTACCTCTGTCCATCTGAGAGGCTAAGAAAGGGCTAGATCACACCTTTTTAGCAAGCAGAGGAGGTGATTTGTAGTCATGGTGTGCCCTACATTGCAGAAGACCCAGCTTCCCGAGGGCTTCCCCCTGAGCCTGGGGAGGTTTCACACCACTCGTTTCCTCTCAGAGTGAGTGCAGGGGGCAGGTGAGGTGGTGGAGGTGCCATGGAGACAGCCCACTTCCCCACTGGTGCTTCTGATGATGTTGCCTCATACTGCCCTTCAGCACCAAAGCTGCAAAGATGTAGAGTAAACAGAGAGATGTGTCTCTTTGTTTCCACAGCATTAACTCTGGTCATACTTTCCTTCTTCAGCAGCATACCCAGTGGACTCAGGAACTTTTACTCACATGTCATCTCTGCTCCACCATACTCTGGAAAGAGCTGGTGGTGTCTCCTGAGCAAGCAGTGACATGCAGTGATATAGGCTTGGGGAAGAGTGGCTGGAAAGTTGCCTGGCAGAAAAGGCCCTGGGGGTGCTGCTCATCAACCAGCTGTGTGCCCAGGTGGCCAAGAGGGCCAGCAGCAACCTGGCCTACACCAGAAACAGTGTGGCCAGCATCTCTAGGGAAGAGATTATCCCTCTGTTCTTGGCACTGGTGAGAGCACACCTTGAGTACTGTGTCCAGTTTTGGGCCCCTCACTGCAGGGATACTGAGTAGCTTGAGTGTGTCCAGAGAAGAGCAACAAAGCAGGTGAAGAGATCAGAAAACAAGACATATGAGGAGTGGCTGAGGGAACTGTGCTGTGTAGTCTGGAGAAAGGGAGGCTGAGAGGAGATCTCATCTCTCTCTGCAGCTATCTGAAAGGAGGTTGCAGCAAGGAGGGTGTCAATCTCTTTTCTCAGGTAACAAGTGATAGGATGCAAGGCAATGTCCTCAAGTTGTGCCATGGGAGGTTTAAATTGGATATCATGAAAAATTTCTTCATGGAAAGGGTGGTTAGGCATTGGAACAGGCTGCCCAGGAAGGTGGTGGAGTTGTCATTCTTGGAAGTATCAGAGACATATGGATGCAGTGCTTAGGGACATGGTTTGGTGGTGGTTGTGTAGCATTAGGTGGATGGTTGGACTTGATGATCTCAAAGGTCTTTTCCAACCTAAATGGTTCCTATGATTTTGTGATTCTATGATCCTATGATGTTGAATAAACCACAAGGGAGCAGTTTCTGTATGTCAGTTATACCTGTAAGTCAAAGCAGTTGCCCACTGGCAACATGTCCCTACAGTAGATCCAGGTGTTCCAGAGAAAAGGTGCTTCTACCAGCAACGTCATCATCTCACCTGTAAATGACACCAGGACGGCAGTTAAAGCACACTTTTGCTGAAAATATACACATAGATTACTGGGTGGTGCTAACATGACAGTGTCACTTGTGGGTCCTTTCTCTTCCCAGACTTGTCACTTACATGTGAGCTTGCTGAACACCCTGTGAGGTCTTACCACCTGGCTCTTCTTTTTGAAGAGTAGATGAATAAAGACAGGGTGTGCCTTAAAGCTTTTTGACCTGTGGATATTTTTTTTTCTCCACAAAACCTGTAGTCCTCACAAATCACAGTGTCACAAAATCTCAAGTGTGACTTGGGGTTTATAACCATGAATGGCCAGGTAAATGTCTATGGTAATTTTAAAAAGTGAAGGCAGGGTGAGAAGTCAATGAAATATTATTGAGTTATACATTTGTCTGTTCTTAACTGTGTGGTGGCATATAAGAAAGGAACATTGGTTCTACATGCACACAAATATTTGCTATTCAACAATAAGCATCTTCAGACATCTCCTTGCGCTGCTGAATTACAAAACACAACCAAAATATTTGTAAAATATAAAAATATTCAGACCCTAATGGGAGAAAACTCCACCAGTTCTCAGGTTACATCATTGCAATTTACAGCCATTATTCACAGCATTCCACACCCTGTTGCAATTATCTGTGTCTGTCAAAATTCCTGGTATTGTATGCTACAATATCATTGAAAGAGATTCCATTCTTGTCTGGAAAAGCAATTACACCCCATACAAGTGCCAGTACACACAGAAGAGTTCAGACTATCAGCTGTGACTCAACTCAGAGCAGAACATTACTTATTCTGATATACCATCAGTGACTGGAGCTAATATCACAGAATCATAGAATCACGTATAGCAATACATTTATATAATACAGTAATATATATATACACAATATATACAGTAATATATATAGCAATACATTTGATTCTAGTGCTGTATGGAGACAAAATGCAGTACTTTTCTCAAAGCTCCTATATTCTTTTTCATAATTAGCACCCGTGTTTTATCCAACACAAATCTAAATGATTTAAGTTTCCAGATCTTAAAAAATACTGGTAGGAAAGAAAAGACTTCCTGTTACAGTAGAAAAACAATATCTCTTTCTGAAATGATGACTTGCCATGATTTTCTGGGAGACATCTAATTCCTGAAAACTGTAACAATTTTAAAAGATTTTTTATTAATTCAAAGCCAACAAAAGAAATCATATGAAAGCATACTAGAAACTGTAATCAGAATGAAAGTGATGAATCTTCTGCTAAAACACAGTTTGGGATTTATCCACTATATTATTTCCCAATAAATAAGCAATCTCATTCACCCATTTACATAAGATCTTTAATTTTTATTACCTAGTTGTATTATAAGATGTTTATCAGAAGGGATTTCCACCATGACAACATACTTCCATAAGGAATTCTTCCTCTTTCAGGGGTCAAGTTCTTTATACAATTGAGGGAAACAGTGACATCTTTATATATATACCCACCCTATATTCTTTCATGAATTCTAGCTCTAATTCAGGCAGTTATAGAGCCAAGTTATATAATCATGCTATTTAAAATTCTTAACATTTGTTTCCAAATGACTACTGAAGATTTTCTACTACCTTGTCATCATGATTTTAATGTTGCTAGTTCTTGGTGTTTTTTTTTTTTTTTTTTTTTTTGATTGATTGCTTTCCAAACAAAGAAACATTAACATTTTCCAATAACTTAAGAGCCCGTGTCCTGTTTTTTTTAAAACTACATAGGTACCAACATCTCTAAATCCCCTTTCTGCAGTGAAATCGAGGTCTTTCATTTAGAATATGATTGCATGGTAAAGGGAATACACATTTCTTCTTGGAAATTGGGAACATCCATCTGCAGCACCATGGCTCTCAACAAAAAGCGCATTTACTTGCTCATGTGCCCTATTGGGATGACAACACTGTTGAGAACAGCATCAAGCTGTTTATGAGCTGCTTGTGATGTTCCTATATAAATAGGAGGTTGTGGAATTTTTTTTTCCCTTGCAATTGAATGGAGTGCAGGAAGGCAATATATTCACTGCAGAATTTTTAATCATTACAGGCAGTGCTTTTAGGTCTTTAGCAGATATTGCATATTGCAGCATAGCTTGAAATAAACAAACTTGCTCGCTTGCTTATTTGTTCATTTGCTTTGTATGCAAGAAGAGAAGAGTTTGTAATGCATACTAACACTTGGGGCAGTTTTGTCACTGAATCAGTGTTCAGTTCTGCTACCAATTTACTTCTATGGAAATCTGCATCATGCAGATGTACCTTAAAAAAAGCCCCAGATCATGAAGGTCTGAACTAGTTAGAAGAGGTTTATAAATTTATAAAGAGGTTTAAGGTTTATAAATTTGAGTTGCATTTTTATACATTTTCATGTAAATAAAACATGTAAAAAAGGTAACTTGAAAAGAAAATACTTGTGTTACTTTTTAAAAAGTCTGTGTGATTTAGAAAGATGGACTCATCTTCATATGAGCTCAAGACTTTTGTCTTTTTTCTTTTCCAAAACATTGTCTTTCTTCATAAATTGGAAAATACCAGATTTTTCCACTTTTTCCCTAAAAGAAGGATTCTTTTCCTTGTAAAGCACAGGGAGCTGGGGAGTAAGGAAGCCATGTTGAAGGTGCTGCTCAGAAAGTTTAGCTAGACTTCTCTAAAAAAACACAACTGAAAGAGTTATGACGAGAGAACACTTACCTGTGAGTATGCAGAGTGAGCAGACAGTGGTGGCACAGCAGGTGGAGCCCCCCAGGGTGGTGGATGCCAGGCCTGGGGACCCCCTGCTGGCAGTGCATCAAGGCTGGAAATTCAAGTTAAAGGACCTGAACCTCAGAGATAGGCCACACTGTACAAAGGTTGTAACTGCCACGGATATAAAGAGCCCTGAGATGAATAGAAAGTGTGTAATATGAAGATGTGGTGATACTCACTTTATAGTTTTTGTGGTGTGGACTCAATTTTCCAGTAGGCACACAAGTAAAATGATACAAGTGTAGTAGCAGGAGGTGCTGAGATGATGCTGATTTCACACATTTTACAAGTAGTCCGATGGTGCCACACTGTGGGTTTGACTGTTCCTCACCACTGTGTCTTTCCATCAGCATCTTTGGTGCAACAAACTTTTGGTTTCTTCTCATCCCTTCAGCTTCCATGTGCTCCATCCACAAGGTTAACTCCACCAGTCAAAAATATAAAGACAACATTTCTTAAGGTAAGACCAGGAGGTGTTGGCTCTCACCCGCGCTGCTTAAGTGTTGAGGGTGGCTTCTTTTCTAATGTCTTTATCTTCTTGACAGCTTGGAGAGAAGGGAATCTACAAGGCCATCAGTGAGCTGGATATTCTCCTTCCCTGGATTCAGGCCTACATACAAACCATCTTATGAGGAACAAAGAGGTGACCGACAACATGCCACCTCTGTGCTAAGAACGGATCCTTACCCAAAAGGCATGAAAATCAACTGAGAGCTGGATATACAACTGGCCTGGTAGCAATTCTGTCACACTGGAAGAGAGTCTCTGTAATGCAGAGGCATAAAGATGGATTTTCAAGAGCTTTCAAGGTTGACCTGGCATAGCAGCTAAGCCTGCTCTCAATGCAAGAGCAACCTCTGGAGCGTTTACAGCATGATGCACTTTGTGTCCTACCTGCCTGCTAGCTGCAGACAGCCCCCAGGCACATTGCACAAGCCTAACTTGAAGTCTGCTCCCACATGGATCAGACACGATGTCCTGTGTGCACTGGGCATTATCCAGCTAGGCCTTGTGCCACCCCTGTGTAATTATGAGTCAAAGCAACATGAAGCACTTCTGGAAATCCTTCCCCTAAGCTATACCTCTTTTTTGTTTGTTTGTTTGTTTGTTTGCTATAGATATGTCACTATACAGAAGCCATTCCACATATCAATAAGAAAAATGAAGTTTATGCTGATTATTGTTATTATTAATTTAAGTTAATAATTGATACCTAATAAACATACTCCAATTAATGACAAAACTTTGGTCTATGATTCGTACATAACCTTCAGATGTCACATGTTCTACCTGAGATTAAACAATGCAGAAAACACAATAAATGGATCATCGTTGATTACGATTACAAGATGCTGTGAGTGGGATTTATATGAAGTTGTTACTCAGTGTTGGTAATTGTTTCCAAAAGATCTTTCATATGGTACAGTGTGAAAATAGAGTTCTGGTTTTCCAACGTTTGCAAACACTTACCAGAAGAAACTATCTAGGTAATGAAGGTATTCATACTTTATGTGTTTGAACTTCCATGAGGGTGAAATTCTGCAAGATTTCAGATCTCACAGTGATTGTTATCTCAGAGCATTGAACACGTCAGCGCACTGATACAGAAGAACATAAGGCAGTCCTTCCTCTGTGCTGTGGCTTTCTGCAGCCCAGGGGTAGTGGTGGTTGGTCTCTGTCAGTGACTTTTTCACCTTAGGATCTGACTACACGTGCTCCCTGAACAGGCTCAGGTCAATGCACCTTCATTTTTATTCAGGGACCACTCAGAAGGTCTCTGGGGATCCTGCAGAGATGATAGCAGGAGCAGTAGTAGGCAGGATGGCTACCTGTTCTCCTGAAGTTGTGGAAGGGCCAGAGGGCTTCTATCCTCATCCAGGTGAGTTGTTTGCAGATGGTGAGAGCTGAGGAGAGAGAAGAGATCACTTCTTCTTTAAGTTTGTGAATCACTGCCCAGCATCAAGGAGGTGAGAAAGCATGAGTGAATCCAGCTAATGACCTGCACCTGAGGGGATCAGAGCTATATGTTAGCCCATGTTCTAGCAATTCCTTACAACCTCCCCTCCCCTCTCCCTTCTCACAAAGCATATCGGTCTTGGCCTTTTGTATGGCTCAGAGATCTGCAGCATGGCTGGCTTTCTCTTCCAGCTCCTTCCACAACTTTGCAACACACTGCATCAGCACTGACCACTTGTGGCAAAAACCAAAGAAAATATTAAACTACAATGTTCAAGTTACTCATTAATACCCTATATTTCATTAAAAAAAACAAAAACAAAAACAAAAAATCATCATCATCATTAACAACAACAACAACAAAAACAACAACAACAAAAAACAACAACAGGACACCATTATTATGGGAACATGCCAAAGCATTTAGCAAATCCCAGCAGGAGCAGCTTCTGATGACAACACAGTATTTTAAATGTTGTTTTATATAACAAATGATCTCAGACAGGTACAAGTGCTGATATTCAATGAGAACACGATGCAATTGCTTTGTGCTTAAGTTTCATGCAACAAAGACATGACGAGCCTTTCAGCACAAGCAATGAACTGTCATAACATTGGTTTTCTAGCTTTACATTCTAGCAATTAACATCAAGCAAATGTATTCATTACATGTTGAAATATAGGACATTTTGCTGTTGTACTGGATGTTCTTGGGAATACCACTGACTGACTAAAGTTCTGGGACAGCAATAAAAGCAAGCACTTTGTGTGCTTTGTGTATTCCAGAGTTCATCTGTCAGTGCCATGACACTGGCGCACACATCTCTTGCAGGGGCCTCTTGATGCCCCATTGTTGACTGCAGCCATCACATATTATCCATCCTAGTCCAGAGAAGCTGACTTGTTAACACTCAAGGGTTAACACTTTAGAATAAACACTGAAGATGCTTTGGTCTAACGGTGATGTAAAGAAATGTTCGTACATGGTATTTTCTGTTTGCTGACCATTTTCTTTGTTTACTATAATCTCACCTGATTACATGTAACCCACAGGTTCTGTAAAAAGAAGGGATGACTTGAATTCTGAAAGGAGGAGAAAATCCAACAGTCTCCACTATGGATGATTCTCAGGTAAAATCAATTTCTTGTTACTCTTCCAAAGACAGAAAATCAGTTATACAGATGAACTAATATGATACATGAAGAAAACAAAGGCACCTCTCACATAACTAGTCAGGTAGTGACTGACAGCTCCTCCATGTTGAGCAACTCTTTTTTGACCTGTATCATTTTCACACCATCTCTAATCTCCAGCTTCCTCATCAACTGAAGTTAAAGGGCACACAGAAGGGAAAGAGAAGAGTGAGAATATTTTGTAAGACAAATTCGGTTGCAAACTCCTATAAAATCTAATGAAACAGTAAAAAAATTGCTAAAATAATTCTCAAACAAACAAACAAACAAGGAAACACACCAAAAAGCAACCAATCAATGAAGAATATATTATTTGCTAAAATTGTTCCTAACAGCCTGGCACTATAAATTTAAACCTGTTCCTCATGATGGATAACAGATATGCCTGACAAAAACTTTTCTTGTGAACATAACTTTCATACTCGGAGACAGCAAACCTAGTACTCCATCCTACACTATGATTTTAAATTTGACAGGTACTTGTCAATCCAGAACACATACGAAATTACATAAAAAGAGCAGGTGAAACCAGGAAAGCTTCCTTCTGCCCCTCCCATCCCTTGGGTAGGGTCAGAGACTGCTTCCTCTAGCTGCTCCAGAGGAATACCAGCTCCACCTGAACCACCTGTGTATTTAACCAGGAGACTGAGATTTAATCCTAGTATTATGATATGTCCTGTTATGTCATATTCCATTAGTTATTATGTTATTACTAGAGGGAGTTGCAGAATACAGCATGTCAGGTTTTATTGCAGTACCTTACCAGGATGCTATATTTTATTTCAGCTTATTATAGTATAAAACAAACAAACTCTGAAGAAAAGCATTTTTGGCTCTAAGGAATCACTTTCAAATTATTTATATCTTAATGATTTTCCTTTTTTTTTTTTTTGTCATTTTGTTATGCTGTCCTTATATATATATATATATATATATATATATAGTAAGTTAAGAGGGTCAGATGCTGAAATGCAGTCCTAACTCTCCCTTTTGGATTTCATGAAGCTGTTTGTTGTGACATATTCAGGGAAAAGGAGCAGGAAAAGCTGTCACAGCCCTTTAATTAACAGGAAGCTGCAGAGACAGAGCAGGGCAGATCTCAGGACCCCACTATCCAGAGGGGCAGGATCCACACACAGCTGAAGCAGGAGTCTGGATGTTCTCCCATGATGTGTGTGAGCAGGGCAGCGGGGGGACCTGAGGGAAGGGAAGCAGCTGGAAATGCTACAGGACCTGGTGACAGCCCAGAGCAGGTTTGTTGGATGCTTGCCCGGCACAGTACGTGGTGGAAAGCCTCACCTGCCATGGGATGGCCACTGCAGAAGAGCCAGCTCCAGGGCAGGAACGGGCCTGGTGTATGGAATAGAAAACTGATCATGAGCATGGTCTCCATCAGATGTCCCAGGGGCTCCCAGGGATGCAGGAGCAGGAGTAGCTGCTGCTTCTCTGTCATTGAAGACAGCAACGGATGCCTGCAATCAGAAAAGCCTCCACATTTAATTCAGAGAATCCATGAGCAACATTTTTGAGTGACTTCTGTGATTTTTTCTTGTGGAAATTTTGCTAAGCTACCACATGTAGTCTTGCTTTTTCTCCCCTCATGGATGTTCAGAGTTGAAAATTAAAAACTGCAGAAGATGTCTGCAATGACTGAATTTGGATTATTTGTGTTTTACTGTGACAAGAGGTGAAGATGGACATGAGCTTTGTGCTGAAAAGGAGTTCCTAGAACAAAAAAGCAGCAGCTCTTCAAAATTAGTGAAGTGGCTTAAAACAGCTTCTCAAAATAAGCTTTGCTGCTTTGTTTTTAGAAGGGACGTAGCCATACAGAGGCGGCACAGAAAGAAACAGAGACAGTTTGAAAAGGGCCTAAACAGATCAGATGATAGCTAATTTTTACAGATTCCAGATTAATTTAAGCAATTTGTCTAATTATATATGTCAACCCTCAAGCAGCACATTCTTCTTCAGTGATTTGGACACTGCCTCACAGTGGTGGGGTGAGGAAAGGCAAACCCAGCCTCAACGCTGTGCTCTTGCAGGTTGGCTCTGACTACGGGCAGGAGACCTCCAAAACAAGAGGATTTTGGCATCAAGACTGAACCCTGCTGCCTCCATCCATCTGATGAGAAAATCAGGTTATCTCATGGGATAAAGGGGTTCTCACCCTCATTTTCCCTACGGTTTAGGACACTGCAGAATCTTGGTTGCCTTGTCTATAAAATGAGAGCACCGCTGGGTGTTGTGCATGTCTTCATACACTAAGGCAAATCACATTTCCAAAGCAATTAATCACTCATGAATGAAAGGTAAATTATGGGGCCTGCAAAATAAAGGCTTTTGTTTAACAGAGAATTGTTCCAGCAAATGACAGATAACATATGCAAGCCACTTAACAACAGATTTTGTGTAAGGTATCTACACAAAAACATAGCAAAATAATCAGTATTGTATATATTTAACCATCAATTTGAAGTAATAAACTTGTACAAAAATGCCTATTGCCTTTGAACCTTGAAAAAGTAAAGAAAACCTTTTTCATTCTTCAAATGAAACTCTAGGTGTCACTCTTAGAAAACAAGATTCATGTTGGTCCCAGTCTACTTTTGACTCTTCAGTTAACGGAGAAAGTGTTAGATCACGTTTCATAAGTAGTTTCCTTGCATGTAAAACTGAGATAGATAAACAGTTGGATTCAAAGATTTTTTTTTTTTTTTAATTAATTTGCAACAATTTTAGAATTAAAAGTGCAGGGGAAGAAAGATGGGCATCTAAGCAAAAACTAGGTTTATAAATCAAATATTAATTTAGTCCCTGAATTTGTAACAGTCTTCTTATGTGACTTGAGGCAAGTCACTTCAGGCACCATTCTCATGTGGCAAATGGAAAAAATGTCTATCAATTATTTGCATAAATTAGCTTTTCTTTGCTTTGTGCATGGGAATCTGCAGAAGCAAATTAACGTATGTAGTGTTATTTGGCAACACGGTTTAGCACGGCTTGTCTTATCACAGTGTTTTGGTCTTTTTGGAGTACTGACTGTTATTACAGGGAAAAAGGGTATTTTGTGACTGTTACTGTAAAAGTAAGAATGAAAAATGTGTGGCTGTGCAATAAAATTGTCACTACCTTGTAACTTTGTGAAAAACACTGATCTAGTGGAAAGTGGCAGCTGTACGTATAGTTTTGGCGTTATGTAAATAATACAGCAACAGTCAGCAAAGACAACAATTTCCATCAAAGGTAAGACAAAGTACAAAATTTATCTATTTTCTCAGGCTTTTTTCTCTGAAGTGCAAAATCATCAGACCAGAGATCATCTCTTAAAAAGCAATTTCTGCTATAGCTGGTACTATATACTGCAAATTCCTGATCTCAGCTGAAGCCCTGAGGTGGCATTATAAAGTAGTCCTTTGCAGACACTGTGATGGTTTCCTTCAGACAGCCTTAGAAGGAAGGTAATTTTTCTTGAAACACGGCAATAAGAACAGGATTTGGACGATTGTGTAACTTGTGTTGGATTTGGTCACTGTTTTTCCACGCCCACAACATACACTAACATCCGTGGTAGCCTCCTCACCGTGAAGATGTGTGGCCAGACATGAAATGTATGGAGCTGTGGGTCTAATGCTTGGCAAGATGCCTCCCAAAATGCCCTCCTGCAGCCACTGTGCCCAGGTACTGCTTGTGTTATCTTCCCCGTCAGCACCTATGTGGCCGCGAACAGAAAGGATGTCTGTGCAGGCAGTGCTGTTACTGGAAGGGAAAGATTACGCCACTGCTTGCCCAACACGATGTGGTCACTTCGCAGTTTTTTCCCATGTCTACTCAAGCTTTTATTTGTTGTAAATAATGACTGTCACCACGATATTCTCTTTTGGTAATTGACAGGAAATATTGAGCTTTCCATGAACACATCCAGAGAATAGTCTCACTTTAATTCAGATTTCACTTTAAAAACAGTATTTAGTTCAGTATCCCTATTCTATTGGCTCCAGTAGAAGAGGGATTAGGAATTGTAAGGGCAGGCAATAGGTGTACAAGGAGCATTGCTAGATGGAAAAGGAAGGTAACGGAAATATAGTACTGTTGAGTGAAGCTGCAGATGATCATGGAATAAAGATGTTGGTAACATGTCAGGAGTAGGTTTGAAAGCTAAGCTGCAAAATATTTCAAATAATGCTTTTTTCAATCCCATGGGTAGGGGTGCAGCTCTGAAAGGCATCAGTTATCATAAAGCCACAGGAGCACAGGGTAATTAATTCAGGCTGTCAGGGACCTCCACAGGCCTGGTCCAACCTCCTGCTCACAGCAGCATCAGCCAGGGGGTTGAATCAGGCTGTCTGGGACTTTATTTAGTTAGGTCTCAAAAACCTCTGTTAGGAGCTATAGAAGGCTGGCTTTTAAGGACTATTGTCCCATTTCTGGACAAGATAAAGTGTTACAGAGATGGATGCAGCCAGACTGTGAGCAGCCTATGTCTATGCAGCCTCAGTGATGCTCTTCTGTCATAAAAACATGCATGTCATACCTGGAAGCCCCCTAGTTGGCCCTGTCAAACCCTCCTCTGTGTACAGCTGCAACTACATCAAATACAGTCCCATGGTCACCATTGGCCATCTGTGTCTTGAGAAGGTTAGCTGAAGGACAAGGGGCTTTATTTCCACAGTGGAAAGAAAAAGTACATGCAAGTGCCTTGCCATAAAATATCTGTGCTGGGGGAAAGAATAGCTGTAGGAGATCATCAAGTCCTGTCAGAGCAAAGGGTTAAATAAGTTTTGAAATATAATTAAGAGAGATAAGAAGTCATAGATGTTTCTCTCTTAGTAAATTATCTCTGAGAAAGACTGCAGTCCCCTTGCTGAAACTTTTGCTTTTCATGCAAAATGAGCAGAGAAGTGCAGGCACAGGACCCAACCTTGAAGTCTCCGTAGTCCAAGATGGTCATTCTTTTAGGGCAGGTTAGACACCATGCAAAGGACCTTGACCTCCCCTCTGAGCAGGCTGGTGTCCAAACCAGAGACCTACAGCCTGTTCCTGCCTTCTCTTTTTTTCTCTCCCTGCTATGTCTCACCCCCTCACCACAGCTTTTGGTGATTTTTTAGGAGATACCTCACTTCCTGGGGTGAGAAACTTGCTTCCAGGCTCAGCAGTGTCAGTTAAGTTTTCTTAAGATCCAGCAACTTGGCATGGCAGTGAAAGAACACATCGTGATAAAATACATAAATAATAACAGCTATCTGATTACTATTACCTGATTTTTGAATATTCAAAGATAAAAAAAAGATGAAAATCTAAATTTCACATGGCATAGTAAGAGAAGATATATAGAAGGAGAGGGCACCAGATGAAGCTGGCTTGGGAGTGCAGAAGAGCGACACCAGGAGAGTACAGGAGCTCAGGGTGTCCAGTTCTCAGCTTTAGCCTCAGTCTGTTGCTATACTTTGCAGACAGAATAAACAGTTTAAAGATAGCAGGGAGTGGGGCTTCCAGCAGCTGAAGTTGCAGAGAAAATAATGAAATACTATTAGAGAGTATGCATGAGATTGTACATGGGTATTAATTTCATTACTGCTACAAAAACAGTGTCCAGAATAAACTATAATCCTGACAGTGTTAGGGACAGGTCCTGCAGTTTTCCAATAGTGAGAAGGCGATGTAATCTTTCCTTATGAAGGGCATAAAATTAATTTCCATTAAATTAACCTGAGGGAATCTCCCTTGAAGGAAGATCAGTGCCATTTCCACAGTCTATTTTGACTCTGGAAATGCCTGTATTCACTTTGTGCTCTTTTACTTAACTCAGAAATACGTTCATCAATGGCACTTCATTCTCTCCGAACCACACACAAAAGTTGCTGATAGCTTTGGAGGTAGATCACGTAGCTGGACTGCTTCTTTCAAGCCTGGGATCCAGCACGTGTTCCCTGCTTCAGCCTTGGAGCCAACACTGAGTGGACTCCTGAGCTGGCCATGGGGGCAGGAGGTTTGCCACGTCTCCTGAACGCTACTGACAACTCATCTGGAGATGACGCAGCTGACTGCTGAGCACTGGTGGGCCAGTGGTGGCTGGGCACACAATTTTCGTTTCCCTTTAAGGGGTATGCAAATTTGGCTTTGCTTTTCCACCAGCCTTTAGTCAATTATCACATTTTTATTCTCTCTAAGGTCTCGGAGACCTTTAGATGCATGACATAATACCACAGTTCTGTCCTGTTTGTGCGAATCACTTGTTACCATTAACCGATTGATGCTTTTCCTTCCACTTTCCCCCTCCCTCCGCTGCTCGTTGAACTCATTTTGGTACTTTTATAGTGCAACCATGCTTTCAACTGAGCTGATGAGAAGTAGGTTACGTTAGCTTGTTTCTGCTGAAGATTTGGTTAGTTGTTTGGTTAGTTAGAAGGGCTGCAGGGGGCTGATCATCATAGTTGGAGCCCAATAATCGGCAGAAACAAGCAAACAAAAACAGCTCTGCACCTTGGCTTCTTCAGGGACGTAACTTCCTTCTCATCAGCTCGGTTCAAAGCATGGTTGCACTATAAAAGCACCAAAATGAGTTCAACGAGCAGCGGAGAGGGAAAGTGGAAGGAAAAGCATCAATCGCTTAATTGGCATGGATGCCCATCATTAATTAAACATCATCAATTCCTTCCTGCTTTCTCCCTCCCCGCAAGAAAGAAGAGATGATACGTGCTAGCCCTGAACGTTGTCCCTAACCACGAGCGAAGAACCCACTGACGTCTCCTAGACAAACTTGGTCATGTCAGTGTGTTTTCTCTGTTCCTGTACCACAATCAGGGAATAACTGGTAGCACTTTCCAAGTGATGAAGAGAGCTCAACAAGATAAACCACAGGCGTGATAAATTAGTCACTTGATAAAGTATTTACAATCGAGACTCCTATATGTGAGGAAAAAAATTTTGTGAATGAGAAACCACACACTGTTAGTGGAAAAGGCAGCCTGTTTTTCTACCCGCAGCAGAGGAAAGAGCGCTTCACGTAAAACTCAGCACAATGGCTGGCAGACGTGAACTCCAAGCCAGCAGGCAGCCGTGGTGGTGGCTGGAGAAGAGCAGCCCACGTCAACATTAAATTTAGAGTTTCTTGGGTTGGTACCCAGCATCACCCCCGCTGCTGGGATGTCCCCCGTGTGAGGTGGGATCTTCGGCGCGGATGGTGGTGGGGTCACCACCCCGCTTCTCAATTTCAGGCTATTTCTGGCTATCTGGGGCTCCTTTACTGTTACCACTGGAATGGAAGAGGGTTTGTTGCTCCACGAAATATGTGGGGATTTTAGAAAAAGAAATCCCATTCTACTTGAGCAAGGCCAAGGGCATTCAAAGTTTGGAGACAAGTAAAGCGATTGCAAGGTGACAAATGGCTAGAAAGAAGGTACTGCCATGCTCATCAGCAGCTTGCCTCTCTGAGACCAGCAACCTGTGCTTGTGTTCCCCATATTCTCCAAAAACTCTGCTGACACCAGAGGATGATTGAGAAGAAGATCTCACCATGCTTAGCTGATGGATACATTCAGCACAATCTGTTTTCAGGTCATTAAAAAGAAAGGTACTGGCACATACCCCTCTATGCAGAGGAAAACAACGTGAATGTTTGAGGGAGGTTTAATAGGTGGAAGGGAAGAGACCATACTGATGTGCTAGGGGGCTATGGTCTAATAAAGATTATTTCCCAGACCTAAACTCTAGGACAGGTGTTTCAATGACTGTAAAAAGACTGTAAAAATTATTACAAACTGTCCCTGTGGTGCTATGGCAAAAAGAATGCATACAAGTACCCAACTCTTTCCTCAACTAGGACAAATGAGAGGAAGCAGGAAGATGCTTTAAATTCTATATGTGGTTTCAGTATTGATTTTCTGAGTCTGATCCAACTTTTTATTCCTTTGAAACATTGGTGTATTGCAAAGGATTTGAAGAAGAGTTATAAGTAAATGTGCCCTCTGGTAAAAACAAGACATTAAAGACATCAATTCAATCCCATCAACAAAAGGGAAGATAAAAAAAAAGAAAAAGGCTGCAGTTCATCAACGAAAGTGACCTTATAAGAAACACCAGAATTCTCCAGTCAAACAGAAGAAAGCACTACATACATTTACTTGTTTTTACTAAAATCAGGAAATCCAGTTTGCCTGGAACTAACAATAAGACAGCTCCTCACCAGACCAATTGTTTAAATTATTACTTTAAAGACAGTACAATGGATTTTATTTTATTTATTTATTTATTTATTTATTTATTTATTTATTTATTTTGTAAGCACAAGATACTGGGCTCAAGGGTAGAATAAGTTGTTTTGAAGAAGGCAGACAAAACACTCAGGAAGTTTTATGGCTAAGAATCCTTTCCTGTTCTTTTGGGAAGGCTGTTCCAGAATTTCATGTTCAGATTGCCAGAAATCTTCCATCTTTTGGTCTAAATTTGCATGTGGCCAGCTTATAGCTATTTCTTCCAGTACAAATTATTCTGTTAGCTTACATGACTTAGTGAATTCATGATTTTGCTACTGTAATGTAGTTCAAGTAACAATTACTTCTCTCAGCATTTGCCGTTCTGTAGTTGAACAAGCCAAACTCTTGTAGTCTTCTGTAATACAGGAGATCACTACTTGTTTTCTGGATCATTTCTACTTTGAACTCATCTTTAAAGCACAGGGCTAACCCCAGCTGTACATTAGCATTACTCTCTTCCTCCCTTGCCTGGAGATACCTTGTACAATTGATCCTCACAACATCCATTTCCGTCACAGCATTGCCTCTATGGTTCCTGTTATAAGCAGCATAATGCTGAGATTGTTTTCCTCCGCAAGGTCCTGTCTCACCTTTTCCTGACTAGAATCCACACACCAGGCCTGGCGTTTGTATAATCACATTTCTACCAATTTTATTAATCTAATTCTCAACTAAATCAAGTCCCTCTTGGTTCAGTTTGCCTTTGATGAACCCAGGCTGCATTTTTTTTCCTTACATTTACTTGTCTTTAATAATATTGATTTTTTCATAATTTGTTCCAAAGCCTTGCACATCACTGTCATCAGGTAACATGTCTTTATGTACCTTGCTTGTTATTTCTCTTAATCACAGCCGTTATATTTGCTGTTCTCCAATCTGACAGCACTATCACTCATTTGATAGATTGATGAAATTTTCTCCTTACTTTAGTTGCATTTTTATATGCCCATTTATTCAGGTTGTTTCTCTGATTAGAGAACCTTTAACTACACATTCTTGTTTCTGCTTTTGCCTTAGAGGAGAGTTTCATTCCTGTCACTATCAGTCATCCTGATTTTTCTTCTGTGTCAGCAGCTCTCAAAATTATATTGCTCACATACTACCTTCACTTTTTAACATTCCTGACTGTATTAAAAATTGAGTTAAATTGTCCATTTAATTTTTGGGCTACACTGTACACAATCATGCAGCATAGCTTTAACCTCAACCTGTGCCAGCCTCACTTTTTTCCTTATGTTCCTCTTGTTTACACAATGAAGGCATATTTTACTGTTTTTATACTGATGCCTTAACATGAACTGGTTTGTTGTGCATTTGTTAAGTTTTAAGATGCAGTTATCACTGCTGATCAGTACATCTTTCTGTCCCTCAAGTCTCTGATATGTTTCTGCTATTCTTTAAGAGGCAGTTAGCTTGCTTGCTCTCATTGCAATAGGATCATGGAAAAGACCAAGTTGGAAGGGAACACTGGAGATACGCAGTCCAACCTGCTGCTGAAAGCAAGGCCTTGTGTTAGATTATAAAGAGTCCTGTCATGAGGCAACTTGAATATTTCAAAACAGATTCCGTCACTTCTTTGGGCAATCTACTCTTCGCCTAAATTGTTCTCATGGTGAAGATCCCCTTCAAGCAACTCCTGCCTGTGGACTCCATGGCTCCATCACCATGCATCTCTGTGAACAGAGTAACTCTGTCTTCCCTGTAGCCACCTTCTGGGTAGTGGAAGGCTGTGGTTAGGTACTCCTGAGCTTTCTGACCTTGTAGCCGGACAAACCCAATTGCTTCCATCCTTCTTCATAACTAATGATCTCTAACCGTCTAATCACATCAGTAATCTCTTGTTTTTCAGCGTATCTCTTAAACTGTGGGAAGCAAAACTGGGTGCATTGTACTAGAAGTGGCCTGACAAGTGCCAAGTAGAGTGGGAGATCACATCCCATGACCTGCTGATTGTACTTTTGCTGATACTTTTACTCAGGGTACAGTTTGCCTACACTCAAGGATGCAATGTCCACTTATGTTCAGTTATCCACCTGAACCTCTTTCCAGGTCCTCTTCAGTAAAGCTACACTCCATTTGGTCATATTTTTCTTTTTTAGCTCTGAGCTAAACTCTAAACAATTGTGCACATCTGACTTTCAGAAACTCCAGTTTTGCTTCATACATGTATTCACCTTCCCTTCAGATACTGTAATTAGTTTCACTAACTTCTCAAAATGTTTCTCTTTGAAATGAAAATATTATCATGTAACTGTAAAGTTATAGCTCATGTAAAAACATCCTGTCTTTAATCAGAAAATTAAGATCTCCTATGATGATACATTTCCCAGTAGTATTTACCTTCTTAGTCGTATTCAGTTTGACTGTATTTTATCTTTATACAGCCATGGTCTTGGAAGGTGGACACCTTTCATGAGTCCAAAAGAATGTCTTTTACTAAGATATTTTACCTAGGCCCATTTTGTTTTCTCTATGGTTTTCCTTCAGACTTTTTGACAATAATTTCCTTCAGTGGCATATGAAATTTCTTCATCACCTCTTTCTTTACTTCTGCTTTTCCTAAACTTTGTTGTCTGTGCTCCAGGCATGACTGATGCTTCACTATTTCTTTTTTTGTGAGTTCTACTGCACTTCTGGAGTTACTCTAAGACTTCCTAAAACTGCAAATCCCAACAAAGCATAATCATGTAATTCAAGAGGACTAGAAAACCAAGATGAATCAATTCTTTCTTCAGCTAATCAATACTCTATTTTCACTGGCTCTTTGACATACTGTTCCTGCACAGACTCCCTTGGAAGCAATGACATCCTATAGCCTCTTGTGAGTGTAATTCAAGATGCAGTGACAATGATTGCATTTTTATTTATTTTTTAGATAGGTTTCTGTGTGTGTCCACAAATGAGAAGATTCATGATTACTCTTAGATATTTAATCACTTTTCCCGTAAGTATTCCTTTCTGTACACCTGTCTGTCTCATTGAGAATGATTATTCTGGTTAAGGATCTATTATAGAAACATTTTAATTTCCTGCTTCCCAGTGCTTAGAACATTCAATGCTGGCACTTAAACAATTCAAATAAGACATCAGACATTTCTGCAAGACATATTTTATCTGCATTATCAAAAGGAGCAGTGCTATAGGAGCAGACCTGTAAGTCAATTAACCTGATGTTGAGGACCCAGCTGCTGCACTGATTTGTTTTGAGTTTTGAACCAGCTGTAATCTGGTCCTGTGGCCAGAATCCCATTAGCAATTGGGGAACATCAAGTGAGTTTCTAAGAACATCTTCCAGTTTTATTTTATCTGAAAAGAATTCAGTTTTGCAGGCTCCAAGAGCTTTTCAGCGCAACCCTAGGTGCGGTGAGCATGGTTGGTCAGGAGACTGGTTTTAACCTCCTATGTGTGGTATAAATAGCGCACTAAAGTAGAAGCACTCACTAATATGCTGTTATACTTTAAATGAGAGGAGAAAAACAATTGGCTAATCTGAAACTTCTTTTGGCATTTTTGAAGCATCTATCCAAGTAGACTTGGTGGTTTTACAAAGGAAAAACCTCCAATGGAATGGGGAGAACATTTGATGTGTGCTAATGAGAACCAGAGTTGATGTACCTGCACTCCGTGCCCTTCAAAATGGAAATTCAACTTGTATATATATATATATAGTTTTGCAAAACTTTGAGAGGATGGCTGTTCTTTGCTTGTGTATACGGAGTAATAGTACACGACAGCTGAAGACCGGTGTATCATAGTTCCTCTGCTACTCATATCCATACTAGCCAGATGAAAATAAGACAGCCCTAGCTATGCTAGCACATGCTAAAATCTCTCCTTTTATTTTGCTGCACGGACAGACTTATGTTTAATTTTTAGGTAGCCCTGTGTGGAGCCAGGAGTTGGACTCAACGATCCTTGTTGGTCTCTCCCGACTCGAGATAGCTTATGATTCGATGACAAACACAGAATAGGTAGATGTGGCAAAAGGGGAAAAGAAGAATGAAGTAAGAGCCCAGAGCCCTGTACACATTAATATGAAACAATAAGATTGTCTTATGTGGGAGGGTAAAGTTCTTTTCATACGTCTTCTTCGTAAGTTTTGGAAGCTTTTCATAACCACTATATAGGCTTTTCTAGATGTTAATAAACCATTGAATAATTGTTGTAATGAATATGATTTCACAACAATCAAATAGCTGTATAAGGAAAGCTATTCCTCTCTTTACAGTATTCAACTCATACAGATACTTTATAATACCAGCTTGTGGTCCATGATTAGTAGAACAATCTTGCTGATGCTTAGCTGTCAATTTTAATGAAAGTGTCAGGGGCTAAATTAGCTGTGAATCTTCTTACTCCTTCTCAGATTTGGATAAAATTGCTGACTTTGTTCAAAAATTACTGAAGGGGAAGGAACTGACAGTGAGAGAAACTGCAGAAGTTTCATTTCCTTAGGAAAAAAAAGATTAGCAAGCCAATCTGCTATGATACTTGCATTTTGATTATTTTAAAGCATGATACTTGGGATTGCGTTTTGTTCTTCTCCTACAACTTTTTGTTTTATTGTCTTTTACATATCTTGATTTATTTTAGCTTGGGGGTAGAGACTTACTAGCAACTTCAAAAAGCAACAGAATCTTAATTATCTAATTTCTCTTTCAAATATTTATTATTAGCATATTTGCTAGTTAAATCTTCACATCTCCTAATGCTGATTAGAGGATGTCCATTCAGAGCACTTTATAGATGTTAGTCCAGGTCTTTAAAAAAAGAAGATATGTGACTTTAAAATAAAGTGCCTCTACACTCGACCCACAGTAGCATCTAGAGGTAGTCTTATTTCCTGTGGAGATGAAGAGGAAACGCACTAAGGGTGTGAAAAGTTTCTTTAGTTTATTTTTTAACTCCTAAAGAGCAAAGGTCTTGCATATTTCTCCTTTGACTTTAAATTTTAAATCTAACTCGAAACTTTTTGCAACTAAATTGCTCTCAAAAAGTCTATTTCTAAGTAAAATGTCATCTGTGGATGGATTGCTTGTACATTTGATTTTCTGGTGTCCTCATAAGTGTTCTGAAGGCAGGACAGAAACAGGTAGGACCAAATCATCATTCCATTTTTTTTTTTTTTTCTGTGAGTAAATTTGACTGGTTTGCTTAGTCACACAATTATGAATGGCACTAAAGAGTATGGCGGGCAAGGGGAATCCCCACCAAACTATCTCCTGGGTTGTTTTAGAAGAAAGGATTACATCATACATCAGATTTCAGCTAGGAAACCTCCCGTGGACATTTCTAAAAAGTTATGACAAAAAAAGTCCACTCCGTAAGCTGATTTGAAACATTTCATGGATTTTTTTTCTTACTTATATTTGAAACGGATCATTAACTGTCAACATGTGCCCACACCTGCACACTAATGCTTACATATACATATGTGTTATTTGATTATTGCAAACAATGTAAGAGTTACCATGAAAATGACCAGGTTTTCCCCCCAAATGCTCAAATTTCAACATATTTCAGTAAGAAATTAAATAATTACAGAGTTGCTTTCATTAGTGTTTTCCTTCAAATTTAAATATGCACGTTATTTTCACACAATAAAAGTCTGTGTCTGTGTGAGAAAGGTACTTAAGCTGGGAAAACAAATGTGACTGTACAATAAGCACTTGAACGGCACTTGAATTTTTTGTTAAAAACTAAAGCATAAAAATCCACTGAAAATAAAAGCCAGCAACACAGACAATCAAGAAGAAGGAATGAGTCACAAAAACCGATACACGGAGAAAATTCAATAAACATAATGGGAGGAAGATGAATGGAGCTGGCTCACCAGTCGGTGGAAAGTCTTAAAAGCACTATTGGGATATCATATTGAGAATGTGTGGAAAGTACTGGGTTGTTAACACTGGAAATCAAAGCCCCCCGATCAGTCTGCAATGAATTTCTGGCAGAGTCCCTGCAATTTTTGAAGTATTGCAAGCTGGATCCTGATGAGGTTGATGGAGACTCCTAACTGTATTCACCCAATGCATACAACAACTAACTGACAGCTGATCAAAGTCTAGTTTAATCTGGCCTTCTCTCTTTAAAAACAACACAGTCCTTTTGAAAAGGTGTCATGAGGTACTATGACAGATACCAGGATGCGGAAGTTCAGATGACATTTTGACTTCTATTGATTGTGGACCTAAGGTCCTAAGAAAGTGAAACTGAATAAATAGTGGTCTCTAAAAATGACAGAGGTTTCTCTGGATGAAGAGATCGTATATAGAAGAAAACATGCTCCCATTTGCTGAGAAAGACACTGTGAGCAAATTATTATTATTATTATTATTATTAGTATTATTGTATATTAATGTACAGCAAAGACATATATTCATGGGAGGTAAAAGGAATTTGGAACTAGAGTATACAGTAAGGCCAAATTACATTGGAATTTGTTTCTTAATAAATTAGTTTTCTTAAAGTGAATAAAAAAGTTACCTTACAACTATTTGTGGAAAAGCTAATGGAAATACTAGACTGCTGGTCTTACAGAGAGCAGAGGTATTATGGAGGAGCTAGAACACCTTGAAATGTCATTTTGGAAAGAACTATATTTATAAAATGCATCTTCATTTTACAGAAAACTTTAAAAACAGTAAGGTGCAAAGTACCTTATCTGAAGTCAGTAGGTTGAACTGATAGCATTCGATTGATAATATTCATGGTTAACATTAAAAATCAACAACATTCATGTTGTAGGTGCCGTTGCTGCTTACGAAACCTAGATGGAAATATTCAAAACTCCTTAGGAAGAACCTGAAAACAATTACATTTAAATAGTAAGTTTTTCTATTGGACTTGCTATGCTTTTAGAAATTATTGTTTTCAATACTTTCCTTGCAACCATGACAATTAAAACGTGCTTAGAAAAAAAAATTCCAACCCCAAATCTCTAAAATAAACACTGAGATTCAAAAAATCACATCACAAAAGATGTTTAGGCTTTAGAAAGGAAACAAATACTGTGAGATTCATGATCTAATGCTCAGAACTGGCTGAATCTCCAGAGGATATATTGGTGCTGACAATAGAAAACTTTCAAGACTAAATGTTTCATTCTTCTTGGAAGAATGAAGAAGAGCTGATGAAAATGAAACGTTTTATGCAGAAAAAACCATAGGTATTCTGTGGTTATAGCACAGGAGGTATTTTATGCAATGCCAGCCAACACTTGAACATGGAAAACACTGACATGGAAAAGCATATCTATGCTCAAAAGTATTTTAACTTAAATTGAAGAAGATTTGAAGATTTCTTTTATTTCATGGGAAATAGATTATAATTAGGAGGTCAGTTTGTTAAAATACTTCAACTGTAGAAGTATAAAGTAAAAACACATGCCATTTCTCCATCATGGTCTTCTACAATGTCATTACCATTTCCCACAATTTACTACAAGAAAAAAACATATTTTAGGATTACAACTGCCTTTCTTATGCTATCTCTCACTGGTCTCAAAATATCTTAATGCATACATGCAGACTGTGTTTTTCTAGAGAGCTGGAAAACAATTTGTACCAATCTGAAATACAGAACAAGGAACAGAGATCCTTCAGGTCGGATATATTGCTATCCGTGCACAATCAACAGTTAGACAACTTATGTTTTATGTTTTTCTTTCTAGCCTCAGAATTCCTTATACTTATCAGTTCAACAGACTTTCAAAGGGAAGGGAAGTAGCTTTGTGCTCACTTTTATGAACAGGAACATTAACTGCTGTTAATGGTGACAGATGTTCTGAGACAAATATTTATTGTCAGCTCTATATGCTACAGACTATTACTTAAATGTAAGTGCTGAATATTCACCTTAAGCTATTGCTGGGGTCTCTAGGCATTATAGAGCTGATGTACAATTAGGAGTGGTCAAAAAGTCCACAGCAGAGTGTGAGGAAGGCCAGCCCTGAACAACTATTCACAGATGACAGGGATCCTTACCCAGGAAAAAGAAGATATGTGTTCAAACCAAAACCCAGGCAAGACAAAAGCTTGAACTCCTCTTCATGAAGGGTGGATGAGTACTCAGACCATGAGGGAACAGTTATTTCCTCTTACTAATTCAGAAAGTAATCACTAGTGTTTTGTGGGGAAAGGCTCTCCCATCTCATAAAAATTTTTCCATCCCACATGGGGTTACCAAATTGAAATTCTGAAGGGAAGTGTGAAACAAATGTCTTGTGTCAGTCAACGTACCATGTTTCTAATATTTTTAACTTACACCCTGATCACTTAAAGTTGTATCCACCAGTTAATTATTAGTCTCGATATCTCTATTTCTGGATATTTATCACCATGGGGTGTTAGTTTTCTCTGCCTTTCCTTTCTTTGGAAGACTCATCAGCTAATGTATGTGAGAAATTTTGTGAAAGGAAAGAAGGATCTATAATATTGTCAAGGAAAGAGGGATCTATCTATTGCCATTTTTTTTTTGTGCAAATAGGATGATGTAATAGAGGCCAAAGGGTCTTTCTTGTGTGGTATTTCAGGTCAGTACAAACTGCTTTTCTAGTTTTCTCCAAACAACAAAATTTCCAAAAAGTGCTTTGAATGGGCAAAGTAGAATATTTTGTTTAGAAAATGCCGAAAGAAATAATTTTGAGAATTTCAGAACTTACTCTCCACCTCAAAATAGTAAAGAAAATTTATGAAGTCAATTCTATTCAATGAAAAGTTTCTTTTAAAAAGATCATCATTTTTCCAGAGGAAAATATATTTGTAGAATTCCCAGAAAAATACCCTCATTATTGTGGAGGAAGAAAAGAAGGAAATTTTTCCTGCTTCATAAGAAAGTAAAGCTAAGAGGTGAAGTGTTATGCAAGGTCAGAATTACAGCTCAGGCAGGGATTTCCAACTCTGGGCTGCTTTCCTTGTGCAGTGGTAACAGAAACAGACACTGAGTTTTAGAGAAAAGAAAGTCTGGCAGAGATCTGCTAGACTGGTAAATGAAGTTCCTTGTTAACCACTCAGCCAGCACTCTTAGGATTTCACATAAAATAAAAAATGAAAGGGAAAAATCTTTAGTCAGTGGTCATAGTGAAATCTGACATGACTTTGCAAGGACATCATTGGGTAATTGGTGTAACACATTGCCTGAACAAAAGGGTGTGAAACCTCTACTTTACATGAAGAGTCAGATGACTTCCAGGCAGCAAAATGAAAAAACACCTTGGTTTCATTTCCTACTGCTTTTGGAACAGATGAGAGTCCAGCTCCGACTGTCAAGCCACACACAAGGACCACTCCAATTATATGTGGCACAAGACTTTTCAATACTGTTCTAGCACCTCTTTTTTTGCTAGATTAGGAGTAGTACTCAGGCAAAGAGCTTGTATTAGTGGTAAACGTTCAGTCCCATCCAGCATATGATTGGTATATCTGTCGTAAGAAAGACGGAAAAAAGATTGGATGCTTTTAGGTCCTTGGGTCAGTCTAGAAAAGGGGAGATATTTGCAGGATATCTCTGGAACTGATGCTCTGGAAAACCAATCCATAGGAGCTATCTGAACTTGAGTCTTCCTTCCCACTTGACTGATCACTCTTTTTGGGCAACAAGGCGTACACGGGACAATGGAACACTTTTGCTGGGAATGGGAAGCAAAACAGGGCTGGGAGCTGGCAAGATCCCTGGGCCTTGAGGGTCCTTACATTCTGACTACCTGCTGTAGGCTGTTGACTTGTTCCAATATGATTTGGAGAGACGTGATGACGTGTTAATAGAAGAGAATGCTACGAGGCAATCATGTCAATTTTAACATGGCACCACTTATTCAAATGTAAAAAATTTAGAAAAAGGATTATGTATTTTTATATTAGGATTCATTTTCCGCCCTGCAACCAGATGATGAATTTGCCACAGAGCATTTGCCCCTTTGTCTGATAATTTAAATATGGTGATGCATAGAAGTACTGAAACAGAATATAACCTTGATAGTCAGAAGAGGTATCTGGAAGTCAGACCTGCACTCGGAAGATAATATGACAAAGCCAGATGTCATGGCTTTCTTCTTTACTATTTTCTTAATTTCTTGCCTCATTTTAATATATAATACTTTTAGTGATGGTTAGTGGGCAAAAGACTGGACTGGGGGATGTTGTTTGTGTTCCTAGATTTGCCTTTCCTAGATGCTGAATGATCAAGAATTGTGCTGTGCTTCCATTTTCTTACCTGAAAAATTAGATGGTTGACAGTGGCCTCCTCTGAAAGGTGATGAGATCAAACGGAGGTGACCTGAGAGGTACAGCCTCCTGTGGATGAAAGAGGCATGTCTGGTAGGTTTAAAAAGGCAGTCTAGCCTGGCACATGCTAAATAGTTCTCCGCAGAAGAAGCCAGGATTACTGACTTCAATTTCCATCTCCTGGAATCTTCTGCCTGGTTGGATAATTACAGCAATTGATCGCATACAGTTGTATTGTAATTTGAGTAAATAACTGTTCCAAACTGTTTACCACCCTAGCAACACTTCTTTGCACATTCTCTAGTAATCCAATGGAAAACCATTGCTCAAATTAGGATACGGAAAAAAAAAATAATAAAATAAATTGGATTTGATGACCCAGTCCCTCTTCCAGCTGTATATTTCTGACAGCTTAAAGAGAGCCATATGTAACAGGAATCGCTTTCTATATGCCACTTGACTTTTCCTTTCCAACATTTTGCCAAAGAATCACTCCATTGGCTCATGGCCAGTTGATGCCTTTCAGCACGTCTCTCACCTTGTAAATTTTTCTTGGTTTTCCTGTATGTATGAACCTATGTTTAACTGTGCCACAACATGCCATTTGACTGTGCTTGCCTTGAAAAACAGTACAGGTATTTTCACATCACAGATAGGCTGGTATTATTATTACCTTGTACACCTGTGAAGCAACTTTGTATTTTTGATGTGATTACTTTTTGCAGTGCTTTGAAGCATCATTGAATAGCCTTGATTAGCATTATCATCTCACTTCCAAGGCAATAATTCCAGCAAATGAGTCATTGTTTACACAGTTTTAATTTATCAAGTTAAAACCAATAAAGACAATAAAGACATAGCATTACTACCCCAAGTACACTTACAGTCATAACACTTGTACAGTACTGCCCCTGTTGTGAGGCATGTGCCATCTGGGTATGCTGCTGTTCCCAGGGAGTTTTGCATGTAGTTTTTGGGCCTGTGACTGCTGATGGGATTTGGTTCTAGTCTCTGCAAAATGGCAATTCCCCTTTTGCAGTGGTAGTAGCAGTCTAGACCCAGTTTCTAGATGAAGGTCCTCTTTCAAGCTGCAGATGAAAAACTGTTGATAGAGTTACTGGTCATTTCTTGAGGCTGGATATGCTGCTGAGGAAGAGACGGCTTCTGGCAAAGAACACTTGATGACCCATCCAGGAGCTGGAGAGCTCAAGCTATAGGTGTTGGAGACCTGTTTGATTCTCATATGTTTCTGATGGGCTACAGACATTGTCCACTGTACACTGTGTGAACTGAGCCCACATCTACCCTCTGCCTGACCCCCTCTCTTTTCTTTTTTCCTATGGGTTCCTTCTTCTTCCCCTTATGAGTCTCCTTCCTACCCTGTATTTATATACTACAGCCTAAAATTACTCTGATTTCTTTATACAGCTCTGCACAGTAAGTTTTTTCCCTTGATATTCATCAAAGCAGAGTTCAATTATTACACAGGAACCTCTTCCACAGCTACCTCAACATAGTTGTTGTAGTGGCCTGTGTACACCTGGATACCATCCTGTCTGCCTGCTTCTATTTATTTATTTTTTAATCATGTCCTTCTGTTTTCGTACTTCATGTGCACAACTGCAAATGAATGTGCAGGTGGGGAACTTTAATTATTGTCAAACACAGATGAGTGTCCTGAGTAGCAAGTATTCTACTTTTTCAGATAGTAGGAAACTATGGAGATATTTAATATGATGCATCATTGTATCCTTGATAGAACCTAATTTTCCTCAAGCTTAGTCTGAATCTGGAGATGAATAATGAGATAGACAAAAAATACACTTTAGACCATGGAAACAATGCAAATAATTTTTCACAAAAGGACAGTGGTAAAGAGATTTAAATTTTTAAGTGACTCTGAAGTATACCATGTCAGTATCAGTGGTTACTTTAAAAGAATGCCGGAAATGAGTTGGCTGTTATATTGACCCCTTAACCACATGATATGATTTTTCAGATAGCTTGTAAGAATATGCCTGAGCCACAATGGATACTCTTTAACCCATACCATAATTTCCTCCTTTTCCCCAACCACGTGTAAAAGAAAATTCAGAACTGTCACGTAAATGTTACCCTCTGACGAACCACTGAAAAATTTTCCAGGACCATACTTTAAGAAAGATGCTTTCGAGGGATTCCCTCGACTAGCCAAAAGCGAAGTCTTATCTGACACTATCTTGGCTAAATATACACAGCCTGTGATGACGAAATAAAAAAATTCAAGACCAGGTATAAATACCACTGACAGTCAGATGAAGTTCACTCGTCTACTTTCTTCTAATAGAAGATACAACTATTAGAAGTTGAAGCTCATTACTCTTAGATCTGACATCTCCCAGAAGTTACCTGAGCATATTAACTGAACTATCACCAAGAAAATGACTTGCCAGACCTACTGCTTGTTTGTTCTCTCTGTCATCATGATTTATTTTGGATGTTCTGGAAGTGCTTTATTTCTAGGTCAACTTCAAAATGACATAGACAAACTGAAAGCTGATTTTGTAAGTACAGTCTTCTACTGCATTTCTCTTCTTCTTCTGCTTGTGCTGTAGATCCAGATTTGAGCACTGCTTGTCATAAACCTCAATGTGTACCAATAGGGATCGTAGAACTAATGTTTGTTACATTTTTTTTTTTTTTTAAACCAGATTATGGACAATTTCTTTGCTTTTGCTAGCTTTTATTCATTCACTAACATGGTTCAGTTTTTCAATAATGATTTTAGTAGTTTGCATTTATTTCATGGGCACTCCACCTTTCACAAGAGCTTCTACCAGCTCCATTTGTCTTTTGATTTCATGGAATATTTTATAACAAAAAAATCTTAATGTAATTTAATATGAATGAATGAACCTTGATTCAATTCTATTCAGCTACAATTTACTGACACTGAATTAGTTTTAGCTTAGTTAACAGAGGATTTATTATTAGTTGCAATATAAGCAAAATGTTTTACTTTAACAGAAGCATCTTGTGCTTTTTGTTACTATCAATAATATGTTGCCCAAGGTTGGTCACTGCTGCTTATTCTTTAGCATCTTCCAGCCATCCTGCTTCCATATCTCTGACTGATCTGGTGTGGGAATGTTAAGTGGTATTACTTCTTTTCAGACAGAAATTTGATAACTTAATTGTAATATCAATTCAATTGTCTCCATCCAGGAGGCATTAAAATAGACCACAGCTAACTTTAGCTGGGATTAGTCACACAGATAAGGGATCTACAATAGAGTCACTTCTAGTTAATAGCATTTATTCTCTCTCTCTCTCTATATATATAAAATATACATACATATTTTTTAAACACATGAAATTAACTGCAAGAGTTTTCTCCTATTTCCAGCTCTGATTTTTCAGCATTTTTATTTATATCTTACATTTTTCATTAGCATAGATCAAAGAGGTTCTCGGTAGAATATAAATAACTCTGTCTGAGAGATCCTGAGCGGTGGTAAGCTTCTTGCAGAGAAATTAAAACTGCAGTCTGCAGCAGGTGCTCACCACCTTTCAGAAGTGCAAACCAAGGCTCGGCAAGGTGTTTGGTGTGGGGAGCCAATCAGCCTACGAGTTTTCTGTCAGCCTGCAAGCTTTCCCATTACACTCATTATATTTAAATTACCAAGCAGACAAAAAAGGAAATAGTGACTGTTGTATACAAAAAGAAAAAAAAAAAAAAAAACAAGGAAAAAAAAAATACACACAGAGAAAAGGAAATGATTCAACTTGCCTTTCCTTTGTAGGAGAATTGTATTGCTCTTTGTTTCCTAGAATCTGCCACAGTGTGTGGCTAACACCTGATGGTTAAACTCAGACCCTGTGAGCCTTTTGGTAGCCCACAACCCCTATGTATCCCCACGTCTGACTGTGGGCTACTGAGCTATTCTCTGGTTTTACAAACTGTAGTTTTATAGTATGGTTAATTTGCCTTTGTTCCATATGAGATTTTACCAAGACTGGGTAAATTCAAGCCCACAAACTGGTGGATTTCAACTTATCAGAAAACATGGCAAGACCAGGTCTGACAATTGCCTAGACAGCTGCTGAGCTTATTAAGTTTAATTTTCAGTTGTCAATACCAAAACTTACATAGAGCATTTAGTGAAACATACGGTGCTAAATGTCTCTATTCAGATGACTTATAGCAGGAGAAGACATTTAAAAGCAGATTAATGCTGTTTCTGTTACTACGCAGTCATCCAGTGTGAATTGGTGCTTAGAGAACGTATTTGCAAAATATACTCTCAGAAGTGAAAAGAAGCCCAGAAGTGAAAGCACAGTAGTAGTTATAGGCCAGTGGTGCAAAAATTACAAGTCTATGTTTTTTACTGCTCATTTGAGGAGAACACTATTTACCTTGTGATAAGTGCTGTATGTATAACAGATGTGTATGTTCTCTGTTGCAGAATGCAAGTAATTCAGATGTAGCTGATGGCAATCCTGTTTTTATAGAGAAAGTTAAAAACTGGACAGAGGTAAGTCAGAACCACATGTGACAAAGCATCTCAGACATGTTGTAGGGCACTTTTCGTAAAAAGCAGCTCCAAGACCAGTGTAACCAGACAGGGTAGAACAAACAAAAGCAGAGGTTTCTTTAGAAGCTTGAAAATGAGAAAACACCTCCGCCTTAAAATGCTCTTCATAAAGATCAAAGTGCTTTGTGCTGCACCATCAGCTGGTCCTGAGCTACAGTAAGCCCAGGAGATGAGTTACAGCATCTTCTTTGGCATCCTGTCCTTAGTGGCAGAGAGAAACCCCAAATGCTGAATTTTAGTTTCGTTTATTTTCCTCTCGATGGACACTCACAAACTTTTCTTTTTGAATGTATTCTTCAACAGAGAAATGAAAAAAGGATCATACTGAGCCAGATCGTTACCCTGTACTTGGAAATGCTAAAGAAAACTGACATGTCAAAGCCACACATCAAAAACTTATCTGAGCAGCTCAATACTCTGAGAAATACCCTTTCCAATGACTATAAGAAGTTCAGAGACCTCGTGGAACTGTCAAACCTTCAGGTAAGGCTCTTTCCCTGCCTCCAAGGCACTCGTGACTTTATATTTTCCAGTTCAGTTTGAGTCTGACTCAGGCCAGTAACGGTTTAGTAACCCATTTGGTAACCCTTGGCTGGCTCTGCTTGGGCTGGAAAACTTGATGTTTCCAGCCATGCATCAGCTCAGGGGCGGCCCACCCGAGACTCGTCGGAGTCTGGCACACAAGCACCATCAGCAGCTCCTTGTGATTATAAATTGTGTTGGAAAATTGTGCCTGGCTACAGCATGCCTCTGAGGACACCTGGCTTACTGGGTGTCAGCGGTGTGAGCCACCAACCTCCGCTGACACGGATGCCCTGGCTGAGCTGACCGCTTGTTAGTAACTCAGATGGCATTGCAACACAGTAATAATCGTAGAGTGCCTCCATTGCACAGCACACAGCCAGTCTGCAACATGCTGCAAAGTAATGAAGAAAGCAGAAAAAAGATATATGAAAAAGTGGCTCTTTGTTTCAGGAATTGGGTGGTAGAGTAATTGAAAGCTGCTGGTTCCTCTCTGCTCTGCTCCATTAGCAGCGTAGATTGTAGGATGTGATCTGTAAATAATAATAGCTCTTGGTGTGACCTTCGTTCTGTTTGTTTCTTACTCAAAACAGCTGACTGGCTTGAAAATCCAACGCAAGGCTGTGAGTGAGCTGTTCAGTGTCTTACAGAAACTGGTGGAGACTTCGACTTTCAAAAGGAAAAGGAGCCAGTCTCCAAAGAGATGCAGATGTTAACGACATCATACGGCCTTTTGTACTGAATTATTTTACAATTTTTTTGATGCACATTTTTTAAAATCTTTTTATTGATCTTTTTATACATCTATTTATTAATATTTAAGTATTATAAATAATTATTTATAAAGAAACACCAATCAAAGTATTTATACCTCCTACTGCTATGTAAGAAATTATTTTGTCTTAAAATTCTGTCTATCTGTTACATGTTTGTTGATCTGAAATTACAGAATGAGGTGATGTTTACCCAGTTTCCGTGTGGAAATACTGAACTGACATGATACCCAGGTATCCAAGTAGTGTTGTCCTGATCAGTCTCATCCTTCACTTATTTGAGGCAGCAAGCTGGGAAAGTTTCTGTACTCAGGAGAACACATGCATATCTGCTTAGCTCTAAGCATATCGAAATCCAAATCAAGCAAATAGACATGCTTAGAGATGAGCAAAATGCTGAAGCACTTTTCTGAACCAGGGCTTTGGTGATTTATTGCTGATAATTATTGTTATGCACTGAAATGACTAAGAGGACAGGCTACTTGGCAACTCCAGGAAATGTGACTAACTCTATTGCACTGACTTCAACTCACTGATTATGAAAATGTCTTTTTTTTTTTTTTGTATTGAATCATCTAAATGTGTCTGATGTCAATTTATTTATTTGGAAGTAGCAGTATGGATGTTTTTATCTTAAGGACTATATTTTTCTACTGGAATATTATTTAAATGTTTGAATTTCACAATGAAAGCTTTTTAATTTTTGGATATTAAATAAAAATAGATTAATTAAATGTGCTTGCTTATTTATTCACCAGAATCTCTGTGCAAAGTAGAATTCTAATCTTGCTTGATGCCATCAAAAATGGCCCTGTACAGACATATGAAAACACATTTAATTTCCCTCTTTCTGCCCAAGATTTGGGAATGGATAATGGGTTTGAAGAAATTTGGCAGAAGTTATCTGGGGTCTAAAATCCTCCAGTTCCTCAACTTCTGTTTCTTCTGGATGAAGAAACATTACTTTGTTCCGAGGAAGGCTTTGATGATTTGAAATGCGTTGTTACTCTGATTAAAAAACAAAACAACAACAACAAAAAACACAAGCAAAACAAACAAACAACAAAACAAGCAAACCAAAAAACAGCACTTTTCAATTTCTCTGCAAATCAAAGACTCAAAGATATGGAGCCTAGATGGAAGTCGGCTGATCTGCTGGGCTCTTTGCAAGTGGTACAAGACGAAGGCCTAGGGCTGTTTGGGCTTTGAGTTGTCTCGGAGGCTAGGGTTTGGGAAGGGCAGTTCGTGGGACTTTCAAATTTTCAGGTCCCCAGGTGGTTACCAGACAGACAATCTGGGAGTAGACTTGCTTGGGCTGACAGGGAATGGGACAGACTTTCTTTGGGATTCCTGCCAACATGGGACTTCCAATCTACCCTGAACATCGGTGGAACCCATAAATTCCATCAGTAACACCTGGCCATGCCCAAGGTTTAGGTGCAGTAAGCCCAGTGGGCTTAGCTGTAACTGTTGCAGGCTTTTCTACTCCCTTGGGCCTAGCTGTCTGGGGTAAGACACCTTCATTCGTATCCTCATTTTATAGTCATAACAAAGTGACTCAGTAGTCCTGGAGACTTGAACTAACTTTGAAAGAAACAGCTGTTCTTGTTTCTACTCATCACATCCATGCATGTGCATGTGACATGCAAGAGATGCGATGCTTCAGGATTTCTCCAGATCCCGGACTAAGCAAGAGAAACCTGAGTATGTGTTTAACATAGGCAGTGTGTCCTCTGTATGTGCCGTTGCGTGAGCTATTGCTTGAAAGTGAATAGCTGTCCTCTGAGGAACCAAAGCCAGCAATAGAAGCTTCTATGGGGAAGGGAAGGGAAGGGAAGGGAAGGGAAGGGAAGGGAAGGGAAGGGAAGGGAAGGGAAGGGAAGGGAAGGGAAGGGAAGGGAAGGGAAGGGAAGGGAAGGGAAGGGAAGGGAAGGGAAGGGAAGGGAAGGGAAGGGAAGGGAAGGGAAGGGGCAAGTTAAAGGTTCATTGGCCACCAACAGTGAGACAGTGGTTGTGCTCGAGACTCCTGATTAAATTAATACTCAGTTTTTGGAATTTAGCACCAGGACTGGTTAGGAGCTCAAAGGGAAGTTTCCTAATTTATTGGACTATAAAATGAAACATCTGCATCCTTCCACACCTTCCCAAGAGGGTCCACAGAAAAACAGATAAGGCCCTTACTATACATCCAACAGAAATAACATTTGCCCATCCATCCTACCTCAGATGCCCATGCACACAAACACGTCATCCTCTGTGCTGTGCCATCTTACCTATTCCTGCTGCTACCTATTAAACCTGGCTCAAAATAGCAGTTTTTTGGAGGGGAACATTGTTGCTCAGCCACATAATTTCCCAGGTTTGACGTACAGCTCACCTTAGAGCTGGGAAGCACAGGTAGAGATGGACCGAGGCAATGAGCTACTGGCAGATGGAGTAGCAGCTGCCAAAAGGTATTTTTTACACCCAGATATCAGTAGTTTTCTTTTCTTTTCTTTTCTTTTCTTTTCTTTTCTTTTCTTTTCTTTTCTTTTCTTTTCTTTTCTTTTCTTTTCTTTTCTTTTCTTCTCTTCTCTTCTCTTCTCTTCTCTTCTCTTCTCTTCTCTTCTCTTCTCTTCTCTTCTCTTCTCTTCTCTTCTCTTCTCTTCTCTTCTCTTCTCTTCTCTTCTCTTCTCTCTCTCTTCTCTTCTCTTCTCTTCTCTTCTCTTCTCTTCTCTTCTCTTCTCTTCTCTTCTCTTCTCTTCTCTTCTCTTCTCTTCTCTTCTCTTCTCTTCTCTTCTCTTCTCTTCTCTTCTCTTCTCTTCTCTTCTCTTCTCTTCTCTTCTCTTCTCTTCTCTTCTCTTCTCTTCTCTTCTCTTCTCTTCTCTTCTCTTCTCTTCTCTTCTCTTCTCTTCTCTTCTCTTCTTCTTCTTCTTTTCTTTTCTTTTCTTTTCTTTTCTTTTCTTTTCTTTTCTTTTCTTTTCTTTTCTTTTCTTTTCTTTTCTTTTCTTTCTTTCACTTTTAAGCATCTTTAAACCTTTTGTGATAAACCCGGCACCAGATATTGCAGAGGTTCACCAGTGCTACTGCAGTTAGCTCACAACTAATAGTAATTCAGACAAGTTGTTTCCCCTGAGCCTTCCCTACCCAATTTGTCCATGAGATGCACTTCCACAGGGTGCTTCAGACAAATGCTGAACTAATAATTCCCCATTTTGCTCCATTAATGTGGTAATAGTGTTAGAGAAGAACAGCATAAAAATCAGGACTCCACTAGAGCACATTTTCCCCCTCAGTTGTGTGTACTATACAAATGAGATGAATCACTTTCAGTACGAAAGCCTGTCATATCTTATTTCATACCAATACGAGTCCTGGATCTCCTCTTTGCATCATTCCTCACTGTATCCAAGTAAGAGAAGCATTTCCAGCTAAGCTAAATTTAAATGTGAAATGAATCTTAATGGCTGGCCTAAATCTTTCCAAAGAGAAACACTGCAGAAGTGTTGAACATTTTTACTGAATGTCGATGTGAATTTTTTCCAGCTATGCAGACTGAGAAAGAGAGTTAATAGATGTGTATATAATACATATAATATATAATAATAGTAATAAAAGACAACATTGTCTCAGAAAGTCTGTGTGGTGTATGCATCACTTCTGCAGTGTATTTATTCTGTTTCTGCTCTGTATTCCTGCATAGCTCCTTGGTCTTCTCCTTCTTACTCTCTTGATCACATGCAAGGAGGCACAGACATGCATTTAAAGCAGCTGGGTCAGAGATCAGCATCCACTGCAGAGCTGTTAGCAATGGCCAGTAGCTGGTGATATATAAGGAGCAAGGACAGGGCAGTAGGTAGCAATGCTGCCCCAGGACCTCCATGTGTCTGCAGCACAAATATTCCCGGAGGCAGAGTCTCTGTGCTCAGCAGCCTGACCTCTTTCCTCCCACCTTTTGGCCCCTTTGAGAAAGGGAACCAGTGCTACACACCAGGTTGCGAGCATACCGTGCCATAATGGTGTTTTCTGTTTTCTGACAGTTGTTTTCTAACAGTCGCTAGTTTCCTATTTGACATTTTTACCACTACGCAGACAAATTGATGTTTTTACAGAGCTGGCTGCCATAATCCTGAAATCTTGTTCCTTAGATTTACCAGTTTATTTAGAGCCTGTCACTGTGCATGTAAAATGAAAATTGCCTTTTCTCTTGTGTATAATTTTGTAATTATCAGCACTGATTTTTATCTGCCATTTTATTGCCTTGTCACTCAGTAATTTGAAGTCTTCTAATAGTTCTCTGCAGCTGGACATCCTCTTAGGTATCCTTAATACCTTAGTACATCAGCAAACTTCATTATTTCACAATTCACCCTGTTTCCAAAATTTCTGATGGCTACATTAAAATCACATGCCTCAGGCAAGCCTTCTCATGACTAAACTCTCTTAATTGCAAAACCCATACGCCGATTCCTATCACTTATTTCTTATCTTTAAATAGCTATATATTTATGTGAGGACTTTCTTACTGCTTATTATTATAACAACTCAACTTCTTCGGTAGCTACACTGTGAGACTCAGTTGTAACTCCTCTATAGATCCGAGGAGATTATGTTATTTTGGTTCTGCTCTGTCTGTATATTCACTGACTCCTCAGTAAACTCTAGCTTAGCAGTGAGGTGTGACTTCCTTTCATAAACGTCACATTTACTATTCTCTTGTGCACCACATTTATCCACAGGCCCACTCTGTCTCGGTATTGCGTGGTATGTCACCATTACTGGCTTGCAGATCTCTGGGATTCCCCTGAGACCTTTCAGAAAACCAATAGCCACTCAGCCCACTTACTGCACCCCTGGTGTAGAAGCATGCTTGAGAGCAGGTTATACCCCCTGTACCTACAGGTCGTAGCTCAGCTCTTTCACTCTGGAACCCTGCAGGGTCAACACTGTCAGCTCAAATCTCTCCTAGTTGTCACCTTCCTCCACCAGTCCAGGAGTGACCATGTCTTTTGTTTTGTTTTGTTTTTCTTGGTAGGAGGCAGGAGTAATCAAAAAGTCCCTCAAAAGAGGTAGGGGTGGAAAACAACCCAAACTCGGCAGACGAGTGTGGGATTTTCAGCTCAAAATAGCAACTCATGCAAAACCTCCCACCTCTCTGCTGTTTTGTGTAGGACAGAGTAGAGATAACAGCAACTTCTACAATGCATAAGATGTATGTAGGCTGATGAAGGAGGTGAGGAGCAGCAACAGCGATAAATATGATTTCTGGGTGAATTGGTCCTAGTGTAGCGAAATATGGCTACCCATCTTCCAGTTTCCTCTTTTCTTCTTTCCGTTGTCTTTCTTTGAACCTGATGTGCAATCTTCAGAAGTAGGAAGAACATGGGTTGCTCCCCACAATCAGAAAAACACTACATATCATGGACTCTACTTAATTTGGTTGGTCAAGCCTTGCAGTCTTTTGATCCCTCAATCAATTTTCTCTTACAGCCACTCCAGACACCCAGCGAACACCTTTTACCTAATGCAGGAAAGACTTTATTACTCTCTGTAAAGCTGAGTTGTTCTGGTTTTGATTACAGAAAATTGTGCTAAATTCCTTTCTCTCACTAAAACTATCAGAAGTACGTTTGGAATAAAATGGTTATGAACTTATGGAAGGGCCATAATTTATTGACCACAACATTCTCAAAAATACATAAAATACCAGAAAACAGTGAATTTAAAATGTGCACAGCAGCTTTCAGAGTTTTGTAGAAAATGTATAAAATACTCTCATCTGCCTTATGCCATTCATGTAATTGTTGTCTTAGTTTGTAGATTATCAGGGAAGACGTTTATGAAAAATTATCTATGAACTAACAGATTTTTGTGGCTTCCTATCTGAAACAAACAATGATGAAGGTCCATGCATATTACCCAGCTGGTGAGGTTCTTGGCACTTATCTAGCCACTGTTTTTTAATCACATAGACTTTGCAAAAAAAATATTTGCTTCTTGAACACTGCAAAAAAAAATACCTTGGTATACTTCTGAGATGGCATTTCTCACAAGTGGCTAATGACATGGATATAAATGGAAAAAATTACTCATTTTAAAACCTCTAACTGGTCCTCTTATTAAGCTAGCTCTTCATTTTCAGTGTTCTTTCTTATGAATTCTATAATTATGTATAGACCAACTGCACCAATGCTAGATGAACAACTAGGAGAAGAAACACTCATGCATTTTTTGCTGATGTTTCCATAATAAGTTATACACAGATAGGACAAGATAGGTATCTTTAGACTGCACAGAGAAAACCAAAGTCTCAGACAAGAAGTAGAAGTCAAATCAGCTAAATAATTTCTCTCCAGTGATGAAAGCTACTTCCAAATAATCATTTCTCATACCATTTAAAAAAAAAAAAAGCTTTAAAAATTATTGTAAATAAGCACATTTTATTTTATTATTTTATTTTATTTTATTTTATTTTATTTTATTTTATTTTATTTTATTTTATTTTATTTTATTTTATTTTATTTTATTTTATTTTATTTTATTTTATTTTATCCAAGCACATTTTATTTTCATTTTTTACAGAAATGACATCTTGGCTACTTGTGGAATCCACCTACTGAGAGCCCTGTCTCAGACCAGAGGTGATCTTGGAGAATGTGGCAGAGTCCATCTGAGCTCTCAGTACTAAGGAGCAGCTCTGTCCTCCCTCCACAGTAGTTCAATAGCTCTAGGCACTCTTGTTGTCCACGCAGTACTCACTTCACACAGATTTTAATTTGTTAGATCATGTACTACATCAGTTCGTGTATTTTCAATTTTCCTAGTCCATTTTCTGCTTCAGAGTGACTGTTCTGATAAACTTTCTGAAATTGTGTGAGCAAATGCCTGAAAATACAGAAAAGGCTTTCTCACAAAGGTTTCTTTAATATTGGATCAACTTCTTTTTGACATACTTGTCAGTGTTAGCTATCCTTTCCAGGGAAAGCTGCTTGTGTGCAGGGCATTTCTGAAAGTGCAGCACAGTGATGTGGCAGGGATCTTAGGAAGCTGAATCAAGGTCTCTTTCTGATTTCAGATGGGATGAAATATGAAATGAATTCACCCTGCCCCTTTTGTGCATGGAGAGCTTGGCTCCTGTTGCTGCCCATGGTCCCCAGAACTTTCTCTGACCTCATATTCAGAATGAATGAGTTACGTCTGAGCATCCACTTAGTGGATCAGATAGGAAAATGAGCAAGGTTTTGGTCTGATTTTAACGTTCATCCCCAATCCTTGTTTCTGTTTCAAATTTCCACAGCTGACTCGTGACACCTTTGTAACATGACATTTTTCCTCTGATCATCTGGCCCTCTTCCTCCCCCACTCCCAGGGAAGGTCTCTGATTGTTTTGCTTGCTTGGCCCTTTCCAGAGCCCAGACTTCTGGATTTGATGAACAGGGCCCAAACCCACCCCTTCCTACACATCTCTTTTTGGGACTGACTGCTTTCCCCAAGTTGTGACCCAGCTAATGTTAGTCGGGCATACAGGAAATCTCTATCAATAGATGAATGTATGGGTGTTTACATGTGTGTGCTAACACATCCTGGTCTATTTTTAGAAAAGCCACAACCAGCCTTTTGTCCACCCTCACCCCCCATACCTTAAGAAGTCCACACATGCCATGGACTTTAGCAGTTTTAAAAAGTATTTATATACCTTTACTGTGACCACTCTCATTTTACTCTATTTTTCACTTTTTTTTTTTTTTTTAAATCATGCTCACTTGCATACTGGGTTTATGCAACTTAGTATAACAGCTTTTTGTTGAGACCAGCACCTTGTGAGCTCCTAACAAATATTATACACTATTTCATGGAGTTGATATTGTTATGCTTTGTCCCTTTCATCTTCCATCGTATCCATTAATTGAAGAGATTCTTACTCACCCACTTAAGAAACAATGAGTCTAACAATTTAGCGTGGGAGTTTTACTTTTTGTCTGGCTATGTCTTACCTGTAGCTAATTGGTTTTATCTTCATAGGAAAGTCTGTGGGTTTTGCTGCTTTTTACTGTTATTGTTCTCTTCCTGGTAGTTATTCTTAGTTTGTCCCTATCTGAATTAAAGGAGTCCTCCTGTACAAAACCTCCCCTCCCCCAGGAGTATGCAAAGGCATGTATAATAAACCAACATCTAAGTAGCTTTTTCTATTCTGACATATCAGCATAAACACAGTTACAGTTTTTCATATCCAATGAAGACTGAGAGTGGACAGGTGGCTTGGAGTTTATAAATGTCTGACTTGGTGTTAGCCCAAGAAAAAAGGTAAATTTATTTTTTACTGTAGTCCTGCTTTGGCACTCCAAAGTACTGCCACACAGCATTTTATCTTATAGTGAGATGCACATACTCACACAACTTGCCTCAAAAATACCTTTGCTGCAGCAGAATTTATTCATTTATGTGTATCACTGGGACCACACACTTGAGTTTAATCATTAAATAAAATCATTGAAAAGGAAACACTGGCTTTCATGTGTTTGAGAAGGCTTTGGTGAGGGAAAGGTCTGTAAAAAAAATCAAAGATGTCTGATAGAGTACCACAACCCGATATTTAGCCTGGTTTTGTATTGCCTCATCTGCCTCAGAGAGCCAGAAGCAAGCCAGATTTTCTTTCCATCAGACACAGAATTTCAAGAATTGCTAGACTGCATGAACAGAAATTCACCTCTGGGCTGAGTGCAACTCTGAATCCCACCTGCCTCTGGCAAGCACAGGCAACAGAAACAACAAAAAATCAAACCATGGACCTCGTGAAATGGAGGGTAACTGCTACCATGGCTCACAGAGATGTACAGCTCAAAGGAACCCCTGACTCCCTACAGCTCTGTAATATATAGCATTACATACCTGCAGCTGCTGTACCACTTGCAAGTAGAGACGGTTGAGCCAACTGTGGCAATTTTGAGGTCCGCACACTTTTATGAAGAGGAATGGATCCCACCATGGTCTTACTCAGATGTGGTCAAAGCTAAGCACTGAGCACAGTTTGCAGCAAAGGAGCAAAGAGTTCAGACGCAACACCATAAAGGAGAACTAAAATGATCTTATTTAGGTACTGTTTGGTGTATCTGTTTGTTGAAAAAAGGCACTAAATTAGTCATAGAGCTATTGAACAGTCATCTGGCTGACTCATAGAAGTCAAACGACAATAAAGAAATTAAAGAATATGGGCAGCAAAAACAGTTTGTGGTTAATTTTCCAAGATATTAAAGAGCACCTGTGAAAATAAATGGCTAATGTCAAGGCAAGGATGATGATTATTGCAAAGGGACAGTAGGTTATTTCATTATTTAATTCTAATTTCTAAATTACTGGAAGGTTGTATTACCTGTCAATTCATAATGCTGTATGAGAAAATGCTTTACGAGAAAAAAATTAATGGCTCATATTCTTTATAAATCAGATTAAAAAAAAATGTAAAAATAAGTATCTCCTATGGTAATTAAAAATTTCTCGGACACCTCAAAATTTTTGATTGACACATCTGTATTGCAGATGCAGAAAGGCAAGGCAAATGAAAATTATGGAAATGGTCTTTCTGAGCTAAAGAAGGAAAACGTTTTTGGAGATAAATGTGTTTAACAACTGGAAAGCAAAGAAGATGCACTGCACAGAGGTTCAAGTGCAAAGCAATTGCAAAGGGAATTTTCACTTTGCAACCATAAGTGAATGGAAGAGCACATCTGGAGTGAGAGGACCCACAGAGGCACAGGTCTGAGGTCCTGTCTCTTAGGGACTGGGGAGGGCAGCCCGAAGCCCAGGGGTTGTAGTCTGACCCAGGCCATTTACCATGTTGCCTTTACTGATGCAGCTGGGTCATCAGCTCCACAGCCGAGGGTCAGATCAACACAGCTTCAGAGGCAGATGGAGCCGAAGTGTGCATGGAGAATTGCAGCACCTACACTCGGTGCCTGCTGTCTTCGGAGAGGCTGAATTCATGGAGAATTTCCACCCAGCTCCTCCAGCCTTCCTCTCCTGCCACCGTTTTCCAAGGAAGATAATATTTTTTCCATAATTGGGAAACCACTCACACTGATTTACCTATGTTTAATAACTTATACTAATGAAGCAATTTGTGCCTGTAATTTAATTGATTTTGTATTTTCTAGGCTGATTTACTTGTTTGATGTTGAGCTGAAACAGTAATTACATGCATGACTTCAGCTGGAAATGTCTTATTTCCATATTCTTGAGCAGTTATCACCACAGGGTTGGGGTTACCATCCAGAGTAAACCTCTTTGTTGAGCAAACAGGATTCTATAGAGATGACAAACTGGATTCTGACCACCATGGGAATAGTTTCATTAGTCTTGCAGAATTTTAAGGTTTTTCAATTTATGTTGTATAAAGTCTAAACTTTGTGCAAGAGCTTATCTGGCAAGACTGATTTGCCTTTCTTTAAGATAGAAATTGGAGTTTCCCAGATGGAGACCTTGGTAACAGTGTTTCATCGTTTTCATTTTTGGAAAGGGGGAAAATAAAAAGGGAGCTGTGGGGTCAAAGACACATGCAAGAGACCAATGACAACTTCATAGTATGAGCACAACTGCTTCAAATAAGCACACTCTTCATCCAGGGAACAGCTACCAAAATTTTAAAGAAAGTAGGTGAAAAATGGTAGGTCTTGTAGGAACCAGGGAGGTCTCACACACTTGCATATAGACATTTGTCTGAGAAGCTTTTGACAGAAACATGGTAGCCCTGAGTTCAAAAGACCATCTTGAAGCAGGAACATGCTTCTATAAGACTTAATCCCAAAGGTCAAAACAGTGTTCTCTGATAATTTATGCCAAGTCAACAGATATTTAGGCAAGTGAAGAAAACCACTGTCTGTGTTCTCATGCTGCTGGAAACTGGACACACTAGGGTCTAAAGCCACCCAGAACTTTTCTTAGAACTGATGTATAACCATGATATAGTTCAATGTGTGAAACACCGGAAAAATGGTCTTCAGATTGAAGACATGTCTGCATTGCACAGGAGATAAGAGGGAGGGTAAAAAGCCATGCAAATACATACAGGTAGAGTTTGACACAAAGGAGAAAGGGAAATCTGCTGAGGGGCATAGTGGGGATGGCAACATGGCTAATGTGACACACTGAGAAAACTAAGATTGGAACATCCTGAATCAGCATAAACAAGGCAAAACTACATTACTCAAGACCAAGAAAAGAGTGCTGGGGTAGAATATGACTGAAAATGAAGACAGAATAAAAAACCTAGCTGTTAATTTTACCTGTGTAGATGGAAAAAGTGTTGTATTTGGTGATGTTGTGTTTGTAGACTTTGTAGAACTTTGTAGGACTTGGTGACAACAGGGATGTGAGGACCCAAAGAGTGCTGACCTGAGATATCTGACTTGCAGGCCTAAGAAAATGTTGCTAGACTGGATCTAGAAAGGGTTGACTTAAGAAGAAAATTTTGATTCCATCTGACCATGCTGATCTGAAACTGGTCTTGGCCATTCACAAAGAGACTGCAGGGACTTTAGTTTGGATAGAAAAATACAAGTTCAAGGGGTGGAGTGGGTAGTCATCAGCAGACATAATGACTGAATGCCTACCCATGAATGAGATTACTAAGAAACAAAAGTGAAGAATATAGACTACCAAAGGAGAAAGAATGGGAGTCCACAGCACAGCTTGAGAACACCCCCCCCCCCCCCCCCCCCACTAGAAAGCTGGAGCAGGTGATGGGGAAGATTCTCAGTTCACACAGACAGATAACGTTGCAGGTAAGGAAGGGGAGCATCACAAAAGCCAAGATATCAAATTAGAAAACGGCAGCAGCTAACTGTTGGATGAGTTTAGGATACTGGCCAGAGAGTTTAGGAATGAGGTCAGAGAGTTTAGGAATCTGGTCAGAGAGAAGGCAGGAAAAACAGGAAACAGCTACTTCAGTGGAGTACAGGAAGCAGAAGATGAATCTATTGTCTGAAAAGGTGGACCATTTAAAAGTAAACCAGTGAACCTACATATAGATTGTATCATCTCTTCAGATGTTATTTTGTAAAAAATTTAAGCCACTTAAAACACTGTGAAGAATATGACTAAACAAATATCAAATAAATATATCTAAGAATGAATGATAACCATCAACTGAGGTGAGTGAAACTGAAAGCTACAGGGGGAAGGATAAAGCCATTGAAATTCAAAACTGGTGAAATCAGATTTCACATTTGTTCATTCCAGTTGAGGGCCAGTCTGATACTGCACAGTTAGCTTCTGGAACAAGGACCCTAATAGGTCTCAGATCATATTCTTTTAAATTGTAGCTCTGCATCCAAACTATGGAGGTAAGCTTTATGATTTAATACTAAACACCAAATTGTGTTTAGTGGAAATAGCTGGTGTGTACGAAAACACTCATTTATTCCTCTGAGATCTAATAAAGTGCAATGAAAATCACCAGTGTGCACTAGCCTTCACTGAGTTGCATCCTGTGACAAGGAAAGCAAAAAGTCTGTAGCACAGGTAGATGTTGGAGGCAGCTCCATCCTCATCGAAGTCAGGTTACAGTTTTAAATGTACATAGTCATTACTGTTACTGAAACTAAATATTCAGCCAGAAATCTGGAAATTGCATCCAAAAATCTCACTGCTTGCAGAGTCTGGGATGAGTCTAGGCTACTTGTACATGCCCATATGTGTATGCATATCCATACAATGACTTTGTCTTTGGATTTTAGTTATACAGCAAAGCTGTAGAAAGCTCCTGCCAGCAAAATCTCTTTGATGCATGAGATCTTTGTGACTCTGCAGTGAAGAAACCCGTGTTCTCAAGCAGCTAGCTTTCTCCCTCTCCCCCTTTCCCACATCCTCTGCATGTGGGCAGAAGGCAGGTGCAGTGGGAGCTGCACTGCCAGAGCTGGGTGCCTGAATTAAAAGTGCTGGTGAAACAATTAGCACCATGCCTTTGGATACACCTTTTTTTTGAATCATTTCCATAGAAACAAGGTAACACACTATAATAACACACAACCATAAATTCTTGTTAAGGAGCAAGTTAGTGAAGCAGGTGTGGTTTCTCCTATGGTTTCCGGTACAGTCAGGATGCAAAAAATGGCTAAGAAAAAAAACACACTTAAGGTCATCTGGAGCAGAAGGGCTTACATGTATAGTCCTTCAAATGGCAGAGGAGAACTGTCGTCTGTCCCACAGTCCCCTCATCCTCACACAGCTGCACACCATACGTTGCCCTTAATGACCAAGAGCCATTTGATGTCAGATCTAACACTGTCCACCAGCCACCAAGATGTTATATTTAGCAGCTGAGAACTTCTGGGAGGTGGAAAAGATTGGAGAACTGGCCTCTGCATGAGCCCCAGGGAGGGTGAAGGAATCCCATCCTCTCCCAGGCCCCTGGAGGCCTCCAGCACCCAGCTGGGGAGGCTGGGCCTGGGGCGTGCATGGTTGGTGCGGTGCACAGGTGGCTATACCTAAATGTCTTGCATTTCTTGTCCCATCCCTCACTGCCTCAAGCTGCTGAGCTAGCTGTGCGTGGGATGTGTAAACAGACAGCTCTTGAAATGTCAGGTTGGAAAGATATCTAAAACACAAGAAAACATAGCCAAGAAAAAATGTACTTTGAATGTTTACTTGCTCCTTGCTTTCTGTCAACCAGTTTGAAAAGTCATCGGCACCTTTATCACATGACTTTCTGCTATCCTAGGCCACAAAGCACCACCCTTTAGAGAAAATGTGTAGTGTTCCCAGGTACCTTTTTACTGTAGAAGCAATTTCCTCTGAGCAAAAGCAAACTGCTCAGCAGAGATAACTATCTAGTGCCACACAATTTATTTCTTCTCCCACCTGTGCAACATCAAGGCAAAGCCCATACATGTGGTTATCAAATCAGAACATGCCATGTGCTTTGCCCAAGCACAGCAATAAGCACCATACAAGGTTGAGTGGTGGGTCCTCAGATCCCTTTACATCAGCCACATTGGGCAAACAAGCTGCATCTGGGCAGTGCTGTTAGGATGCTGCCCTGAGGGTAGAGAGGTACTCAGGTAGACCCAGAACTGCAGAGGTCAGTATTAGGGCTTGTCTTCATCTGCCTGATTATGAAAGATCTGCTTGAGGAAATATAAGTGGCTGAGGAAAAAAATTAAAAAAAAAATAAAATTACACATTTCCTGGCTTCTACAATCAATAGATAGGAAAGGGTTGAAAAAGCTGAATCCTCCTCTCATTTGAATGGCAAAGATGGGGACAAAGGGAAGCATTTTACATAGGAGCAACCAACTAATACAGATGCTGCTAGCTCTGATCACCTTCCTTGTAAAGGAAAAAAAATGCAATTTTCATTACCAGTGTTAATAATTTTATATATCACAGTAGGAAATCTCCAGGACTACTTGAAGCCCTACAGAATAAAAGTTGAGATACATACATGTATGTTATCTAATACTTATTCATACCTTATACTATCTATACCTAATGGCACCAGCCACTTTTATTTAAGTCATGTAGAAAAATTCCCTTTGGCTTTGGAGACTGTGCCTCTAGAGGCTGCACATATTATTGTGAGATAACAAGTAGGAAGCCACCATGAAGGTATGTGTGGCTTAGAAGGATACACAGAACAAAACAGGTCTTTTGCAAGCTCCTTCAGAGCTGAGTGATCACTAAACATCCCCACCCATAATGCCCCACAAAGTAGGAAGGTTTTTTGTGATAGGGGAAAATGTCTATAAGTGTCTTAAAATTTATTATTTGCCATATGATTTTTTTCATGCTTGGTGTAAGCTGTAGTAAGTCAGCAGATAAACCAGCTGCTGTTACCAAAATAAAATAATAATAATAATTAAAAAAAATAGTCAAATTAAATAATATTTCTCATCTGTTAGAAAAGGCTTGCTTAGTTTCATTTTGTATTGCTAGCCCACAGAAGGTTTACAGGAAATTTCAGCTGGTAAAATGTAAATTTACCGTAATTGTGTATTAGCACCAGATGCAGCTGACCACAAGATATGTGTTTTAGAAAAAATAAGCGTTTGTACTAGCAGGGCAATAAATGACAGGAAACAAACCTGCTTGATGCTACCACAGTTTTTTAAGCCTGTGACTTTTAGAAAAATGAATGCTATATCTCAAAAGAATGCCATACATCCTAATGAAATTCCCATAAACAAAAGGTATAAGGCAGAGAAAGATAAACTGCAGGGAAAAACAGTGCATTTGTTTTTTTACCTTATGCTATACTTCTCTGAGGTCTGGTGGGCCTTATGCTATTAAGCTGAGCTGGAAAGCTCGTTCCCCTCTGGCAGGTTGAGGAGGTGTTCTTCCCCCACCCCTGTGAGCCCCACATACTTGTGGTGCCATCTGAAAACAACAAACAGAGCTGGGCCCAGAACCACAATATATTTTGCAGTTTTGGGGTCTGACACCAAATGTGGGTGCGGATGTAGCACAGAGTTCCTCTTGGTCTTTGGGAAAGGCGTAAACTTTGAGCAACACAGGCAGTCACTGAAGTTCAAGTTCATATGTTGCATTGCTTAGGTGTGAAAACGCTGCTCTGCCCAGGCTGTGAGTGTGCTGCTCTCCTCCTCACCCTTGAGCGGCAGTGGCAAGCAAAGGTTACTAGTTCATTGTGACTCTTTTCTTGCACGGATCCCTGATTTCAGCCCTAACTATGCTGCATTTGGCTGTTCTGCTTGTTTTAGTGCAGCCTCTTTCCTCTCACATCGTCTGCTACACCTAATGTATGTTTTCTTCATATGTACAAAGTGATCAGTATCCTCCCATATGCTCCTCAAATTCATTAGTTTTTCATCATTGGCCTCTATCCAGATACACACTGTTCCCAGCCTATGTGGTAAAATAAATGTTTTATTATAGGCTGGTCAGTACTTGCTCCGTGACCTCTGTCCACCTCCTACTGCCTGATCATTTCTCACTCTTCTACCTAACCCTTTCCTGACCCCTTTCACTCCTCCATCACTTGTCTCATGGTATGGGTAGGTTCTTTTTCCATTTGTATAGGAAGCCCACAGTGAGTGAAACCTGTCAGCACACCCAGCCTCGTGCCTGTTGGAACCTTGTGCATGCTACAAGGAAGCAAATCAATGAGACTAATTTAATAGGAACTCATAGAATCATTAATGTTGGAAGAGACCTCCAAGGTCCAACTATCCCCCTACCACCACTGTCACCCACTAAGCCATGTCCCTAAGCACCACGTCCAACCTTTCCTTGAACACCCCTAGGGACAGTGACTCCACCACCTCCTTGAGCAATCCATCCCAATGTCTGACTGCTCTTTCTGAGCAGAAATATTTCCTCATTTCCAACCTGAACCTCCCCTGGTGCAACTTGAGGCCATTCCCTCTTGTCCTATTGCTAGTTATCTGTGAGAAGTGGCCAACTCCTAGTTCCCCACACCTTCTTCTGCCCTACAGGGAGAGATCTGGGGGTTTTGGTTGATAACAAGTTGAATACGAACCAGCAGTGTGCCCTGGCAGCCAGGAGGGTCAACTGTACCCTGGGGTGCATCAAACATGGCATTGCTAGTTGGTTGAGGGAAGGGATTGTCCCGCTCTGCTCTGCACTGTGCAGCCTCACCTCCAGCACCATGTGCAGTTCTAGGCGCCACAGTACAAAAAGGACTTGAAACTATTGAATTGTGTCCAGAGAAGTGCTACAAAGATGGTGAAGGGCCTAGAGGGGAAGACATAGGAGGAGTGGCTGAGGTCACTTGGCCTGTTGAGCCTGGAAAAGAGGAGACTGAGGGGAAACATCATCGCGGCCTACAGCTTCCTCACGAGGGAGAGTGGAGGGGCAGGTGCCAATCTATTCTCTTTAATGACCAGTGATAGGACCTGAGGGAATGGTGTCAAGCTGCAGCAGGGGAGGTTCAGGCTGGAAGAGGTTCTTCACCAAGAGGGTTGTCATGTGCTGGAACAGTCTCCCCAGGGATGTAGTCATGGCACCAAGTCTGTCAGTGTTTAAGAAGTGTTTGGATTGTGCACTTAGTCATATGGTCTGAATTTTTGGGTAGACCTGTGTGGAGCCAGGAGTTGAACTCAATGATCCTTGTGGGTCCCTTCCAACTCGGGATATTCTATGGTTCTATGATTCCTTTCAGGTAGTTGTAGAGAGCAGTAAGGTCTCCCCTGAGCATCCTCTTCTCCAGACTAAACAACCCCCATTCCCTCAGCCCTCTTAACTCAAAGGGCTCCTATGTGTAACACAAACACTATATATATATATACATGCAATTCCTATACATATTATATATAGTCTGCAGTGTTACCCAGTGTGTTTTCCATTTGCGTCTGCTTTCCTTTTCTGTACTGTCCACTCTGATGTGTTTTTCCCAGTGTTACATTAAGAGAAAGTCTTTGAGGTAGAGAGCTTCTTCTACCATTTTGGCATGATCACTTTGTCTATTTGAATAACATAAACTGCTGATATAAACAACAAAATGAAGGCAGGACTGTTATTTACACAGTCTCTCCAAGCTTGCAAATTATACAGGATCCTCATGGCCTGGTCTCCTAATGGAAAATTCTGTGAGGGAATAAGCTGTAAAAAAAAAATCTCTTAATACAATGCTCTAGGATTTCATTATGAGAACATTTATCAAGGAAAAAACAATGAATTCAGCTTACATTGAAACAAACAAACAAACAAAAAGCCAATAATTAACGAGTTCAGAGAAAAAACTTAGCTTAAGGTACTCCCAAATAAAAGCTGTACTACATACTGCAAGGCTAACCTAAGAAACAGCATTTCCATTTCTTGACTCCAAACTGTCCTGGCCCTGCCTCTCACCCTGCCTGTTCCACTGCAGTAGCAGGGCCATGAACACTGAGAGATTTCGGGATGAACAAGTGTGAGGTTTTCATCTGAGGGCAACCACAAGATGCTGGCAGCTGCCTTTTGAAATCACTACAGACTGTGGGAATCTAATCCTTCCAAAAACAAAGAAACAAACAAAAAAAATAAAACAACAAAGAAATGAAACAGGGGTCTGTTTTGGTTTTTCATAATGTTCCAGCAATCCATCACATTGCTGTGTGTGGAAAATAGGACTTCTTGGCAATTATATCCTCTCCTTCCCAGGTGGAATCCAGATCTCCAGATTTCCATCTTTTCCGAAGACTTTTTTCCACTGGCTCTGTGAAAACAAAATAGTCTTAATGAGCTGGCAAACAGCAGGCCTGACTTCAAAAACATGAAGATGAATGACATGATGGTTGTAAGGACCTGAGGAATGATTGCTGAGCCAGCAAATGGCACCCTTGACAGACTGAGATGTATAGGGCCTGCTGTATACTAGGCAAGGACACACCATGCAAGGGCTGCTGCTAATTGTTCTAGCTGAGTAAGACTGCTTAACTCAAAGATAGATTTTCCTTAGGAAAACATAAGAACATTGCTTAAATGAGAATAACCACAGTTACCACCTGATCACAGGAACAGGCTTTGTCAGCCAAAAGGAACATGACAAGGGTGAAAATTGTTAAGGTCATGCCTTTGGGGATGTCCCCCCATCACGTACAAATTTCTCATCACTTGCAGGTAAGCTCAACATTGCTGTCTCCTAAATATCTGAAGATATTTAAATGTAAATATCTGACCTCCTCCTAAATTAGTGTGGAAAGTCCTTTTGAGACAGCATATACACACATAAAAAAATGAAATGCAATTATTTTGTGTTTTCAAATGGTCAAATAATTGTATCAGCAATGAGTCAGTTTTTTATTTCTCTTTATTAACAAGAGGTCGTGCTTTGTACTGTACAAATAACAGTTATACTTCTTTGTAAGTTCACTTGAAAGTCAGGGATAATTTCTCAACCAGAGAAAGAAACTTCGCGCTTCTCTGACTGCTTTAGATGGGGAAGTTAACTGCAATAGGAACTTCTCATCCAGCATCTTCCAATAGCATTTCAGATTACCATACAGAAGCTTATTTGTCAACCAGAAAAACAAGACCATCTCAAGAAACCTTTGTGGCAGCAAGAGTGTGTGCTAATTAGCCACAAAAGGACATATATGGTTGTTACCTAGGTTTAATGAATATTACTAAAGAGGCTTGCACCCCAGTTAAATCAACTGGTGGCTGATCCAGTATCTACTGTATACACTGGAAAGAGATCCTTTTACTTCTGTAAACTTTCAGTTAGGTCCAGATAAAGATGCAACAGGGACTTTGATATGTTAAAATTGAAAATAAATTAACTTATTTTTAAGTTTAAAAGATGCGTTAATTGTACCATTGGTACATTGGGTATAATAAATTCTATTCCTAGGCTTAAAAATTGCTTCCCTCAAGTCAAGAGAAATGATCTCTTTTTGCCCAATGTGTTGTTTTTATGTTTGTATACTACTTCTCTCAGAGAAATAAGCTCTCCTGTGAATCAAATGTAAAAAAAAATCAATAGGACAAGTCATAGATTTATAGCAAAGAAAGCCTACCAGAGTAAGCATTAGAGAAAATAGAAGAGTTCAGATATATTTCCTGGATTATTCCCAGTGTTTTGTAATCATTTTTCAATAATACCCCATAATACCTTAATTCCAGAAGAACACATCAAGTATCCAAACCCCACTGAGATTCACTGGGGCATTCCACTCCCTTAACCTATTTTCAAAGCTATTTTAAAAGCCATCAGCTGATTTTTCAGCCTGCAAAAAACACAACAGGCTGATAGGAAATCACCTACAAGTGAGCGTGGATGATTATAGGCTGGATCAAAACTTGCATAAGTCAGACAGTTTCAACAGGAAAGATAAATATTTGAAACATATACTTATTTAAGTGAAGGTGTGAAAATCGTCCTAGAGAGAACGGGCTCATACTGCATCCCTGAAAGAGGAAGCATTTGACTTTCTTATTCAAAAAATCCCCAAATGTGGTTGATTTTACTGCCACTTCATTTCTTTCAAGGTAAACCATATTAAAATTCCAAATACTTTCATCCATTCTTTATCATACACTAAATTTACAACACCTTACGGATGGGAATTTCTTTAAGCAGACATGCTCTAGGAAGTAGAAACTTCTCATTCAGACACATCAATTTTCTTTGCCAGGTTTCACAGCATTTTATAGGAGATAGTAGCTATTATTACTCCCACTTTTAGAGTGAGAAATTGAAATAGAAAAAGATAAAATAATTGGCAAAAGGCTTAGATAAAATTTAGTTCATCCTAATTGCCCAGGATATAGGAATATTAGACTGATAAATAAAAGTGACTACACATTCTTTCTTAAGAAGCTCCATCTCAGATTCAGGGAAGAAGCTCCTATTTAGAAATAATAGTCCATCCCAGAAGGCCAAGGTGGCATCACCTCTGGCATGTACTGCCACCTCCAGCCTTCTGCATAAAGGGTTAAATACATCAGCATATATCAATGGCCAAAGCTTCTGGGAATGACCCTTTCATTTATCCCAATGATTGCTTCAATTTTGTTGATAAAAAATCACTATTTTGAGGAACAGGGGTTAGAAAGTGTTTCTGATGTGATTGCATCTAGTGCCTGTTTTAGTGGAAACCACGCCTCTTTTTTAAAAAAAATTGGTCAGATATGGTGATGTTTGATTTTGGAAGTAATGATATTCCTGTCTCTCCTGTTCACCTGAAAGATGCTTTAGAGTCTGACTGCTCTAATGATTGAGTCATCTTGTAATGTAACTACATTTAAAGACAACTTATACCCACTTGTGCTTCTACCAGGACTTCCCTTAGTTTAATACTTTTCTCTGCTCAGTGCTCATGTACCATGAGCAGTGTACATAGACTGCTATTTTCTGAACATACTCCAGTTTCAGTATGTCTCTCTTGAAACTGCATGATCTGAACTGTGAATGATGTTCAAGACAAGAGGGCACATCTATTTTCATTCTTCTGGCAATAAATTGACACTTCGAATCGGGACTATCTGAGGTATGTGGGAGCAGGGATGCTGCTGGAGAAGATACAACATCAGACCCTCAATGTCAGTATGGAGATGTTGGCATGGCACTTTGAAAAAATTCCCTTATTTCTATTTATTATTTTCAAGATATAAAATCCATAAAAAACAGCTACACATATCCACATGTCCACATAATCACATATGACACATTTAAGCCAAGCTTGGAAATGAATCAAACACCTATTTATTTGTTTTCATATTAGCATCTTGCCACTCAGCCTTCTTTCTGACAGCCTAGAACATGATTAAAGAAACCACTGAGTAAAGTAAAACTATCCTCTCCCTCGTTATTTTAAATAAATAAAAGAAAAATAAGTGACTGAATGGAATGCAGCAGTTACAAAGTTACTTAGAAGAAAACAAACATCAAACTAAACCAAAGAGCTTTCTAGCTCCCTCTCTAGGAGAGAAAGCTGGAAACGTATCAAACGTGTGGCATCCACTTTCATTTTAAGCTCTCTGGCTCCTCCGGAAGGAAAACGAGTGAAGAAATTTCTTCCAGCTGCTAAATGTAGTTTATTCACTTCTGCAAAATGTCAGAAAACTTTGGGGGAGATTCTTCTCGTATGATTTTTGTAGAAAACATCTTAGGAAAAGAGAACACAAAAGATTTTTTTTAAATCATTTATTTATTTATTTTGGGTTGGAAGGGACCTTAAAGCCCACCTAGCTCCAACCCCCTGCCATGGGCAGGGACACCTCCCCCAGACCAGGTTGCCCAAAGCCCCATCCAGCCTGGCCTTGAGCACCTCCAGGGATGGGGCATCCACAGCTGCTCTGGGCAGCCTGTGCCAGGGCCTCACCACCCTCTGAGTAAAGAATTTCTTCCTTGTATCTAATCTAAATATTCCCTTTTTTGGTTTAAAGCCATTCCCCCTTGTTCTATCACTACACTCCCTGACAAAGAGCCCCTCTCCAAGTGGTAATTGAGCTGAACTGATAGACGAGTACACAGGCAAATTCACCTAGAAACGTGAAAAAGCTTGGCAGGATCTGCTTCCAAGAGACAGGTTTCTGCTCCTACAGAGCTCAAGAATGCAAAGAGGACTGAGCATAGCACCCAGCATGATGATGCTACCCTGCCATCCTGTGCACCCTCCAAAAATCCTGGTGCAAAGAGCAAAGACAGAGCATCCTAATAGCTCCCCCATCCAGGAATTCATCAAATCTGCCTCCCCTGGCTTGAGTCTGTTTTTCCAGGAGGTGGTGAGATGATACGGATGTACAGCAAACATCAGAATGACAGAAATCTACTAATAAATTGATACCTTAAGTAGCTATATTCAGGGGAGATTGAAAGCTGAGCAGTGAGCAGGTTATGAAAAACAAGAGGCAACTGAGTAGTTCAGCCCAGGACAGTAACTTGGTGCTGTGAGTGCAAGGGAAAGCACCTGCTGATGGAAAGCAGGGATGGGGAGGTGGCAGGGTAGTCCAAGAAGACTGCAAAGAACCCCTCTGAAATGGCCACTGCTGGTAGTTTTATTTCCCCTTCCCCTCCCCCCCCCACTCTGGGGAAAGGACCTCAAGATTTAATATGGTGATAGATTGTTCTTGATCTGAGGAAATTCATTTTGGAAGCTCTTTACACACTGAGTGTGCAACTATAAATCTTATACTATAAATGCACATTACAAAAAAAAAATAAATCTTATCCTATAAATGCAACTATAAATGCAGAGGTTTCAAATAGACAACATTTTCCTTAAAAATCAACATTTGTAGCAAAACAAAACAAAACAAAACAAACAAACAAACAAAAAACCAACAACAAAAAAAACAAGAATGAGAAAATTATTTCCTTCTGCAACTTTCCATATTGCTACTTTGTGTATTGTCAAATGCTTTCGCTTCTGCTAAAACAACACCTGAGGAATATGCAAGAAGTGTAACTTAGGCAGCAGTTGAATACACAGAGCCAGGGTCTGTGCTTCCCATAGTGACTCTGCTGGGCTGAGACTTCTTTTTTCTTCTTTACTGTAAAATAAGAACTGCTGTGAAAAGGACAACCTCTCATTTTCCTTATGTGTCCCTTATTTGTAGAAGTTAGGCAGAGCAAGAATAAAATTTTAACATGAAATGGGGCGCTCATTTCCTGTGGTTACACATTCCTCTTTGTTGAGAAGCCCAGCAAAGTCATTTATATCTTCGTGGCTGCACCAGGTCATGTATGACTGAGGTGTTTCCTTGAAAACTGCATTGTTTCAGCTTACTCATCATCTGTTTCACTGAAAACGAGTTCCTGCCTCATCATCATAATAAAATTAGTCACCATAAATTCAAAGGCATTGGACTAAAGCAACCCACAGGTTAGCAGCTGCAGAACTTGTCTTTGCAGAAAGACAGGATTTTACTGCAAAATGCAAATACGCTGATAGTTGCTGTTGTGGTCATCCACACCGCCATTATTGTTGTTATTTTAAAATGACTGTATCTGAATTCTTCTGCTTTGCATTTAATGGGGGCAGGATGTGCCTTATGGGCACCACAGCTTTCTAACTTCTTGCACAACTTCTTATCTGTAGATGCAAGGAAGCATCTCATGTGTGGGATTCACGTTTATCCCTCTAAGATTCACTTCTCATTCTATAGGCATTATTGCACCAAGAATCAAAAGCTATACAAAGCCAGCTAAAATTAGTGGCTGGCTATTTTTCTGCTGAGTTCAGTGGCCTTGTGAGGGGATATGTGAGGTGGATGAGAATTGGATCTTCTCAGGTAATGCTACAACAGTAAAAAAGCTCTCTGGGCATTCAGGATTACATGTGGAAATGTTATTTGTCTGACTCCTATCTTAATATGGCCCTGCAGCCATGTAAATGAAGTATTGCCACACCTAGGGACAAGCCATGGGCTCTGCACTGTTTACAAAACCTCAGAATTTGCTTTGGTTGAACTTGTGACCTTCTTGCAACTTCATTTTCACTTGCTTTAGCTGTAACAGCATTTTTTCTAATGACCAGGGGACTGTTCCCAAATTTGTTTTAATTTGCCTATCTTCATATGATATGGTGATAGCTTTATAAGGCAGCAGTAATGCACAATTATTCTGTGTAGAATGAGGTATTTGCAACTCTACTGTAATGATGTGTGGAGCAATACAGGACTGGTATGATGAGATGTTGGGAAGTGGGCACACAGGATGTGGTGCTGAGGTGTTCAGGACTGTGTGAGAAGGGACAGGACACAGACTGGACACTGGAGACCCCATGCCTGCAGCCAGCTCACCAATGGCCAGATAAAGAAGTGCATACGTGGAGATGAGCTTCACTGGCATCAGGGATATCCAGGAGAGCAAGAACCAAAAAGAAGCACCTAACACATGTAAAACACACCATGCATAGCAAAATCAGATTTAATATGGACTTGGAGATCAAAGGAGAAAGAACAACATGTAATGTATGAAAACAGCCCCATGGAGATACTACAGCAAGGAAGAAGAAACCATCAATACCAGCACTGTATTTCTCCCTGTGAAGGACTTGGGCTGCATATGACTTGCCTATATCCCCCCAGTCGGACTGAAGCCACCAAGATCAGGACCTGAAGGGCAGTGGAAGGCTGAGCACAACACCAGAGAAAGGGGTAAAGCTGGGAGGTGATGCATAGCAATTTTAAGTGGTTTAATTATAACTGAAATATTTCCGCTGTAACAACATTATTCTCCTTGTGGACTTTTTCTTTCTTTTTCAATAATAACTAGACTTCTGTTAATACTGATTCCTTGACCACACTGTTAAGGTTTCAATTGCAGTGACAATAAGTTCTCAGCTTCACACAATGAGTGAATTTGCTGTTTGCCCATAACATGGTTCTCAGTAAACACTGCTTTGAGGGTGCCACTGTTGGAGTCTGCACGAATTCCTTTCTTTTTTTGTCTCAGAGAAGTTTCTAGTTAGCATGTAGCCTAGAAGCAATGTAGTTTGATGCACTAAAACTGCCTGCTACAAATGATGCGGAACCAGCAATATTGCCTAGATTTTTCCATTTGTTGTGGGAGTCCTTAAATCTTACACAAATGATAGACTGCTGTGTGGGGCAGGGTAAGGTATAACCAGGCCCATGGAAAGTATGTTTGGACTAGGAGGGAGATGGGTATTAACCCATTATGCTATTTGCTAGTAAAGCTAGTGTGAGGACAAAGAGAAATGCTGTCTGACACCAGATAGGGATTAAGTAGTGAGTCCAGTACAGTAAGCTGCCGATACCTGTTCTAGCACTAAGTATGCATAACCTTGGAGGAAAGGTTATGTTTGCCCACAGAAGCTGCTTTCCATTGCATGGTGCCTTTCTGATGAACTTTAGATTTAAAATGAAATCCCAAGCACCACTCCAGTTAGTTTAAAGGTGAAGACAACAAAACCATTGCAAACTCAACTTTGAGTTGCTACAAGTGTGTGACGGATGTGTTTTCCCGTATCTGGAACATATGACTCAAATCATCGTTACCTGCTTCTGAATAAGAGGAAAATAAGTTGGTTTTGTTGCTGTTTTTCAGTTTTTCATCAACCCTCCTGCCAAGGTGGGGGTCCTGTGGAGCAGCACTCCTCTCCCACCACCTCCCTGGAGCATGGCCAGGGACAGAGGGCATCGATCAGGAGGCACTGGTGGTTCTGCATTGCCTGCTGCCAAGGGCTTGGTTATCAGGTGTGCCTTTTCAAAGGATGTGTATTCTCATGGACAGACTGTTCTGTGTGGTCTTCTCAGGCATTGCTCTGGAATTAGAAGTAACATGACCTCGTCCTTTCTGCTGTCTCTCTTTTTTTTTTTTTTTTTTTTTCCTCATGCTCATTTTGGAGCCTGCCCATTTCATCTTTCTTGGGCTCTCCAAGATGTCTCTGCTTAAATTTTAGTCTGTCTCTTCCCATAATATCTTGGTGTCCTTGTTCAGCTGGTTTCAGTTCTCCTTTTGTATCCCCCCTTTTCCTTACTGTTTCCTACTGCCTGCAATTTGCCTCTTACTTTCCCTTTTCAGTCAAGCTTTCTACACTGAACCTTAGTGTTTTTCTGTCTTCCTACAGTTTTTTGCAGTCTCAGGCTCCACGACCAATTAACTTCTCTTTCTGGCTTCTTTTCTGCACAGCAGTTCTGATCTTCTCTCCCTTTCCTTCCTTTTCCTTGCTAAACTACATAAAAATGATTTGCTCCCTCTCATCTTCTATCTTAATGTTTTGTTTCCCCATCTACTCCTTCTCACTCCCCTGTTGTGAATTTGCTCCTTGTGTTTCCATTTTGCTGAATCTGCCACCCCAGCTCACAGAAAACTGTTCAACTGTGAAAAGCTGGATTTTCAGGAACAGGGTTCGTTTTGAATTAGAACAGAAAGCCGAGCACATGGCAGTGTTGACCAGATGAAAATCCTGCCAACAACACATTTCAGAGATGCCAATGCCAGTGTTTCCAAGGCAAAGTGCTTCCCTCATTGGCTGGAGTAGAACTGGTGACCAGGGTCTTCATGTCAAGCCAAAAGACTTCAGTCGTTTTTGCCAGTTGTGAAAAACGAGAACTGCAAAGAGAGAAAAGAGTGTTCATCGTTACTTATCGTAAGCTTTGGAGTTTCCAGCACCATGTGAATCATGGGTGTTTCAGCAGGTACAGGAGCAGCCTGCAGCTCAGGGAGCTACAAAGAAGGGCTTGTTGCAGTCTGTAGGATTTAGGAGCAGAGCAGTCTTCAGTGATCCTCACCCAGTGGCTATGAGTGATGGAGCAGCGTGGCAGTGGTGGGTGGCAGAAAAACTGGCAGATTTTTGGCAGACATCTCACAGATCCTGTTGGAATCTACTCTGAGTTCCTCTCTGAATTTGTGGAAGCAGGATAGTTTCTGCAAAACATTTTAACTTGAAAATTTGAAACATTTCTGCCCAAACTTCTTGTTTGATTCATCTGTTTCCAGAGAACTCAGAGGAATTTTAGTTTTGAGTTTTCCAGCTTGGAGCAGCTGGAAGCAACCACTACAGGGTACATCCTCCTGTTCTCTTTTGAGATATAATGCAGGGAAACTTGCTTAACTGCTCTGTAATGATGTCACATCTGCAGTCCTGCTACCTGCAAGAGGTCTGAGAAGGTGCTTGTACAGTTTGCTCAGAGCTGGAAGGACTGAGGGGCTGTGGAGTACTCAGTGAGGAGACAGCCCCATCAGATCTTTTGTCTATTAAGGTGGAAGTTTCCTAAACTGGTGCAAACTGCATGTGCACGGCCATTTATAAACCATGGTCCCTTGAAGCATTTTTATCTTGGCTACGGTTGGTCCAGCTGTCATGGCAGCAGCAGAAAGGACTCCTGACAAAAAGCACACCCACTATTGGGTTTCATCTGGCAGAGAAGTGCACAAGCTGTCAGAAAGGTCAGCAGGTTCCGTTAGCATCAGCAGAGCAATACATTTTTTTCCCCTTGCATTTTCTTGGAAGTGATTAAATCATTTCTAGTGAAATAAAAATATAATATATATATATATAAATATATAAATATATAAACATATAAATATGTAAATATATAAATATATAAATATATAAATATATAAATATATAAATATATAAATATATAAATACATAAATCACTCTGGATTGAACTCTTTGCATGGAAAAGCTTAACAGTTTAAGTCTAACAGGGCTATAAAGCATTAAAAAATTCTTCCACTGGGAAGAGTCCAGCAACATAAACAGTGGTAGTATGGCCTGCTCTGCCTTAAGTGTAACACCTTTGTCGCACATGTGGTTCCTGCACTTTTAAATGGAAAAATGTAAAGATGGTTTAATAATATCCTTTTACTGGCAGTTAGAAATTTATAGCAATTTGACATCAAACCAACATTTTTTCTTTAAATAAGAAATAATCAGCCAGAAAGTGCCAACATTAATTTGTATGTACAAGCAAGAAATGAAGTACAAACCATATAGCAATAGCTCTTCTTCAGCCTTTGAAGGAATGAAGATTTCTAACTTTTGCCTACATTCTGCTTCATGTGCAGTTTCTTAAAGATGGGGATTTTTGAGCGCTGAGGTTACTATGGCTATGTGTGTGTATGTAAGACAAAGAAACAACTTTGATGTAAAAGTTGTGAAATTCATTTAAAAATCTAAAATAAACTATACTAGGTTAAAAATACTGGGTTAAAATTAGGTTTTGTCACTTGTTAGATACATGCTTTGTTTAAGCCCGATAAATATCATGAACTATAGCACGCTATTTCCCAACACTCATTTTCATTTTCCATTTTGCGTTTATAGGCCGTCCCCATGCTGTCATTTTCAGTATGTTACTTTTTATTTTATTTTATTTTATTTTATTTTATTTTATTTTATTTTATTTTATTTTATTTTATTTTATTTTATTTTATTTTATTTTATTTTATTTTATTTTATTTTATTTTATTTTTTTCCTGGGAGTTTGTTGACTAATTACACTTTTTTTTTTTTTTTTAATTACTAGACATTGTTTGCATCTATGCACTGCGTAAAACTTCAAAAACACCATCGTACCCTTAAGACAGAACAGTGAAAAAATATTTATTTTGCAAATAGGGACTAAATCATTAATATCAAACCACTTAGTCAAATTGCATTGTATTTAATATCTTAAAATAAACTTTTTGTTACTGTCTGTTCAAGTGGTTTAGAAGCAAAAAAAGTCATGGGAATCCCACACAGAAAATGAGTACGGCCCATTCCTTCCTGTGCTAGGATGGCATACTGGAGACATGATGAGCTGAAATTACCTATCATACTGGTGAACAGACAAACAGGCTGCACTGTGCCGATGAGGGTCATTCCTGACCATTTTCTCTCGCACAATGGAAGAGAGTTCCTGCAGTTTAGTTGCTACGTGACTTGGGATGTCTACAGTCAGTTTTCAGTGGTCCAGCCACAGTGCTCCAGTGCTCAGCCTTCAGAACCTCTGATTGCAGGGGCTACATCCGAGGGCTGAGTTTGCCTGAGAAAGAGAGAGGTTAAAAACGTGAGTCACATCTGGGAGACTTGGTTTACTCAGTAGAAAGACAGAATCTCCCTCATTTGGAGAAAAACATATAAGTCATCCGCCTAAATACCTTAAATGTGTCTCTGCTGTCTTTTCCTGTTGTTTACATTGAGTCTCATGCAGTGGCTGGGTAGCAGAGGGCAGGTGCTGGCCTTCCACACCTGCAGAAGCCCTGAGCTCGGTGTAAGTTGAGGTCATTTATATTTCTTCCTTGCTCTTCAGGCATTACAGAGTACAGGACTCAATGATTATGAGTTATGGAAAAAGGATGATTTCTTGCTCTCATCATTGTGTTCCAAGGAAATCAAAGTCACCTTAGTGTCATACTAATATTCTTGTGAAGGAACCAAGATAAAACCAAACTAAAACATTTCCTGGAACAGGTTCCCTCATAAAATAATATCTCTGCTAGTGCAAGATAAGGTATCAGGCAGCTATCTCTGTATGCTGCAGTTAGTCATATATTAATAGTATGCTGACCACTACAGCCACAAGAAAGCACCACTAAACTCCAGTCTCTGTTCCTGTAACTGCTGCTTCCCTCCAAAAGCTTGGCTTCCCTGGGATAAATATTTTGGAGGTGGGTCTGAGTTAAGCAACTGATATGCAGGTAATGAGAGTCAGCATCTTTTGCCCAGAAAAAAGGCCTGACCTGTAGGTACTGTAGTATTTTTTCCATTTCATTATGCAAGGCAATTTTATTTATCAGTCATGCACTATGTGGTAGAGTTAGCAAAACCTACATTACAAAAGTGACCCTATAACACCCTGCCATAAGGGCTTTTGGCTTAAAGTCTTTCAGATCTTGACAAACTTCACTTACTGATCCAGACTCCTTCATTAGAGATGCCTGCCACAGACAGAATTGATTTGTTTTTGTTATTTTGTCTTAGGAAAGGAAAATGTTTTCTGCCCATTTTTTTGAACAAGCTTAGGTGGAAAATGTTGTTTTGCCTCTGCTAGAAAATTTTAGCAACCTCATTAAAAAGCACCAATATGTCCACAGTTTGGAACTCAGATGGAAACCTTGGCCAAAGGGTTGCTCATCTACCAGGTGAGGTCACTGACCTGAGCTAGCATTTGTTCTATGAAGAAGGCCAAGCAAACACACAAGGCCACATGATGACTGCCTCATGTCCCCCACAAAGGGTAGTATTTCTTTACTGCCATGGGGTGAAATCTCTTCATTTCATTATCCTCATTTTAAAGTAGGGTTAGTATCATCTCCTTTCTTGATGGGGAAATAAAAACCCACAAAGAAGTTAAGAACAGCTTTTTCAGAGCAAGACTCGAGTACTGTGCCATACAAATGGCTTAAGGCTATATTAAGCACCAAGGAGACAGTAGCATAAATAGGGCAGGTGATACACAATCACCATGATCATTAACTACACTACATTGACTGTGCAGCAAGACTGGCTTATACAGGCAACCTCAATTCTGCCATTTCCTTAGTTTTTAATGCCTGACCTTCCAACAAAGCTGTTATTCTTTTAACACTGTTTGTGTGTTTGCGTGCTTCTTTAACGGATTCTTCAGCAACATGGCTGATGAGCATTGCCCAGGAGGAGTTTGGGAATGATTGAATAGGAAAAGAGCTTGAACTGAACCCTGAACCTGTTCTATGCTATCAAAATAAGAGGAGACAAAAACACCTTTCAAGTTGCAAACATACTGATATCTGATTTCAGTTTGCACATCTTGTTGCAAAGAATTATCCAAATTTTTGCACCACCATTTATTAGGGTGTGAGCAAAGAATGTTCATTTGAAAAGCTCAGTGCATGTGTCTGCTGTGATCCACAGCTGAAGGTCAGTTACCATCATTTGGACTGCAATCCACATTAAATGAAAAAGACGCACAGAGAATTGTATCACTTTCTTTGGGATGTTTTCATTGTCAGGTTCCTTGATATTTAACAAACTAACCTGGACTGTGTAATATTCTTCTGTGAAGTGCTCTCTATTTCCTCCCACCATTCTCTCCCAAATATAAACAATAACAATGAAAACAATAAAAAAGATAGAGACAATACTCATTCTGTATGACAAATAAAGTGACATACTACCCTTATATGGCAAAAAGAAAGTCAGTCATTTCAGTGGAAATAGGGATGGGGTCAGAGTGAAAAACTTTGAGGCTAAATGATAAAGTCTTTTTCATATAAACAATGAGAAAAAAGAGTCATCGCCAGTCATACTGTAACAGAATAAGGCTCAGTAAGCCAGAAAGATAAGCCCCAGTTCCTTCCCCTCTGCATCCCGTGACAGCAGCAATCCTCTTCAGGATGAGCAACTTCAGTGTTTGCCTTCATTGTTGGGAATCCTAGAGCCATGAGTAGCCAGAAGGGCTTCATGGTATTGAAAGCCAGAAGCCAGGCAGTGGTGCCTGCTGGGGAGCTGAAAACACATATGAATGTACTGGGAAAGGGAATGGCAAATAGAAATGGAATATTTGCCTTTTTTTTTTTTTTCACTTTAAAAATAGGAAAGTTTTTCATGTGTTGAAAACATGGTTACTATATTCTGCTCAACCCAAGGTAGCAGACACTCTGTAACAAGTGGTGTATAAACTCTGTACTAGATGGAGAACATCTTATCCTCTGGGAAGCAAGATTACCTGTCGTCAAAACAATGAAATAACATAATCACTTGACTGAAGAGAGAACATTCTAGGAGGAAAGGGTACTGATTTTTTCTTTAATTTGAACAAAATGACCCTACTTGTTTTAGTTTAATAGATAGATTAATCTATATAGTTTATATACAGATTACAGAGATTGTGTGGATTATATGGTTACCTATTATATTAATCTGTTTCCTTGCAGGAAAAAAATAGGTTATTGTTATTTATGCTGCTAATGGTAAACAAGTATGGAGATGGGTTTAAATATTACAGTGAAGGTTTTTATACTGTTATGAACTTTGTAACCTGAAAAATAATTTGAGAATATAGAACTACACTGATTCACTATTTTCTTATTTATATTGTGTTTCATTCAAAACAGAAAATGAAATCAATCTTACTTGGTACATCTGACACATACTCTAGAATACCTTTGTTTCAATGTAATTATCTAATATCTGTGGTTACAGCTATAATTTGTAATTTACCTCCTACTATCTTTTTATTAGTAACTTGTGGCTTTCTCAGTGTTTCTGTGTTGTTTTGAGCTTTTATCTTCTATGAATCTATGAAATCATTGTGCTCCACTGCATTGCTGTTTGTGACTGTAATAAAACAGAAAGCCCTGCTAGAGGAACAACAGAGCTCACTGCTATCTTTTGAACCCTCCTCTGCCTTCCTGCTATCAAAATGGACAACTCTGGTGGGATAGTTCTTAAGGACAGTGTGCATTGGCCTGAAAGAGGCTCTTTCTCTTTTTGAAATCCTTTTTTTTTTTTTTTTTTTTTTTTCCTTCTCCCCATAAACTGCATATTTTGCAGCTTTCTTTACAAGGGAAGGAGAGCTCTTATGAGCAGGAGTCTCCACTGTGCAACTCAGAGTTTTCCTCCACATATTGCCCCACATGACCTGGCAGCCTGTGGGTAGGAAGATTAAAGTGCACTGCTGTCTAATTGAAGATTATCATTATGTACAGAGAGAAGGGAGACAAATGACTGCTGTCTGGGTGTCTTGAGCTGTAGCATTTCCTATTTTTGGAGTCTTGGCTTTATTTAAAGTTAATGTTCTATTAGTATGCAATTTCCTAGGTTTTTAAGAAAATAAGATTATTAAAAGAAATCCCAAACCCAAGAGTGGCTCTTGCATAGCCCCCAAAGCTCTTAAGAGTAGGGCTAAGCAGAACTACAGTGTTGGGATCACAATGAGAAGCTGAAAGTTTACAATAGAGATTTAGTATGTGCTGGATAAATGTTCCTGGGATATGCTGGAGTAGACTGAAATCATCCTCTTTTGCTTTTCTAAGTAGCAGACAACTCAGAACACACACTTCTGCCACATGATTCAATCTTCATGAAGGCTGGTGAGGAAACGTCACTTTCCACTTCACAAAAACCAGGTGATGGGGCTGATCATGAGAAGTCTGCTTTTCCTTGGCTTCAGAATGGAAACCAGAATGGAATGTCCTGAAACCAATTTTTTATCAGTGATCTAACCACCTTATATTTCTCATGAGAGAAACAACAACGTATTGAAATATTTCCAAGGGAAAGAAAATGAGAAAGGAAGAGGTATTCCAGAATAGTTTAAGCTGGGAGGTTCTCTGAACCAAACTCCCACACAAGGATGGACACCTAGAGGAGGTTACCCAAGAGAAAGAAGAGGAATTCAAATTTAAACTACTTGATGAAGTAATTTATAATTTTAAGATGCTTCAACTCCGCTGTATTATGGCTGATAAGTTATGTTGATGGCTAAGATAATAAATGATAAAAATGTTACTATGGAAATGTAATACAGGCTATAAGTACAAGTCACATGGCTTCCCAATTTGATGTCGAGTTTTGTGATAGCCTTTATCTGGTGGGACAACTGGGAGAAGAGTGCCAGAGATACCCAAGTAAAACGGCAAATAATTGGTTAATTGATGAGTTTCTTCAAGTCAAATCCTCTAGCTTCTAATAAAACCTCAGATTAACTGTTTTTAAAAGTATGTTATACTATATTTCAATTGAAAACTTTTAAGAAACATTGATTAATGTTTACTATACACCAGCAAGGTGTAAATGCATCTTTGTTTTTACTGTGAGCTTCAGTTATCTCCTTGACCACTATGAAATATCAGAAAGGTATGTGCAGAAGGTGGCTACAAATTTGACTCCTGACTCCTTCCTCTTCCCCAAACTTCAGCTTGTTTTAATCAGAATATAAGTAATCAGAATGGTTTTGTCAAAAATTAACATTTGGTGCTTTATGACTTGCTTCAAAACCAGTTTTGCACATTCTTCAGCAATTCACTTTGTCGTAGGATATATTTGCTATCAAGAACAGTTGCATTAAAATGCTTGAAGACCCAATATGTGCAGTAAGTTGTCTAAAGTGCTATGGGGTTCATGTATAATACTTTCAAAATAGAAATGCCTCACATTAAAACCAAAATACTGCCTACTCTGGAGCAATTTCATCTGATTAAATAGTTGTGGCTGTTGCCCCCTGGATAAAGTACTAGTCAGAGCTATGACTGCTGCTGAATGAAATGCAGAAGTCATAGCACAGCATGAGAGCAAAGCCTTCACTTTGCTATGGAGCAAATTTTGTACACCTTTACCATTTTTAAGGAGTTGCTGAGGTTCTTCTGTCTATGATATAAAACATCTTTTATACGTGGCATGTGACCTCTTGCCACAGCAAATGCTCCCAAACTGATATCAGCTTTCAGCTAACTAAAATCTTAGTATTGATTTTCAGTCCAGCTACAGAGAAAAATACATACTAGTATATTCAGACTCAGACAAATTCTTAGGATTCATTATAATCCATAATAAGAAATGAATTTTTGTTTTGTTTTGTTAAAGTTAACAAAAAAAGATGACTTCATTCAGAATCCAAGAACTTCTTGCCCTTTCTGCCTTGGCAAAATGTACTAGGGACTAGGCTGTGCATCCTTTGTTGCAAGAGAAGTTTCTTTCCCAGATGTTACACCCAATCCAGGCCCAGCTTGGTGGTGTCCAAACCACTAACCCTAATAATGGCTCTTCTCTGATGTTGAGGTGGGCTGCTGAGGGATCTGTGCAGCTGTGCATCCACCAGTTTATCTTTGTTTTTCTGAAGGGCAGCCCTGTCACACCCAGCATGTGCTGCAGGCTCATGACACAGGGAGGAACATTCAGGAGTCTCCATCCTGATGGAGAACACCAGAGCATGAGTGAAATGGAGCGTGTGGTCATGGAGGCTTCTGGAGGAGTTGGCTGTTGAGAAATGACCCTGCTCAGAGCCCTGGGGGTATGTGAAAGGCTTGTTGTCCCTTTAACACTAAGGCACTCCCAAAAGAAAGGCCTCGGAGCTAAAGAGGGCTGAATAGGCAGGTATTTGTTACCTGGTATTTTGGCAGGCAGAAATGAATCAGCTCTCTGCAGTTCTCTCAGGCTCACTGAGAGAAGGAAGGGATAAGTTCTCACAGGGAAGATATTTGAAGGAAGAATGGGAAAAAATCATCAGAAATGATTCTTCTAATGAAAGAGCCAGTCAGTCACTGGAAAATGTCCTGGTTAAGCCATTTATTGCACACAGATGGTCATAGGTTTGGTTTAAAGATTAGCTAACAGAAGCATGTTGTTTGTTATGATTATACTGGCAAATGAAAGTGTAATAATACTGGCCAAAGCTGTCAAGAATGAAATCTCATTGCTCTACAGGTACTATACCACAAGAAAAGTGGGCTGCATGAAAGCATCTAGGTAGAAGGAGAGCAAATAAAAATGGTGAAAAACAAAAATGCTGTGTAGTGAGTGATACATTTCAAGCCAAATTCACATAAGAAGGAGCCAAATTCAACTCCATAAAACTAAGAGAAGGTGATGAGAAATGGCTTTTCTTCTTGACATAAATTCTCAGGGCAATGTGGAATATTTCAGGCTTTTGCCCTCTGATAGTCTTACAACAAGCTGGAAAGGACTCTGTCCACACACTCTGCTCAGTTTCCATCTTGTCTTTGCTAGCAGCTGCTGGAAAATGAAGTCCTTATAAAAAAGGTAAACCTCATCTTTGCCAAAAAAATCAGATTTTAAAAGTTGGCAGTAAAGCACTTCTGTCTCAGACATGTGTGTATATATACATGCATATACATATATGTACACATATATGTACATATACATAGGCACACACCTTCAGTGAGAACTGCACAGCATACTAAGCATATTTTTTAAAAAAATTTGACAAAAAAGTAAACCTCTAGTTCATATATTTCTTTGCTTCTTAACAAGGCCAGGTTGCTTCTACCATATCCTCATCGTCTACCACTTCGGCCCTTGGGGCTTGGTGTTGACTTGATAGCTGGTGTTCATGGTGGCACTATAAACACTCAGCTGATGTCTACTGTGTGGCTGGGCTGTAGTGTGTGCGATGAACTCAGGGCAGCTGAAGGTTGGAGATAGCCCTCTCTGTTCCTGCGAGTAGCTCAGACAACCTGGTGGGAAGTGAGCCTGGTGAATGCCATCACTCAGCTATGTGGAGGAGAAAGAAGTGGTGGTGAGGTCATGGAGGGGAAATGAACCCATGCAGCAATTCAGATTGGGGTCTCACAGTGAGAGTCAATGAATGCCCCCTCTGTACCCTTATCACAAAAGAAGCTCGAGGTGTTGCATTTTCTGGAAGAACACGAAGAGCTCTAACGGGAACTCAACCCATTATCTTAAGGCTAGTCCCAATTTGAGGGCGAATTACATATCTAGGAGCTCTGTACAACAAAGCCACAACTGCAGAGTTACCATCTTTGCACCTTTGCAAAGCATTGCTTTCAGGCGTTAAGGAAGAACATTTCTATTTTGGGCTCCTAAACCATATGAAAGTTTTGAAATTGCATCATAGTTGAATGCATCTAGTCGAGACTAAAAATTAAAAAACCAGAACATGCATAGAAATAGAAACAAATACAAGTGCAGATGGCCTCATGCTAACATAGTTTTGCTAACATACCATAAAAATGGAGAGAAGGTGAAAACAAAGTGGTAGTTGAATGTTGCTGTGAGGTAAAGTTATTATGAAGTTGAGTGTATTTAACATGGCCAAAGACAACTATTCATATCAGATGATCTGGCAGTGTATGCCATCTTACACCTTCCAAAACCTGCTGATTACAAACACACCTCACCCTCCGTTGTTTCAGTAGAGAGAGACATAGGAAAGTGTCTTATGCATCTATGATTAGAATCAAGCTTTTAGAAATGAGTGAGCAACTACTTTTGATCTAACACCAGTATGTATATGGTTGCAGTCTTATCTCACTTAGGAGATTCATATCTTGAAACTCATTTGGACCTTATCTTAAAAGAGTTTTTCCCTAAGCTTTATTGGTCTACTACAGCAAAAAAAATCAATCCACCCACATTTAAAGTGGGTTTCCAAATTGCATTTGCAATGGTAGATAAAAGATAAGACATTCTTGCTCATAGTGATATGTTGTCTCTTTAGTAGCTGTGGAAAGAGAAAATAGAGCTAGGGCTAAGAAGACTTACAGGATTAATGGATAGTACAGAGTTAATCTATGGCTACAAAATGATGACCCCATGGAAACAACTGCCTGACTCTTTTAAATTTAAGGGTTCAGAGTTGAGTGACACACAATGACATGTAGAGAAATTGATGACTATCTGGTAGTAACTGATCGTCTTAAATTTTCAGAGGAGTTTGATGTGTTCAAATGGGTCTTTCTACCATTTTCATGTATGGGTATGGCCATGATCAACAACAAGTAGACCCTGTTTCTATCAGAAACTCTTCTTGATCCCTAAAAGATTTCATGAGGAGATCTGAAGGAGATATGTTCTGACCAGGATTTTATTGTCTGGGAGAGTAAATCACACCCTCAGAAAGTAAATTGCATCTTCACAAAGTAAATCCCCTGAGATTCCTCATCTCAATGGATGTTCTTCAATGAGCTTATACTCAAAGTTGGGTAGCACTGCACCAGAACTCCGTGATGATGGAGCTAGTCTCACGGCAAATCTAGTTCGTAAGTTACATCAGAGCAATGTGAGAATGATGAGCTAGGCTTGAATGTTTTGGCAATGGCAACATAACAGTAAATATTATATACTTTTAGGACTCAATTATTTTTTGATAAAACATGTTTAGTAGTTTCTAAACACTGTATTTAAGTTCTTAAAAGTGTTCAAGTTTACCATCATGTACTTCCAAATTATTTCAGTGATTTTAAAATATCTGCCAACTAAGCAGTTTTCCTTCTTGTGTAGCGGTGTGCCTCACTTATACTTCTTTTTCTCAAGTCTCATTCAGATGCTTTTCCTTATGTAAGTGTTTAGCATTAACAAAAGGTTCTGTATATGCATTTGCCACTTACTGCTTTCTAAACTTTTGGAAAAAATACACCTGTTTGTCAACTCTGATTTTGAAACTCCATGCCAAGTCATGTTAGAAAGTACTGTATAGAGAATACTTCATCTAGCATCTAGCCAATCCATTCAGGTACAAGAATAAGGTCTGTTTGGGGAGCATTGTTAATGCAATATTACTCCAAAAAGAAATCAAAACTCTGAAGTCCTTAAAAGTGGACAGAACTTTCTGCCTTTCCATGAACAGTGGATTCTTGAGTCAGAGTCCACAGGTAAATGGACTCATGGAACAGTGATATTTTGAAAAATGCACTGACATAATATTCACAGAAGTTGCTGGTGCCTGCCTTAGCTGTATGAACATATATGCATTGCAACCTTTCTGTTACTCAGGAATGGAAAGCCCTGCAGGGAAAACATAGCATAATAATAATAATAATAATAATAATAATAATAATAATATTCCTGTCAGGCTGTTGACACAGTTGTTCTTCTCTGGCTTACCCACTTAGCCTCTCCAAAAAGTACGCAATGAACAGTGTTTGGAATAAGGATTCTGTGACTTTGAAAAAGAAATGAACCTGATGCTATGAAATAAGGCCTTCATTTGTTAATCGGTGCACAGACAAAACCAACTGATCATCACTTAAAGTTGACCAGTATGGCTGTAAGAATTTCATAAAGAGAGAAACTAGTCCCAAGGCCCCTTCCATACCTAGCCAGTCCTCATGGGCAAGACTAGCACCTAATGTGACCAATTACCTGGAAGCAGCTCATGAAGTGACTCCTCATTTACTGTCCTTGACAAAGTCATTGAACCAACCTGTTGCTGGTTACAGCTTCTGATCGTTACCAGCATGGCTCAGACATAGAGTTGTCATTAGCTAACATCTGACCCACACTGGTAATGATCAGAAGTTGCTGCTTTTTCTTTATAGGGTTGTGTCCTGTGACCAATTATGCATAGATGTCATGGTGGAAGTCACTTGTGTTTATAAGGGTGTATTCCTACAGCACTTTGTTAACTAAAGCTGTCGGCTAATGCTGTATTTAAGCACAACTTTAAAGCTGAGCTGCATTATATACAGATCTGGGTAACCACTTTCTTTTACCAGCTACATCAGGTACTCATGTAGGGACAAAAGGAGAGTCTACCTATGAAGAATGAATAAACTGTTCTCAAATGCTGCTTGCTTTAGAGAGAGATTCGTTTTATTGATCTAAGAGACATATGTAATACCTTCTGGTCAAAACTGTAGTATCAAACCGCCTGCATATTCAGCACTACGACATTTAAGGAAATACAGTACGCATGTTTGAGTGGCTTAATCTATGCTGCTACTTTAAGAACAGACCACAAAAAGGATTGTTTTATAGTGGTTTTTTAAAGCACTATAATTTCTTAGTAACCAATTTTCAAATGTTGAACCGCAACCCACAGTTAATTAAACTGGGTCAAGTATAATTTTTTTTTTAGACTATAAATGGAGTGGCAAGTAACCACACTTCACTTCAGCAAACCATGCCATATGTAAACACAGTATCTCTTCCATCTGTCTCAGGGTTTTACCGTCAAACCAATCATGGTGGTATCTGAATACCCTCAGAGCAAAAATAGGTAGCAGCAGCAAACTCTTGGACACCCCCCACTGCATGAAGAGGCCTCCCTGGTTCTTCTGCAGCTTCTTACACAGAAAAACTCAGTTTAGGAAGGGAGCATGTGTGTATGTGTACATATATGTGTGCTTGAATGTGCAAAAAAGGTATAAGCATTTATTTATTTATTATTGCAATACAACCCCCCCCCCCCCCCCCAAGCATTTCGGGATGATTGGTTGTGGTTGTTTTTGTTTGTTTGATTACTTATTTTTTTTTTAAATAACTGGTTTCTGGATGTAAGGTTTAAAACTATACAAAAACCCCTATTCCAAAGTTGTACAGGTGGATTTCATTCAATTATCTCTTCAAGTTTTGATCAGAAATGCTTCTTCCATAGCTTTTAGGCACTTTGCCCTGGGCTTTTGAGTTCTGTCTTGAAGCAGAGCAATGCAGCTTTTATTGGCTGCATTATAAGGTGGTTCCTGCATTATAATTCAGTCTTTGAGAAAGATGGACTTGATTTGATTATCACTTGGAAATTATGGTTGTATCATTCAGCTAGCCAAGAGTAATGACTGGGAATCAGTGCAGAGCCTCATCCCTAGCCCTACATCAGGGATGACACAGACAACCATACTTTGTGCTTCAGGATTGTCACAGTTGTAGCTAGAATAAGTCACATGAATCTAACAGTAGAGGTGGTAATGGCCTGGTTCTCATGAAAGAGGAAAAACAAAGTTTTTACTGGAATAGAGATAAGATTTTAGCTACAGATGTGATCTGGTCATTTGAGGCAGGATTCAAACAAGGTCCTATTCTTCACAGTATTTTATTAAAAACAGAAAACCAGTGATGGAAAGCTGAAGCTTTACTGGGGGGTCTTCAAGTGGTTTCTACTTTATAACTAATAACACCTGGATCATGCCCAAATTAAGCTCAAGCTTTTCATCTGATGGCTGAATTTTCTGTGGACAGTATGGCAACCCCACTTGCAAGAGTACTTGTAGAAACTAGGGACTATGCAAGCACAAAGTGCAAATGCTCACCTTGATTATTATTAGAAAATTCAAAAGACAAAATTCAAAAGAACAACTTACCCTTTTACTGAATGCTTAATAATACAATTTGAGATATTTCCTTGGGAACCTAGGAGTGATGCTTTTAGATTTGCAGTATGTCCCTAGAAAGAAAATAAAAGTAGATAAATATATATTTATGTTGATTACCTAGGAGATAAGAATCAGTGATTTGAACAGTTGTGTTTCGAAATTCATTAATATTATTCAAATTTCTTCCAATAGTTTCATGTTAGATCTTGTGTAAATGTTAAATACCTCTCATCTTTTTCAAAAAACTAAGCATAGTTCCTCTCCACAGGGTAAAGTGATCTAACAAGTATCGATAATT